>NC_134994.1:0-1200000 GCF_050947335.1 Megachile rotundata
ATACAATCACAATTATACAATCACAATCATACAATCACAATCATACACCCACAATCATAGAATCACAATCATACAATCACAATCATGGAATCACAAACACACAATCACTAACATACAGTCACAATCATACAATCACAATCATACAATCAGAATCATTCAATCACAATCATACAATCACAATTATACAATCACAATCATAGAATCACAATCATACACTCACAATCATACAATCACAATCATACAATCACAACCGTACAATCACAATCATACAACCATAATCATACAATCACAATCATACAATCAAAATCATACAATCACAATCATTCAATCACAATCATACAATCACAATCATACAATCACAATCATACAATCACAATCATGGAATCACAAACACACAATCACTGACATACAGTCACAATCATACAATCACAATCATACAATCAGAATCGTACAATCAGAATCGTACAATAACTATCATACAATCGCAATCATAGAATCACAATCATACAATCACAACCATACAATCACAATCATGCAATCACAGTCACAACCAAACAATCACTATGACACAGTTACAATCATACAATCACTATCATACAATCACAATCATACAATCACAATCATACAATCACAATCATACAATCACAATCACACACTCAGAATCATACAATCACAATCATAAAATCACAATCGTACAATCACAATCATACAATCACCATAATGCAATCACAAATGTACAATCAGAATCACATTATCACAATCATACAATCACAATCATACAATCACAATCATACCATCACAATCATACAATCACAATCATACAATCACAATCATACAATCACAATCATACAATCACAATCGTACAATCACAATCATACAATCATACTCATACAATCACAATCATACAATCACAATCGTACAATCACAATCGTACAAGAAAAATCGTACAATCACAGTCATACAATCATAGTCATGCAATCACAATCATACAATCACAATCATAAAATCACAATCATACAATCACAATCATACAGCCACAATCATACAACCACAATCATGCAATCACAATCACAATCAAACATTCACTATGATACAGTTACAATCATACAATCGCTATCATACAATCGCAATCACACAATCAATATTATACAATCACAATTATACAATCACAATCATACTATCACATTCATGCAATCACAATCACATTCACACAATCACAATCATATAATTACCATCACACAATCACAATCATACAATCACAATCATACAATTGACAATCATAAAGTCACAAACTTGCAATCATAATCACGCAAATAGAATCCTACAATCAAAATCATACAATCACAATCATACAATCACAATCATACAATCACAATCATACAATCACAATCATGCAATCACAATCATACAATTGACAATCAGAAAATCACAATCACACAATCACAATCACAATTATACAATCACAATCATGCAATCACAATCATACAATCACAATCATACAATCAAAATCATACAAACACAATCATACAATCACAATCATATAATCACAATCATACAATCACAACCATACAATCACAATCATGCAATCACAATCACAACCAAACAATCACTATGACACAGTTACAATCATACAATCACTATCATACAATCACAATCACACAATCACTATTATACAATTACAATTATAAAATAACAATCATACTATCACATTCATACAATCACAATCACACACACACACAATCACTATCATACAATTACAATCATACAATCACAATCATACAATCACAATCATAAAATCACAATCATACAATCACAATCATACAATTAAAATCACACAATCACAATCATACAATCACAATCATACAATCACAATCATACAACCACAATCTTACAATCTTAATCATACAATCACAATCATACACCCACAATCATATAATCGCAATCTGACAATCGCAATCATACAATTAGAACCATGCAAACACAATCGCATAAGCACAATCTTACAATCACAATCTTACAACTACAATCATACAATCATAATCAGACAACTGCAATCATACAACCACAATCTTATAATCACAATCATACGGTCACAATCATACAATCACAATTATGCAATCACAATCACACAATCACAATCATAAAATCGCAATCATACAATCACAATCATACATTCGACAATCATAGAACCACAATCCCGCAATTACTATCACGCAAATAGAATCCTACAATCACAATCATACAATAAGGGTCATAGAAACACAATCATATAACCACCATCTTACATTCACAAGCAGTCAATCACAATCATAGAATCACAATTGTACATTCACAATCCTGCAATCACAATCATACAACCACAATCATACAATCACAATCCTACAATCACAATTATACAATCACAAATATACAATCAGAATCACACTATCACAATCATACAATCACAATTATAAAATCACAATCATAGAATCACAATCATACACTCACAATCATACAATCACAATCATACAATCACAATCCTACAATCACAATCATACAATCACAATCATACAATCACAATCATACAATCACAATCATACAGTCACAATCCTACAATCACAATCATACAATCACAATCATACAATCACAATCATACAATCACAATCATACAATCACAATCATGCAATCACAATCACAGTCAAACAATCACTATGATACAGTTACAATCATACAATCACTATCATACAATCACAATCACACAATCACTATTATACAATCACAATTATACAATCACAATCATACTATCACATTCATATAATAACAATCCCAATCACACAATCACAATCATACAATTGACAATCATAAAATCACAATACTGCCATTACTATCACGCAAATAGAATCCTACAATCACAATCATACAATTAGAGTCATAGAAGCACAATCGCATAATCACAATCTTACAATCACAATGTTACAATTACAATCATACAATCACAATCATACAATCACAGTCATACAATCATAATTATACAATCACAATCGTACAATCACAATCATTCAATCACAATCATACAATCACAATCATACAATCACAATCATACAATCACAATCATACAATCACAATCATACAATTACAATCATATACTCACAATCATACAATCACAATCATACAATCACAATCATACAATCACAATCATGGAATCACAAACACACAATCACTAACATACAGTCACAATCATACAATCACAATCATACAATCACAATCATACACCCACAATCATAGAATCACAATCATACAATCACAATCATAGAATCACAATCATACAATCACAATCACACAATCACTACCATACAATCACAATTATGCAATCACAATCATACAATCACCATAATACAATCACAAATATACAATCAGAATCACACTATCACAATCATACAATCACAATCATACAATCACAATCATACAATCACTATCATAGAATCACAATCATAGAATCACAATCATACAATCCCAATCTGACAATCACAATCATACATTCACGATCACAAAATCACAATCACACAATCACAATCGTACAATCGCCACAATACAATCACAAATATACAATCAGAAACACACTATCACAATCATACAATCACAATCATACAACCACAATCATACAATCCCAATCTGACAATCGCAATCATACAATTAGAATCATACAAAAACAATCGCATAATCACAATCTTACAATCACAATGTTACAATTACAATCATACAATCACAATCATACAATCACAGTCATACAATCATAATTATACAATCACAATCGTACAATCACAATCATTCAATCACAACCATACAATCACAATCATACAATCACAATCATACAATCACAATCATACAATCACAATCATACAATTACAATCATATACTCACAATCATACAATCACAATCATACAATCACAATCATACAATCACAATCATGGAATCACAAACACACAATCACTAACATACAGTCACAATCATACAATCACAATCATACAATCACAATCATACACCCACAATCAAAGAATCACAATCATACAATCACAATCATAGAATCACAATCATACAATCACAATCACACAATCACTACCATACAATCACAATTATGCAATCACAATCATACAATCACCATAATACAATCACAAATATACAATCAGAATCACACTATCACAATCATACAATCACAATCATACAATCACAATCATACAATCACAATCATACAATCACTATCATAGAATCACAATCATAGAATCACAATCATACAATCCCAATCTGACAATCACAATCATACATTCACGATCACAAAATCACAATCACACAATCACAATCGTACAATCACCACAATACAATCACAAATATACAATCAGAAACACACTATCACAATCATACAATCACAATTATACAATCACAATCATACAATCACAATCATACACCCACAATCATAGAATCAAAATCATACAATCACAATCATACAATCACAATCATACAATCACAATCACACAATCACTACCATACAATCACAATTATGCAATCACAATCATACAATCACCATAATACAATCACAAATATACAATCAGAATCACACTATCACAATCATACAATCACAATCATACAATCACAATCATACAATCACTATCATAGAATCACAATCATAGAATCACAATCATACACTCACAATCATACAATCACAATCATACAATCACAATCATACAATCACAATCATACAATCACAATCATACAATCACAATCATACATTCACAATCACACAATCACAATCACACAATCACAATCGTACAATCACCACAATACAATCACAAATATACAATCAGAATCACACTATCACAATCATACAATCACAATCATACAACCACAATCATACAATCCCAATCTGACAATCGCAATCATACAATTAGAATCATACAAAAACAATCGCATAATCACAATCTTACAATCACAATGTTACAATTACAATCATACAATCACAATCATACAATCAGAATCATACAATGACAATCATACAATCACAATTATACAATCACAATCATACAATCACAATCATACACCCACAATCATAGAATCACAATCATACAATCACAATCATGGAATCACAAACACACAATCACTAACATACAGTCACAATCATACAATCACAATCATACAATCAGAATCATTCAATCACAATCATACAATCACAATTATACAATCACAATCGTAGAATCACAATCATACACTCACAATCATACAATCACAATCATACAATCACAACCGTACAATCACAATCATACAACCATAATCATACAATCACAATCATACAATCAAAATCATACAATCACAATCATTCAATCACAATCATACAATCACAATCATACAATCACAATCATACAATCACAATCATGGAATCACAAACACACAATCACTGACATACAGTCACAATCATACAATCACAATCATACAATCAGAATCGTACAATCAGAATCGTACAATAACTATCATACAATCGCAATCATAGAATCACAATCATACAATCACAATCATACAATCAAAATCATACAAACACAATCATACAATCACAATCATATAATCACAATCATACAATCACAACCATACAATCACAATCATGCAATCACAGTCACAACCAAACAATCACTATGACACAGTTACAATCATACAATCACTATCATACAATCACAATCATACAATCACAATCATACAATCACAATCATACAATCACAATCACACACTCAGAATCATACAATCACAATCATAAAATCACAATCGTACAATCACAATCATACAATCACCATAATGCAATCACAAATGTACAATCAGAATCACATTATCACAATCATACAATCACAATCATACAATCACAATCATACCATCACAATCATACAATCACAATCATACAATCACAATCATACAATCACAATCATACAATCACAATCGTACAATCACAATCATACAATCATACTCATACAATCACAATCATACAATCACAATCGTACAATCACAATCGTACAAGAAAAATCGTACAATCACAGTCATACAATCATAGTCATGCAATCACAATCATACAATCACAATCATAAAATCACAATCATACAATCACAATCATACAGCCACAATCATACAACCACAATCATGCAATCACAATCACAATCAAACATTCACTATGATACAGTTACAATCATACAGTCGCTATCATACAATCGCAATCACACAATCAATATTATACAATCACAATTATACAATCACAATCATACTATCACATTCATGCAATCACAATCACATTCACACATTCACAATCATATAATTACCATCACACAATCACAATCATACAATCACAATCATACAATTGACAATCATAAAGTCACAAACTTGCAATCATAATCACGCAAATAGAATCCTACAATCAAAATCATACAATCACAATCATACAATCACAATCATACAATCACAATCATACAATCACAATCATGCAATCACAATCATACAATTGACAATCAGAAAATCACAATCACACAATCACAATCACAATTATACAATCACAATCATGCAATCACAATCATACAATCACAATCATACAATCAAAATCATACAAACACAATCATACAATCACAATCATATAATCACAATCATACAATCACAACCATACAATCACAATCATGCAATCACAATCACAACCAAACAATCACTATGACACAGTTACAATCATACAATCACTATCATACAATCACAATCACACAATCACTATTATACAATTACAATTATAAAATAACAATCATACTATCACATTCATACAATCACAATCACACACACACACAATCACTATCATACAATTACAATCATACAATCACAATCATACAATCACAATCATAAAATCACAATCATACAATCACAATCATACAATTAAAATCACACAATCACAATCATACAATCACAATCATACAATCACAATCATACAACCACAATCTTACAATCTTAATCATACAATCACAATCATACACCCACAATCATATAATCGCAATCTGACAATCGCAATCATACAATTAGAACCATGCAAACACAATCGCATAAGCACAATCTTACAATCACAATCTTACAACTACAATCATACAATCATAATCACACAACTGCAATCATACAACCACAATCTTATAATCACAATCATACGGTCACAATCATACAATCACAATTATGCAATCACAATCACACAATCACAATCATAAAATCGCAATCATACAATCACAATCATACATTCGACAATCATAGAACCACAATCCTGCAATTACTATCACGCAAATAGAATCCTACAATCACAATCATACAATAAGGGTCATAGAAACACAATCATATAACCACCATCTTACATTCACAAGCAGTCAATCACAATCATAGAATCACAATTGTACATTCACAATCCTGCAATCACAATCATACAACCACAATCATACAATCACAATCCTACAATCACAATTATACAATCACAAATATACAATCAGAATCACACTATCACAATCATACAATCACAATTATAAAATCACAATCATAGAATCACAATCATACACTCACAATCATACAATCACAATCATACAATCACAATCCTACAATCACAATCATACAATCACAATCATACAATCACAATCATACAATCACAATCATACAGTCACAATCCTACAATCACAATCATACAATCACAATCATACAATCACAATCATACAATCACAATCATACAATCACAATCATGCAATCACAATCACAGTCAAACAATCACTATGATACAGTTACAATCATACAATCACTATCATACAATCACAATCACACAATCACTATTATACAATCACAATTATACAATCACAATCATACTATCACATTCATATAATAACAATCCCAATCACACAATCACAATCATACAATTGACAATCATAAAATCACAATACTGCCATTACTATCACGCAAATAGAATCCTACAATCACAATCATACAATTAGAGTCATAGAAGCACAATCGCATAATCACAATCTTACAATCACAATGTTACAATTACAATCATACAATCACAATCATACAATCACAGTCATACAATCATAATTATACAATCACAATCGTACAATCACAATCATTCAATCACAATCATACAATCACAATCATACAATCACAATCATACAATCACAATCATACAATCACAATCATACAATTACAATCATATACTCACAATCATACAATCACAATCATACAATCACAATCATACAATCACAATCATGGAATCACAAACACACAATCACTAACATACAGTCACAATCATACAATCACAATCATACAATCACAATCATACACCCACAATCATAGAATCACAATCATACAATCACAATCATAGAATCACAATCATACAATCACAATCACACAATCACTACCATACAATCACAATTATGCAATCACAATCATACAATCACCATAATACAATCACAAATATACAATCAGAATCACACTATCACAATCATACAATCACAATCATACAATCACAATCATACAATCACTATCATAGAATCACAATCATAGAATCACAATCATACAATCCCAATCTGACAATCACAATCATACATTCACGATCACAAAATCACAATCACACAATCACAATCGTACAATCGCCACAATACAATCACAAATATACAATCAGAAACACACTATCACAATCATACAATCACAATCATACAACCACAATCATACAATCCCAATCTGACAATCGCAATCATACAATTAGAATCATACAAAAACAATCGCATAATCACAATCTTACAATCACAATGTTACAATTACAATCATACAATCACAATCATACAATCACAGTCATACAGTCATAATTATACAATCACAATCGTACAATCACAATCATTCAATCACAACCATACAATCACAATCATACAATCACAATCATACAATCACAATCATACAATCACAATCATACAATTACAATCATATACTCACAATCATACAATCACAATCATACAATCACAATCATACAATCACAATCATGGAATCACAAACACACAATCACTAACATACAGTCACAATCATACAATCACAATCATACAATCACAATCATACACCCACAATCATAGAATCACAATCATACAATCACAATCATACAATCACAATCATACAATCACAATCACACAATCACTACCATACAATCACAATTATGCAATCACAATCATACAATCACCATAATACAATCACAAATATACAATCAGAATCACACTATCACAATCATACAATCACAATCATACAATCACAATCATACAATCACTATCATAGAATCACAATCATAGAATCACAATCATACAATCCCAATCTGACAATCACAATCATACATTCACGATCACAAAATCACAATCACACAATCACAATCGTACAATCACCACAATACAATCACAAATATACAATCAGAAACACACTATCACAATCATACAATCACAATTATACAATCACAATCATACAATCACAATCATACACCCACAATCATAGAATCAAAATCATACAATCACAATCATACAATCACAATCATACAATCACAATCACACAATCACTACCATACAATCACAATTATGCAATCACAATCATACAATCACCATAATACAATCACAAATATACAATCAGAATCACACTATCACAATCATACAATCACAATCATACAATCACAATCATACAATCACTATCATAGAATCACAATCATAGAATCACAATCATACACTCACAATCATACAATCACAATCATACAATCACAATCATACAATCACAATCATACAATCACAATCATACAATCACAATCATACATTCACAATCACACAATCACAATCACACAATCACAATCGTACAATCACCACAATACAATCACAAATATACAATCAGAATCACACTATCACAATCATACAATCACAATCATACAACCACAATCATACAATCCCAATCTGACAATCGCAATCATACAATTAGAATCATACAAAAACAATCGCATAATCACAATCTTACAATCACAATGTTACAATTACAATCATACAATCACAATCATACAATCAGAATCATACAATGACAATCATACAATCACAATTATACAATCACAATCATACAATCACAATCATACACCCACAATCATAGAATCACAATCATACAATCACAATCATGGAATCACAAACACACAATCACTAACATACAGTCACAATCATACAATCACAATCATACAATCAGAATCATTCAATCACAATCATACAATCACAATTATACAATCACAATCATAGAATCACAATCATACACTCACAATCATACAATCACAATCATACAATCACAATCATACAATCACAACCGTACAATCACAATCATACAACCATAATCATACAATCACAATCATACAATCAAAATCATACAATCACAATCATTCAATCACAATCATACAATCACAATCATACAATCACAATCATACAATCACAATCATGGAATCACAAACACACAATCACTGACATACAGTCACAATCATACAATCACAATCATACAATCAGAATCGTACAATCAGAATCGTACAATAACTATCATACAATCGCAATCATAGAATCACAATCATACAATCACAATCATACAATCAAAATCATACAAACACAATCATACAATCACAATCATATAATCACAATCATACAATCACAACCATACAATCACAATCATGCAATCACAGTCACAACCAAACAATCACTATGACACAGTTACAATCATACAATCACTATCATACAATCACAATCATACAATCACAATCATACAATCACAATCATACAATCACAATCACACACTCAGAATCATACAATCACAATCATAAAATCACAATCGTACAATCACAATCATACAATCACCATAATGCAATCACAAATGTACAATCAGAATCACATTATCACAATCATACAATCACAATCATACAATCACAATCATACCATCACAATCATACAATCACAATCATACAATCACAATCATACAATCACAATCATACAATCACAATCGTACAATCACAATCATACAATCATACTCATAGAATCACAATCATACAATCACAATCGTACAATCACAATCGTACAAGAAAAATCGTACAATCACAGTCATACAATCATAGTCATGCAATCACAATCATACAATCACAATCATAAAATCACAATCATACAATCACAATCATACAGCCACAATCATACAACCACAATCATGCAATCACAATCACAATCAAACATTCACTATGATACAGTTACAATCATACAATCGCTATCATACAATCGCAATCACACAATCAATATTATACAATCACAATTATACAATCACAATCATACTATCACATTCATGCAATCACAATCACATTCACACAATCACAATCATATAATTACCATCACACAATCACAATCATACAATCACAATCATACAATTGACAATCATAAAGTCACAAACTTGCAATCATAATCACGCAAATAGAATCCTACAATCAAAATCATACAATCACAATCATACAATCACAATCATACAATCACAATCATACAATCACAATCATGCAATCACAATCATACAATTGACAATCAGAAAATCACAATCACACAATCACAATCACAATTATACAATCACAATCATGCAATCACAATCATACAATCACAATCATACAATCAAAATCATACAAACACAATCATACAATCACAATCATATAATCACAATCATACAATCACAACCATACAATCACAATCATGCAATCACAATCACAACCAAACAATCACTATGACACAGTTACAATCATACAATCACTATCATACAATCACAATCACACAATCACTATTATACAATTACAATTATAAAATAACAATCATACTATCACATTCATACAATCACAATCACACACACACACAATCACTATCATACAATTACAATCATACAATCACAATCATACAATCACAATCATAAAATCACAATCATACAATCACAATCATACAATTAAAATCACACAATCACAATCATACAATCACAATCATACAATCACAATCATACAACCACAATCTTACAATCTTAATCATACAATCACAATCATACACCCACAATCATATAATCGCAATCTGACAATCGCAATCATACAATTAGAACCATGCAAACACAATCGCATAAGCACAATCTTACAATCACAATCTTACAACTACAATCATACAATCATAATCACACAACTGCAATCATACAACCACAATCTTATAATCACAATCATACGGTCACAATCATACAATCACAATTATGCAATCACAATCACACAATCACAATCATAAAATCGCAATCATACAATCACAATCATACATTCGACAATCATAGAACCACAATCCTGCAATTACTATCACGCAAATAGAATCCTACAATCACAATCATACAATAAGGGTCATAGAAACACAATCATATAACCACCATCTTACATTCACAAGCAGTCAATCACAATCATAGAATCACAATTGTACATTCACAATCCTGCAATCACAATCATACAACCACAATCATACAATCACAATCCTACAATCACAATTATACAATCACAAATATACAATCAGAATCACACTATCACAATCATACAATCACAATTATAAAATCACAATCATAGAATCACAATCATACACTCACAATCATACAATCACAATCATACAATCACAATCCTACAATCACAATCATACAATCACAATCATACAATCACAATCATACAATCACAATCATACAGTCACAATCCTACAATCACAATCATACAATCACAATCATGCAATCACAATCACAGTCAAACAATCACTATGATACAGTTACAATCATACAATCACTATCATACAATCACAATCACACAATCACTATTATACAATCACAATTATACAATCACAATCATACTATCACATTCATATAATAACAATCCCAATCACACAATCACAATCATACAATTGACAATCATAAAATCACAATACTGCCATTACTATCACGCAAATAGAATCCTACAATCACAATCATACAATTAGAGTCATAGAAGCACAATCGCATAATCACAATCTTACAATCACAATGTTACAATTACAATCATACAATCACAATCATACAATCACAGTCATACAATCATAATTATACAATCACAATCGTACAATCACAATCATTCAATCACAATCATACAATCACAATCATACAATCACAATCATACAATCACAATCATACAATCACAATCACACAATCACTACCATACAATCACAATTATGCAATCACAATCATACAATCACCATAATACAATCACAAATATACAATCAGAATCACACTATCACAATCATACAATCACAATCATACAATCACAATCATACAATCACTATCATAGAATCACAATCATAGAATCACAATCATACACTCACAATCATACAATCACAATCATACAATCACAATCATACAATCACAATCATACAATCACAATCATACAATCACAATCATACATTCACAATCACACAATCACAATCACACAATCACAATCGTACAATCACCACAATACAATCACAGATATACAATCAGAATCACACAATCACAATCATACAATCACAATCATACAACCACAATCATACAATCCCAATCTGACAATCGCAATCATACAATTAGAATCATACAAAAACAATCGCATAATCACAATCTTACAATCACAATGTTACAATTGCAATCTTACAATCACAATCATACAATCAGAATCATACAATGACAATCATACAATTACAATTATACAATCACAATCATACAATCACAATCATACACCCACAATCATAGAATCACAATCATACAATCACAATCATGGAATCACAAACACACAATCACTAACATACAGTCACAATCATACAATCACAATCATACAATCAGAATCATTCAATCACAATCATACAATCACAATTATACAATCACAATCATAGAATCACAATCATACACTCACAATCATACAATCACAATCATACAATCACAACCGTACAATCACAATCATACAACCATAATCATACAATCACAATCATACAATCAAAATCATACAATCACAATCATTCAATCACAATCATACAATCACAATCATACAATCACAATCATACAATCACAATCATACAATCACAATCACACACTCAGAATCATACAATCACAATCATAAAATCGCAATCGTACAATCACAATCATACAATCATAATCATACAATCACAATCATACAATCACAATCATACAATCACAATCATACAAACACAATCATACAATCACAATCATATAATCACAATCATACAATCACAACCATACAATCACAATCATGCAATCACAATCACAGTCAAACAATCACTATGATACAGTTACAATCATACAATCACAATCATACAATCACAATCATACAATCAATATCATACAATCACAACCATGCAATCACAATCATACAATTCCAAACATACAATCACAATCATACAATCACAATCATACAATCACAATCACACAATCACTACCATACAATCACAATTATGCAATCACAATCATACAATCACCATAATACAATCACAAATATACAATCAGAATCACACTATCACAATCATACAATCACAATCATACAATCACAATCATACAATCACTATCATAGAATCACAATCATAGAATCAGAATCATACAATCACAATCGTACAATCACAATCATACAATCATAATCATACAATCACAATCATACAATCACAATCATACCATCACAATCATACAATCACAATCATGCAATCACAATCATACAATCACAATCATACAATCACCATAATACAATCACAAATATACAATCAGAATCACACTATCCCAATCATACAATCACAATTATACAATCACAATTATACAATCACAATCATAGAATCACAATCATACACTCACAATCATACAATCACAATCATACAATCACAACCGTACAATCACAATCATACAACCATAATCATACAATCACAATCATACAATCAAAATCATACAATCACAATCATTCAATCACAATCATACAATCCCAATCATACAATCACAATCATACAATCACAATCATACAATCACAATCATGCAATCACAATCATACAATCACAATCATACAATCACAATCATACAATCACAATCATACAATCACAATCATGGAATCACAAATATACAATCAGAATCACACTATCGCAATCATACAATCACAATTATACAATCACAATCATAGAATCACAATCATACACTCACAATCATACAATCACAATCATACAATCACAATCATACAATCACAATCATACAATCACAATCATACAATCACAATCATACAATCACAATCATACATTCACAATCACACAATCACAATCACACAATCACAATCACACAATCACAATCACACAATCACAATCGTACAATCACCGCAATACAATCACAAATATACAATCAGAATCACACTATCACAATCATACAATCACAATCATACAATCACAATCATACAATCACAATCATACAATCACAATCATACAACCACAATCTTACAATCTTAATCATACAATCACAATCATACAACCACAATCATACAATCCCAATCTGACAATCGCAATCATACAATTAGAATCATACAAAAACAATCGCATAATCAGAACCTTACAATCACAATGTTACAATTACAATCATACAATCACAATCATACAATCAGAATCATACAATGACAATCATACAATCACAATTATACAATCACAATCATACAATCACAATCATACACCCACAATCATAGAATCACAATCATACAATCACAATCATACAATCACAATCACACAATCACTACCATACAATCACAATTATGCAATCACAATCATACAATCACCATAATACAATCACAAATATACAATCATAATCACACTATCACAATCATACAATCACAATCATACAATCACAATCACACAATCACAATCACACAATCACAATCGTACAATCACCACAATACAATCACAAATATACAATCAGAATCACACTATCACAATCATACAATCACAATCATACAATCACAATCATACAATCACAATCATACAACCACAATCTTACAATCTTAATCATACAATCACAATCATACAACCGCAATCATACAATCCCAATCTGACAATCGCAATCATACAATTAGAATCATACAAAAACAATCGCATAATCACAATCTTACAATCACAATGTTACAATTACAATCATACAATCACAATCATACAATCAGAATCATACAATGACAATCATACAATCACAATTATACAATCACAATCATACAATCACAATCATACACCCACAATCATAGAATCACAATCATACAATCACAATCATACAATCACAATCACACAATCACTACCATACAATCGCAATTATGCAATCACAATCATACAATCACCATAATACAATCACAAATATACAATCAGAATCACACTATCACAATCATACAATCACAATCATACAATCACAATCATACAATCACAATCATACAATCACTATCATGGAATCACAATCATAGAATCACAATCATACAATCACAATCGTACAATCACAATCATACAATCATAATCATACAATCACAATCATACAATCACAATCATACCATCACAATCATACAATCACAATCACGCAATCACAATCATACAATCACAATCATACAATCACCATAATACAATCACAAATATACAATCAGAATCACACTATCACAATCATACAATCACAATTATACAATCACAATTATACAATCACAATCATAGAATCACAATCATACACTCACAACCATACAATCACAATCATACAATCACAATCATGCAATCACAATCACACAATCACAATCACGGAATCACAAACACACAATCACTGACATACAGTCACAATCATACAATCACAATCATACAATCAGAATCGTACAATCAGAATCGTACAATAAGTATTATACAATCGCAATCATTCAATAGCGATCATGCAGTCACAGTCATACAATCACAATGCTGCAACACAATCATACAATCACAATCACACGATCACAATCATACAATCACAATCTTGCGATCACAATCGTACAATCACCATAATACAGTCACAAATATACAATCAGAATCACACTATCACAATCATACAATCACAATCATACAATCACAATCATACAATCACTATCATAGAATCACAATCATAGAATCACAATCATACAATCACAATCGTACAATCACAATCATACAATCATAATCATACAATCACAATCATACAATCACAATCATACCATCACAATCATACAATCACAATCATGCAATCACAATCATACAATCACAATCATACAATCACCATAATACAATCACAAATATACAATCAGAATCACACTATCACAATCATACAATCACAATTATACAATCACAATTATACAATCACAATCATAGAATCACAATCATACACTCACAATCATACAATCACAATCATACAATCACAACCGTACAATCACAATCATACAACCATAATCATACAATCACAATCATACAATCAAAATCATACAATCACAATCATTCAATCACAATCATACAATCCCAATCATACAATCACAATCATACAATCACAATCATACAATCACAATCATACAATCACAATCATACAATCACAATCATACAATCACAATCATACAATCACAATCATACAATCACAATCATACAATCACAATCATGGAATCACAAATATACAATCAGAATCACACTATCGCAATCATACAATCACAATTATACAATCACAATCATAGAATCACAATCATACACTCACAATCATACAATCACAATCATACAATCACAATCATACAATCACAATCATACAATCACAATCATACAATCACAATCATACAATCACAATCATACAATCACTATCATAGAATCACAATCATACAATCACAATCACACAATCACAATCACACAATCACAATCACACAATCACAATCGTACAATCACCACAATACAATCACAAATATACAATCAGAATCACACTATCACAATCACACAATCACAATCATACAATCACAGTCATACAATCACAATCATACAATCACAATCATACAACCACAATCTTACAATCTTAATCATACAATCACAATCATACAACCACAATCATACAATCCCAATCTGACAATCGCAATCATACAATCACAATCATACAATCACAATCATACAATCACAATCATACAATCACAGTCATACAATCACAATCATGGAATCACAAACACACAATCACTGACATACAGTCACAATCATACAATCACAATCATACAATCACAATCATACAATCAGAATCGTACAATCAGAATCGTACAATAACTATCATACAATCGCAATCATTCAATAGCGATCATGCAGTCACAGTCATACAATCACAATGCTGCAACACAATCATACTATCACAATCACACGATCACAATCATACAATCACAATCACACGATCACAACCATACAATCACAATCTTGCGATCACAATCGTACAATCACAATCATACAATCAGAATAATGCAATCACAAATGTACAATCAGAATCACATTATCACAATCATACAATCACAATCATACAATCACAATCATACAATCACTATCATAGAATCACAATCATAGAATCACAATCATACAATCACAATCATACAATCACAATCATACAATCACAGTCATACAATCACAATCATGGAATCACAAACACACAATCACTGACATACAGTAACAATCGTACAATCACAATCATACAATCATACTCATACAATCACAATCATACAATCACAATCGTACAATCACAATCGTACAAGAAAAATCGTACAATCACAGTCATACAATCATAATCATGCAATCACAATCATACAATCACAATCATAAAATCACAATCATACAATCACAATCATACAGCCACAATCATACAACCACAATCATGCAATCA
This sequence comes from Megachile rotundata, assembly GCF_050947335.1. Taxonomy (NCBI): domain Eukaryota; kingdom Metazoa; phylum Arthropoda; class Insecta; order Hymenoptera; family Megachilidae; genus Megachile; species Megachile rotundata. Next base: position 18,964 of record NC_134994.1, read on the forward strand.
CAATCACAATCGAACATTCACTATGATACAGTTACAATCATACAATCGCTATCATACAATCGCAATCACACAATCAATATTATACAATCACAATTATACAATCACAATCATACTATCACAATCATACAATCACAATCATACAATCACAACCATACAATCACAATCATACAATCACAATCCTACAATCACAATCATACACTCACAATCATACAATCACAATCATACAATCACAATCCTACAATCACAATCATACAATCACAATCATACAATCACAATCATACAATCACAATCATACAATCACAATCATACAATCACAGTCCTACATTCACAGTCATACAATCACAATCATACAATCACAATCATACAATCACAATCCTACGAACACAATCATGCAACCACATTCATACAATCACAATCATACAACCACAATCATACAATCACAATCACACAATCACAATCATAAAATCACAATCGTGCAATCACAATCATAGAATCAAAATCAAAGAATCACAATCATACAATCACTATCATACAATCACAGTCACACAATCACTATTATACAATCACAATTATACAATCACAATCATACTATCACATTCATATAATAACAATCCCAATCACACAATCACTATCATACAATTACAATCATACAATCACAATCATAAAATCACAATCATAAAAGCACAATCACACAATCGCAATCTGACAATCGCAATCACACACTTAGAATCATACAAACACAATCATACAATCACAATCATACAATCACAATCATACAACCACAATCTTACAATCTTAATCATACAATCACAATCATACACCCACAATCATATAATAGCAATCTGACAATCGCAATCATACAATTAGAATCATGCAAACACAATCGCATAATCACAATCATACCATCACAATCATACAATCAAAATCATAGAATCACAATCATACAATCACAATCATACATTCACAGTCATACAATCACAATCATACAATCACAATCATACAATCACAATCCTACGAACACAATCATGCAACCACATTCATACAATCACAATCATACAACCACAATCATACACTCACAATCATACAATCACAATCATGCAATCACAATCGTACAATCACAATCATACAATCGTAATCATACAATCACAATCATACAATTGACAATCATAAAATCACAAACTTGCAATCACAATCACGCAAATAGAATCCTACAATCACAATCATACAATCACAATCATACAATCACAATCATACAATCACAATCATACAATCACAATCATACAATCACAATCATACAATCACAATCATACAATCACAAACATAAAATCACAATCATACAATCACAATTATACATTCACAGCCATACAATCACAATCATACAATCACAATCATACAATCACAATCCTACGGACACAATCATGCAACCACTATCATACAATCACAATCATACAATCACAATCATACACCCACAATCATAGAATCACAATCATACAATCACAATCATACAATCACAATCACACAATCACTACCATACAATCACAATTATACAATCACAATCATACAATCACCATAATACAATCACAAATATACAATCAGAATCACACTATCACAATCATACAATCACAATCATACAATCACTATCATAGAATCACAATCAAAAAATCACAATCATACAATCACAATCATACCATCACAATCATACAATCACAATCATGCAATCACAATCATACAATCACCATAATACAATCACAAATATACAATCAGAATCACAATATCACAATCATACAATCACAATTATACAATCACAATCATACAATCACAATCATACACTTACAATCATACAATCACAATCATACAATCACAATCATACAATCACAATCATACAATCACAATCATACAATCACAATCACACAATCACAATTATACAATCACATATATTCAATTGACAATCATAAAATCACAAACTTGCAATCACAATCACGCAAATAGAATTCTACAATCACAATCAGACAATCACAATCATACAATCACAATCATACGAACACAATCATTCAACCACAACCATGCAACCACATTCATACAATCACAATCATACAATCACAAACATAAAATCGTAATCATACAATCACAATCATACATTCACAGTCATACAATCACAATCATACAATCACAATCATACAATCACAATCCTACGAACACAATCATGCAACCACATTCATACAATCACAATCATACAACCACAATCATACAATCACAATCACACAATCACAATCATACAATCACAATCGTGCAATCACAATCATAGAATCAAAATCAAAGAATCACAATCATACAATCACAATCATGCAATCACAATCATACAATCACAATCATACAATCACAATCATACAATCACAATCATACAATTGACAATCATAAAATCACAATCCTGCAATTACAATCACGCAAATAGAATCCTACAATCACAATCATACAATCACAATCATACAATCACAATCAGACAATCAAAATCATACAATCACAATCATACAATCACAATCATGCAATCGCAATCATACACCCACAATCATATAATCGCAATCTGACAATCGCAATCATACAATTAGAATCATGCAAACACAATCGCATAATCACAATCTTACAATCACAATCTTACAATCACAATCTTACAATTACAATCATACAATCATAATCACACAACTGCAATCATACAACCACAATCTTACAATCACAATCATACGGTCACAATCATACAATCACAATTATGCAATCACAATCACACAATCACAATCATAAAATCGCAATCATACAATCACAATCATACATTCGACAATCATAGAATCACAATCCTGCAATTACTATCACGCAAATAGAATCCTACAATCACAATCATACAATAAGGGTCATAGAAACACAATCATATAACCACCATCTTACATTCACAATCAGTCAATCACAATCATAGAATCACAATTGTACATTCACAATCCTGCAATCACACTCATACAACCACAATCATACAATCACAATCATACAATCACAATTATACAATCACAAATATACAATCAGAATCACACTATCACAATCATACAATCACAATTATAAAATCACAATCATAGAATCACAATCATACACTCACAATCATACAATCACAATCATGGAATCACAAACACACAATCACTAACATACAGTCACAATCATACAATCACAATCATACAATCAGAATCGTACAATCAGAATCGTACAATAACTATCATACAATCGCAATCATTCAATAGCGATCATGCAGTCAGAGTCATACAATCACAGTGCTGCAACACAATCATACAATCACAATCTTACAATCTTAATCATACTGTATCAGAACAACTCAATTTTTCGACGGTGAATACGCACAGTTTATTTCAATTATTATATAACCCACGTATTATAATTTAGTCTGCGTGTGACATCAATATTACAATCAAAGCCGAAATATTTGATCCCGCAACGAAAGTCTTTGCAAAATATAAGTAAAGTCCGTAATGACAACAAGTATGTCCCGTAGTGACAAGTTATAAGTGAAGCCTCGTAAATATAAAGAATGAAACGCGTAGCAACAAATATAAGAGAATGAATCGAAGTGAAGCGCGGGCCCGGTGCCCTCGTCTATTTTATACGTTTCACTCCCCTACGACGTCTCCTAGCAACCACCCGATTTCTTCGAAATCTGCCACGTGCCCTCCGTCGACCTTGGCTTCGCGGTCATCCCTCTACGACCGATCCTTGCGATGCCGCCCGCCCTTTGCGGCCGAGCCGCCGCGCCGCCACGCCGCGCGGCGATACCGATGTCGCGCCGGCACTTGCCGGTACCCGCCGTCAAACGGAGCGGTCCGCGCCTTTGTACTCGTTTCTCGAAAATTACGTATCAGGAGACGTCGCCGAGGAGTGTCTTTCTTTTCTGCCGAAGTACGCACCTGGGTTCGCCGGCATTTCGCGGTGGATCAAATACTTATTAATTGGCATTTTTCTCGGAATTTCAGAGCATGTGCCACGTGCCACTTTTGCCACGTGCCACTTTTGCCACGTGCACCACGCACGTGTACATTTCTTAGAAAAATTAATTATCTATCGTCTTCGAGTGCGACCGATCCCGCAGACAGCTAGCCGGAGCGCAGGGCAAGCAAGCTCGCCCTCGCCCGGGTTCTCACCTCTCCCGAGCGGAGTGGCCCTCGGTGTTTTGGTGAGCACCACCACTCCCGGGCGGATTGGTTACCCCCGGTGCTACGATGGTGTTTTTCATGCCGAGACACTCATGGTGTTCGACGAATACGGCCACAGGTTTCCCCGTGCACGTAGGGCTTCGAGGCATGGAAACTCGCCATGCCTGCTGCTTTTGACCAGTCGTCCCCGAAAACCCCGCTAAATTCATTAAATCTTATGTTTATCTTTAAATTCTCATCCCATGCTCTGAAATGCCTCAATTGGCCAGTTCTATCCGTAACAATCCTCCCCCTCGTACAAAATTCATTTAATTTTGTACCTCATTTATTCCTAGTAGTTTTATTAGTTTTCGTGCCGGACGTATAAAATCACCCGTTCGTGTGCGCACCTCGGCCACTCTGACTTCTTTATCTACACCGGGAAATACTCGTGTAACGGTCCCTTTTCGCCAACTATTTCGCGGTGCTTGTAAGTCTACTATCAACACTATATCGCCTACTTCTAAGGGATTTTCCTTTTCGGTCCATTTCTTACGCGGTACGAGCGTAGGTAAATATTCGCGCAACCATCGTTTCCAAAACGCCTCCGCGAAACTCTGCGCTGTTCGCCACTGTTTTCGCAAACATACATTTTGAAGATCATATCTACCTAGCTGAACCTCACCCGAGGACGATCCTATCAGGAAATGATTTGGCGTCAGTGCCTCTTTATCGCGAGGGTCTAACGACACGTGCGTGAGCGGCCGCGAGTTTACCGAATGTTCGGCTTCGGCAAAGAGCGTAGAAAGAACTTCTTCGGAGGGTGCTTGTTCCCTTAAAATCACGTTTAACGCGGTTTTTACCGACCTAATCAATCGTTCCCACGCCCCACCCATATGCGGTGCGTCAGGGGGGTTGAAAACCCACTTCACACGTTTCGACAATGCATATTCCTTGATCTTAGCTCGGTCCATACTCGCGGTCGCGTCTTTCAGCTCCTTGTCCGCGCCCCGGAAATTCGTCCCATTGTCGCTGTAGACTACCTGCGGTGTGCCTCTCCGCGCCGCTAGTCTTTGTGATGCCATTATGGCCGAACTGGCACTTAGCGAATGCGCGATCTCTAAGTGGATGGCCCTTGTCGTGAGACACGTAAACAACACTCCCCAACGTTTCTCTCTTCGCCGCCCGATTTTTACCATCAATGGTCCGAAGTAGTCGACCCCACAGTGTGTAAAGGGTCTCTGCCGAAAAGCTACACGCCCGACCGGTAGCGCGGACATCAGCGGGTTCTGTGGCCTGCCTCGCCGTATACGACATACAATACACCTACTTATGAGCGAACGTAAAACGCGTCGAAGACCGATTATATGGTATTTTTGCCTTAATTCATTGACTACCGCGTCGCTACTCGCGTGATAGAACTTCCGATGGTATTCTGCAATTAGTAATTTGGTCGCGGGGTGTCGACCCTCGAGTATGATTGGTCGGTTGTCAAAGCCCTCAAGTCCCGTTGCCGTTACGCGCCCGTTTGCCCTCAAAATTCCCTGTTCGTCTACGTATGGATTTAAACCGGCGATTTTACTTCCCTTGTTGATATTACGGCCGTGTCTCAACGCAACTATCTCAGCTCCGAAATATTCTTCCTGGATAACGCGGTACCAATACTGTTCCCCTATCTGAACTATTTCCAACGGTTCTTTCACGGTGTTCTTCCCCTTCCAACGACCGACGATCGCGTGTACTCGTCGCGCGATGACGAGAAGACCGCGCCAACCCATCAATCTTATCGGTAGCGAAAATTCTGCTTTTACCGTCGCCGCCACGTAGACGCACGCTTTCCGCTGCTCCAAATCGTCGATTGTCGCCTTCTCTTTCGCGGTCAACGTTTTTTCTATCGGCCATTCGGATTCCGGACGTCGCAAAAATTCCGGGCCTTCAAACCATCGCGGGCTTATAAATTCGGAGCTATTTTCGAAGCGCGTCGCGTCGTCCGCGGGATTCTGACCGGTCGGAACCCATCGCCACTCCGTCGTCCGCGTGTTTTCCCCGATCTCTCCTAAACGGTTCGCTACGAATACTTGACGCGTCCGCGGCTCCGATCTGATCCACGAAATCACGGTAGTCGAATCTGACCAAAAAACTCGTCTACTAATTTTAATGTCTAGCTCCTTTTCTACGAACGTCGCGAGTCTTGTCCCCATCAGGGCCGCCTGTAACTCTAATCGCGGTATTGTCAACGGTTTTAACGGCGCGACTCTACTTTTGGCCATGATCAAGGAAACGTGCGCGGATTCAGACTCATTTTCGTTTTCGAACCGCAGATAGGCTACCGCCGCGTAAGCCGTTAAGCTCGCGTCGCAAAACACGTGGAGTTGCGCTTCTGACTCCCGCGATTCCGTTACCCCGTAACACCTCGGCATCCGGCATTCTTTTACCCTGTCTATCATGGACACCCACTTGCGCCAACGGACAAAATCTTCCTCCCGTAGTGGGTCATCCCAATTTATACCGCTTCGCCATATTTCCTGCATGATGATTTTTGACTTTAACGTGAACGGCGCGAGGATACCGAGCGGATCGAAAACCGACATGATAACGCGTAAGAACTCTCGTTTGGTGGGCTTCTTTTCGCCTAGCAGGATTTCTTTCGGTATATTCTTTAACTCGACATTGAATTTGAGTTCATCATTCTGTGTGTCCCAAAAAAGACCGAGGACCCTCTCTCCCCCTCGGTCGCCTAACCGCGTGTCGCCCTGCTCTAACCGTTGCCCGTGATCGACGGAATTTCGCAAGGCCTCCGCCTTGTTGCTCGCCCAACCATGCATGGCGAAATTCGCTCGCGCGTTTATCGCGATTACATCCCGAACGAGCTCTGCCGCTTCGCGCACGGTTCTTCGACTCGATAAGAAATCGTCCATATAGCTATCATTAATAATACTTCTAACTGCCTCCGGGTGAGCTTCATTACAGTCTTTCGCATTCTTATCCTTGACGTAGATCGCGCTACACGGGGATGATTTGGCGCCGAAGATTAACGTCGACATCTCGTAAATGTCCGGTTCTCTATTCCTATCTTTTCCTCGCCATAGGAATCTTTGCGCACCACGATCGCTTTCCCGAATTTGCACGCGTAGGAACATATCTGAAATGTCCGCCTTCACCGCGACCGCGTATTGTCTAAACCGAATTAATATTCCCGGCAATGATTTTAATAGGTCCGGACCTGACATCAGCTGGTCGTTCAAACTTATTCCTCCGGTTTTTGCCGCGGCATCGAAAACTAATCGAACTTTATTTGGCTTGTTCACGTTTCGCACTCCGAAGTGCGGTAGATACCACGTCCTAGCCCTCTCTAACGTGTTCTCAACCCTTTGAGCGTAACCCTGGTCTAGAAAGCGCTGCATTTCCTGGTAATATAAACGTGCATATTCGGGATCGCGATCTAACCTTCGTTCTAATAATTCTAACCTTTTCCGCGCAGTAGACAAACCGTTCGTGCTCGGCGCGTGATCGTCCTTCCATAAGAGGCCCGTTTCCCAGATTTTTCCCTTACGCGAACTAGTTTCCTCTAGTATCCGCAACGCGCGATCCTGCTCGCCTTTACACGCGACGCTATCCTTTATTCCGGTATATTCTAGCGCGAAATAACCCTTTACTAAGTCGTCTAAAGAAGTCAGAGCCTCCCCTGTACATTGGTATTCGCTTACATCTATTTTGTATACCGCGCGTGAGGAGCATTTTGCGGACCCATGCACGGTCCATCCAAGACGGGAGCGCGAAACCGCCAAATCTGTACCTATTATCTCGCGCAGTTCCCGTGTTACGATTAGGTCCCAATTGTCTTGACCGATTAATAATTCTACGCGTGCTCCGTGATACGGTCGGATCTCCACGTCTTTGGCGGCATCGTGTACCCGCGCAATAATGTCCCGGCTGATCGACTGTGTGGGAAACTTCAGATTTTTTACGGTTATCGCTCCGCGGATCCGGTGTGTGCCGAAGATCCCCTCTACGTCAAAATCTACTTTTTTGCTATTCTCTAATCGAATTTCTCCTTCGCCTATTCCTTTTATAGACACGTCTATTCGCGAACCCTTTACCCCTAGGTCTCGCGCCAGCCTATCGTCTATCAGGGTGACCGTGGAACCCTCGTCTAGTAACGCGAATGTATCTATTGTTCGCTTCGGCCCACCCGCGCGTACCGCTATAATTTTCAGCAATACGCTTTGCCCGTCTAGTCAACTATCTATGGAACCGCGATTTTCCCCCGACCTGTTGTCGCTCGCGACGTATGCCCTGCTCGGCGCACTCTCTCCCCCGGATATCGCCCCGCGCTGAGCCTCATTTTCCGCACTATTTGCGTCGACATATTTATGCAACAGGATGTGATGCTGCCTCTTGCAGACCTTACACATCTCACTCTTGCAATCGTTTCTTGAATGACCGGGCCTCAAGCACCCGAAGCATAGGTTGTACTTTTTCACGAGATCCCAGCGCTTACTCACGGGCTCACGGGCAAAAAAGAGGCATTTCGGCGACGGGTGATTATCCTTTTTGCAAAACGCGCATTTACGAGTTTCCGTCGCGTTTGTTTCTACACGCCTATCTCGCCGTTCTGCTACGCATACCACGGCCGTTTTCGCCGACGGCCGCCGCGATCCACCGAACGCGCCGCGATCTACCCTTTGTGTCGGTCGTTCCGTCGTGCAATCGATATCAAAAATCCCGGCTTCCGTAGCTAATTCGGCTTCCGCGTATATGAAATCCGCGAGTTTCTCGAGTTCCGATTTCTCTTCTCTAACGCTTACGGCGTACCGGTTATATGCATATCGCAATGCTATCGGTATCTTATGTCCCACGGATTTTACTAGTTCGGGGCTGTGCAGGTACCCTAATAACCTAAACGTTTTAAACGCTACCACTGCACTGCGTAACTTCGTCGCGAATTGTACGAGAGAAATTCTCCCCGAATCTATCTCCGGCAACGTTTTTAATTCCGCGACGATTTTCTCGGCAGCGGCCCGTTTATTTCCGAAATGCAATTCTAACGTCTTTATTATTGTGTCCGCGTCGCGGCTACTCGCGAGCAAAGTTTTAACCACGTCGCGCGCCTCGCCCTTTAGGGCATCGAACAATCGTGCAATGTTTTCGCGGTCCGAGTATCCGCCCGATTCGGATGACGATATATATGCCTCCTTAAAGTGTAGCCACTCTAAGGGATCACCGGAGAAGCTAGGTAACGCTTTCGCGGTTGTGAGACGATTTACTAATCGCGAACTTCCTTCCCCTGCGAGCGACGCTTCACGTACCGCCGCTAACGTACGTTCGATAGCCGCGGATAGTCGATCAGCCGGGTCAATAAAGGATTGCTCACTCACGTTTCGTTGACGCCTTACTGGTAACGCGGTGCTGTTGCTCCATGGCTGATGCGTTGCCCTGTCGTCCTCGCTGCCCTGGATTTCCTCCGCCTCGTCGGAGAAGTCCGTGTCCTCGTCGGCTGCGGATGGGATGCTCGCCTCCGTGGGTCGCTGCTGCCATCCTGCTCCGTGACCGCTGCCTCCTGGCAGCTCCTGCTGCCGCTGGTTCCCAGTGGTCCTTGTTGCCCGACGCCCCTGTCGGATGACAGGTAGGATGGGAGACGGTGCCCTGGAAGGCCCCGCAGAATCGTTGTCCTCCATGGTTGCCGGTCCTGGTCCTGGATCTGCCAATGCTCTCGCCTTCGCTGGTCTGCCCCGCTTGGCCGCTGGCTGCTTCCCTGACTGCTGGGCTGCTGCTCGTTTTCCTCGTACCATTGTCTCGGGTAAAGTCCACTTTGTGTGTCACTCGCACTTCCACACAAGTCACGATATCGCGTCAAACACCGTCTGTCCGGTCAAAGTGTCCCGGGTTTCGGCACCAAAAATTGTATCAGAACAACTCAATTTTTCGACGGTGAATACGCACAGTTTATTTCAATTATTATATAACCCACGTATTATAATTTAGTCTGCGTGTGACATCAATATTACAATCAAAGCCGAAATATTTGATCCCGCAACGAAAGTCTTTGCAAAATATAAGTAAAGTCCGTAATGACAACAAGTATGTCCCGTAGTGACAAGTTATAAGTGAAGCCTCGTAAATATAAAGAATGAAACGCGTAGCAACAAATATAAGAGAATGAATCGAAGTGAAGCGCGGGCCCGGTGCCCTCGTCTATTTTATACGTTTCACTCCCCTACGACGTCTCCTAGCAACCACCCGATTTCTTCGAAATCTGCCACGTGCCCTCCGTCGACCTTGGCTTCGCGGTCATCCCTCTACGACCGATCCTTGCGATGCCGCCCGCCCTTTGCGGCCGAGCCGCCGCGCCGCCACGCCGCGCGGCGATACCGATGTCGCGCCGGCACTTGCCGGTACCCGCCGTCAAACGGAGCGGTCCGCGCCTTTGTACTCGTTTCTCGAAAATTACGTATCAGGAGACGTCGCCGAGGAGTGTCTTTCTTTTCTGCCGAAGTACGCACCTGGGTTCGCCGGCATTTCGCGGTGGATCAAATACTTATTAATTGGCATTTTTCTCGGAATTTCAGAGCATGTGCCACGTGCCACTTTTGCCACGTGCCACTTTTGCCACGTGCACCACGCACGTGTACATTTCTTAGAAAAATTAATTATCTATCGTCTTCGAGTGCGACCGATCCCGCAGACAGCTAGCCGGAGCGCAGGGCAAGCAAGCTCGCCCTCGCCCGGGTTCTCACCTCTCCCGAGCGGAGTGGCCCTCGGTGTTTTGGTGAGCACCACCACTCCCGGGCGGATTGGTTACCCCCGGTGCTACGATGGTGTTTTTCATGCCGAGACACTCATGGTGTTCGACGAATACGGCCACAGGTTTCCCCGTGCACGTAGGGCTTCGAGGCATGGAAACTCGCCATGCCTGCTGCTTTTGACCAGTCGTCCCCGAAAACCCCGCTAAATTCATTAAATCTTATGTTTATCTTTAAATTCTCATCCCATGCTCTGAAATGCCTCAATTGGCCAGTTCTATCCGTAACACATACAATCACAATCATACAACCACAATCATACAATCCCAATCTGACAATCGCAATCATACAATTAGAATCATACAAAAACGATCGCATAATCACAATCATACAAACACAATGTTACAATTACAATCATACAATCACAATCATACAATCAGAATCATACAATGACAATCATACAATCACAATTCTACAATCACAATCATACAATCACAATCATACACCCACAATCATAGAATCACAATCATACAATCACAATCATAGAATCACAATCATACAATCACAATCACACAATCACTACCATACAATCACAATTATGCAATCACAATCATACAATCACCATAATACAATCACAAATATACAATCAGAATCACACTATCACAATCATACAATCACAATCATACAATCACAATCATACAATCACTATCATAGAATCACAATCATACATTCACAATCACAAAATCACAATCACACAATCACAATCGTACAATCACCACAATACAATCACAAATATACAATCAGAAACACACTATCACAATCATACAATCACAATCATACAACCACAATCATACAATCCCAATCTGACAATCGCAATCATACAATTAGAATCATACAAAAACAATCGCATAATCACAATCTTACAATCACAATGTTACAATTACAATCATACAATCACAATCATACAATCAGAATCATACAATGACAATCATACAATCACAATCATACAATCACAATCATACAATCACAATCACACACTCAGAATCATACAATCACAATCACAAAATCGCAATCGTACAATCACAATCATACAATCATAATCATACAATCACAATCATACAATCACAATCATACAATCACAATCATACAAACACAATCATACAATCACAATCATATAATCACAATCATACAATCACAATCACACAATCACTACCATACAATCACAATTATGCAATCACAATCATACAATCACCATAATACAATCACAAATATACAATCAGAATCACACTATCACAATCATACAATCACAATCATACAATCACAATCATACAATCACTATCATAGAATCACAATCATAGAATCACAATCATACAATCACAATCGTACAATCACAATCATACAATCATAATCATACAATCACAATCATACAATCACAATCATACCATCACAATCATACAATCACAATCATGCAATCACAATCATACAATCACAATCATACAATCACAATCATACAATCACCATAATACAATCACAAATATACAATCAGAATCACACTATCACAATCATACAATCACAATTATACAATCACAATTATACAATCACAATCATAGAATCACAATCATACACTCACAATCATACAATCACAATCATACAATCACAACCGTACAATCACAATCATACAACCATAATCATACAATCACAATCATACAATCAAAATCATACAATCACAATCATTCAATCACAATCATACAATCCCAATCATACAATCACAATCATACAATCACAATCATACAATCACAATCATACAATCACAATCATACAATCACAATCATACAATCACAATCATACAATCACAATCATGGAATCACAAATATACAATCAGAATCACACTATCGCAATCACACAATCACAATTATACAATCACAATCATAGAATCACAATCATACACTCACAATCATACAATCAGAATCATACAATCACAATCATACAATCACAATCATACAATCACAATCATACAATCACAATCATACATTCACAATCACACAATCACAATCACACAATCACAATCACACAATCACAATCGTACAATCACCACAATACAATCACAAATATACAATCAGAATCACACTATCACAATCATACAATCACAATCATACAATCACAATCATACAATCACAATCACACAATCACAATCGTACAATCACCACAATACAATCACAAATATACAATCAGAAACACACTATCACAATCATACAATCACAATCATACAATCCCAATCTGACAATCGCAATCATACAATTAGAATCATGCAAACACAATCGCATAATCACAATCTTACAATCACAATCTTACAATTACAATCATACAATCATAATCACACAACTGCAATCATACAACCACAATCTTACAATCACAATCATACGGTCACAATCATACAATCACAATTATGCAATCACAATCACACAATCACAATCATAAAATCGCAATCATACAATCACAATCATACATTCGACAATCATAGAATCACAATCCTGCAATTACTATCACGCAAATAGAATCCTACAATCACAATCATACAATAAGGGTCATAGAAACACAGCCATATAACCACCATCTTACATTCACAATCAGTCAATCACAATCATAGAATCACAATTGTACATTCACAATCCTGCAATCACACTCATACAACCACAATCATACAATCACAATCATACAATCACAATTATACAATCACAAATATACAATCAGAATCACACTATCACAATCATACAATCACAATTATAAAATCACAATCATAGAATCACAATCATACACTCACAATCATACAATCACAATCCTACAATCACAATCATACAATCACAATCATACAATCACAATCATACAATCACAATCATACAGTCACAATCCTACAATCACAATCATACAATCACAATCATACAATCACAATCATACAATCACAATCATGCAATCACAATCACAGTCAAACAATCACTATGATACAGTTACAATCATACAATCACTATCATACAATCACAATCACACAATCACTATTATACAATCACAATTATACAATCACAGTCATACTATCACATTCATATAATAACAATCCCAATCACACAATCACAATCATACAATTGACAATCATAAAATCACAATACTGCCATTACTATCACGCAAATAGAATCCTACAATCACAATCATACAATTAGAGTCATAGAAGCACAATCGCATAATCACAATCTTACAATCACAATGTTACAATTACAATCATACAATCACAATCATACAATTACAATCATATACTCACAATCATACAACCACAATCATACAATCACAATCATACAATCACAATCATGGAATCACAAACACACAATCACTAACATACAGTCACAATCATACAATCACAATCATACAATCAGAATCGTACAATCAGAATCGTACAATAACTATCATACAATCGCAATCATTCAATAGCGATCATGCAGTCACAGTCATACAATCACAATGCTGCAACACAATCATACAATCACAATCTTACAATCTTAATCATACAATCACAATCATACAACCACAATCATACAATCCCAATCTGACAATCGCAATCATACAATTAGAATCATACAAAAACGATCGCATAATCACAATCATACAAACACAATGTTACAATTACAATCATACAATCACAATCATACAATCAGAATCATACAATGACAATCATACAATCACAATTCTACAATCACAATCATACAATCACAATCATACACCCACAATCATAGAATCACAATCATACAATCACAATCATAGAATCACAATCATACAATCACAATCACACAATCACTACCATACAATCACAATTATGCAACCACAATCATACAATCACCATAATACAATCACAAATATACAATCAGAATCACACTATCACAATCATACAATCACAATCATACAATCACAATCATACAATCACTATCATAGAATCACAATCATACATTCACAATCACAAAATCACAATCACACAATCACAATCGTACAATCACCACAATACAATCACAAATATACAATCAGAAACACACTATCACAATCATACAATCACAATCATACAATCACAATCATACAATCACTATCATAGAATCACAATCATAGAATCACAATCATACACTCACAATCATACAATCACAATCATACAATCACAACCGTACAATCACAATCATACAACCATAATCATACAATCACAATCATACAATCAAAATCATACAATCACAATCATTCAATCACAATCATACAATCCCAATCATACAATCACAATCATACAATCACAATCATACAATCACAATCATACAATCACAATCATACAATCACAATCATACAATCACAATCATACAATCACAATCATACAATCACAATCATACAATCACAATCATACAATCACAATCATGGAATCACAAATATACAATCAGAATCACACTATCGCAATCACACAATCACAATTATACAATCACAATCGTAGAATCACAATCATACACTCACAATCATACAATCACAATCATACAATCACAATCATACAATCACAATCATACAATCACAATCATACAATCACAATCATACATTCACAATCACACAATCACAATCACACAATCACAATCACACAATCACAATCGTACAATCACCACAATACAATCACAAATATACAATCAGAATCACACTATCACAATCATACAATCACAATCATACAATCACAATCATACAATCACAATCATACAATCACAATCATACAATCACAATCATACAATCACAATCATACATTCACAATCACACAATCACAATCACACAATCACAATCACACAATCACAATCACACAATCACAATCGTACAATCACCACAATACAATCACAAATATACAATCAGAATCACACTATCACAATCATACAATCACAATCATACAATCACAATCATACAATCACAATCATACAATCACAATCATACAACCACAATCTTACAATCTTAATCATACAATCACAATCATACAACCACAATCATACAATCCCAATCTGACAATCGCAATCATACAATTAGAATCATACAAAAACAATCGCATAATCACAATCTTACAATCACAATGTTACAATTACAATCATACAATCACAATCATACAATCAGAATCATACAATGACAATCATACAATCACAATTATACAATCACAATCATACAATCACAATCATACACCCACAATCATAGAATCACAATCATACAATCACAATCATACAATCACAATCACACAATCACTACCATACAATCACAATTATGCAATCACAATCATACAATCACCATAATACAATCACAAATATACAATCAGAATCACACTATCACAATCATACAATCACAATCATACAATCACAATCATACAATCACTATCATAGAATCACAATCATAGAATCACAATCATACAATCACAATCGTACAATCACAATCATACAATCATAATCATACAATCACAATCATACAATCACAATCATACCATCACAATCATACAATCACAATCATGCAATCACAATCATACAATCACAATCATACAATCACCATAATACAATCACAAATATACAATCAGAATCACACTATCACAATCATACAATCACAATCATACAATCACAATCATACAATCACTATCATAGAATCACAATCATAGAATCACAATCATAGAATCACAATCATACAATCACAATCGTACAATCACAATCATACAATCACAATCATACAATCACAATCGTACAATCACAATCATACAATCACAATCATGGAATCACAAACACACAATCACTGACATACAGTCACAATCATACAATCACAATCATACAATCAGAATCGTACAATCAGAATCGTACAATCAGAATCGTACAATAACTATCATACAATCGCAATCATTCAATAGCGATCATGCAGTCACAGTCATACAATCACAATGCTGCAACACAATCATACAATCACAATCACACGATCACAATCATACAATCACAATCTTGCGATCACAATCGTACAATCACAATCATACAATCGCCATAATGCAATCACAAATGTACAATCAGAATCACATTATCACAATCATACAATCACAATCATACAATCAAAATCATACAAACACAATCATACAATCACAATCATATAATCACAATCATACAATCACAACCATACAATCACAATCACGCAATCACAATCACAACCAAACAATCACTATGACACAGTTACAATCATACAATCACTATCATACAATCACAATCATACAATCACAATCATACAATCACAATCATATAATCACAATCACACACTCAGAATCATACAATCACAATCATAAAATCGCAATCGTACAATCACAATCATACAATCATAATCATACAATCACAATCATACAATCACAATCATACAATCACAATCATACAAACACAATCATACAATCACAATCATATAATCACAATCATACAATCACAACCATACAATCACAATCATGCAAACACAATCACAGTCAAACAATCACTATGATACAGTTACAATCATACAATCACAATCATACAATCACAATCATACAATCAATATCATACAATCACAATCATACAATCACAATCATACAATCCCAAACATACAATCACAATCATACAATCACAATCATACAATCACAATCACACAATCACTACCATACAATCACAATTATGCAATCACAATCATACAATCACCATAATACAATCACAAATATACAATCAGAATCACACTATCACAATCATACAATCACAATCATACAATCACAATCATACAATCACTATCATAGAATCACAATCATAGAATCACAATCATACAATCACAATCGTACAATCACAATCATACAATCATAATCATACAATCACAATCATACAATCACAATCATACCATCACAATCATACAATCACAATCATGCAATCACAATCATACAATCACAATCATACAATAACCATAATACAATCACAAATATACAATCAGAATCACACTATCACAATCATACAATCACAATTATACAATCACAATTATACAATCACAATCATAGAATCACAATCATACACTCACAATCATACAATCACAATCATACAATCACAACCGTACAATCACAATCATACAACCATAATCATACAATCACAATCATACAATCAAAATCATACAATCACAGTCATTCAATCACAATCATACAATCCCAATCATACAATCACAATCATACAATCACAATCATACAATCAGAATCATACAATCACAATCATACAATCACAATCATACAATCACAATCATGGAATCACAAATATACAATCAGAATCACACTATCGCAATCACACAATCACAATTATACAATCACAATCATAGAATCACAATCATACACTCACAATCATACACTCACAATCATACAATCACAATCATACAATCACAATCATACAATCACAATCATACAATTACAATCATACATTCACAATCACACAATCACAATCACACAATCACAATCACACAATCACAATCGTACAATCACAAATATACAATCAGAATCACACTATCACAATCATACAATCACAATCATACAATCACAATCATACAATCACAATCATACAACCACAATCTTACAATCTTAATCATACAATCACAATCATACAACCACAATCATACAATCCCAATCTGACAATCGCAATCATACAATTAGAATCATACAAAAACAATCGCATAATCACAATCTTACAATCACAATGTTACAATTACAATCAAACAATCACAATCATACAATCAGAATCATACAATGACAATCATACAATCACAATTATACAATCACAATCATACAATCACAATCATACACCCACAATCATAGAATCACAATCATACAATCACAATCATACAATCACAATCACACAATCACTACCATACAATCACAATTATGCAATCACAATCATACAATCACCATAATACAATCACAAATATACAATCAGAATCACACTATCACAATCATACAATCACAATCATACAATCACAATCATACAATCACTATCATAGAATCACAATCATAGAATCACAATCATACAATCACAATCGTACAATCACAATCATACAATCATAATCATACAATCACAATCATACAATCACAATCATACCATCACAATCATACAATCACAATCATGCAATCACAATCATACAATCACAATCATACAATCACCATAATACAATCACAAATATACAATCAGAATCACACTATCACAATCATACAATCACAATCATACAATCACAATCATACAATCACTATCATAGAATCACAATCATAGAATCACAATCATAGAATCACAATCATACAATCACAATCGTACAATCACAATCATACAATCACAATCATACAATCACAATCGTACAATCACAATCATACAATCACAATCATGGAATCACAAACACACAATCACTGACATACAGTCACAATCATACAATCACAATCATACAATCAGAATCGTACAATCAGAATCGTACAATCAGAATCGTACAATAACTATCATACAATCGCAATCATTCAATAGCGATCATGCAGTCACAGTCATACAATCACAATGCTGCAACACAATCATACAATCACAATCACACGATCACAATCATACAATCACAATCTTGCGATCACAATCGTACAATCACAATCATACAATCGCCATAATGCAATCACAAATGTACAATCAGAATCACATTATCACAATCATACAATCACAATCATACAATCAAAATCATACAAACACAATCATACAATCACAATCATATAATCACAATCATACAATCACAACCATACAATCACAATCACGCAATCACAATCACAACCAAACAATCACTATGACACAGTTACAATCATACAATCACTATCATACAATCACAATCATACAATCACAATCATACAATCACAATCATATAATCACAATCACACACTCAGAATCATACAATCACAATCATAAAATCGCAATCGTACAATCACAATCATACAATCATAATCATACAATCACAATCATACAATCACAATCATACAATCACAATCATACAAACACAATCATACAATCACAATCATATAATCACAATCATACAATCACAACCATACAATCACAATCATGCAAACACAATCACAGTCAAACAATCACTATGATACAGTTACAATCATACAATCACAATCATACAATCACAATCATACAATCAATATCATACAATCACAATCATACAATCACAATCATACAATCCCAAACATACAATCACAATCATACAATCACAATCATACAATCACAATCACACAATCACTACCATACAATCACAATTATGCAATCACAATCATACAATCACCATAATACAATCACAAATATACAATCAGAATCACACTATCACAATCATACAATCACAATCATACAATCACAATCATACAATCACTATCATAGAATCACAATCATAGAATCACAATCATACAATCACAATCGTACAATCACAATCATACAATCATAATCATACAATCACAATCATACAATCACAATCATACCATCACAATCATACAATCACAATCATGCAATCACAATCATACAATCACAATCATACAATAACCATAATACAATCACAAATATACAATCAGAATCACACTATCACAATCATACAATCACAATTATACAATCACAATTATACAATCACAATCATAGAATCACAATCATACACTCACAATCATACAATCACAATCATACAATCACAACCGTACAATCACAATCATACAACCATAATCATACAATCACAATCATACAATCAAAATCATACAATCACAGTCATTCAATCACAATCATACAATCCCAATCATACAATCACAATCATACAATCACAATCATACAATCAGAATCATACAATCACAATCATACAATCACAATCATACAATCACAATCATGGAATCACAAATATACAATCAGAATCACACTATCGCAATCACACAATCACAATTATACAATCACAATCATAGAATCACAATCATACACTCACAATCATACACTCACAATCATACAATCACAATCATACAATCACAATCATACAATCACAATCATACAATTACAATCATACATTCACAATCACACAATCACAATCACACAATCACAATCACACAATCACAATCGTACAATCACAAATATACAATCAGAATCACACTATCACAATCATACAATCACAATCATACAATCACAATCATACAATCACAATCATACAACCACAATCTTACAATCTTAATCATACAATCACAATCATACAACCACAATCATACAATCCCAATCTGACAATCGCAATCATACAATTAGAATCATACAAAAACAATCGCATAATCACAATCTTACAATCACAATGTTACAATTACAATCAAACAATCACAATCATACAATCAGAATCATACAATGACAATCATACAATCACAATTATACAATCACAATCATACAATCACAATCATACACCCACAATCATAGAATCACAATCATACAATCACAATCATACAATCACAATCACACAATCACTACCATACAATCACAATTATGCAATCACAATCATACAATCACCATAATACAATCACAAATATACAATCAGAATCACACTATCACAATCATACAATCACAATCATACAATCACAATCATACAATCACTATCATAGAATCACAATCATAGAATCACAATCATACAATCACAATCGTACAATCACAATCATACAATCATAATCATACAATCACAATCATACAATCACAATCATACCATCACAATCATACAATCACAATCATGCAATCACAATCATACAATCACAATCATACAATCACCATAATACAATCACAAATATACAATCAGAATCACACTATCACAATCATACAATCACAATTATACAATCACAATTATACAATCACAATCATAGAATCACAATCATACAATCACAATCATACAATCACAATCATACAATCACAACCGTACAATCACAGTCATACAACCATAATCATACAATCACAATCATACAATCAAAATCATACAATCACAATCATTCAATCACAATCATACAATCCCAATCATACAATCACAATCATACAATCACAATCATACAATCACAATCATGGAATCACAAACACACAATCACTGACATACAGTCACAATCATACAATCACAATCATACAATCAGAATCGTACAATCAGAATCGTACAATAACTATCATACAATCGCAATCATTCAATAGCGATCATGCAGTCACAGTCATACAATCGCAATGCTGCAACACAATCATACAATCACAATCACACGATCACAATCGTACAATCACAATCTTGCGATCACAATCGTACAATCACAATCATACAATCACCATAATGCAATCACAAATGTACAATCAGAATCACATTATCACAATCATACAATCACAATCATACAATCACAATCATACAATCACAATCATACAATCACTATCATAGAATCACAATCATAGAATCACAATCATACAATCACAATCATACAATCACAATCAAACAATCACAATCATACAGTCACAATCATACAATCACAATCGTACAATCACAATCATACAATCATACTCATACAATCACAATCATACAATCACAATCGTACAATCACAATCGTACAAGAAAAATCGTACAATCACAGTCATACAATCATAATCATGCAATCACAATCATACAATCACAATCATAAAATCACAATCATACAATCACAATCATACAGCCACAATCATACAACCACAATCATGCAATCACAATCACAATCAAACATTCACTATGATACAGTTACAATCATACAATCGCTATCATACAATCGCAATCACACAATCAATATTATACAATCACAATTATACAATCACAATCATACTATCACAATCACACACTCAGAATCATACAATCACAATCATAAAATCACAATCGTACAATCACAATCATACAATCACCATAATGCAATCACAAATGTACAATCAGAATCACATTATCACAATCATACAATCACAATCATACAATCACAATCATACCATCACAATCATACAATCACAATCATACAATCATACTCATACAATCACAATCATACAATCACAATCGTACAATCACAATCGTACAAGAAAAATCGTACAATCACAGTCATACAATCATAATCATACAATCACAATCATACAATCACAATCATGCATTCACAATCATACAATTGACAATCAGAAAATCACAATCACACAATCACAATCACAATTATACAATCACAATCATGCAATCACAATCATACAATCACAATCATACAATCAAAATCATACAAACACAATCATACAATCACAATCATATAATCACAATCATACAATCACAACCATACAATCACAATCATGCAATCACAGTCACAACCAAACAATCACTATGACACAGTTACAATCATACAATCACTATCATACAATCACAATCACACAATCACTATTATACAATTACAATTATAAAATAACAATCATACTATCACATTCATACAATCACAATCACACTCACACAATCACTATCATACAATTACAATCATACAATCACAATCATACAATCACAATCATAAAATCACAATCATACAATCACAATCATACAATTAAAATCACACAATCACAATCATACAATCACAATCATACAATCACAATCATACAACCACAATCTTACAATCTTAATCATACAATCACAATCATACACCCACAATCATATAATCGCAATCTGACAATCGCAATCATACAATTAGAACCATGCAAACACAATCGCATAAGCACAATCTTACAATCACAATCTTACAACTACAATCATACAATCATAATCACACAACTGCAATCATACAACCACAATCTTACAATCACAATCATACGGTCACAATCATACAATCACAATTATGCAATCACAATCACACAATCACAATCATAAAATCGCAATCATACAGTCACAATCATACATTCGACAATCATAGAATCACAATCCTGCAATTACTATCACGCAAATAGAATCCTACAACCACAATCATACAATAAGGGTCATAGAGACAGAATCATATAACCACCATCTTACATTCACAAGCAGTCAATCACAATCATAGAATCACAATTGTACATTCACAATCCTGCAATCACAATCATTCAACCACAATCATACAATCACAATCCTACAATCACAATCATACAATCACAATCATACAATCACAATCATACAATCACAATCATACAATCACAATCCTACAATCACAATCATACACTCACAATCATACAATCACAATCATACAATCACAATCATACAATCACTATCATAGAATCACTATCATAGAATCACAATCATAGAATCACAATCATAAAATCACAATCGTACAATCACAATCATACAATCATAATCATACAATCACAATCATACAATCACAATCATACAATCACCATAATACAATCACAAATATACAATCAGAATCACACTGTCACAATCATACAATCACAATTATACAATCACAATTATACAATCACAATTATACAATCACAATCATAGAATCACAATCATACACTCACAATCATACAATCACAATCATGCAATCACAATCATACAATCACAATCATACAATCACCATAATACAATCACAAATATACAATCAGAATCACACTATCACAATCATACAATCACAATCATACAATCACAATCATACAATCACTATGATAGAATCACAATCATAGAATCACAATCATACAATCACAATCATACAATCCCAATCATACAATCACAATCATACAATCACAATCATACAATCACAATCATACAATCACAATCATACAATCACAATCATACAATCACAATCATACAATCACAATCATACAATCACAATCATACAATCACAATCATGGAATCACAAACACACAATCCCTGACATACAGTCACAATCATACAATCACAATCATACAATCAGAATCGTACAATCAGAATCGTACAATAACTATCATACAATCGCAATCATTCAATAGCGATCATGCAGTCACAGTCATACAATCGCAATGCTGCAACACAATCATACAATCACAATCACACGATCACAATCGTACAATCACAATCTTGCGATCACAATCGTACAATCACAATCATACAATCACCATAATGCAATCACAAATGTACAATCAGAGTCACATTATCACAATCATACAATCACAATCATACAATCACAATCATACAATCACTATCATAGAATCACAATCATAGAATCACAATCATACAATCACAATCATACAATCAAAATCATACAAACACAATCATACAATCACAATCATATAATCACAATCATACAATCACAACCATACAATCACAATCATGCAATCACAGTCACAACCAAACAATCACTATGACACAGTTACAATCATACAATCACTATCATACAATCACAATCATACAATCACAATCATACAATCACAATCATACAATCACAATCACACACTCAGAATCATACAATCACAATCATAAAATCGCAATCGTACAATCACAATCATACAATCATAATCATACAATCACAATCATACAATCACAATCATACAATCACAATCATACAAACACAATCATACAATCACAATCATATAATCACAATCATACAATCACGACCATACAATCACAATCATGCAATCACAATCACAGTCAAACAATCACTATGATACAGTTACAATCATACAATCACAATCATACAATCACAATCATACAATCAATATCATACAATCACAATCATACAATCACAATCATACAATCCCAAACATACAATCACAATCATACAATCACAATCATACAATCACAATCACACAATCACTACCATACAATCACAATTATGCAATCACAATCATACAATCACCATAATACAATCACAAATATACAATCAGAATCACACTATCACAATCATACAATCACAATCATACAATCACAATCATACAATCACTATCATAGAATCACAATCATAGAATCACAATCATACAATCACAATCGTACAATCACAATCATACAATCATAATCATACAATCACAATCATACAATCACAATCATACCATCACAATCATACAATCACAATCATGCAATCACAATCATACAATCACAATCATACAATCACCATAATACAATCACAAATATACAATCAGAATCACACTATCACAATCATACAACCACAATTATACAATCACAATTATACAATCACAATCATAGAATCACAATCATACACTCACAATCATACAATCACAATCATACAATCACAACCGTACAATCACAATCATACAACCATAATCATACAATCACAATCATACAATCAAAATCATACAATAACAATCATTCAATCACAATCATACAATCCCAATCATACAATCACAATCATACAATCACAATCATACAATCACAATCATACAATCACAATCATACAATCACAATCATACAATCAATATCATACAATCACAATCATACAATCACAATCATACAATCCCAAACATACAATCACAATCATACAATCACAATCATACAATCACAATCACACAATCACTACCATACAATCACAATTATGCAATCACAATCATACAATCACCATAATACAATCACAAATATACAATCAGAATCACACTATCACAATCATACAATCACAATCATACAATCACAATCATACAATCACTATGATAGAATCACAATCATAGAATCACAATCATACAATCACAATCATACAATCCCAATCATACAATCACAATCATACAATCACAATCATACAATCACAATCATACAATCACAATCATACAATCACAATCATACAATCACAATCATACAATCACAATCATGGAATCACAAACACACAATCCCTGACATACAGTCACAATCATACAATCACAATCATACAATCAGAATCGTACAATCAGAATCGTACAATAACTATCATACAATCGCAATCATTCAATAGCGATCATGCAGTCACAGTCATACAATCGCAATGCTGCAACACAATCATACAATCACAATCACACGATCACAATCGTACAATCACAATCTTGCGATCACAATTGTACAATCACAATCATACAATCACCATAATGCAATC
This sequence comes from Megachile rotundata, assembly GCF_050947335.1. Classification (NCBI taxonomy): domain Eukaryota; kingdom Metazoa; phylum Arthropoda; class Insecta; order Hymenoptera; family Megachilidae; genus Megachile; species Megachile rotundata. The sequence continues at coordinate 45,978 of NC_134994.1, forward strand.
ACAAATGTACAATCAGAATCACATTATCACAATCATACAATCGCAATCATACAATCACAATCATACAATCACAATCATACAATCACTATCATAGAATCACAATCATAGAATCACAATCATACAATCACAATCATACAATCAAAATCATACAAACACAATCATACAATCACAATCATATAATCACAATCATACAATCACAACCATACAATCACAATCATGCAATCACAGTCACAACCAAACAATCACTATGACACAGTTACAATCATACAATCACTATCATACAATCACAATCATACAATCACAATCATACAATCACAATCATACAATCACAATCACACACTCAGAATCATACAATCACAATCATAAAATCGCAATCGTACAATCACAATCATACAATCATAATCATACAATCACAATCATACAATCACAATCATACAATCACAATCATACAAACACAATCATACAATCACAATCATATAATCACAATCATACAATCACAACCATACAATCACAATCATGCAATCACAATCACAGTCAAACAATCACTATGATACAGTTACAATCATACAATCACAATCATACAATCACAATCATACAATCAATATCATACAATCACAATCATACAATCACAATCATACAATCCCAAACATACAATCACAATCATACAATCACAATCATACAATCACAATCACACAATCACTACCATACGATCACAATTATGCAATCACAATCATACAATCACCATAATACAATCACAAATATACAATCAGAATCACACTATCACAATCATACAATCACAATCATACAATCACAATCATACAATCACTATCATAGAATCACAATCATAGAATCACAATCATACAATCACAATCGTACAATCACAATCATACAATCATAATCATACAATCACAATCATACAATCACAATCATACCATCACAATCATACAATCACAATCATGCAATCACAATCATACAATCACAATCATACAATCACCATAATACAATCACAAATATACAATCAGAATCACACTATCACAATCATACAACCACAATTATACAATCACAATTATACAATCACAATCATAGAATCACAATCATACACTCACAATCATACAATCACAATCATACAATCACAACCGTACAATCACAATCATACAACCATAATCATACAATCACAATCATACAATCAAAATCATACAATCACAATCATACAATCACAATCATACAATCACAATCATACAATCACAATCATACAATCACAATCATGGAATCACAAATATACAATCAGAATCACACTATCGCAATCACACAATCACAATTATACAATCACAATCATAGAATCACAATCATACACTCACAATCATACAATCACAATCATACAATCACAATCATACAATCACAATCATACAATCACAATCATACAATTACAATCATACATTCACAATCACACAATCACAATCACACAATCACAATCACACAATCACAATCACACAATCACAATCGTACAATCACCACAATACAATCACAAATATACAATCAGAATCACACTATCACAATCATACAATCGCAATCATACAATCACAATCATACAATCACAATCATACAACCACAATCTTACAATCTTAATCATACAATCACAATCATACAACCACAATCATACAATCCCAATCTGACAATCGCAATCATACAATTAGAATCATACAAAAACAATCGCATAATCACAATCTTACAATCACAATGTTACAATTACAATCAAACAATCACAATCATACAATCAGAATCATACAATGACAATCATACAATCACAATTATACAATCACAATCATACAATCACAATCATACACCCACAATCATAGAATCACAATCATACAATCACAATCATACAATCACAATCACACAATCACTACCATACAATCACAATTATGCAATCACAATCATACAATCACCATAATACAATCACAAATATACAATCAGAATCACACTATCACAATCATACAATCACAATCATACAATCACAATCATACAATCACTATCATAGAATCACAATCATAGAATCACAATCATACAATCACAATCGTACAATCACAATCATACAATCATAATCATACAATCACAATCATACAATCACAATCATACCATCACAATCATACAATCACAATCATGCAATCACAATCATACAATCACAATCATACAATCACCATAATACAATCACAAATATACAATCAGAATCACACTATCACAATCATACAATCACAATTATACAATCACAATTATACAATCACAATTATACAATCACAATCATAGAATCACAATCATACACTCACAATCATACAATCACAATCATACAATCACAACCGTACAATCACAATCATACAACCATAATCATACAATCACAATCATACAATCAAAATCATACAATCACAATCATTCAATCACAATCATACAATCCCAATCATACAATCACAATCATACAATCACAATCATACAATCACAATCATGGAATCACAAACACACAATCACTGACATACAGTCACAATCATACAATCACAATCATACAATCAGAATCGTACAATCAGAATCGTACAATAACTATCATACAATCGCAATCATTCAATAGCGATCATGCAGTCACAGTCATACAATCGCAATGCTGCAACACAATCATACAATCACAATCACACGATCACAATCGTACAATCACAATCTTGCGATCACAATCGTACAATCACAATCATACAATCACCATAATGCAATCACAAATGTACAATCAGAATCACATTATCACAATCATACAATCACAATCATACAATCACAATCATACAATCACAATCATACAATCACTATCATAGAATCACAATCATAGAATCACAATCATACAATCACAATCATACAATCACAATCAAACAATCACAATCATACAGTCACAATCATACAATCACAATCGTACAATCACAATCATACAATCATACTCATACAATCACAATCATACAATCACAATCGTACAATCACAATCGTACAAGAAATATCGTACAATCACAGTCATACAATCATAATCATGCAATCACAATCATACAATCACAATCATAAAATCACAATCATACAATCACAATCATACAGCCACAATCATACAACCACAATCATGCAATCACAATCACAATCAAACATTCACTATGATACAGTTACAATCATACAATCGCTATCATACAATCGCAATCACACAATCAATATTATACAATCACAATTATACAATCACAATCATACTATCACAATCACACACTCAGAATCATACAATCACAATCATAAAATCACAATCGTACAATCACAATCATACAATCACCATAATGCAATCACAAATGTACAATCAGAATCACATTATCACAATCATACAATCACAATCATACAATCACAATCATACCATCACAATCATACAATCACAATCATACAATCACAATCAAACAATCACAATCATACAGTCACAATCATACAATCACAATCGTACAATCACAATCATACAATCATACTCATACAATCACAATCATACAATCACAATCGTACAATCACAATCGTACAAGAAAAATCGTACAATCACAGTCATACAATCATAATCATGCAATCACATTCATGCAATCACAATCACATTCACACAATCACAATCATATAATTACCATCACACAATCACAATCATACAATCACAATCATACAATTGACAATCTTAAAGTCACAAACTTGCAATCATAATCACGCAAATAGAATCCTACAATCAAAATCATACAATCACAATCATACAATCACAATCATACAATCACAATCATACAATCACAATCAAACAATCACAATCATACAGTCACAATCATACAATCACAATCGTACAATCACAATCATACAATCATACTCATACAATCACAATCATACAATCACAATCGTACAATCACAATCGTACAAGAAATATCGTACAATCACAGTCATACAATCATAATCATGCAATCACAATCATACAATCACAATCATAAAATCACAATCATACAATCACAATCATACAGCCACAATCATACAACCACAATCATGCAATCACAATCACAATCAAACATTCACTATGATACAGTTACAATCATACAATCGCTATCATACAATCGCAATCACACAATCAATATTATACAATCACAATTATACAATCACAATCATACTATCACAATCACACACTCAGAATCATACAATCACAATCATAAAATCACAATCGTACAATCACAATCATACAATCACCATAATGCAATCACAAATGTACAATCAGAATCACATTATCACAATCATACAATCACAATCATACAATCACAATCATACCATCACAATCATACAATCACAATCATACAATCACAATCAAACAATCACAATCATACAGTCACAATCATACAATCACAATCGTACAATCACAATCATACAATCATACTCATACAATCACAATCATACAATCACAATCGTACAATCACAATCGTACAAGAAAAATCGTACAATCACAGTCATACAATCATAATCATGCAATCACATTCATGCAATCACAATCACATTCACACAATCACAATCATATAATTACCATCACACAATCACAATCATACAATCACAATCATACAATTGACAATCTTAAAGTCACAAACTTGCAATCATAATCACGCAAATAGAATCCTACAATCAAAATCATACAATCACAATCATACAATCACAATCATACAATCACAATCATACAATCACAATCATGCAATCACAATCATACAATTGACAATCAGAAAATCACAATCACACAATCACAATCACAATTATACAATCACAATCATGCAATCACAATCATACAATCACAATCATACAATCAAAATCATACAAACACAATCATACAATCACAATCATATAATCACAATCATACAATCACAACCATACAATCACAATCATGCAATCACAGTCACAACCAAACAATCACTATGACACAGTTACAATCATACAATCACTATCATACAATCACAATCACACAATCACTATTATACAATTACAATTATAAAATAACAATCATACTATCACATTCATACAATCACAATCACACTCACACAATCACTATCATACAATTACAATCATACAATCACAATCATACAATCACAATCATAAAATCACAATCATACAATCACAATCATACAATTAAAATCACACAATCACAATCATACAATCACAATCATACAATCACAATCATACAACCACAATCTTACAATCTTAATCATACAATCACAATCATACACCCACAATCATATAATCGCAATCTGACAATCGCAATCATACAATTAGAACCATGCAAACACAATCGCATAAGCACAATCTTACAATCACAATCTTACAACTACAATCATACAATCATAATCACACAACTGCAATCATACAACCACAATCTTACAATCACAATCATACGGTCACAATCATACAATCACAATTATGCAATCACAATCACACAATCACAATCATAAAATCGCAATCATACAGTCACAATCATACATTCGACAATCATAGAATCACAATCCTGCAATTACTATCACGCAAATAGAATCCTACAACCACAATCATACAATAAGGGTCATAGAGACAGAATCATATAACCACCATCTTACATTCACAAGCAGTCAATCACAATCATAGAATCACAATTGTACATTCACAATCCTGCAATCACAATCATTCAACCACAATCACACAATCACAATCCTACAATCACAATCATACAATCACAATCATACAATCACAATCATACAATCACAATCATACAATCACAATCCTACAATCACAATCATACACTCACAATCATACAATCACAATCATACAATCACAATCATACAATCACTATCATAGAATCACTATCATAGAATCACAATCATAGAATCACAATCATAAAATCACAATCGTACAATCACAATCATACAATCATAATCATACAATCACAATCATACAATCACAATCATACAGTCACCATAATACAATCACAAATATACAATCAGAATCACACTATCACAATCATACAATCACAATTATACAATCACAATTATACAATCACAATCATAGAATCACAATCATACACTCACAATCATACAATCACAATCATGCAATCACAATCATACAATCACAATCATACAATCACCATAATACAATCACAAATATACAATCAGAATCACACTATCACAATCATACAATCACAATCATACAATCACTATGATAGAATCACAATCATAGAATCACAATCATACAATCACAATCATACAATCCCAATCATACAATCACAATCATACAATCACAATCATACAATCACAATCATACAATCACAATCATACAATCACAATCATACAATCACAATCATACAATCACAATCATACAATCAGAATCGTACAATCAGAATCGTACAATAACTATCATACAATCGCAATCATTCAATAGCGATCATGCAGTCACAGTCATACAATCGCAATGCTGCAACACAATCATACAATCACAATCACACGATCACAATCATGCAATCACAATCTTGCGATCACAATCGTACAATCACAATCATACAATCACCATAATGCAATCACAAATGTACAATCAGAATCACATTATCACAATCATACAATCACAATCATACAATCACAATCATACAATCACTATCATAGAATCACAATCATAGAATCACAATCATACAATCACAATCATACAATCAAAATCATACAAACACAATCATACAATCACAATCATACAATCACAATCATACAATCACAATCATACAATCACAATCATGCAATCACAATCATACAATTGACAATCAGAAAATCACAATCACACAATCACAATCACAATTATACAATCACAATCATGCAATCACAATCATACAATCACAATCATACAATCAAAATCATACAAACACAATCATACAATCACAATCATATAATCACAATCATACAATCACAACCATACAATCACAATCATGCAATCACAATCACAACCAAACAATCACTATGACACAGTTACAATCATACAATCACTATCATACAATCACAATCACACAATCACTATTATACAATTACAATTATAAAATAACAATCATACTATCACATTCATACAATCACAATCACACTCACACAATCACTATCATACAATTACAATCATACAATCACAATCATACAATCACAATCATAAAATCACAATCATACAATCACAATCATACAATCACAATCATACAACCACAATCTTACAATCTTAATCATACAATCACAATCATACACCCACAATCATATAATCGCAATCTGACAATCGCAATCATACAATTAGAACCATGCAAACACAATCGCATAAGCACAATCTTACATTCACAATCTTACAACTACAATCATACAATCATAATCACACAACTGCAATCATACAACCACAATCTTACAATCACAATCATACGGTCACAATCATACAATCACAATTATGCAATCACAATCACACAATCACAATCATAAAATCGCAATCATACAGTCACATTCATACATTCGACAATCATAGAATCACAATCCTGCAATTACTATCACGCAAATAGAATCCTACAACCACAATCATACAATAAGGGTCATAGAAACAGAATCATATAACCACCATCTTACATTCACAAGCAGTCAATCACAATCATAGAATCACAATTGTACATTCAGAATCCTGCAATCACAATCATACAACCACAATCATACAATCACAATCCTACAATCACAATCATACAATCACAATCATACAATCACAGTCATACAATCACAATCATACAATCACAATCCTACAATCACAATCACACACTCAGAATCATACAATCACAATCATAAAATCACAATCGTACAATCACAATCATACAATCACCATAATGCAATCACAAATGTACAATCAGAATCACATTATCACAAGCATACAATCACAATCATACAATCACAATCATACCATCACAATCATACAATCACAATCATACAATCACAATCAAACAATCACAATCATACAATCACAATCATACAATCACAATCGTACAATCACAATCATACAATCATACTCATACAATCACAATCATACAATCACAATCGTACAATCACAATCGTACAAGAAAAATCGTACAATCACAGTCATACAATCATAATCATGCAATCACAATCATACAATCACAATCATAAAATCACAATCATACAATCACAATCATACAGCCACAATCATACAACCACAATCATGCAATCACAATCACAATCAAACATTCACTATGATACAGTTACAATCATACAATCGCTATCATACAATCGCAATCACACAATCAATATTATACAATCACAATTATACAATCACAATCATACTATCACATTCATGCAATCACAATCACATTCACACAATCACAATCATATAATTACCATCACACAATCACAATCATACAATCACAATCATACAATTGACAATCATAAAGTCACAAACTTGCAATCATAATCACGCAAATAGAATCCTACAATCAAAATCATACAATCACAATCATACAATCACAATCATACAATCACAATCATACAATCACAATCATACAATCACAATCATGCAATCACAATCATACAATTGACAATCAGAAAATCACAATCACACAATCACAATCACAATTATACAATCACAATCATGCAATCACAATCATACAATCACAATCATACAATCAAAATCATACAAACACAATCATACAATCACAATCGTATAATCACAATCATACAATCACAACCATACAATCACAATCATGCAATCACAATCACAACCAAACAATCACTATGACACAGTTACAATCATACAATCACTATCATACAATCACAACCGCACAATCACTATTATACAATTACAATTATAAAATAACAAACATTCTATCACATTCATACAATCACAATCACACTCACACAATCACTATCATACAATTACAATCATACAATCACAATCATACAATCACAATCATAAAATCACAATCATACAATCACAATCATACAATTAAAATCACACAATCACAATCATACAATCACAATCATACAACCACAATCTTACAATCTTAATCATACAATCACAATCATACACCCACAATCATATAATCGCAATCTGACAATCGCAATCATACAATTAGAACCATGCAAACAAAATCGCATAAGCACAATCTTACAATCACAATCTTACAACTACAATCATACAATCATAATCACACAACTGCAATCATACAACCACAATCTTACAATCACAATCATACGGTCACAATCATACAATCACAATTATGCAATCACAATCACACAATCACAATCATAAAATCGCAATCATACAGTCACAATCATACATTCGACAATCATAGAATCACAATCCTGCAATTACTATCACGCAAATAGAATCCTACAATCACAATCATACAATAAGGGTCATAGAAACAGAATCATATAACCACCATCTTACATTCACAAGCAGTCAATCACAATCATAGAATCACAATTGTACATTCACAATCCTGCAATCACAATCATACAACCACAATCATACAATCACAATCCTACAATCACAATCATACAATCACAATCATACAATCACAATCATACAATCACAATCCTACAATCACAATCATACACTCACAATCATACAATCACAATCATACAATCACAATCATACAATCACTATCATAGAAACACTATCATAGAATCACAATCATAGAATCACAATCATAAAATCACAATCGTACAATCACGATCATACAATCATAATCATACAATCACAATCATACAATCACAATCATACAATCACCATAATACAATCACAAATATACAATCAGAATCACACTATCACAATCATACAATCACAATTATACAATCACAATTATACAATCACAATTATACAATCACAATCATAGAATCACAATCATACACTCACAATCATACAATCACAATCATGCAATCACAATCATACAATCACAATCATACAATCACCATAATACAATCACAAATATACAATCAGAATCACACTATCACAATCATACAATCACAATCATACAATCACAATCATACAATCACTATCATAGAATCACAATCATAGAATCACAATCATACAATCACAATCATACAATTCCAATCATACAATCACAATCATACAATCACAACCATACAATCACAATCATACAATCACAATCATACAATCACAATCATACAATCACAATCATACAATCACAATCATACAATCACAATCATACAATCACAATCATGGAATCACAAACACACAATCCCTGACATACAGTCACAATCATACAATCACAATCATACAATCAGAATCGTACAATCAGAATCGTACAATAACTATCATACAATCGCAATCATTCAATAGCGATCATGCAGTCACAGTCATACAATCGCAATGCTGCAACACAATCATACAATCACAATCACACGATCACAATCATACAATCACAATCTTGCGATCACAATCGTACAATCACAATCATACAATCACCATAATGCAATCACATATGTACAATCAGAATCACATTATCACAATCATACAATCACAATCATACAATCACAATCATACAATCACTATCATAGAATCACAATCATAGAATCACAATCATACAATCACAATCATACAATCAAAATCATACAAACACAATCATACAATCACAATCATATAATCACAATCATACAATCACAACCATACAATCACAATCATGCAATCACAGTCACAACCAAACAATCACTATGACACAGTTACAATCATACAATCACTATCATACAATCACAATCATACAATCACAATCATACAATCACAATCATACAATCACAATCACGCACTCAGAATCATACAATCACAATCATAAAATCACAATCGTACAATCACAATCATACAATCACCATAATGCAATCACAAATGTACAATCAGAATCACATTATCACAATCATACAATCACAATCATACCATCACAATCATACAATCACAATCATACAATCACAATCAAACAATCACAATCATAGAATCACAATCATACAATCACAATCGTACAATCACAATCATACAATCATACTCATACAATCACAATCATACAATCACAATCGTACAATCACAATCGTACAAGAAAAATCGTACAATCACAGTCATACAATCATAATCATGCAATCACAATCATACAATCACAATCATAAAATCACAATCATACAATCACAATCATACAGCCACAATCATACAACCACAATCATGCAATCACAATCACAATCAAACATTCACTATGATACAGTTACAATCATACAATCGCTATCATACAATCGCAATCACACAATCAATATAATACAATCACAATCATACAACCACAATCATGCAATCACAATCACAATCAAACATTCACTATGATACAGTTACAATCATACAATCGCTATCATACAATCGCAATCACACAATCAATATAATACAATCACAATTATACAATCACAATCATACTATCACATTCATGCAATCACAATCACATTCACACAATCACAATCATATAATTACCATCACACAATCACAATCATACAATCACAATCATACAATTGACAATCATAAAGTCACAAACTTGCAATCATAATCACGCAAATAGAATCCTACAATCAAAGTCATACAATCACAATCATACAATCACAATCATACAATCACAATCATACAATCACAATCATGCAATCACAATCATACAATTGACAATCAGAAAATCACAATCACACAATCACAATCACAATTATACAATCACAATCATGCAATCACAATCATACAATCACAATCACACAATCACTATTATACAATTACAATTATAAAATAACAATCATACTATCACATTCATACAATCACAATCACACTCACACAATCACTATCATACAATTAAAATCACACAATCACAATCATACAATCACAATCATACAATCACAATCATACAATCACAATCATACAACCACAATCTTACAATCTTAATCATACAATCACAATCATACACCCACAATCATATAATCGCAATCTGACAATCGCAATCATACAATTAGAACCATGCAAACACAATCGCATAAGCACAATCTTACAATCACAATCTTACAACTACAATCATACAATCATAATCACACAACTGCAATCATACAACCACAATCTTACAATCACAATCATACGGTCACAATCATACAATCACAATTATGCAATCACAATCACACAATCACAATCATAAAATCGCAATCATACAGTCACAATCATACATTCGACAATCATAGAATCACAATCCTGCAATTACTATCACGCAAATAGAATCCTACAATCACAACCATACAATAAGGGTCATAGAAACACAATCATATAACCACCATCTTACATTCACAAGCAGTCAATCACAATCATAGAATCACAATTGTACATTCACAATCCTGCAATCACAATCATACAACCACAATCATACAACCACAATCATACAATCACAATCCTACAATCACAATCATACAATCACAATCATACAATCACAATCATACAATCACAATCATACAATCACAATCCTACAATCACAATCATACACTCACAATCATACAATCACAATCATACAATCACAATCCCACAATCACAATCATACCATCACAATCATACAATCACAATCATGCAATCACAATCATACAATCACAATCATACAATCACCATAATACAATCACAAATATACAATCAGAATCACACTATCACAATCATACAATCACAATCATACAATCACAATCATACAATCACTATCATAGAATCACAATCATAGAATCACAATCATACAATCACAATCGTACAATCACAATCATACAATCATAATCATACAATCACAATCATACAATCACAATCATACAATCACCATAATACAATCACAAATATACAATCAGAATCACACTATCACAATCATACAATCACAATTATACAATCACAATTATACAATCACAATTATACAATCACAATCATAGAATCACAATCATACACTCACAATCATACAATCACAACCGTACAATCACAATCATACAACCATAATCATACAATCACAATCATACAATAAAAATCATACAATCACAATCATTCAATCACAATCATACAATCCCAATCATACAATCACAACCATACAATCACAATCATACAATCACAATCATACAATCACAAACACACAATCACTAACATACAGTCACAATCATACAATCACAATCATACAATCAGAATCGTACAATCAGAATCGTACAATAACTATCATACAATCGCAATCATTCAATAGCGATCATGCAGTCACAGTCATACAATCACAATGCTGCAACACTATCATACAATCACAATCACACGATCACAATCATATAATCACAATCTTGCGATCACAATCGTATAATCACAATCATACAATCAGCATAATGCAATCACAAATGTACAATCAGAATCACATTATCACAATCATACAATCACAATCATACAATCAAAATCATACAAACACAATCATACAATCACCATAATACAATCACAAATATACAATCAGTATCACACTATCACAATCATACAATCACAATTATACAATCACAATTATACAATCACAATCATAGAATCACAATCATACACTCACAATCATACAATCACAATCATACAATCACAACCATACAATCACAATCATACAATCACAATCATATAATCACAATCATACAATCACAACCATACAATCACAATCATGCAATCACAATCACAACCAAACAATCACTATGACACAGTTACAATCATACAATCACTATCATACAATCACAATCACACAATCACTATTATACAATTACAATTATAAAATAACAATCATACTATCACATTCATACAATCACAATCACTATCATACAATTACAATCATACAATCACAATCATACAATCACAATCATAAAATCACAATCATACAATCACAATCATACAATTAAAATCACACAATCACAATCATACAATCACAATCATACAATCACAATCATACAACCACAATCTTACAATCTTAATCATACAATCACAATCATACACCCACAATCATATAATCGCAATCTGACAATCGCAATCATACAATTAGAACCATGCAAACACAATCGCATAAGCACAATCTTACAATCACAATCTTACAACTACAATCATACAATCATAATCACACAACTGCAATCATACAACCACAATCTTACAATCACAATCATACGGTCACAATCATACAATCACAATTATGCAATCACAATCACACAATCACAATCATAAAATCGCAATCATACAATCACAATCATACATTCGACAATCATAGAATCACAATCCTGCAATTACTATCACGCAAATAGAATCCTACAATCACAATCATGCAATAAGGGTCATAGAAACACAATCACATAACCACCATCTTACATTCACAAGCAGTCAATCACAATCATAGAATCACAATTGTACATTCACAATCCTGCAATCACAATCATACAACCACAATCATACAATCACAATCCTACAATCACAATCATACAACCACAATCATACAATCACAATCATACAATCACAATCATACAATCACAATCATACAATCACAATCCTACAATCACAATCATACAATCACAATCGTACAATCACAATCATACAATCATACTCATACAATCACAATCATACAATCACAATCGTACAATCACAATCGTACAAGAAAAATCGTACAATCACAGTCATACAATCATAATCATGCAATCACAATCATACAATCACAATCATAAAATCACAATCATACAATCACAATCATACAATCACAATCCTACATTCACAGTCATACAATCACAATCATACAATCACAATCATACAATCACAATCATACGAACACAATCATGCAACCACATTCATACAATCACAATCATACAACCACAATCATACAATCACAATCACACAATCACAATCATAAAATCACAATCGTGCAATCACAATCATAGAATCAAAATCAAAGAATCACAATCATACAATCACTATCATACAATCACAGTCACACAATCACTATTATACAATCACAATTATACAATCACAATCATACTATCACATTCATATAATAACAATCCCAATCACACAATCACTATCATACAATTACAATCATACAATCACAACCATAAAATCACAATCATAAAAGCACAATCACACAATCGCAATCTGACAATCGCAATCACACAATCACAATCATACAATCACAATCATACAATCACCATAACACAATCACAAATATACAATCAGAATCACACTATCACAATCATACAATCACAATCATAGAATCAAAATCAAAGAATCACAATCATACAATCACAATCGTACAATAACGATCGTACAGTCACAATCATTCAATCATACTCATAGAATCACAATCGTACAACCACAATCGTACAAGCACAATCGTACAATCACAGTCATTCAATCATAATCATACAATCACAATCATACAATCACAATCATAAAATCACAATCATACAATCACAATCATACAACCACAATCATACAACCACAATCATGCAATCACAATCACAATTAAACAATCACTATGATACAGATACAATCATACAATCGCTATCATACAATCGCAATCACACAATCACTATTATACAATCACAATTATACAATCACAATCATACTATCACAATCATACTATCACATTCATACAATCACAATCACACTCATAGAATTACTATCATACAATTACAATCATACAATCACAATCATACAATCACAAACATAAAATCACAATCATACAATCACAATTATACATTCACAGCCATACAATCACAATCATACAATCACAATCATATAATCACAATCCTACGAACACAATCATGCAACCACTATCCTACAATCACAATCATACAATCACAATCATACACCCACAATCATAGAATCACAATCATACAATCACAATCATACAATCACAATCACACAATCACTACCATACAATCACAATTATACAATCACAATCATACAATCACCATAATACAATCACAAATATACAATCAGAATCACACTATCACAATCATACAATCACAATCATACAATCACAATCACAGAATCACAAGCATACAATCACATATATTCAATTGACAATCATAAAATCACAAACTTGCAATCACAATCACGCAAATAGAATTCTACAATCACAATCAGACAATCACAATCATACAATCACAATCATACAATCACAATCATACAATCACAATCATACAATCCCAATCATACAATCACAATCATACAATCGCAATCATACAATCACAATCATACAATCACAATCATACAATCACAATCATGGAATCACAAACACACAATCACTAACATACAGTCACAATCATACAATCACAATCATACAATCAGAATCGTACAATCAGAATCGTACAATAACTATCATACAATCGCAATCATTCAATAGCGATCATGCAGTCACAGTCATACAATCACAATGCTGCAACACAATCATACAATCACAATCACACGATCACAATCATACAATCACAATCTTGCGATCACAATCGTACAATCACAATCATACAATCACCATAATGCAATCACAAATGTACAATCAGAATCACATTATCACAATCATACAATCACAATCATACAATCAAAATCATACAAACACAATCATACAATCACAATCATATAATCACAATCATACAATCACAACCATACAATCACAATCATGCAATCACAATCACAACCAAACAATCACTATGACACAGTTACAATCATACAATCACTATCATACAATCACAATCATACAATCACAATCATACAATCACAATCATACAATCACAATCACACACTCAGAATCATACAATCACAATCATAAAATCGCAATCGTACAATCACAATCATACAATCATAATCATACAATCACAATCATACAATCTCAATCATACAATCACAATCATACAAACACAATCATACAATCACAATCATATAATCACAATCATACAATCACAACCATACAATCACAATCATGCAATCACAATCACAGTCAAACAATCACTATGATACAGTTACAATCATACAATCACAATCATACAATCACAATCATACAATCAATATCATACAATCACAATCATACAATCACAATCATACAATCCCAAACATACAATCACAATCATACAATCACAATCATACAATCACAATCACACAATCACTACCATACAATCACAATTATGCAATCACAATCATACAATCACCATAATACAATCACAAATATACAATTAGAATCACACTATCACAATCATACAATCACAATCATACAATCACAATCATACAATCACTGTCATAGAATCACAATCATAGAATCACAATCATACAATCACAATCGTACAATCACAATCATACAATCATAATCATACAATCACAATCATACAATCACAATCATACCATCACAATCATACAATCACAATCATGCAATCACAATCATACAATCACAATCATACAATCACCATAATACAATCACAAATATACAATCAGAATCACACTATCACAATCATACAATCACAATTATACAATCACAATTATACAATCACAATCATAGAATCACAATCATACACTCACAATCATACAATCACAATCATACAATCACAACCGTACAATCACAATCATACAACCATAATCATACAATCACAATCATACAACCAAATCATACAATCACAATCATTCAATCACAATCATACAATCCCAATCATACAATCACAATCATACAATCACAATCATACAATCACAATCATACAATCAGAATCATACAATCACAATCATACAATCACAATCATGGAATCACAAATATACAATCAGAATCACACTATCGCAATCACACAATCACAATTATACAATCACAATCATAGAATCACAATCATACACTCACAATCATACAATCACAATCATACAATCACAACCGTACAATCACAATCATACAACCATAATCATACAATCACAATCATACAATCAAAATCATACAATCACAATCATTCAATCACAATCATACAATCCCAATCATACAATCACAATCATGCAATCACAATCATACAATCACAATCATACAATCACAATCGTACAATCACAATCATACAATCACAATCATACAATCACAATCATGGAATCACAAACACACAATCACTGACATACAGTCACAATCATACAATCACAATCATACAATCAGAATCGTATAATCAGAATCGTACAATAACTATCATACAATCGCAATCATTCAATAGCGATCATGCAGTCACAGTCATACAATCGCAATGCTGCAACACAATCATACAATCACAATCACACGATCACAATCATACAATCACAATCTTGCGATCACAATCGTACAATCACAATCATACAATCACCATAATGCAATCACAAATGTACAATCAGAATCACATTATCACAATCATACAATCACAATCATACAATCACAATCATACAATCACTATCATAGAATCACAATCATAGAATCACAGTCATACAATCACAATCATACAATCAAAATCATACAAACACAATCATACAATCACAATCATATAATCACAATCATATAATCACAACCATACAATCACAATCATGCAATCACAGTCACAACCAAACAATCACTATGACACAGTTACAATCATACAATCACTATCATACAATCACAATCATACAATCACAATCATACAATCACAATCACACACTCAGAATCATACAATCACAATCATAAAATCACAATCGTACAATCACAATCATACAATCACCATAATGCAATCACAAATGTACAATCAGAATCATATTATCACAATCATACAATCACAATCATACAATCACAATCATACCATCACAATCATACAATCACAATCATACAATCACAATCAAACAATCACAATCATACAATCACAATCATACAATCACAATCGTACAATCACAATCATACAATCATACTCATACAATCACAAACATACAATGACAATCGTACAATCACAATCGTACAAGAAAAATCGTACAATCACAGTCATACAATCATAATCATGCAATCACAATCATACAATCACAATCATAAAATCACAATCATACAATCACAATCATAGAGCCACAATCATACAACCACAATCATGCAATCACAATCACAATCAAACATTCACTATGATACAGTTACAATCATACAATCGCTATCATACAATCGCAATCACACAATCAATATTATACAATCACAATTATACAATCACAATCATACTATCACATTCATGCAATCACAATCACATTCACACAATCACAATCATATAATTACCATCACACAATCACAATCATACAATCACAATCATACAATTGACAATCATAAAGTCACAAACTTGCAATCATAATCACGCAAATAGAATCCTACAATCAAAATCATACAATCACAATCATACAATCACAATCATACAATCACAATCATACAATCACAATCATACAATCACAATCATGCAATCACAATCATACAATTGACAATCAGAAAATCACAATCACACAATCACAATCTCAATTATACAATCACAATCATACAATCACAATCATACAATCAAAATCATACAAACACAATCATACAATCACAATCATATAATCACAATCATACAATCACAACCATACAATCACAATCATGGAATCACAATCACAACCAAACAATCACTATGACACAGTTACAATCATACAATCACTATCATACAATCACAATCACACAATCACTATTATACAATTACAATTATAAAATAACAATCATACTATCACATTCATACAATCACAATCACACTCACACAATCACTATCATACAATTACAATCATACAATCACAATCATACAATCACAATCATAAAATCACAATCATACAATCACAATCATACAATTAAAATCACACAATCACAATCATACAATCACAATCATACAATCACAATCATACAACCACAATCTTACAATCTTAGTCATACAATCACAATCATACACCCACAATCATATAATCGCAATCTGACAATCGCAATCATACAATTAGAACCATGCAAACACAATCGCATAAGCACAATCTTACAATCACAATCTTACAACTACAATCATACAATCATAATCACACAACTGCAATCATACAACCACAATCTTACAATCACAATCATACGGTCACAATCATACAATCACAATTATGCAATCACAATCACACAATCACAATCATAAAATCGCAATCATACAATCACAATCATACATTCGACAATCATAGAATCACAATCCTGCAATTACTATCACGCAAATAGAATCCTACAATCACAATCATACAATAAGGGTCATAGAAACACAATCATATAACCACCATCTTAAATTCACAAGCAGTCAATCACAATCATAGAATCACAATTGTACATTCACAATCCTGCAATCACAATCATACAACCACAATCATACAATCACAATCCTACAATCACAATCATACAATCACAATCATACAATCACAATCATACAATCACAATCATACAATCACAATCATACAATCACAATCCTACAATCACAATCATACACGCACAATCATACAATCACAATCATACAATCACAATCCTACAATCACAATCATACAATCACAATCATACAATCACAATCATACAATCACAATCATACAATCACAATCATACAATCACAATCATACAATCACAATCCTACATTCACAGTCACACAACCACAATCACACAATCACAATCACACAATCACAATCACACAATCACAATCACACAATCACAATCACACGATCACGCATTCACACGATCACGCAATCACACGATCACGCAATTACACGATCACGCAATCACACGATCACGCAATCACACGATCACGCAATCACACAATCACGCAATCACACAATCACGCATTCACACAATCACGCAATCACACAATCACGCAATCACACAATCACGCAATCACGCAATCACACAATCACGCAATCACAATCACGCAATCACACAATCACAATCACACAATCACACAATCACAATCGGGACTGTCCCACTTGGACGCCAACCGATTGGACGCGTGCCGATTCGACGCGTGACGATTGGACGCGTCCCAATTCGATGTGGTTAAAATTGGTTAGGTTACATTCTATAAGCTCTGCTTAGAATTGGAACGCGTCCAACCGGCACCGCTTCGAATTGGAACGCGTCGAATCGGGACCGTCCAATCGGGACGCGTCCAATCGGTCGGCGTCCAAGTGGGCATCACTCGTGATTGTATGATTGCGATTGTGTGATTCTGATTGTATGATTGTGTTGCAGCATTGTGATTTTATGAATGTGACTGCATGACCGCGATTGAATGATTGCAATTGTATGATAGTGATTGTACGATTCTGATTGTACGATTGTGATTGTATGATTGTGAGTATATGATTGTAATTGTATGATTGTGATTGTATGATTGTGATTGTATGATTGTGATTGTATGATTGTGATTGTATGATTGTGATTGAATGATTGTGATTGTACGATTGTGATTGTATAATTATGATTGTATGACTGTGATTGTATGATTGTGATTGTATGATTGTAATTGTAACATTGTGATTGTAAGATTGTGATTATGCGATTGTGTTTCTATGACTCTAATTGTATGATTGTGATTGTAGGATTCTATTTGCGTGATAGTAATGGCAGTATTGTGATTTTATGATTGTCAATTGTATCATTGTGATTGTATGATTGTGATTGTATGATTGTGATTGTATGATTTTGATTGTATGATTGTGATTGTATGATTGTGGTTGTACGATTGTGATTGTACGATTGTGATTGTACGATTATGATTGTATGATTGTGATTTTATGTTTGTGATTGTATGATTGTGATTGTATGATTGTAATTGTATGATAGTAATTCTATGAGTGTGATTGTGATTGTATGAATGTGATAGTATGATTGTGATTGTATAATTGTGATTGTATAATAGTGATTGTGTGATTGCGATTGTATGATAGCGATTGTATGATTCTATCTGTATCATAGTGATTGTTTGATTGTGATTGTGATTGCATGATTGTGGTTGTATGATTGTGGTTGTATGATTGTGATTGTATGATTGTGATTTTATAATTGTGATTGTATGATTGTGATTGTATGATTATGATTGTATGACTGTGATTGTACGATTGTGCTTGTACGATTGTGATTGTACGATTGTGATTGTATGATTGTGATTGTATGAGTATGATTGTATGATTGTGACTGTACGATCGTAATTGTACGATTGTGATTGTATGATTGTGATTCTTTGATTTTGATTCTATGATTGTGATTGTATGATTATGATTGTATGATTGTGATTGCACGATTGTGATTGTATGATTGTGACTTTATGATTGTGATTCTATGATTGTGATTGCATGATGGTGATTGTATAATTGCGATTGTGATTGTGAGATTGTGATTTTCTGATTGTCAATTGTATGATTGTGATTATATGACTGTGATTGTATGTTTGTGATTGTATGATTGTGATTGCATGATTGTGATTGTATGATTGTGATTGTATGATTGTGATTGTATGATTGTGGTTGTATGATTGTGATTGTATGAATGTGGTTGCATGATTGTGTTCGTAGGATTGTGATTGTATGATTGTGATTGTATGATTGTGATTGTATGACTGTGAATGTATGATTGTGATTGTATGATTGTGATTCTATGATTGTGATTTTATGATTGTGATGGTATGACTGTAATTGTATGATAGTGATTGTGTGATTGGGATTGTTATTATATGAATGTGATAGTATGATTGTGATTGTATAATTGTGATTGTATAATAGTGATTGTGTGCCTGTGATTGTATGATAGTGATTGTATGATTGTAACTGTATCATAGTGATTGTTTGACTGTGATTGTGATTGCATGATTGTGATTGTATGATTGTGATTGTATGATTGTGATTGTATGATTGTGATTGTATGATTGTGATTGTAGGATTGTGATTGTATGATTGTGATTGTATGATTGTGATTGTATGATTGTGATTGTATGATTGTGATTGTAGGATTGTGATTGTATGATTGTGATTGTATGATTGTGAGTGTATGATTGTGATTCTATGATTGTGATTTTATAATTGTGATTGTATGATTGTGATAGTGTGATTCTGATTGTATATTTGTGATTGTATAATTGTCATTGTATGATTGTGGTTGTATGATTGTGGTTGTATGATTGTGATTGCAGGATTGTGAATGTACAATTGTGATTCTATGATTGTGATTGACTGCTTGTGAATGTAAGATGGTGGTTATATGATTGTGTTTCTATGACCCTTATTGTATGATTGTGATTGTAGGATTCTATTTGCGTGATAGTAATTGCAGGATTGTGATTCTATGATTGTCGAATGTATGATTGTGATTGTATGATTGCGATTTTATGATTGTGATTGTGTGATTGTGATTGCATAATTGTGATTGTATGATTGTGACCGTATGATTGTGATTGTAAGATTGTGGTTGTATGATTGCAGTTGTGTGATTATGATTGTATGATTGTAATTGTAAGATTGTGATTGTAAGATTGTGATTATGCGATTGTGTTTGCATGATTCTAATTGTATGATTGCGATTGTCAGATTGCGATTATATGATTGTGGGTGTATGATTGCGATTGTATGATTGTGATTGTATGATTGTGATTGTATGATTTTGATTGTCTGATTGTGATTGTATGATTGTGATTGTATGATTGTGATTGTAGGATTCTATTTGCGTGATTGTAATTTCAGGATTGTGATTTTATGATTGTCAATTGTATGATTGTGATTGTATGATTGTGATTGTATGATTGTGATTGTATGATTGTGATTGTATGATTGTGATTGTATGATTGTGATTGTATGATTGTGATTGTATGATTGTGATTCTTTGATTTTGATTCTATGATTGTGATTGCACGATTGTGATTGTATGATTGTGATTGTGTGATTGTGATTGTATGATTGTGGTTGTATGATTGTGATTGTATGAATGTGGTTGCATGATTGTGTTCGTAGGATTGTGATTGTATGATTGTGATTGTATGATTGTGATTGTATGACTGTGAATGTATGATTGTGATTGTATGATTACGATTTTATGTTTGCGATTGTATGATTGTGATTGTATGAATGTGGTTGCATGGTTGTGGTTGAATGATTGTGTTCGTATGATTGAGATTGTATGATTGTGATTGTCTGATTGTGATTGTAGAATTCTATTTGCGTGATTGTGATTGCAAGTTTGTGATTTTATGATTGTCAATTGAATATATGTGATTGTATGCTTGTGATTGTGTGATTGTGATTGTATGATTGTGATTGTATGATTGTGATTGTATGATTGTGATTGTATGAGTATGATTGTATGATTGTGACTGTACGATCGTAATCGTACGATTGTGATTGTATGATTGTGATTCTTTGATTTTGATTCTATGATTGTGATTGTATGATTATGATTGTATGATTGTGATTGCACGATTGTGATTGTATGATTGTGATTTTCTGATTGTGATTCTATGATTGTGATTGCATGATTGTGTTTGTATAATTGCGATTGTGATTGTGAGATTGTGATTTTCTGATTGTCAATTGTATGATTGTGATTATATGATTGTGATTGTATGATTGTGATTGTATGATTGTGATTGCATGATTGTGATTGTATGATTGTGATTGTATGATTGTGATTGTATGATTGTGGTTGTATGATTGTGATTGTATGAATGTGGTTGCATGATTGTGTTCGTAGGATTGTGATTGTAAGATTGTGATTGTATGATTGTGATTGTATGACTGTGAATGTATGATTGTGATTGTATGATTGTGATTCTATGATTGTGATTTTATGATTGTGACGGTATGATTGTAATTGTATGATAGTGATTGTGTGATTGGGATTGTTATTATATGAATGTGATAGTATGATTGTGATTGTATAATTGTGATTGTATAATAGTGATTGTGTGACTGTGATTGTATGATAGTGATTGTATGATTGTAACTGTATCATAGTGATTGTTTGACTGTGATTGTGATTGCATGATTGTGATTGTATGATTGTGATTGTATGATTGTGATTGTATGATTGTGATTGTATGATTGTGATTGTATGATTGTGATTGTAGGATTGTGATTGTATGATTGTGGTTGTATGATTGTGATTGTATGATTGTGATTGTATGATTGTGATTGTAGGATTGTGATTGTATGATTGTGATTGTATGATTGTGAGTGTATGATTGTGATTCTATGATTGTGATTTTATAATTGTGCTTGTATGATTGTGATAGTGTGATTCTGATTGTATATTTGTGATTGTATAATTGTGATTGTATGATTGTGGTTGTATGATTGTGGTTGTATGATTGTGATTGCAGGATTGTGAATGTACAATTGTGATTCTATGATTGTGATTGACTGCTTGTAAATGTAAGATGGTGGTTATATGATTGTGTTTCTATGACCCTTATTGTATGATTGTGATTGTAGGATTCTTTTTGCGTGATAGTAATTGCAGGATTGTGATTCTATGTTTGTCGAATGTATGATTGTGATTGTATGATTGCGATTTTATGATTGTGATTGTGTGATTGTGATTGCATAATTGTGATTGTATGATTGTGACTTTATGATTGTGATTCTATGATTGTGATTGCATGATGGTGATTGTATAATTGCGATTGTGATTGTGAGATTGTGATTTTCTGATTGTCAATTGTATGATTGTGATTATATGACTGTGATTGTATGTTTGTGATTGTATGATTGTGATTGCATGATTGTGATTGTATGATTGTGATTGTATGATTGTGATTGTATGATTGTGGTTGTATGATTGTGATTGTATGAATGTGGTTGCATGATTGTGTTCGCAGGATTGTGATTGTATGATTGTGATTGTATGATTGTGATTGTATGACTGTGAATGTATGATTGTGATTGTATGATTGTGATTCTATGATTGTGATTTTATGATTGTGATGGTATGACTGTAATTGTATGATAGTGATTGTGTGATTGGGATTGTTATTATATGAATGTGATAGTATGATTGTGATTGTATAATTGTGATTGTATAATAGTGATTGTGTGCCTGTGATTGTATGATAGTGATTGTATGATTGTAACTGTATCATAGTGATTGTTTGACTGTGATTGTGATTGCATGATTGTGATTGTATGATTGTGATTGTATGATTGTGATTGTATGATTGTGATTGTATGATTGTGATTGTAGGATTGTGATTGTATGATTGTGATTGTATGATTGTGATTGTATGATTGTGATTGTATGATTGTGATTGTAGGATTGTGATTGTATGATTGTGATTGTATGATTGTGAGTGTATGATTGTGATTCTATGATTGTGATTTTATAATTGTGATTGTATGATTGTGATAGTGTGATTCTGATTGTATATTTGTGATTGTATAATTGTCATTGTATGATTGTGGTTGTATGATTGTGGTTGTATGATTGTGATTGCAGGATTGTGAATGTACAATTGTGATTCTATGATTGTGATTGACTGCTTGTGAATGTAAGATGGTGGTTATATGATTGTGTTTCTATGACCCTTATTGTATGATTGTGATTGTAGGATTCTATTTGCGTGATAGTAATTGCAGGATTGTGATTCTATGATTGTCGAATGTATGATTGTGATTGTATGATTGCGATTTTATGATTGTGATTGTGTGATTGTGATTGCATAATTGTGATTGTATGATTGTGACCGTATGATTGTGATTGTAAGATTGTGGTTGTATGATTGCAGTTGTGTGATTATGATTGTATGATTGTAATTGTAAGATTGTGATTGTAAGATTGTGATTATGCGATTGTGTTTGCATGATTCTAATTGTATGATTGCGATTGTCAGATTGCGATTATATGATTGTGGGTGTATGATTGCGATTGTATGATTGTGATTGTATGATTGTGATTGTATGATTTTGATTGTCTGATTGTGATTGTATGATTGTGATTGTATGATTGTGATTGTAGGATTCTATTTGCGTGATTGTAATTTCAGGATTGTGATTTTATGATTGTCAATTGTATGATTGTGATTGTATGATTGTGATTGTATGATTGTGATTGTATGATTGTGATTGTATGATTGTGATTGTATGATTGTGATTGTATGATTGTGATTGTATGATTGTGATTCTTTGATTTTGATTCTATGATTGTGATTGCACGATTGTGATTGTATGATTGTGATTGTGTGATTGTGATTGTATGATTGTGGTTGTATGATTGTGATTGTATGAATGTGGTTGCATGATTGTGTTCGTAGGATTGTGATTGTATGATTGTGATTGTATGATTGTGATTGTATGACTGTGAATGTATGATTGTGATTGTATGATTACGATTTTATGTTTGCGATTGTATGATTGTGATTGTATGAATGTGGTTGCATGGTTGTGGTTGAATGATTGTGTTCGTATGATTGAGATTGTATGATTGTGATTGTCTGATTGTGATTGTAGAATTCTATTTGCGTGATTGTGATTGCAAGTTTGTGATTTTATGATTGTCAATTGAATATATGTGATTGTATGCTTGTGATTGTGTGATTGTGATTGTATGATTGTGATTGTATGATTGTGATTGTATGATTGTGATTGTATGATTGTGATTGTATGAGTATGATTGTATGATTGTGACTGTACGATCGTAATCGTACGATTGTGATTGTATGATTGTGATTCTTTGATTTTGATTCTATGATTGTGATTGTATGATTATGATTGTATGATTGTGATTGCACGATTGTGATTGTATGATTGTGATTTTCTGATTGTGATTCTATGATTGTGATTGCATGATTGTGTTTGTATAATTGCGATTGTGATTGTGAGATTGTGATTTTCTGATTGTCAATTGTATGATTGTGATTATATGATTGTGATTGTATGATTGTGATTGTATGATTGTGATTGCATGATTGTGATTGTATGATTGTGATTGTATGATTGTGATTGTATGATTGTGGTTGTATGATTGTGATTGTATGAATGTGGTTGCATGATTGTGTTCGTAGGATTGTGATTGTAAGATTGTGATTGTATGATTGTGATTGTATGACTGTGAATGTATGATTGTGATTGTATGATTGTGATTCTATGATTGTGATTTTATGATTGTGACGGTATGATTGTAATTGTATGATAGTGATTGTGTGATTGGGATTGTTATTATATGAATGTGATAGTATGATTGTGATTGTATAATTGTGATTGTATAATAGTGATTGTGTGACTGTGATTGTATGATAGTGATTGTATGATTGTAACTGTATCATAGTGATTGTTTGACTGTGATTGTGATTGCATGATTGTGATTGTATGATTGTGATTGTATGATTGTGATTGTATGATTGTGATTGTATGATTGTGATTGTATGGTTGTGATTGTAGGATTGTGATTGTATGATTGTGGTTGTATGATTGTGATTGTATGATTGTGATTGTATGATTGTGATTGTAGGATTGTGATTGTATGATTGTGATTGTATGATTGTGAGTGTATGATTGTGATTCTATGATTGTGATTTTATAATTGTGCTTGTATGATTGTGATAGTGTGATTCTGATTGTATATTTGTGATTGTATAATTGTGATTGTATGATTGTGGTTGTATGATTGTGGTTGTATGATTGTGATTGCAGGATTGTGAATGTACAATTGTGATTCTATGATTGTGATTGACTGCTTGTAAATGTAAGATGGTGGTTATATGATTGTGTTTCTATGACCCTTATTGTATGATTGTGATTGTAGGATTCTTTTTGCGTGATAGTAATTGCAGGATTGTGATTCTATGTTTGTCGAATGTATGATTGTGATTGTATGATTGCGATTTTATGATTGTGATTGTGTGATTGTGATTGCATAATTGTGATTGTATGATTGTGACCGTATGATTGCGATTGTAAGATTGTGGTTGTATGATTGCAGTTGTGTGATTATGATTGTATGATTGTAATTGTAAGATTGTGATTGTAAGATTGTGATTATGCGATTGTGTTTGCATGATTCTAATTGTATGATTGCGATTGTCAGATTGCGATTATATGATTGTGGGTGTATGATTGCGATTGTATGATTGTGATTGTATGATTGTGATTGTATGATTTTGATTGTCTGATTGTGATTGTATGATTGTGATTGTATGATTGTGATTGTAGGATTCTATTTGCGTGATTGTAATTGCAGGATTGTGATTTTATGATTGTCAATTGTATGATTGTGATTGTATGATTGTGATTGTATGATTGTGATTGTATGATTGTGATTGTATGATTGTGAGTGTATGATTGTGATTGTATGATTGTGATTGTATAATTGTGATTGTATGATTGTGATATTGTGATTCTGATTGTATATTTGTGATTGTATTATGGTGATTGTATGATTGTGATTGCATGATTGTGATTGTATGATTGTGATGGTATGATTGTGATTGTATGATTGTGATTGTATGATTGTGATTCTATGATAGTGATTGTATGATTGTAACTGTATCATAGTGATTGTTTGACTGTGATTGTGATTGCATGATTGTGATTGTATGATTGTGATTGTATGATTGTGATTGTATGATTGTGATTGTATGATTGTGATTGTAGGATTGTGATTGTATGATTGTGGTTGTATGATTGTGATTGTATGATTGTGATTGTATGATTGTGATTGTAGGATTGTGATTGTATGATTGTGATTGTATGATTGTGAGTGTATGATTGTGATTCTATGATTGTGATTTTATAATTGTGATTGTATGATTGTGATAGTGTGATTCTGATTGTATATTTGTGAT
Source organism: Megachile rotundata (assembly GCF_050947335.1). Classification (NCBI taxonomy): domain Eukaryota; kingdom Metazoa; phylum Arthropoda; class Insecta; order Hymenoptera; family Megachilidae; genus Megachile; species Megachile rotundata. Next base: position 75,845 of record NC_134994.1, read on the forward strand.
TGTATAATTGTGATTGTATGATTGTGGTTGTATGATTGTGGTTGTATGATTGTGATTGCAGGATTGTGAATGTACAATTGTGATTCTATGATTGTGATTGACTGCTTGTAAATGTAAGATGGTGGTTATATGATTGTGTTTCTATGACCCTTATTGTATGATTGTGATTGTAGGATTCTTTTTGCGTGATAGTAATTGCAGGATTGTGATTCTATGTTTGTCGAATGTATGATTGTGATTGTATGATTGCGATTTTATGATTGTGATTGTGTGATTGTGATTGCATAATTGTGATTGTATGATTGTGACCGTATGATTGCGATTGTAAGATTGTGGTTGTATGATTGCAGTTGTGTGATTATGATTGTATGATTGTAATTGTAAGATTGTGATTGTAAGATTGTGATTATGCGATTGTGTTTGCATGATTCTAATTGTATGATTGCGATTGTCAGATTGCGATTATATGATTGTGGGTGTATGATTGCGATTGTATGATTGTGATTGTATGATTGTGATTGTATGATTTTGATTGTCTGATTGTGATTGTATGATTGTGATTGTATGATTGTGATTGTAGGATTCTATTTGCGTGATTGTAATTGCAGGATTGTGATTTTATGATTGTCAATTGTATGATTGTGATTGTATGATTGTGATTGTATGATTGTGATTGTATGATTGTGATTGTATGATTGTGAGTGTATGATTGTGATTGTATGATTGTGATTGTATAATTGTGATTGTATGATTGTGATATTGTGATTCTGATTGTATATTTGTGATTGTATTATGGTGATTGTATGATTGTGATTGCATGATTGTGATTGTATGATTGTGATGGTATGATTGTGATTGTATGATTGTGATTGTATGATTGTGATTCTATGATAGTGATTGTATGATTGTGATTGTACGATTGTGATTGTACGATTATGATTGTATGATTGTGATTTTATGTTTGTGATTGTATGATTGTGATTGTATGATTGTAATTGTATGATAGTAATTCTATGAGTGTGATTGTGATTGTATGAATGTGATTGTGTGATTGTGATTGTGTGATTGTGATTGTGTGATTGTGGTTGTGTGATTGTGATTGTGATTGTGTGATTGTGAGTGTGTGATTGTGATTGCGTGATTGTGATTGTGTGATTGTGATTGTGTGATTGTGATTGTGTGATTGTGATTGTGTGATTGTGATTGTGTGATTGTGATTGTGTGATTGTGATTGTGTGATTGTGATTGTGCGATTGTGGTTGCGTGATTGTGATTGTGTGATCGTGATTGTGTGATTGTGATTGTGATTCCGTGATTGTGATTGCGTGATTGTGATACCGTGATTGTGATTGCGTGATTGTGATTGCGTGATTGTGATTGCGTGATTGTGATTGCGTGATTGTGATTGTGATTGCGTGATTGTGATTGCGTGATTGTGATTGCGTGATTGTGATTGCGTGATTGTGTGATTGTGATTGTGTGATAGTGATTGTGTGATTGTGATTGTGTGATTGTGATTGTGTGATTGTGATTGTGTGACTGTGATTGTGTGATTGTGGTTGTGATTGTGTGATTGTGATTTGTGATTGTGATTGTGATTGTGTGATTGTGATTGCGTGATTGTGATTGCGCGATTGTGATTGCGCGATTGTGATTGCGCGATTGTGATTGCGCGATTGTGATTGCGCGATTGTGATTGCGCGATTGTGATTGCGCGATTGTGATTGCGCGATTGTGATTGCGCGATTGTGATTGCGCGATTGTGATTGCGCGATTGTGATTGCGTGATTGTGTGATTGTGATTGCGTGATTGTGATTGCGTGATTGTGATTGCGTGATTGTGATTGCGTGATTGTGATTGCGTGATTGTGATTGCACGATTGTGATTGTATGATTGTGACTTTATGATTGTGATTCTATGATTGTGATTGCATGATGGTGATTGTATAATTGCGATTGTGATTGTGAGATTGTGATTTTCTGATTGTCAATTGTATGATTGTGATTATATGACTGTGATTGTATGATTGTGATTGTATGATTGTGATTGTATGATTGTGATTGTAGGATTGTGATTGTATGATTGTGATTGTATGATTGTGATTGTATGATTGTGATTGTATGATTGTGATTGTAGGATTGTGATTGTATGATTGTGATTGTATGATTGTGAGTGTATGATTGTGATTCTATGATTGTGATTTTATAATTGTGATTGTATGATTGTGATAGTGTGATTCTGATTGTATATTTGTGATTGTATAATTGTCATTGTATGATTGTGGTTGTATGATTGTGGTTGTATGATTGTGATTGCAGGATTGTGAATGTACAATTGTGATTCTATGATTGTGATTGACAGCTTGTGAATGTAAGATGGTGGTTATATGATTGTGTTTCTATGACCCTTATTGTATGATTGTGATTGTAGGATTCTATTTGCGTGATAGTAATTGCAGGATTGTGATTCTATGATTGTGATTGTATGATTGCGATTTTATGATTGTGATTGTGTGATTGTGATTGCATAATTGTGATTGTATGATTGTGACCGTATGATTGTGATTGTAAGATTGTGGTTGTATGATTGCAGTTGTGTGATTATGATTGTATGATTGTAATTGTAAGATTGTGATTGTAAGATTGTGATTATGCGATTGTGTTTGCATGATTCTACTTGTATGATTGCGATTGTCAGGTTGCGATTATATGATTGTGGGTGTATGATTGCGATTGTATGATTGTGATTGTATGATTGTGATTGTATGATTGTGATTGTATGATTGTGATTGTATGATTGTGATTGTATGATTGTGATTGTATGATTGTGATTCTTTGATTTTGATTCTATGATTGTGATTGCACGATTGTGATTGTATGATTGTGATTGTGTGATTGTGATTGTATGATTGTGGTTGTATGATTGTGATTGTATGAATGTGGTTGCATGATTGTGTTCGTAGGATTGTGATTGTATGATTGTGATTGTATGATTGTGATTGTATGACTGTGAATGTATGATTGTGATTGTATGATTACGATTTTATGTTTGTGATTGTATGATTGTGATTGTATGAATGTGGTTGCATGGTTGTGGTTGAATGATTGTGTTCGTATGATTGTGATTGTATGATTGTGATTGTCTGATTGTGATTGTAGAATTCTATTTGCGTGATTGTGATTGCAAGTTTGTGATTTTATGATTGTCAATTGAATATATGTGATTGTATGCTTGTGATTGTGTGATTGTGATTGTATGATTGTGATTGTATGATTGTGATTGTATGATTGTGATTGTATGAGTATGATTGTATGATTGTGACTGTAGGATCGTAATCGTACGATTGTGATTGTATGATTGTGATTCTTTGATTTTGATTCTATGATTGTGATTGTATGATTATGATTGTATGATTGTGATTGCACGATTGTGATTGTATGATTTTGATTTTATGATTGTGATTCTATGATTGTGATTGCATGATTGTGATTGTATAATTGCGATTGTGATTGTGAGATTGTGATTTTCTGATTGTCAATTGTATGATTGTGATTATATGATTGTGATTGTATGATTGTGATTGTATGATTGTGATTGCATGATTGTGATTGTATGATTGTGATTGTATGATTGTGATTGTATGATTGTGGTTGTATGATTGTGATTGTATGAATGTGGTTGCATGATTGTGTTCGTAGGATTGTGATTGTAAGATTGTGATTGTATGATTGTGATTGTATGACTGTGAATGTATGATTGTGATTGTATGATTGTGATTCTATGATAGTGATTTTATGATTGTGACGGTATGATTGTAATTGTATGATAGTGATTGTGTGATTGGGATTGTTATTATATGAATGTGATAGTATGATTGTGATTGTATAATTGTGATTGTATGATTGTGATTGTAGGATTGTGATTGTATGATTGTGGTTGTATGATTGTGATTGTATGATTGTGATTGTATGATTGTGATTGTAGGATTGTGATTGTATGATTGTGATTGTATGATTGTGAGTGTATGATTGTGATTCTATGATTGTGATTTTATAATTGTGATTGTATGATTGTGATAGTGTGATTCTGATTGTATATTTGTGATTGTATAATTGTGATTGTATGATTGTGGTTGTATGATTGTGGTTGTATGATTGTGATTGCAGGATTGTGAATGTACAATTGTGATTCTATGATTGTGATTGACTGCTTGTGAATGTAAGATGGTGGTTATATGATTGTGTTTCTATGACCCTTATTGTATGATTGTGATTGTAGGATTCTTTTTGCGTGATAGTAATTGCAGGATTGTGATTCTATGTTTGTCGAATGTATGATTGTGATTGTATGATTGCGATTTTATGATTGTGATTGTGTGATTGTGATTGCATAATTGTGATTGTATGATTGTGACCGTATGATTGCGATTGTAAGATTGTGGTTGTATGATTGCAGTTGTGTGATTATGATTGTATGATTGTAATTGTAAGATTGTGATTGTAAGATTGTGATTATGCGATTGTGTTTGCATGATTCTAATTGTATGATTGCGATTGTCAGATTGCGATTATATGATTGTGGGTGTATGATTGCGATTGTATGATTGTGATTGTATGATTGTGATTGTATGATTTTGATTGTCTGATTGTGATTGTATGATTGTGATTGTATGATTGTGATTGTAGGATTCTATTTGCGTGATTGTAATTGCAGGATTGTGATTTTATGATTGTCAATTGTATGATTGTGATTGTATGATTGTGATTGTATGATTGTGATTGTATGATTGTGATTGTATGATTGTGATTGTATGATTGTGAGTGTATGATTGTGATTGTATGATTGTGATTGTATAATTGTGATTGTATGATTGTGATATTGTGATTCTGATTGTATATTTGTGATTGTATTATGGTGATTGTATGATTGTGATTGCATGATTGTGATTGTATGATTGTGATGGTATGATTGTGATTGTATGATTGTGATTGTATGATTGTGATTCTATGATAGTGATTGTATGATTGTGATTGTACGATTGTGATTGTACGATTATGATTGTATGATTGTGATTTTATGTTTGTGATTGTATGATTGTGATTGTATGATTGTAATTGTATGATAGTAATTCTATGAGTGTGATTGTGATTGTATGAATGTGATTGTGTGATTGTGATTGTGTGATTGTGATTGTGTGATTGTGATTGTGTGATTGTGATTGTGTGTTTGTGGTTGTGTGATTGTGATTGTGATTGTGTGATTGTGAGTGTGTGATTGTGATTGCGTGATTGTGATTGTGTGATTGTGATTGTGTGATTGTGATTGTGTGATTGTGATTGTGTGATTGTTATTGTGTGATTGTGATTGTGTGATTGTGATTGTGTGATTGTGATTGTGCGATTGTGGTTGCGTGATTGTGATTGTGTGATCGTGATTGTGTGATTGTGATTGTGATTCCGTGATTGTGATTGCGTGATTGTGATACCGTGATTGTGATTGCGTGATTGTGATTGCGTGATTGTGATTGCGTGATTGTGATTGTGATTGCGTGATTGTGATTGCGTGATTGTGATTGCGTGATTGTGATTGCGTGATTGTGTGATTGTGATTGTGTGATAGTGATTGTGTGATTGTGATTGTGTGATTGTGATTGTGTGATTGTGATTGTGTGACTGTGATTGTGTGATTGTGGTTGTGATTGTGTGATTGTGATTGTGTGATTGTGGTTGTGATTGTGTGATTGTGATTGCGTGATTGTGATTGCGTGATTGTGATTGCGCGATTGTGATTGCGCGATTGTGATTGCGCGATTGTGATTGCGCGATTGTGATTGCGCGATTGTGATTGCGCGATTGTGATTGCGCGATTGTGATTGCGCGATTGTGATTGCGCGATTGTGATTGCGCGATTGTGATTGCGCGATTGTGATTGCGTGATTGTGTGATTGTGATTGCGTGATTGTGATTGCGTGATTGTGATTGCGTGATTGTGATTGCGTGATTGTGATTGCGTGATTGTGATTGCGTGATTGTGATTGCGTGATTGTGATTGCGCGATTGTGATTGCGTGATTGTGATTGCGTGATTGTGATTGTGTGATCGTGATTGTGTGATTGTGATTGTGATTGCGTGATTGTGATTGCGTGATTGTGATAGCGTGATTGTGATTGCGTGATTGTGATTGCGTGATTGTGATTGCGTGATTGTGATTGTGATTGCGTGATTGGGATTGCGTGATTGTGATTGCGTGATTGTGATTGTGTGATTGTGTGATTGTGATTGTGTGATAGTGATTGTGTGATTGTGATTGTGTGATTGTGATTGTGTGATTGTGATTGTGTGATTGTGGTTGTGTGATTGTGATTGTGTGATTGTGATTGTGATTGTGTGATTGTGAGTGTGTGATTGTGATTGTGTGATTGTGATTGTGTGGTTGTGATTGTGTGATTGTGATTGTGTGATTGTGATTGTGTGATTGTGATTGTGTGATTGTGATTGTGTGATTGTGATTGTGTGATTGTGATTGTGTGATTGTGATTGTGTGATTGTGATTGTGTGATTGTGGTTGTGTGATTGTGATTGTGTGATTGTGATTGTGATTGTGTGATTGTGAGTGTGTGATTGTGATTGTGTGATTGTGATTGTGTGGTTGTGATTGTGTGATTGTGATTGTGTGATTGTGATTGTGTGATTGTGATTGTGTGATTGCGATTGTGTGATTGTGATTGTGCGATTGTGGTTGCGTGATTGTGATTGTGTGATCGTGATTGTGTGATTGTGATTGTGATTCCGTGATTGTGATTGCGTGATTGTGATAGCGTGATTGTGATTGCGTGATTGTGATTGCGTGATTGTGATTGCGTGATTGCGATTGTGATTGCGTGATTATGATTGCATGATTGTGTGCTTGTGATTGTGTGCTTGTGATTGTGTGATAGTGATTGTGTGATTGTGATTGTGTGATTGTGATTGTGTGACTGTGATTGTGTGATTGTGGTTGTGATTGTGTGATTGTGATTGTGTGATTGTGATTGTGATTGTGGGATTGTGATTGCGTGATTGTGATTGCGTGATTGTGATTGCGCGATTGCGATTGCGCGATTGTGATTGCGCGATTGTGATTGCGCGATTGTGATTGCGCGATTGTGATTGCGTGATTGTGATTGCGTGATTGTGATTGCGTGATTTTGTGATTGTGATTGCGTGATTGTGATTGCGTGATTGTGATTGCGTGATTGTGATTGCGTGATTGTGTGATTGTGATTGTATGATTGTGATTGTGCGATTGTGGTTGTGATTGTGATTGTGTGATTGTGATTGCGTGATTGTGATTGCGCGATTGTGATTGCGTGATTGTGATTGCGTGATTGTGATTGTGTGATCGTGATTGTGTGATTGTGATTGTGATTGCGTGATTGTGATTGCGTGATTGTGATAGCGTGATTGTGATTGCGTGATTGTGATTGCGTGATTGTGATTGCGTGATTGTGATTGTGATTGCGTGATTGGGATTGCGTGATTGTGATTGCGTGATTGTGATTGCGTGATTGTGTGATTGTGATTGTGTGATAGTGATTGTGTGATTGTGATTGTGTGATTGTGATTGTGTGATTGTGATTGTGTGATTGTGATTGTGTGATTGTGATTGTGTGATTGTGATTGTGTGACTGTGTGATTGCGTGATTGTGTGATTGCGTGATTGTGTGATTGCGTGATTGTGTGAATGCGTGATTGTGTGATTGCGTGATTGTGTGATTGCGTGATTGTGTGATTGCGTGATCGTGTGATTGCGTGATCGTGTGATTGCGTGATCGTGTGATTGCGTGATCGTGTGAATGCGTGATCGTGTGATTGTGATTGTGTGATTGTGATTGTGTGATTGTGATTGTGTGATTGTGATTGTGTGATTGTGGTTGTGTGATTGTGATTGTGTGATTGTGATTGTGATTGTGTGATTGTGAGTGTGTGATTGTGATTGTGTGATTGTGATTGTGATTGTGATTGTGTGGTTGTGATTGTGTGATTGTGATTGTGTGATTGTGATTGTGTGATTGTGATTGTGTGATTGTGATTCCGTGATTGTGATTGCTTGATTGTGATAGCGTGATTGTGATTGCGTGATTGTGATTGCGTGATTGTGATTGCGTGATTGCGATTGTGATTGCGTGATTATGATTGCATGATTGTGTGCTTGTGATTGTGTGCTTGTGATTGTGTGATAGTGATTGTGTGATTGTGATTGTGTGATTGTGATTGTGTGACTGTGATTGTGTGATTGTGGTTGTGATTGTGTGATTGTGATTGTGTGATTGTGATTGTGATTGTGTGATTGTGATTGCGTGATTGTGATTGCGTGATTGTGATTGCGCGATTGTGATTGCGTGATTGTGATTGCGTGATTGTGATTGCGTGATTGTGATTGCGTGACTGTGGTTGCGTGATTGTGTGATTGTGATTGTGTGATAGTGATTGTGTGATTGTGATTGTGTGATTGTGATTGTGTGATTGTGATTGCGTGATTGTGATTGCGTGATTGTGATTGCGTGATTGTGATTGCGTGATTGTGATTGCGTGATTATGATTGCATGATTGTGTGCTTGTGATTGTGTGCTTGTGATTGTGTGATAGTGATTGTGTGATTGTGATTGTGTGATTGTGATTGTGTGACTGTGATTGTGTGATTGTGGTTGTGATTGTGTGATTGTGATTGTGATTGTGTGATTGTGAGTGTGTGATTGTGATTGTGTGATTGTGATTGTGTGGTTGTGATTGCGCGATTGTGATTGCGCGATTGTGATTGCGTGATTGTGATTGTGATTGCGTGATTGTGATTGCGCGATTGTGATTGCGCGATTGTGATTGCGTGATTGTGATTGCGTGATTGTGATTGCGTGATTGTGATTGCGTGATTGTGATTGCGTGATTGTGATTGCGTGATTGTGTGATTGTGATTGTGTGATTGGGATTGTGTGATTGGGATTGTGTGATTGTGATTGTGTGATTGTGATTGTGTGATTGTGATTGTGTGATTGTGATTGTGTGATTGTGATTGTGTGATTGTGATAGTGTGATTGTGTGACTGTGATTGTGTGATTGTGATTGTGTGATTGTGATTGTGTGATAGTTATTGTGTGATTGTGATTGTGTGATCGTGATTGTGTCATCGTGATTGTGATTGCGTGATTGTGATTGCGTGATTGTGATTGCGCGATTGTGATTGCGTGATTGTGATTGCGTGATTGTGATTGCGTGATTGTGATTGCGTGATTGTGATTGCGTGATTGTGATTGCGTGATAGTGATTGCGTGATTGTGATTGCGTGATTGTGATTGCGTGATTGTGATTGCGTGATTGTGATTGCGTGATTGTGATTGCGTGATTGTGATTGCGTGATTGTGATTGCGTGATTGTGTGATTGTGATTGTGTGATTGTGATTGTGTAATTGTGATTGTGTGACTGTGATTGTGTGATTGTGATTGTGTGATTGTGATTGTGTGATAGTGATTGTGTGATTGTGATTGTGTGATTGTGATTGTGTGATTGTGATCGTGTGATTGTGATTGTGTGATTGTGATTGTGTGATCGTGATTGTGTGATTGTGGTTGTGATTGTGATTGTGTGATTGTGTGATTGTGATTGTGATTGTGTGATTGTGATTGTGTGATTGTGATTGTGATTGTGTGATTGTGATTGCGTTATTGTGATTGCGTGATTGTGATTGCGCGATTGTGATTGCGTGATTGTGATTGCGTGATTGTGATTGTGTGATCGTGGTTGTGTGATTGTGATTGTGATTGCGTGATTGTGATAGCGTGATTGTGATTGCGTGATTGTGATTGCGTGATTGTGATTGCGTGATTGTGATTGCGTGACTGTGGTTGCGTGATTGTGTGATTGTGATTGTGTGATAGTGATTGTGTGATTGTGATTGTGTGATTGTGATTGTGTGATTGTGATTGTGTGATTGTGATTGTGTGACTGTGATTGTGTGATTGTGATTGTGATTGTGTGATTGTGATTGTGATTGTGTGATTGTGATTGTGTGATTGTGATTGTGTGATTGTGATTGTGTGATCGTGATTGTGCGATTGTGGTTGTGATTGTGATTGTGTGATTGTGATTTTGATTGTGTGATTGTGATTGTGATTGTGTGATTGTGATTGCGTGATTGTGATTGCGTGATTGTGATTGCGTGATTGTGATTGCGCGATTGTGATTGCGTGATTGTGATTGCGTGATTGTGATTGCGTGATTGTGATTGCGTGATTGTGATTGTGATTGCGTGATTGTGATTGCGCGATTGTGATTGCGTGATTGTGTGATTGTGATTGTGTGATTGTGATTGTGTGATTGGGATTGTGTGATTGGGATTGTGTGATTGTGATTGTGTGATTGTGATTGTGTGATTGTGATTGTGTGATTGTGATTGTGTGATTGTGATTGTGTGATTGTGATTGTGTGATTGTGATTGCGTGATTGTGATTGCGTGATTGTGATTGCGTGATTGTGATTGCGCGATTGTGATTGCGTGATTGTGATTGCGTGATTGTGATTGCGTGATTGTGATTGCGTGATTGTGATTGTGATTGCGTGATTGTGATTGCGCGATTGTGATTGCGTGATTGTGTGATTGTGATTGTGTGATTGTGATTGTGTGATTGGGATTGTGTGATTGGGATTGTGTGATTGTGATTGCGTGATTGTGATTGCGTGATTGTGATTGTGTGATCGTGGTTGTGTGATTGTGATTGTGATTGCGTGATTGTGATAGCGTGATTGTGATTGCGTGATTGTGATTGCGTGATTGTGATTGCGTGATTGTGATTGCGTGATTGTGATTGCGTGATTGTGATTGTGATTGCGTGATTGTGATTGCGCGATTGTGATTGCGTGATTGTGTGATTGTGATTGTGTGATTGTGATTGTGTGATTGGGATTGTGTGATTGTGATTGTGTGATTGTGATTGTGTGATTGTGATTGTGTGACTGTGATTGTGTGATTGTGATTGTATGATTGTGATTGTATGATTGTGGTTGTATGATTGTGATTGTATGAATGTGGTTGCATGATTGTGTTCGTAGGATTGTGATTGTAAGATTGTGATTGTATGATTGTGATTGTATGACTGTGAATGTATGATTGTGATTGTATGATTGTGATTCTATGATTGTGATTTTATGATTGTGACGGTATGATTGTAATTGTATGATAGTGATTGTGTGATTGGGATTGTTATTATATGAATGTGATAGTATGATTGTGATTGTATAATAGTGATTGTGTGACTGTGATTGTATGATAGTGATTGTATGATTGTAACTGTATCATAGTGATTGTTTGACTGTGATTGTGATTGCATGATTGTGATTGTATGATTGTGATTGTATGATTGTGATTGTATGATTGTGATTGTATGATTGTGATTGTATGATTGTGATTGTAGGATTGTGATTGTATGATTGTGGTTGTATGATTGTGATTGTATGATTGTGATTGTATGATTGTGATTGTAGGATTGTGATTGTATGATTGTGATTGTATGATTGTGAGTGTATGATTGTGATTCTATGATTGTGATTTTATAATTGTGCTTGTATGATTGTGATAGTGTGATTCTGATTGTATATTTGTGATTGTATAATTGTGATTGTATGATTGTGGTTGTATGATTGTGGTTGTATGATTGTGATTGCAGGATTGTGAATGTACAATTGTGATTCTATGATTGTGATTGACTGCTTGTAAATGTAAGATGGTGGTTATATGATTGTGTTTCTATGACCCTTATTGTATGATTGTGATTGTAGGATTCTTTTTGCGTGATAGTAATTGCAGGATTGTGATTCTATGTTTGTCGAATGTATGATTGTGATTGTATGATTGCGATTTTATGATTGTGATTGTGTGATTGTGATTGCATAATTGTGATTGTATGATTGTGACCGTATGATTGCGATTGTAAGATTGTGGTTGTATGATTGCAGTTGTGTGATTATGATTGTATGATTGTAATTGTAAGATTGTGATTGTAAGATTGTGATTATGCGATTGTGTTTGCATGATTCTAATTGTATGATTGCGATTGTCAGATTGCGATTATATGATTGTGGGTGTATGATTGCGATTGTATGATTGTGATTGTATGATTGTGATTGTATGATTTTGATTGTCTGATTGTGATTGTATGATTGTGATTGTATGATTGTGATTGTAGGATTCTATTTGCGTGATTGTAATTGCAGGATTGTGATTTTATGATTGTCAATTGTATGATTGTGATTGTATGATTGTGATTGTATGATTGTGATTGTATGATTGTGATTGTATGATTGTGAGTGTATGATTGTGATTGTATGATTGTGATTGTATAATTGTGATTGTATGATTGTGATATTGTGATTCTGATTGTATATTTGTGATTGTATTATGGTGATTGTATGATTGTGATTGCATGATTGTGATTGTATGATTGTGATGGTATGATTGTGATTGTATGATTGTGATTGTATGATTGTGATTCTATGATAGTGATTGTATGATTGTAACTGTATCATAGTGATTGTTTGACTGTGATTGTGATTGCATGATTGTGATTGTATGATTGTGATTGTATGATTGTGATTGTATGATTGTGATTGTATGATTGTGATTGTAGGATTGTGATTGTATGATTGTGGTTGTATGATTGTGATTGTATGATTGTGATTGTATGATTGTGATTGTAGGATTGTGATTGTATGATTGTGATTGTATGATTGTGAGTGTATGATTGTGATTCTATGATTGTGATTTTATAATTGTGATTGTATGATTGTGATAGTGTGATACTGATTGTATATTTGTGATTGTATAATTGTGATTGTATGATTGTGGTTGTATGATTGTGGTTGTATGATTGTGATTGCAGGATTGTGAATGTACAATTGTGATTCTATGATTGTGATTGACTGCTTGTAAATGTAAGATGGTGGTTATATGATTGTGTTTCTATGACCCTTATTGTATGATTGTGATTGTAGGATTCTTTTTGCGTGATAGTAATTGCAGGATTGTGATTCTATGTTTGTCGAATGTATGATTGTGATTGTATGATTGCGATTTTATGATTGTGATTGTGTGATTGTGATTGCATAATTGTGATTGTATGATTGTGACCGTTTGATTGCGATTGTAAGATTGTGGTTGTATGATTGCAGTTGTGTGATTATGATTGTATGATTGTAATTGTAAGATTGTGATTGTAAGATTGTGATTATGCGATTGTGTTTGCATGATTCTAATTGTATGATTGCGATTGTCAGATTGCGATTATATGATTGTGGGTGTATGATTGCGATTGTATGATTGTGATTGTATGATTGTGATTGTATGATTTTGATTGTCTGATTGTGATTGTATGATTGTGATTGTATGATTGTGATTGTAGGATTCTATTTGCGTGATTGTAATTGCAGGATTGTGATTTTATGATTGTCAATTGTATGATTGTGATTGTATGATTGTGATTGTATGATTGTGATTGTATGATTGTGATTGTATGATTGTGAGTGTATGATTGTGATTGTATGATTGTGATTGTATAATTGTGATTGTATGATTGTGATATTGTGATTCTGATTGTATATTTGTGATTGTATTATGGTGATTGTATGATTGTGATTGCATGATTGTGATTGTATGATTGTGATGGTATGATTGTGATTGTATGATTGTGATTGTATGATTGTGATTCTATGATAGTGATTGTATGATTGTGATTGTACGATTGTGATTGTACGATTATGATTGTATGATTGTGATTTTATGTTTGTGATTGTATGATTGTGATTGTATGATTGTAATTGTATGATAGTAATTCTATGAGTGTGATTGTGATTGTATGAATGTGATTGTGTGATTGTGATTGTGTGATTGTGATTGTGTGATTGTGGTTGTGTGATTGTGATTGTGATTGTGTGATAGTGATTGTGTGATTGTGATTGTGTGATTGTGATTGTGTGATTGTGATTGTGTGACTGTGATTGTGTGATTGTGGTTGTGATTGTGTGATTGTGATTTGTGATTGTGATTGTGATTGTGTGATTGTGATTGCGTGATTGTGATTGCGCGATTGTGATTGCGCGATTGTGATTGCGCGATTGTGATTGCGCGATTGTGATTGCGCGATTGTGATTGCGCGATTGTGATTGCGCGATTGTGATTGCGTGATTGTGTGATTGTGATTGCGTGATTGTGATTGCGTGATTGTGATTGCGTGATTGTGATTGCGTGATTGTGATTGCACGATTGTGATTGTATGATTGTGACTTTATGATTGTGATTCTATGATTGTGATTGCATGATGGTGATTGTATAATTGCGATTGTGATTGTGAGATTGTGATTTTCTGATTGTCAATTGTATGATTGTGATCATATGACTGTGATTGTATGATTGTGATTGTATGATTGTGATTGTATGATTGTGATTGTAGGATTGTGATTGTATGATTGTGATTGTATGATTGTGATTGTATGATTGTGATTGTATGATTGTGATTGTATGATTGTGATTGTAGGATTGTGATTGTATGATTGTGATTGTATGATTGTGAGTGTATGATTGTGATTCTATGATTATGATTTTATAATTGTGATTGTATGATTGTGATAGTGTGATTCTGATTGTATATTTGTGATTGTATAATTGTCATTGTATGATTGTGGTTGTATGATTGTGGTTGTATGATTGTGATTGCAGGATTGTGAATGTACAATTGTGATTCTATGATTGTGATTGACAGCTTGTGAATGTAAGATGGTGGTTATATGATTGTGTTTCTATGACCCTTATTGTATGATTGTGATTGTAGGATTCTATTTGCGTGATAGTAATTGCAGGATTGTGATTCTATGATTGTGATTGTATGATTGCGATTTTATGATTGTGATTGTGTGATTGTGATTGCATAATTGTGATTGTATGATTGTGACCGTATGATTGTGATTGTAAGATTGTGGTTGTATGATTGCAGTTGTGTGATTATGATTGTATGATTGTAATTGTAAGATTGTGATTGTAAGATTGTGATTATGCGATTGTGTTTGCATGATTCTAATTGTATGATTGCGATTGTCAGGTTGCGATTATATGATTGTGGGTGTATGATTGCGATTGTATGATTGTGATTGTATGATTGTGATTGTATGATTTTGATTGTCTGATTGTGATTGTATGATTGTGATTGTATGATTGTGATTGTAGGATTCTATTTGCGTGATTGTAATTTCAGGATTGTGATTTTATGATTGTCAATTGTATGATTGTGATTGTATGATTGTGATTGTATGATTGTGATTGTATGATTGTGATTGTATGATTGTGATTGTATGATTGTGATTGTATGATTGTGATTCTTTGATTTTGATTCTATGATTGTGATTGCACGATTGTGATTGTATGATTGTGATTGTGTGATTGTGATTGTATGATTGTGGTTGTATGATTGTGATTGTATGAATGTGGTTGCATGATTGTGTTCGTAGGATTGTGATTGTATGATTGTGATTGTATGATTGTGATTGTATGACTGTGAATGTATGATTGTGATTGTATGATTACGATTTTATGTTTGTGATTGTATGATTGTGATTGTATGAATGTGGTTGCATGGTTGTGGTTGAATGATTGTGTTCGTATGATTGTGATTGTATGATTGTGATTGTCTGATTGTGATTGTAGAATTCTATTTGCGTGATTGTGATTGCAAGTTTGTGATTTTATGATTGTCAATTGAATATATGTGATTGTATGCTTGTGATTGTGTGATTGTGATTGTATGATTGTGATTGTATGATTGTGATTGTATGATTGTGATTGTATGAGTATGATTGTATGATTGTGACTGTAGGATCGTAATCGTACGATTGTGATTGTATGATTGTGATTCTTTGATTTTGATTCTATGATTGTGATTGTATGATTATGATTGTATGATTGTGATTGCACGATTGTGATTGTATGATTTTGATTTTATGATTGTGATTCTATGATTGTGATTGCATGATTGTGATTGTATAATTGCGATTGTGATTGTGAGATTGTGATTTTCTGATTGTCAATTGTATGATTGTGATTATATGATTGTGATTGTATGATTGTGATTGTATGATTGTGATTGCATGATTGTGATTGTATGATTGTGATTGTATGATTGTGATTGTATGATTGTGGTTGTATGATTGTGATTGTATGAATGTGGTTGCATGATTGTGTTCGTAGGATTGTGATTGTAAGATTGTGATTGTATGATTGTGATTGTATGACTGTGAATGTATGATTGTGATTGTATGATTGTGATTCTATGATAGTGATTTTATGATTGTGACGGTATGATTGTAATTGTATGATAGTGATTGTGTGATTGGGATTGTTATTATATGAATGTGATAGTATGATTGTGATTGTATAATTGTGATTGTATGATTGTGATTGTAGGATTGTGATTGTATGATTGTGGTTGTATGATTGTGATTGTATGATTGTGATTGTATGATTGTGATTGTAGGATTGTGATTGTATGATTGTGATTGTATGATTGTGAGTGTATGATTGTGATTCTATGATTGTGATTTTATAATTGTGATTGTATGATTGTGATAGTGTGATTCTGATTGTATATTTGTGATTGTATAATTGTGATTGTATGATTGTGGTTGTATGATTGTGGTTGTATGATTGTGATTGCAGGATTGTGAATGTACAATTGTGATTCTATGATTGTGATTGACTGCTTGTGAATGTAAGATGGTGGTTATATGATTGTGTTTCTATGACCCTTATTGTATGATTGTGATTGTAGGATTCTTTTTGCGTGATAGTAATTGCAGGATTGTGATTCTATGTTTGTCGAATGTATGATTGTGATTGTATGATTGCGATTTTATGATTGTGATTGTGTGATTGTGATTGCATAATTGTGATTGTATGATTGTGACCGTATGATTGCGATTGTAAGATTGTGGTTGTATGATTGCAGTTGTGTGATTATGATTGTATGATTGTAATTGTAAGATTGTGATTGTAAGATTGTGATTATGCGATTGTGTTTGCATGATTCTAATTGTATGATTGCGATTGTCAGATTGCGATTATATGATTGTGGGTGTATGATTGCGATTGTATGATTGTGATTGTATGATTGTGATTGTATGATTTTGATTGTCTGATTGTGATTGTATGATTGTGATTGTATGATTGTGATTGTAGGATTCTATTTGCGTGATTGTAATTGCAGGATTGTGATTTTATGATTGTCAATTGTATGATTGTGATTGTATGATTGTGATTGTATGATTGTGATTGTATGATTGTGATTGTATGATTGTGAGTGTATGATTGTGATTGTATGATTGTGATTGTATAATTGTGATTGTATGATTGTGATATTGTGATTCTGATTGTATATTTGTGATTGTATTATGGTGATTGTATGATTGTGATTGCATGATTGTGATTGTATGATTGTGATGGTATGATTGTGATTGTATGATTGTGATTGTATGATTGTGATTCTATGATAGTGATTGTATGATTGTGATTGTACGATTGTGATTGTACGATTATGATTGTATGATTGTGATTTTATGTTTGTGATTGTATGATTGTGATTGTATGATTGTAATTGTATGATAGTAATTCTATGAGTGTGATTGTGATTGTATGAATGTGATTGTGTGATTGTGATTGTGTGATTGTGATTGTGTGATTGTGATTGTGTGATTGTGATTGTGTGATTGTGATTGTGTGATTGTGATTGTGTGTTTGTGGTTGTGTGATTGTGATTGTGATTGTGTGATTGTGAGTGTGTGATTGTGATTGCGTGATTGTGATTGTGTGATTGTGATTGTGTGATTGTGATTGTGTGATTGTGATTGTGTGATTGTTATTGTGTGATTGTGATTGTGTGATTGTGATTGTGTGATTGTGATTGTGCGATTGTGGTTGCGTGATTGTGATTGTGTGATCGTGATTGTGTGATTGTGATTGTGATTCCGTGATTGTGATTGCGTGATTGTGATACCGTGATTGTGATTGCGTGATTGTGATTGCGTGATTGTGATTGCGTGATTGTGATTGTGATTGCGTGATTGTGATTGCGTGATTGTGATTGCGTGATTGTGATTGCGTGATTGTGTGATTGTGATTGTGTGATAGTGATTGTGTGATAGTGATTGTGTGATTGTGATTGTGTGATTGTGATTGTGTGATTGTGATTGTGTGACTGTGATTGTGTGATTGTGGTTGTGATTGTGTGATTGTGATTGTGTGATTGTGGTTGTGATTGTGTGATTGTGATTGCGTGATTGTGATTGCGTGATTGTGATTGCGCGATTGTGATTGCGCGATTGTGATTGCGCGATTGTGATTGCGCGATTGTGATTGCGCGATTGTGATTGCGCGATTGTGATTGCGCGATTGTGATTGCGCGATTGTGATTGCGCGATTGTGATTGCGCGATTGTGATTGCGCGATTGTGATTGCGCGATTGTGATTGCGTGATTGTGTGATTGTGATTGCGTGATTGTGATTGCGTGATTGTGATTGCGTGATTGTGATTGCGTGATTGTGATTGCGTGATTGTGATTGCGTGATTGTGATTGCGTGATTGTGATTGCGTGATTGTGATTGCGCGATTGTGATTGCGTGATTGTGATTGCGTGATTGTGATTGTGTGATCGTGATTGTGTGATTGTGATTGTGATTGCGTGATTGTGATTGCGTGATTGTGATAGCGTGATTGTGATAGCGTGATTGTGATTGCGTGATTGTGATTGCGTGATTGTGATTGCGTGATTGTGATTGTGATTGCGTGATTGGGATTGCGTGATTGTGATTGCGTGATTGTGATTGTGTGATTGTGTGATTGTGATTGTGTGATAGTGATTGTGTGATTGTGATTGTGTGATTGTGATTGTGTGATTGTGATTGTGTGATTGTGGTTGTGTGATTGTGATTGTGTGATTGTGATTGTGATTGTGTGATTGTGAGTGTGTGATTGTGATTGTGTGATTGTGATTGTGTGGTTGTGATTGTGTGATTGTGATTGTGTGATTGTGATTGTGTGATTGTGATTGTGTGATTGTGATTGTGTGATTGTGATTGTGTGATTGTGATTGTGTGATTGTGATTGTGTGATTGTGATTGTGTGATTGTGATTGTGTGATTGTGGTTGTGTGATTGTGATTGTGTGATTGTGATTGTGATTGTGTGATTGTGAGTGTGTGATTGTGATTGTGTGATTGTGATTGTGTGGTTGTGATTGTGTGATTGTGATTGTGTGATTGTGATTGTGTGATTGTGATTGTGTGATTGCGATTGTGTGATTGTGATTGTGCGATTGTGGTTGCGTGATTGTGATTGTGTGATCGTGATTGTGTGATTGTGATTGTGATTCCGTGATTGTGATTGCGTGATTGTGATAGCGCGATTGTGATTGCGTGATTGTGATTGCGTGATTGTGATTGCGTGATTGCGATTGTGATTGCGTGATTGTGATTGCGTGATTATGATTGCATGATTGTGTGCTTGTGATTGTGTGCTTGTGATTGTGTGATAGTGATTGTGTGATTGTGATTGTGTGATTGTGATTGTGTGACTGTGATTGTGTGATTGTGGTTGTGATTGTGTGATTGTGATTGTGTGATTGTGATTGTGATTGTGGGATTGTGATTGCGTGATTGTGATTGCGTGATTGTGATTGCGCGATTGCGATTGCGCGATTGTGATTGCGCGATTGTGATTGCGCGATTGTGATTGCGCGATTGTGATTGCGTGATTGTGATTGCGTGATTGTGATTGCGTGATTTTGTGATTGTGATTGCGTGATTGTGATTGCGTGATTGTGATTGCGTGATTGTGATTGCGTGATTGTGTGATTGTGATTGTATGATTGTGATTGTGCGATTGTGGTTGTGATTGTGATTGTGTGATTGTGATTGCGTGATTGTGATTGCGCGATTGTGATTGCGTGATTGTGTGATTGTGATTGTGTGATTGTGATTGTGTGATTGGGATTGTGTGATTGGGATTGTGTGATTGTGATTGTGTGATTGTGATTGTGTGATTGTGATTGTGTGATTGTGATTGTGTGATTGTGATTGTGTGATTGTGATTGTGTGATTGTGATAGTGTGATTGTGTGACTGTGATTGTGTGATTGTGATTGTGTGATTGTGATTGTGTGATTGTGATTGCGTGATTGTGATTGTATGATTGTCATTGTACGATTGTGGTTGTACGATTGTGATTGTATGATTGTGATTGTATGATTGTGATTGTATGATTGTGATTGTATGATTGTGATTGTATGATTGTGATTGTATGTTTGTGATTGTGTGATTGCGTTTGTATGATTCTAATTGTATGCATGCGAATGTATAATTCTGATTGTATGTTTGTGATAATATGATTGCGATTGTATGATTGTGACTGTATGATTGTGATTGTATGATTGTGATTGTATGATTGTGATTGTAACATTGTGATTGTGTGATTGCGTTTGTATGATTGTGATTGTATGATTGTGATTGTATGACTGTGATTGTATGATTGTGATTGTATAATTGTGATTGTATAATTGTGATTGCATGATTGTGATTGTATGATTGTCATTGTACGATTGTGGTTGTATGATTGTGATTGTATGATTGTGATTGTATGATTGTGATTGTATGATTGTGATTGTATGATTGTGATTGTATGATTGTGATTGTATGATTATGATTGTATGATTGTGATTGAATGATTGTGATTGTATGATTGTGATTGTATGATTGGGATTGTATGATTGCGATTGTCTGATTGCGATTGTGTGATTGTGAATGTATGATTGTGATTGTATGATTGTGATTCTATGATTGTGATTGTATGATTGTAATTGTATGAATGTGATTGTATGATTGTGATTGTATGATTGTGATTGTGTGATTGCGTTTGTATGATTCTAATTGTATGCATGTGAATGTATAATTCTGATTGTATGATTGTGATTGTATGATTGTGATTGTGTGATTGTGATTGTATGTTTGTGATTGTATGATTGTGATTGTATGATTGTGATTGTATGACTGTGATTGTATGATTGTGATTGTATAATTGTGATTGTATAATTGTGATTGCATGATTGTGATTGTATGATTGTCATTGTACGATTG
This sequence comes from Megachile rotundata, assembly GCF_050947335.1. Taxonomy (NCBI): domain Eukaryota; kingdom Metazoa; phylum Arthropoda; class Insecta; order Hymenoptera; family Megachilidae; genus Megachile; species Megachile rotundata. Next base: position 97,040 of record NC_134994.1, read on the forward strand.
TGGTTGTATGATTGTGATTGTATGATTGTGATTGTATGATTGTGATTGTATGATTGTGATTGTATGATTGTGATTGTATGATTGTGATTGTATGTTTGTGATTGTATGATTGTGATTGTATGATTGTGATTGTATGTTTGTGATTGTGTGATTGCGTTTGTATGATTCTAATTGTATGCATGCGAATGTATAATTCTGATTGTATGTTTGTGATAATATGATTGCGATTGTATGATTGTGACTGTATGATTGTGATTGTATGATTGTGATTGTATGATTGTGATTGTAACATTGTGATTGTGTGATTGCGTTTGTATGATTGTGATTGTATGATTGTGATTGTATGACTGTGATTGTATGATTGTGATTGTATAATTGTGATTGTATAATTGTGATTGCATGATTGTGATTGTATGATTGTCATTGTACGATTGTGGTTGTATGATTGTGATTGTATGATTGTGATTGTATGATTGTGATTGTATGATTGTGATTGTATGATTGTGATTGTATGATTGTGATTGTATGATTGTGATTGTATGATTGTGATTGTATGATTGTGATTGTATGATTGTGATTGTATGATTGTGATTGTATGATTGGGATTGTATGATTGCGATTGTCTGATTGCGATTGTGTGATTGTGAATGTATGATTGTGATTGTATGATTGTGATTCTATGATTGTGATTGTATGATTGTAATTGTATGAATGTGATTGTATGATTGTGATTGTATGATTGTGATTGTGTGATTGCGTTTGTATGATTCTAATTGTATGCATGTGAATGTATAATTCTGATTGTATGATTGTGATTGTATGATTGTGATTGTGTGATTGTGATTGTATGTTTGTGATTGTATAATTGTGATTGTATGATTGTGATTGTATGACTGTGATTGTATGATTGTGATTGTATGATTGTGATTGTATGATTGTGATTGTATGATTGTGATTGAATGATTGTGATTGTATGATTGTGATTGTTTGATTGGGATTGTATGATTGCGATTGTCTGATTGCGATTCTATGATTGTGATTGTAAGATTGTAATTGCATGAGTGTGATTGTATGATAGTGATTGTATGATTGTGATTGTGTGATTGCGTTTGTATGATTGTGATTGTATGATTGCGATTGTATGATTGTGATTGTATGATTGCGATTGTATCATTGTGATTGTATGATTGTGGTTGTATGATTGTGATTGTATGATTGTGATTCTATGATTGTGATTGTATGATTGTGATTGTATGATTGTGATTGTATGATTGTGATTGTATGATTGTGATTGTATGATTGTGATTGTATGATTGTGATGGTGTGATTGTGATTGCATGATTGTGTTTGCATGATTGTGATTGTATGATGGTGATTGTGTGATTGCGTTTGTATGATGCTAATTGTATGCATGTGAATGTATAATTCTGATTGTATGTTTGTGATAATATGATTGCGATTGTAGGATTGTGATTGTATGATTGTGATTGTATGATTGCGATTGTCTGATTGCGATTGTGTGATTGTGAATGTATGATTGCGATTCTATGATTGTGATTGTAAGATTGTAATTGCATGAGTGTGATTGTATGATAGTGATTGTATGATTGTGATTGTGTGATTGTGATTGTGATTGTGTGATTGTGTGATTGTGAGTGTGTGATTGTGATTGTGTGATTGTGATTGTGATTGTGTGGTTGTGATTGTGTGATTGTGATTGTGTGATTGTGATTGTGTGATTGTGATTGTGTGATTGTGATTCCGTGATTGTGATTGCGTGATTGTGATAGCGTGATTGTGATTGCGTGATTGTGATTGCGTGATTGTGATTGCGTGATTGCGATTGTGATTGCGTGATTGTGATTGCGTGATTGTGATTGCGTGATTATGATTGCATGATTGTGTGCTTGTGATTGTGTGCTTGTGATTGTGTGATAGTGATTGTGTGATTGTGATTGTGTGATTGTGATTGTGTGACTGTGATTGTGTGATTGTGGTTGTGATTGTGTGATTGTGATTGTGTGATTGTGATTGTGATTGTGTGATTGTGATTGCGTGATTGTGATTGCGTGATTGTGATTGCGCGATTGTGATTGCGTGATTGTGATTGCGTGATTGTGATTGCGTGATTGTGATTGCGTGACTGTGGTTGCGTGATTGTGTGATTGTGATTGTGTGATAGTGATTGTGTGATTGTGATTGTGTGATTGTGATTGTGTGATTGTGATTGCGTGATTGTGATTGCGTGATTGTGATTGCGTGATTGTGATTGCGTGATTGTGATTGCGTGATTATGATTGCATGATTGTGTGCTTGTGATTGTGTGCTTGTGATTGTGTGATAGTGATTGTGTGATTGTGATTGTGTGATTGTGATTGTGTGACTGTGATTGTGTGATTGTGGTTGTGATTGTGTGATTGTGATTGTGATTGTGTGATTGTGAGTGTGTGATTGTGATTGTGTGATTGTGATTGTGTGGTTGTGATTGCGCGATTGTGATTGCGCGATTGTGATTGCGTGATTGTGATTGTGATTGCGTGATTGTGATTGCGCGATTGTGATTGCGCGATTGTGATTGCGTGATTGTGGTTGCGTGATTGTGATTGCGTGATTGTGATTGCGTGATTGTGATTGCGTGATTGTGATTGCGTGATTGTGTGATTGTGATTGTGTGATTGTGATTGTGTGATTGGGATTGTGTGATTGGGATTGTGTGATTGTGATTGTGTGATTGTGATTGTGTGATTGTGATTGTGTGATTGTGATTGTGTGATTGTGATAGTGTGATTGTGTGACTGTGATTGTGTGATTGTGATTGTGTGATTGTGATTGTGTGATAGTTATTGTGTGATTGTGATTGTGTGATCGTGATTGTGTCATCGTGATTGTGATTGCGTGATTGTGATTGCGTGATTGTGATTGCGCGATTGTGATTGCGTGATTGTGATTGCGTGATTGTGATTGTGTGATCGTGATTGTGATTGTGTGATTGTGATTGTGTGATTGTGATTGTGTGATTGTGATTGCGTGATTGTGATTGCGTGATTGTGATTGCGTGACTGTGATTGTGATTGCGTGATTGTGATTGCGTGATTGTGATTGCGTGATTGTGATTGCGTGATTGTGATTGCGTGATTGTGATTGCGTGATAGTGATTGCGTGATTGTGATTGCGTGATTGTGATTGCGTGATTGTGATTGCGTGATTGTGATTGCGTGATTGTGATTGCGTGATTGTGATTGCGTGATTGTGATTGCGTGATTGTGTGATTGTGATTGTGTGATTGTGATTGTGTAATTGTGATTGTGTGACTGTGATTGTGTGATTGTGATTGTGTGATTGTGATTGTGTGATAGTGATTGTGTGATTGTGATTGTGTGATTGTGATTGTGTGATTGTGATCGTGTGATTGTGATTGTGTGATTGTGATTGTGTGATCGTGATTGTGTGATTGTGGTTGTGATTGTGATTGTGTGATTGTGTGATTGTGATTGTGATTGTGATTGTGTGATTGTGATTGTGTGATTGTGATTGTGATTGTGTGATTGTGATTGCGTGATTGTGATTGCGTGATTGTGATTGCGCGATTGTGATTGCGTGATTGTGATTGCGTGATTGCGATTGTGTGATCGTGGTTGTGTGATTGTGATTGTGATTGCGTGATTGTGATTGTGTGATTGTGATTGTGTGATTGTGATTGTGTGACTGTGATTGTGTGATTGTGATTGTGATTGTGTGATTGTGATTGTGATTGTGTGATTGTGATTGTGTGATTGTGATTGTGTGATTGTGATTGTGTGATCGTGATTGTGCGATTGTGGTTGTGATTGTGATTGTGTGATTGTGATTTTGATTGTGTGATTGTGATTGTGATTGTGTGATTGTGATTGCGTGATTGTGATTGCGTGATTGTGATTGCGTGATTGTGATTGCGCGATTGTGATTGCGTGATTGTGATTGCGTGATTGTGATTGCGTGATTGTGATTGCGTGATTGTGATTGTGATTGCGTGATTGTGATTGCGCGATTGTGATTGCGTGATTGTGTGATTGTGATTGTGTGATTGTGATTGTGTGATTGTGATTGTGTGATTGGGATTGTGTGATTGGGATTGTGTGATTGTGATTGTGTGATTGTGATTGTGTGATTGTGATTGTGTGATTGTGATTGTGTGATTGTGATTGTGTGATTGTGATTGTGTGATTGTGATAGTGTGATTGTGTGACTGTGATTGTGTGATTGTGATTGTGTGATTGTGATTGTGTGATTGTGATTGCGTGATTGTGATTGTATGATTGTCATTGTACGATTGTGGTTGTACGATTGTGATTGTATGATTGTGATTGTATGATTGTGATTGTATGATTGTGATTGTATGATTGTGATTGTATGATTGTGATTGTATGTTTGTGATTGTGTGATTGCGTTTGTATGATTCTAATTGTATGCATGTGAATGTATAATTCTGATTGTATGATTGTGATTGTATGATTGTGATTGTGTGATTGTGATTGTATGTTTGTGATTGTATAATTGTGATTGTATGATTGTGATTGTATGACTGTGATTGTATGATTGTGATTGTATAATTGTGATTGTATAATTGTGATTGCATGATTGTGATTGTATGATTGTCATTGTACGATTGTGGTTGTATGATTGTGATTGTATGATTGTGATTGTATGATTGTGATTGTATGATTGTGATTGTATGATTGTGATTGTATGATTGTGATTGTATGATTGTGATTGTATGTTTGTGATTGTGTGATTGCGTTTGTATGATTCTAATTGTATGCATGCGAATGTATAATTCTGATTGTATGTTTGTGATAATATGATTGCGATTGTATGATTGTGACTGTATGATTGTGATTGTATAATTGTGATTGTATAATTGTGATTGCATGATTGTGATTGTATGATTGTCATTGTACGATTGTGGTTGTATGATTGTGATTGTATGATTGTGATTGTATGATTGTGATTGTATGATTGTGATTGTATGATTGTGATTGTATGATTGTGATTGTATGATTGTGATTGTATGATTGTGATTGTATGATTGTGATTGTATGATTGTGATTGTATGATTGGGATTGTATGATTGCGATTGTCTGATTGCGATTGTGTGATTGTGAATGTATGATTGTGATTGTATGATTGTGATTCTATGATTGTGATTGTATGATTGTAATTGTATGAATGTGATTGTATGATTGTGATTGTATGATTGTGATTGTGTGATTGCGTTTGTATGATTCTAATTGTATGCATGTGAATGTATAATTCTGATTGTATGATTGTGATTGTATGATTGTGATTGTGTGATTGTGATTGTATGTTTGTGATTGTATAATTGTGATTGTATGATTGTGATTGTATGACTGTGATTGTATGATTGTGATTGTATAATTGTGATTGTATAATTGTGATTGCATGATTGTGATTGTATGATTGTCATTGTACGATTGTGGTTGTATGATTGTGATTGTATGATTGTGATTGTATGATTGTGATTGTATGATTGTGATTGTATGATTGTGATTGTATGATTGTGATTGTATGATTGTGATTGTATGTTTGTGATTGTGTGATTGCGTTTGTATGATTCTAATTGTATGCATGCGAATGTATAATTCTGATTGTATGTTTGTGATAATATGATTGCGATTGTATGATTGTGACTGTATGATTGTGATTGTATGACCGTGATTGTATGAATGTGATTGTATGCTTGTGATTGTATGATTGCGATTGTATGATTGTGATAGTATGACTGTGATTGTATGATTGTGATTGTATGATTGTGATTGTATGATTGTTATTGCATGATTGTGATTGTGTGATTGTGATTGTACGATTGTGATTCTATGATTGTAATGGTATGATTGTGTTTGTATAATTGTGATTGTATGATTGTGATTGTTTGATTGTGGTTGTATGATTGTGATTGTATAATTGTGATTGTAGGATTGTGATTAAACGATTGTGATTGTAAGATTGTAATTGTATGATTGTGATTGTATGATTGTGATTGTATGATTGTGATTGTATGATTGTGATTGTATGATTGTGATTGTATGATTGTGATTGTATGATTGGGATTGTATGATTGCGATTGTCTGATTGCGATTGTGTGATTGTGAATGTATGATTGTGATTGTATGAATGTGATTCCATGATTGTAATTGTATGATTGTAATTGTATGAATGTGATTGTATGATTGTGATTGTATGACTGTGATTGTGTGATTGCGCTTGTATGATTCTAATTGTATGCATGTGAATGTATAATTCTGATTGTATCATTGTGATTGTATGATTGTGGTTGTATGATTGTGATTGTATGATTGTGATTCTATGATTGTGATTGTATGATTGTGATTGTATGATTGTGATTGTATGATTGTGATTGTATGATTGTGATGGTGTGATTGTGATTGCATGATTGTGTTTGCATGATTGTGATTGTATGATGGTGATTGTGTGATTGCGTTTGTATGATGCTAATTGTATGCATGTGAATGTATAATTCTGATTGTATGTTTGTGATAATATGATTGCGATTGTAGGATTGTGATTGTATGATTGTAATTGTATGATTGCGATTGTCTGATTGCGATTGTGTGATTGTGAATGTATGATTGCGATTCTATGATTGTGATTGTAAGATTGTAATTGCATGAGTGTGATTGTATGATAGTGATTGTATGATTGTGATTGTGTGATTGCGTTTGTATGATTGTGATTGTATGATTGTGATTGTATGATTGCGATTGTCTGATTGCGATTGTGTGATTGTGACTGTATGATTGTGATTGTATGATTGTGATTGTGTGATTGCGTTTGTATGATTCTAATTGTATGCATGCGAATGTATAATTCTGATTGTATGATTGTGATTGTATGATTGTGATTGTGTGATTGTGATTGTATGATTGTGATTGTATGATTGTGATTGTATGACTGTGATTGTATGATTGTGATTGTATAATTGTGATTGTATAATTGTGATTGCATGATTGTGATTGTATGATTGTCATTGTACGATTGTGGTTGTACGATTGTGATTGTATGATTGTGATTGTATGATTGTGATTGTATGATTGTGGTTGTATGATTGTGATAGTATGATTGTGATTGTATGATTGTGATTGTATGATTGTGATTGTATGATTGTGATTGTGTGATTGCGTTTGTATGATTCTAATTGTATGCATGCGAATGTATAATTCTGATTGTACGTTTGTGATAATATGATTGCGATTGTATGATTGTGACTGTATGATTGTGATTGTATGATTATGATTGTGTGATTGTGATTGTGCGATTGTGATTGTATGATTGTGATTGTATGATTGTGATTGTATGATTATGATTGCATGATTGCGATTGTCTGATTGCGATTGTGTGATTGTGAATGTATGATTGTGATTGTATGATTGTGATTCTATGATTGTGATTGTATGATTGTAATTGTATGAATTTGATTGTATGATTGTGATTGTATGATTGTGATTGTGTGATTGCGTTTGTATGATTCTAATTGTATGCATGTGAATGTATAATTCTGATTGTATGTTTGTGATAATATGATTGCGATTGTATGATTGAGATTGTATGGTTGAGTTTGTACGATTGTGGTTCTATGATTGTGACTGTATGATTGTGATTGTATGATTGTGATTGTATGATTGTGATTGTATGATTGTGATTGTATGATTGTGATTGTATGATTGTGATTGTATGATTGTGATTGTATGATTGTGATTGTATGATTGTGATTGTATGATTGTGATTGTATGATTGTGATTGTATGATTGTGATTGTATGATTGTGATTGTATGATTGTGATTGTATGATTGTGATTGTATGATTGTGATTGTATCATTGTGATTGTGTGATTGCGTTTGTATGACTGTGATTGTATGATTGTGATTGTATGATTGTGATTGTGTGATTGCGTTTGTATGATTCTGATTGTATGCATGTGAATGTATAATTCCGATTGTATGTTTGTGATAATATGATTGCGATTGTATGATTGTGACTGTATGATTGTGATTGTATGATTGTGACTGTATGATTGTGATTGTACGATTGTGATTGTACGATTGCGATTGTACGATTGTGATTGTACGATTGTGATTTTATGATTGTGACTGTATGATTGTAACTGTATGATAGAGATTGTGTAAATGCGATTGTGATTGCATGATCGTAATTGTATGATTGTGAATGTATGATTATGATTGCATGATTGCGATTGTCTGATTGCGATTGTGTGATTGTGAATGTATGATTTTGATTGCATGATTGTGATTCTATGATTGTGATTGTATGATTGTAATTGCATGAATTTGATTGTATGATTGCGATTGTCTGATTGCGATTGTGTGATTGTGACTGTATGAATTTGATTGTATGATTGCGATTGTCTGATTGCGATTGTGTGATTGTGACTGTATGATTGTGATTGTATGATTGTGATTGTATGATTGTGATTGTATGATTGTAATTGTATGAATGTGATTGTATGATTGTGATTGTATGATTGTGATTGTGTGATTGCGTTTGTATGATTCTAATTGTATGCATGCGAATGTATAATTCTGATTGTATGTTTGTGATAATATGATTGCGATTGTATGATTGTGACTGTATGATTGTGATTGTATGATTGTGATTGTGTGATTGTGATTGTATGATTGTGATTGTATGATTGTGATTGTATGATTGTGATTGTATGATTATGATTGCATGATTGCGATTGTCTGATTGCGATTGTGTGATTGTGAATGTATGATTGTGATTGCATGATTGTGATTCTATGATTGTGATTGTATGATTGTAATTGTATGAATTTGATTGTATGATTGTGATTGTATGATTGTGATTGTGTGATTGCGTTTGTATGATTCTAATTGTATGCATGTGAATGTATAATTCTGATTGTATGTTTGTGATAATATGATTGCGATTGTATGATTGAGATTGTATGATTGAGAATGTGCGATTGTGGTTCTATGATTGTGATTGTATGATTGTGATTGTATTATGGTGATTGTACGATTGTGGTTCTATGATTGTGATTGTATGATTGTGATTGTATGATTGTGATTTTATGATTGTGATTGTATCATTGTGATTGTGTGATTGCGTTTGTATGATTGTGATTGTATGATTGTGATTGTATGATTGTGATTGTGTGATTGCGTTTGTATGATTCTAATTGTATGCATGTGAATGTATAATTCTGATTGTATGATTGTGATTGTATGATTGTGATTGTGTGATTGTGATTGTATGATTGTGATTGTATGATTGTGATTGTATGATTGTGATTGTATGATTGTGATTGTATGATTGTGATTGAGTGATTGCGTTTGTATGATTCTAATTGTATGCATGTGAATGTATAATTCTGATTGTATGATTGTGATTGTATGATTGTGATTGTGTGATTGTGATTGTGTGATTGCGATTGTATGATTCTAATTGTATGCATGCGAATGTATAATTCTGATTGTATGTTTGTGATAATATGATTGCGATTGTATGATTGTGGCTGTATGATTGTGATTGTATGATTGTGATTGTATGATTGTGATTGTATGATTGTGATTGTATGACTGTGATTGTATGAATGTGATTGTATGATTGTGATTGTATGATTGCGATTGTATGATTGTGATTGTATGAATGTGATTGTATGATTGTGATTGTATGATTGCGATTGTATGATTGTGATCGTAAGACTGTGATTGTATGATTGTGATTGTATGATTGTGATTGTATGATTGTGATTGCATGATTGTGATTGTGTGATTGTGATTGTACGATTGTGGTTCTATGATTGTAATTGTATGATTGTGTTTGTATAATTGTGATTGTATGATTGTGATTGTATGATTGTGATTGTATGATTGTGACTGTATGATTGTGATTGTACGATTGTCATTGTACGATTGTGATTGTACGATTGTGATTTTATGATTGTGACTGTATGATTGTAACTGTATGATAGAGATTGTGTAAATGCGATTGTGATTGCATGATCGTAATTGTATGATTGTGAATGTATGATTATGATTGCATGATTGCGATTGTCTGATTGCGATTGTGTGATTGTGAATGTATGATTGTGATTGCATGATTGTGATTCTATGATTGTGATTGTATGATTGTAATTGTATGAATTTGATTGTATGATTGTGATTGTATGATTGTGATTGTGTGATTGCGTTTGTATGATTCTAATTGTATGCATGTGAATGTATAATTCTGATTGTATGTGTGTGATAATATGATTGCGATTGTATGATTGAGATTGTATGATTGAGATTGTACGATTGTGGTTCTATGATTGTGATTGTACGATTGTGATTGTATGATTGTGATTGTATGATTGTGATTGTATGATTGTGATTGTATGATTGTGATTGTATGATTGTGATTGTATGATTGTGATTGTATGATTGTGATTGTATGATTGTGATTGTATGATTGTGATTGTATCATTGTGATTGTGTGATTGCGTTTGTATGATTGTGATTGTATGATTGTGATTGTATGATTGTGATTGTGTGATTGCGTTTGTATGATTCTAATTGTATGCATGTGAATGTATAATTCTGATTGTATGTTTGTGATAATATGATTGCGATTGTATGATTGTTACTGTATGATTGTGATTGTATGATTGTGATTGTATGATTGTGATTGTATGATAGTGATTGCATGATTGTGATTGTATGATTGTCATTGTATGATTGTGGTTTTATGATTGTGATTGCATGATTGTGATTGTATGATTGTGATTGTATGATTGTGATTGTATGATTGTGATTGTATGGCAGTGATTGTATGATTGCGTTTGTATGATGCTAATTGTATGCATGTGAATGTATAATTCTGATTGTATGTTTGTGATAATATGATTGCGATTGTAGGATTGTGATTGTATGATTGTGATTGTAAGATTGTAATTGTATGATTGTGATTGTATGATTGTGATTGTATGATTGTGATTGTATGATTGCGATTGTCTGATTGCGATTGTGTGATTGTGAATGTATGATTGCGATTCTATGATTGTGATTGTATGATTGTAATTGCATGAATGTGATTGTATGATTGTGATTGTATGATTGTGATTGTGTGATTGCGCTTGTATGATTGTGATTGTATGATTGTGATTGTATGATTGTGATTGTATGATTGAGATTGTGTGATTGCGTTTGTATGATTCTAATTGTATGCATGCGAATGTATAATTCTGATTGTATGTTTGTGATAATATGATTGCGATTGTATGATTGTGACTGTATGATTGTGATTGTATGATTGTGATTGTATGATTGCGATTGTATGACTGTGATTGTATGAATGTGATAGTATGATTGCGATTGTATGATTGTGATTGTATGGTTGTGATCGTATGACTGTGATTGTATGATTGTGATTGTATGATTGTGACTGTATGATTGTCATTGTATGATTGTGATTGTATGATTGTGATTGCATGATTGTGTTAGATGATTGTCATTGTATGATTGTGGTTGTATGATTGTGATTGTATGACTGTGATTGGATGATTGTGACTGTAGGATTATGATTCTATGATTGTGATTGTATGATTGTGATTGTATGATTGTGAATGTATGATTGTGATTGTATGATTGTGATTGTATGATTGTGATTGTATGATTGTGATTATATGATTGTGATTCTATGATTGTGATTGTAGGATTGTGATTGTATAATTGCGAGTGTCTGATTGCAATTGTGTGATTGTGATTGGATGATTGTGATTGTGTGATTGCGTTTGTGTGATTCTAATTCTATGCATGTGAATCTATAATTCCGATTGTATGTTTGTGATAATATGATTGCGATTGTATGATTGCGATTGCATGATTGTGATTGTATGATTGTTATTGTATGATTGTGATTGTATGATTGTAATTGTACGATTGTGATTGTATGATTGTGATTGTATGACTGTACTTGCGTGATTGTGATTGTATGATCGTGAATATATAATTGTATTTGAGTGACTGTGATTGCCGGATTGCTATTGTATAATTCTGATTGTATGATAGTGACCGTGTGATTGTGATTGTACGATTGTGGTTCTATGATTGTGATTGTATGATTGTTATTGTATGATTGTGATTGTATGATTGTGATTGTATGATTGTGATTGTATCATTGTGATTGTATGATTGTGATTGTATGATTGTGATCCTATGATTGTGATTGTAGGATTGTGATAGTACAATTGCGATTGTCTGATTGCGATTGTGTGATTGTGATTGTATGATTGTGATTCTATGATTGAGATTGTATGATTGTGATTGTATGATTGTGATTGTATGATTGCGATTGTATGATTGTGATTGTATGATTGTGATTGTGTGATTGCGATTGTATGATTGTGATTGTATGATTGTGATTGTATGATTGTGATTGTATGATTGTGATTGTATGATTGTGATTGTATGATTGTGATTGTATGATTGTGATTGTATGATTGTGATTGTATGATTGTGATTGTATGATTGTGATTGTGTGATTGTGATTGTATGATTGTGATTGCATGATTGTGATTGTATGATTGTGATTGTATGATTGTGATTGTATGATTGTGATTGTATGATTGTGATTGTATCATTGTGATTGTGTGATTGCGTTTGTATGACTGTGATTGTATGATTGTGATTGTATGATTGTGATTGTGTGATTGCGTTTGTATGATTCTGATTGTGTGCATGTGAATGTATAATTCCGATTGTATGTTTGTGATAATATGATTGCGATTGTATGATTGTGACTGTATGATTGTGATTGTATGATTGTGACTGTATGATTGTGATTGTACGATTGTGATTGTACGATTGTGATTGTACGATTGTGATTGTACGATTGTGATTTTATGATTGTGACTGTATGATTGTAACTGTATGATAGAGATTGTGTAAATGCGATTGTGATTGCATGATCGTAATTGTATGATTGTGAATGTATGATTATGATTGCATGATTGCGATTGTCTGATTGCGATTGTGTGATTGTGAATGTATGATTTTGATTGCATGATTGTGATTCTATGATTGTGATTGTATGATTGTAATTGCATGAATTTGATTGTATGATTGCGATTGTCTGATTGCGATTGTGTGATTGTGACTGTATGAATTTGATTGTATGATTGCGATTGTCTGATTGCGATTGTGTGATTGTGACTGTATGATTGTGATTGTATGATTGTGATTGTATGATTGTGATTGTATGATTGTAATTGTATGAATGTGATTGTATGATTGTGATTGTATGATTGTGATTGTGTGATTGCGTTTGTATGATTCTAATTGTATGCATGCGAATGTATAATTCTGATTGTATGTTTGTGATAATATGATTGCGATTGTATGATTGTGACTGTATGATTGTGATTGTATGATTGTGATTGTGTGATTGTGATTGTATGATTGTGATTGTATGATTGTGATTGTATGATTGTGATTGTATGATTATGATTGCATGATTGCGATTGTCTGATTGCGATTGTGTGATTGTGAATGTATGATTGTGATTGCATGATTGTGATTCTATGATTGTGATTGTATGATTGTAATTGTATGAATTTGATTGTATGATTGTGATTGTATGATTGTGATTGTGTGATTGCGTTTGTATGATTCTAATTGTATGCATGTGAATGTATAATTCTGATTGTATGTTTGTGATAATATGATTGCGATTGTATGATTGAGATTGTATGATTGAGATTGTGCGATTGTGGTTCTATGATTGTGATTGTATGATTGTGATTGTATTATGGTGATTGTACGATTGTGGTTCTATGATTGTGATTGTATGATTGTGATTGTATGATTGTGATTTTATGATTGTGATTGTATCATTGTGATTGTGTGATTGCGTTTGTATGATTGTGATTGTATGATTGTGATTGTATGATTGTGATTGTGTGATTGCGTTTGTATGATTCTAATTGTATGCATGTGAATGTATAATTCTGATTGTATGATTGTGATTGTATGATTGTGATTGTGTGATTGTGATTGTATGATTGTGATTGTATGATTGTGATTGTATGATTGTGATTGTATGATTGTGATTGTATGATTGTGATTGTATGATTGTGATTGTATGATTGTGATTGTATGATTGTGATTGTATGATTGTGATTGAGTGATTGCGTTTGTATGATTCTAATTGTATGCATGTGAATGTATAATTCTGATTGTATGATTGTGATTGTATGATTGTGATTGTGTGATTGTGATTGTGTGATTGCGATTGTATGATTCTAATTGTATGCATGCGAATGTATAATTCTGATTGTATGTTTGTGATAATATGATTGCGATTGTATGATTGTGGCTGTATGATTGTGATTGTATGATTGTGATTGTATGATTGTGATTGTATGATTGTGATTGTATGATTGTGATTGTATGACTGTGATTGTATGAATGTGATTGTATGATTGTGATTGTATGATTGCGATTGTATGATTGTGATTGTATGAATGTGATTGTATGATTGTGATTGTATGATTGCGATTGTATGATTGTGATCGTAAGACTGTGATTGTATGATTGTGATTGTATGATTGTGATTGTATGATTGTGATTGCATGATTGTGATTGTGTGATTGTGATTGTACGATTGTGGTTCTATGATTGTAATTGTATGATTGTGTTTGTATAATTGTGATTGTATGATTGTGATTGTATGATTGTGATTGTATGATTGTGATTGTATGATTGTGACTGTATGATTGTGATTGTACGATTGTGATTGTACGATTGTGATTGTACGATTGTGATTGTACGATTGTGATTTTATGACTGTGACTGTATGATTGTAACTGTATGATAGAGATTGTGTAAATGCGATTGTGATTGCATGATCGTAATTGTATGATTGTGAATGTATGATTATGATTGCATGATTGCGATTGTCTGATTGCGATTGTGTGATTGTGAATGTATGATTGTGATTGCATGATTGTGATTCTATGATTGTGATTGTATGATTGTAATTGTATGAATTTGATTGTATGATTGTGATTGTATGATTGTGATTGTGTGATTGCGTTTGTATGATTCTAATTGTATGCATGTGAATGTATAATTCTGATTGTATGTGTGTGATAATATGATTGCGATTGTATGATTGAGATTGTAAGATTGAGATTGTACGATTGTGGTTCTATGATTGTGATTGTACGATTGTGATTGTATGATTGTGATTGTATGATTGTGATTGTATGATTGTGATTGTATGATTGTGATTGTATGATTGTGATTGTATGATTGTGATTGTATGATTGTGATTGTATGATTGTGATTGTATGATTGTGATTGTATGATTGTGATTGTATCATTGTGATTGTGTGATTGCGTTTGTATGATTGTGATTGTATGATTGTGATTGTATGATTGTGATTGTGTGATTGCGTTTGTATGATTCTAATTGTATGCATGTGAATGTATAATTCTGATTGTATGTTTGTGATAATATGATTGCGATTGTATGATTGTTACTGTATGATTGTGATTGTATGATTGTGATTGTATGATTGTGATTGTATGATAGTGATTGCATGATTGTGATTGTATGATTGTCATTGTATGATTGTGGTTTTATGATTGTGATTGCATGATTGTGATTGTATGATTGTGATTGTATGATTGTGATTGTATGATTGTGATTGTATGGCAGTGATTGTATGATTGCGTTTGTATGATGCTAATTGTATGCATGTGAATGTATAATTCTGATTGTATGTTTGTGATAATATGATTGCGATTGTAGGATTGTGATTGTATGATTGTGATTGTATGATTGTAATTGCATGAATGTGATTGTATGATTGTGATTGTATGATTGTGATTGTGTGATTGCGCTTGTATGATTGTGATTGTATGATTGTGATTGTATGATTGTGATTGTATGATTGTGATTGTGTGATTGCGTTTGTATGATTCTAATTGTATGCATGCGAATGTATAATTCTGATTGTATGTTTGTGATAATATGATTGCGATTGTATGATTGTGACTGTATGATTGTGATTGTATGATTGTGATTGTATGATTGCGATTGTATGACTGTGATTGTATGAATGTGATTGTATGATTGTGATTGTATGATTGTGATTGTATGATTGTGATCGTATGATTGTGATTGTATGATTGTGATTGTATGATTGTAACTGTATGATTGTCATTGTATGATTGTGATTGTATGATTGTGATTGCATGATTGTGTTAGATGATTGTCATTGTATGATTGTGGTTGTATGATTGTGATTGTATGACTGTGATTGGATGATTGTGACTGTAGGATTATGATTCTATGATTGTGATTGTATGATTGTGATTGTATGATTGTGAATGTATGATTGTGATTGTATGATTGTGATTGTATGATTGTGATTGTATGATTGTGATTATATGATTGTGATTCTATGATTGTGATTGTAGGATTGTGATTGTATAATTGCGAGTGTCTGATTGCAATTGTGTGATTGTGATTGGATGATTGTGATTGTGTGATTGCGTTTGTGTGATTCTAATTCTATGCATGTGAATCTATAATTCCGATTGTATGTTTGTGATAATATGATTGCGATTGTATGATTGCGATTGCATGATTGTGATTGTATGATTGTTATTGTATGATTGTGATTGTATGATCGTAATTGTACGATTGTGATTGTATGATTGTGATTGTATGACTGTACTTGCGTGATTGTGATTGTATTATCGTGAATATATAATTGTATTTGAGTGACTCTGATTGCCGGATTGCTATTGTATAATTCTGATTGTATGATAGTGACTGTGTGATTGTGATTGTACGATTGTGGTTCTATGATTGTGATTGTATGATTGTTATTGTATGATTGTGATTGTATGATTGTGATTGTATGATTGTGATTGTATCATTGTGATTGTATGATTGTGATTGTATGATTGTGATCCTATGATTGTGATTGTAGGATTGTGATAGTACAATTGCGGTTGTCTGATTGCGATTGTGTGATTGTGATTGTATGATTGTGATTCTATGATTGAGATTGTATGATTGTGATTGTATGATTGTGATTGTATGATTGCGATTGTATGATTGTGATTGTATGATTGTGATTGTATGATTGTGATTGTATCATTGTGATTGTATGATTGTGGTTGTATCATTGTGATTGTGTGATTGCGTTTGTATGATTGTGATTGTATGATTGTGATTGTATGATTGTGATTGTGTGATTGCGTTTGTATGATTCTAATTGTATGCATGTGAATGTATAATTCTGATTGTATGTTTGTGATAATATGATTGCGATTGTATGATTGTTACTGTATGATTGTGATTGTATGATTGTGATTGTATGATTGTGATTGTATGATAGTGATTGCATGATTGTGATTGTATGATTGTCATTGTATGATTGTGGTTTTATGATTGTGATTGCATGATTGTGATTGTATGATTGTGATTGTATGATTGTGATTGTATGATTGTGATTGTATGGCAGTGATTGTATGATTGCGTTTGTATGATGCTAATTGTATGCATGTGAATGTATAATTCTGATTGTATGTTTGTGATAATATGATTGCGATTGTAGGATTGTGATTGTATGATTGTGATTGTATGATTGTAATTGCATGAATGTGATTGTATGATTGTGATTGTATGATTGTGATTGTGTGATTGCGCTTGTATGATTGTGATTGTATGATTGTGATTGTATGATTGTGATTGTATGATTGTGATTGTGTGATTGCGTTTGTATGATTCTAATTGTATGCATGCGAATGTATAATTCTGATTGTATGTTTGTGATAATATGATTGCGATTGTATGATTGTGACTGTATGATTGTGATTGTATGATTGTGATTGTATGATTGCGATTGTATGACTGTGATTGTATGAATGTGATTGTATGATTGTGATTGTATGATTGTGATTGTATGATTGTGATCGTATGATTGTGATTGTATGATTGTGATTGTATGATTGTAACTGTATGATTGTCATTGTATGATTGTGATTGTATGATTGTGATTGCATGATTGTGTTAGATGATTGTCATTGTATGATTGTGGTTGTATGATTGTGATTGTATGACTGTGATTGGATGATTGTGACTGTAGGATTATGATTCTATGATTGTGATTGTATGATTGTGATTGTATGATTGTGAATGTATGATTGTGATTGTATGATTGTGATTGTATGATTGTGATTGTATGATTGTGATTATATGATTGTGATTCTATGATTGTGATTGTAGGATTGTGATTGTATAATTGCGAGTGTCTGATTGCAATTGTGTGATTGTGATTGGATGATTGTGATTGTGTGATTGCGTTTGTGTGATTCTAATTCTATGCATGTGAATCTATAATTCCGATTGTATGTTTGTGATAATATGATTGCGATTGTATGATTGCGATTGCATGATTGTGATTGTATGATTGTTATTGTATGATTGTGATTGTATGATCGTAATTGTACGATTGTGATTGTATGATTGTGATTGTATGACTGTACTTGCGTGATTGTGATTGTATTATCGTGAATATATAATTGTATTTGAGTGACTCTGATTGCCGGATTGCTATTGTATAATTCTGATTGTATGATAGTGACTGTGTGATTGTGATTGTACGATTGTGGTTCTATGATTGTGATTGTATGATTGTTATTGTATGATTGTGATTGTATGATTGTGATTGTATGATTGTGATTGTATCATTGTGATTGTATGATTGTGATTGTATGATTGTGATCCTATGATTGTGATTGTAGGATTGTGATAGTACAATTGCGGTTGTCTGATTGCGATTGTGTGATTGTGATTGTATGATTGTGATTCTATGATTGAGATTGTATGATTGTGATTGTATGATTGTGATTGTATGATTGCGATTGTATGATTGTGATTGTATGATTGTGATTGTATGATTGTGATTGTATCATTGTGATTGTATGATTGTGGTTGTATCATTGTGATTTTATGATTGTGATTGTATGATTGTGATTGTATGATTGTGATTGTATGATTGTGATTGCATGATTGTGATTGTATGATTGTCATTGTATGATTGTGGTTGTATGATTGTGATTGTATGATTGTGATTGTATGATTGTGACTGTAGGATTATGATTCTATGATAGTGATTGTATGATTGTGATTGTATGATTGCGATT
Organism: Megachile rotundata; assembly: GCF_050947335.1. Classification (NCBI taxonomy): domain Eukaryota; kingdom Metazoa; phylum Arthropoda; class Insecta; order Hymenoptera; family Megachilidae; genus Megachile; species Megachile rotundata. Next base: position 116,302 of record NC_134994.1, read on the forward strand.
GTATGATTGTGATTGTATGATTGTGATTGTATGATTGTGATTGTATCATTGTGATTGTATGATTGTGGTTGTATCATTGTGATTTTATGATTGTGATTGTATGATTGTGATTGTATGATTGTGATTGTATGATTGTGATTGCATGATTGTGATTGTATGATTGTCATTGTATGATTGTGGTTGTATGATTGTGATTGTATGATTGTGATTGTATGATTGTGACTGTAGGATTATGATTCTATGATAGTGATTGTATGATTGTGATTGTATGATTGTGAATGTATGATTGTGATTGTATGATTGTGATTGTATGATTGTGATTGTATGATTGTGATTATATGATTGTGATTCTATGATTGTGATTGTAGGATTGTGAATGTATAATTGCGAGTGTCTGATTGCGATTGTGTGATTGTGATTGGATGATTGTGATTGTGTGATTGCGTTTGTATGATTCTAATTCTATGCATGTGAATGTATAATTCTGATTGTATGTTTGTGATAATATGATTGCGATTGTATGATTGCGATTGCATGATTGTGATTGTATGATTGTTATTGTATGATTGTGATTGTATGATTGTAATTGTACGATTGTGATTGTATGATTGTGATTGTATGATTGCGATTGTCTGATTGCGATTGTGTGATTGTGACTGTATGATTGGGATTGTATGATTGTAATTCCATGATTGTAATTGTATGATTGTAATTGTATGAAAGTGATTGTATGATTGTGATTGTATGATTGTGATTGTGTGATTGCGTTTGTATGATTCTAATTGTATGCATGTGAATGTATAATTCTGATTGTATGATTGTGATTGTATGATTGTGATTGTATGATTGTGATTGTATGATTGTGATTGTATGATTGTGATTGTATGATTGTGATTGTATGATTGTGATTGTATGATTGTGATAGTATGATTGTGATTGTATGATTGTGATTGTATGATTGTGATTGTATGATTGTGATTGTATGATTGTGATTGTATGATTGTGATTGTATGATTGTGATTGAATGATTGTGATTGTATGATTGTGATTGTATGATTGGGATTGTATGATTGCGATTGTCTGATTGCGATTGTGTGATTGTGAATGTATGATTGTGACTGTATGATTGTGATTCTATGATTGTGATTGTATGATTGTAATTGTCTGAATGTGATTGTATGATTGTGATTGTATGATTGTGATTCTATGATTGTGATTGTATGATTGTGATTGTATGATTGTTATTGTATGAATGTGATTGTATGATTGTGATTGTATGATTGTGATTCTGTGATTGCGTTTGTATGATTCTAATTGTATGCATGTGAATGTATAATTCTGATTGTATGTTTGTGATAATATGATTGCGATTGTATGATTGAGACTGTATCATTGTGATTGTATGATTGTTATTGTATGATTGTGATTGTATGATTGTGATTCTATGATTGAGATTGTATGATTGTGATTGTATGACTGTGATTGTATGATTGTGATTGTATAATTGTGATTGTATAACTGTGATTGCATGATTGTGATTGTATGATTGTCATTGTACGATTGTGGTTGTACGATTGTGATTGTATGATTGTGATTGTATGATTGTGATTGTATGATTGTGATTGTATGATTGTGATTGTATGATTGTGATTGTATGATTGTGATTGTATGATTGTGATTGTATGATTGTGATTGTATGATTGTGATTGTATGATTGTGATTGTATGATTGTGATTGTATGATTGTGATTGTATGATTGTGATTGTGTGATTGCGTTTGTATGATTCTAATTGTATGCATGCGAATGTATAATTCTGATTGTATGTTTGTGATAATATGATGGCGATTGTATGATTGTGACTGTATGATTGTGATTGTATGATTGTGATTGGATGATTGTGATTGTATGACCGTGATTGTATGAATGTGATTGTATGATTGTGATTGTATGATTGCGATTGTATGATTGTGATCGTATGGCTGTGATTGTATGATTGTGATTGTATGATTGTGATTGTATGATTGTCATTGTATGATTGTGATTGTATGATTGTGATTGCATGACTGTGATTGTATGATTGTCATTGTATGATTGTGGTTGTATGATTGTGATTGCATGATTGTGATTGTATGATTGTGACTGTAGGATTATGATTCTATGATTGTGATTGTATGATTGTGATTGTATGATTGTGAATGTATGATTGTGATTGTATGATTGTGATTGTATGATTGTGATTGTATGATTGTGATTATATGATTGTGATTCTATGATTGTGATTGTAGGATTGTGATTGTATAATTGCGAGTGTCTGATTGCGATTGTGTGATTGTGATTGGATGATTGTGATTGTGTGATTACGTTTGTGTGATTCTAATTCTATGCATGTGAATGTATAATTCCGATTGTATGTTTGTGATAATATGATTGCGATTGTATGATTGCGATTGCATGATTGTGATTGTATGATTGTTATTGTATGATTGTGATTGTATGATTGTAATTGTACGATTGTGATTGTATGATTGTGATTGTATGATTGTACTTGCGTGATTGTGATTGTATGATTGTGAATATATAATTGTATTTGAGTGACTGTGATTGCCGGATTGCTATTGTATAATTCTGATTGTATGATAGTGACTGTGTGATTGTGATTGTACGATTGTGGTTCTATGATTGTGATTGTATGATTCTTATTGTATGATTGTGATTGTATGATTGTGATTGTATCATTGTGATTGTATGATTGTGATTGTATGATTGTGATCCTATGATTGTGATTGTAGGATTGTGATAGTACAATTGCGATTGTCTGATTGCGATTGTGTGATTGTGATTGTATGATTGTGATTCTATGATTGAGATTGTATGATTGTGATTGTATGATTGTGATTGTATGATTGCGATTGTATGATTGTGATTGTATGATTGTGATTGTATGATTGTGATTGTATCATTGTGATTGTATGATTGTGGTTGTATCATTGTGATTGTATGATTGTGATTGTATGATTGTGATTGTATGATTGTGATTGTATGATTGTGATTGCATGATTGTGATTGTATGATTGTCATTGTATGATTGTGGTTGTATGATTGTGATTGTATGATTGTGATTGTATGATTGTGATTGTATGATTGTGACTGTAGGATTATGATTCTATGATAGTGATTGTATGATTGTGATTGTATGATTGTGAATGTATGATTGTGATTGTATGATTGTGATTGTATGATTGTGATTGTATGATTGTGATTATATGATTGTGATTCTATGATTGTGATTGTAGGATTGTGATTGTATAATTGCGAGTGTCTGATTGCGATTGTGTGATTGTGATTGGATGATTGTGATTGTGTGATTGCGTTTGTATGATTCTAATTCTATGCATGTGAATGTATAATTCTGATTGTATGTTTGTGATAATATGATTGCGATTGTATGATTGCGATTGCATGATTGTGATTGTATGATTGTTATTGTATGATTGTGATTGTATGATTGTAATTGTACGATTGTGATTGTATGATTGTGATTGTATGATTGCGATTGTCTGATTGCGATTGTGTGATTGTGACTGTATGATTGTGATTGTATAATTGTGATTGTATGATTGTGATTGTATGATTGTGATTGTATGATTGCGATTGTATGATTGTGATTGTATGATTGTGATTGTATGATTGCGATTGTATCATTGTGATTGTATGATTGTGGTTGTATGATTGTGATTGTATGATTGTAATTGTATGAATGTGATTGTATGATAGTGATTGTATGATTGTGATTGTGTGATTGTGATTGTATGATTGTGATTGTGTGATTGCTTTTGTATGATTCTAATTGTATGCATGCGAATGTATAATTCTGATTGTATGTTTGTGATAATATGATTGCGATTGTATGATTCAGATTGTATGATTGTGATTGTATGATTGTGATTGTATGATTGTGATTGTATGATTGTGATTGTATGATTGCGATTGTATGATTGCGATTGTATGATTGCGATTGTATGATTGCGATTGTATGATTGTGATTGTGTGATTGTGATTGTATGATTGTGATTGTATGATTGTGATTGTATGATTGCGATTGTCTGATTGCGATTGTGTGATTGTGATTGTATGATTGTGATTGTATGATTGTGATTGTATGATTGCGATTGTCTGATTGCGATTGTGTGATTGTGACTGTATGATTGTGATTGTATGATTGTGATTCTATGATTGTGATTGTATGATTGTAATTGTATGAATGTGATTGTATGAATGTGATTGTATGATTGTGATTGTATGATTGTGATTGTGTGATTGTGATTGTATGATTGCGATTGTATGATTGTGATCGTAAGACTGTGATCGTATGATTGTGATTGTATGATTGTGATTGTATGATTGTGATTGTATGATTGTGATTGTATGATTGTGATTGTATGATTGTGATTGTATGATTGTGATTGTATGATTGTGATTGTATGATTGTGATTGTGTGATTATGATTGTATGATTTTAATTGTATACATGCGAATGTATGATTGTGATTGCATGATTGTGATTCTATGATTGTGATTGTATGATTGTAATTGTATGAATTTGATTGAATGATTGTGACTGTATGATTGTGATTGTATGGTTGTGATTGTATGATTGTGATTGTATGATTGTGATTGTATGATTGTGATTGTGTGATTATGATTGTATGATTGTGATTGTATGATTGTGATTGTATGATTATGTTTGTATAATTGTGATTGTGTGATTGTGATTGTGTGATTGTGACTGCATGATTGTGATTGTATGATTGTGATTGTATGTTTGTGATTGTATGATTGTGATTGTATGATTGTGATTGTATGATTGTGATTGTATGATTTTGATTGTATAATTGTGATTGTGTGATAGTGATTGTGTGATTGCGACTGCATGATTGTGATTCTATGATTGTGATTGTATGATTGTAATTGTACGATTATGATTGTATGATTGTGATTGTATGATTCTACTTGCGTGATTGTGATTGTATGATTGTGAATATATAATTGTATTTGAGTTACTGTGATTGCCGGATTGCTATTGTATAATTCTGATTGTATGATAGTGATTGTGTGATTTTGATTGTACGATTGTAGTTCTATGATTGTGATTGTATGATTGTGATTGTATGATTGTGATTGTATGATTGTGATTGTATGATTGTGATTGTATGATTGTTATTGTATGATTGTGATTGTATGATTGTAATTGTACGATTGTGATTGTATGATTGTGATTGTATGATTGTACTTGCGTGATTGTGATTGTATGATTGTGAATATATAATTGTATTTGAGTGACTGTGATTGCCGGAATGCTATTGTATAATTCTGATTGTATGATAGTGACTGTGTGATTGTGATTGTACGATTGTGGTTCTATGATTGTGATTGTATGATTGTGATTGTATGATTGTGATTGTATGAATGTGATTGTATGATTGTGATTGTATGATTGCGATTGTATGATTGTGATCGTAAGACTGTGATTGTATGATTGTGATTGTATGATTGTGATTGTATGATTGTGATTGTATGTTTGTGATAATATGATTGCGATTGTATGATTCAGATTGTATGATTGTGATTGTATGATTGTGATTGTATGATTGTGATTGTATGACTGTGATTGTATGATTGTGATTGTATGATTGTGATTGTATGATTGTGATTGTATGGTTGTGATTGTATGATTGTGATTGTATGATTGTGATTGTATGATTGTGATTGTATGATTGTGATTGTATGATTGTGATTGTATGATTGTAATTGTATGAATTTGATTGTATGATTGCGATTGTCTGATTGCGATTGTGTGATTGTGACTGTATGATTGTGATTGTATGATTGTGATTGTATGATTGTGATTCTATAATTGTGATTGTATGATTGTAATTGTATGAATGTGATTGTATGATTGTGATTGTATGATTGTGATTGTGTGATTGCGTTTGTATGATTCTAATTGTATGCATGTGAATGTATAATTCTGATTGTATGATTGCGATTGTGTGATTGTGATTGTATGATTGTGATTGTATGATTGTGATTGTATGACTGTGATTGTATGATTGTGATTGTATAATTGTGATTGTATAACTGTGATTGCATGATTGTGATTGTATGATTGTCATTGTACGATTGTGGTTGTACGATTGTGATTGTATGATTGTGATTGTATGTTTGTGATTGTATGATTGTGATTGTATGATTGTGATTGTATGATTGTGATTGTATGATTGTGATTGTATGATTGTGATTGTATGATTGTGATTGTATGATTGTGATTGTATGATTGTGATTGTATCATTGTGATTGTGTGATTGCGTTTGTATGATTGTGATTGTATGATTGTGATTGTATGATTGTGATTGTATGATTGTGATTGTATGACTGTGATTGTATGATTGTGATTGTATAATTGTGATTGTATGATTGAGATTGTATGATTGAGATTGTACGATTGTGGTTCTATGATTGTGATTGTACGATTGTGATTGTACGATTGTGATTGTATGATTGTGATTGTATGATTGTGATTGTATGATTGTGATTGTATGATTGTGATTGTATGATTGTGATTGTATGATTGTAATTGTATGATTGTGATTGTATGATTGTGATTGTATGATTGTGATTGTATGATTGTGATTGTATCATTGTGATTGTATGATTGTGATTGTATGATTGTGATCCTATGATTGTGATTGTAGGATTGTGATAGTACAATTGCGATTGTCTGATTGCGATTGTGTGATTGTGATTGTATGATTGTGATTCTATGATTGAGATTGCATGATTGTGATTGTATGATTGTGATTGTATGATTGCGATTGTATGATTGTGATTGTATGATTGTGATTGTATGATTGTGATTGTATCATTGTGATTGTATGATTGTGGTTGTATCATTGTGATTGTATGATTGTGATTGTATGATTGTGATTGTATGATTGCGATTGTATGATTGTGATTGAATGATTGTGATTGTATGATTGTGATTGTATGATTGGGATTGTATGATTGCGATTGTCTGATTGCGATTGTGTGATTGTGAATGTATGATTGTGATTGTATGATTGTGATTCTATGATTGTGATTGTATGATTGTGATTGTATGATTGTGATTGTATGATTGTGATTGTATGATTGTGATTGTATGATTCTGATTGTATGATTGTGATTGTATGATTGTGATTGTATGATTGTGATTGTATGATTGTGATTGTATGATTGTGATTGTATGATTGTGATTGTATGATTGTCATTGTATGATTGTGATTGTATGATTGTGATTGCATGATTGTGATTGTATGATTGTCATTGTATGATTGTGGTTTTATTATTGTGATTGTATGATTGTGATTGTATGATTGTGATTGTATGATTGTGATTGTATGATAGTGATTGCATGATTGTGATTGTATGATTGTGATTGTGTGATTGCGATTGTATGATTCTAATTGTATGCATGCGAATGTATAATTCTGATTGTATGTTTGTGATAATATGATTGCGATTGTATGATTGTGACTGTATGATTGTGATTGTCTGATTGTGATTGGATGATTGTGATTGTATGACCGTGATTGTATGAATGTGATTGTATGATTGTGATTGTATGATTGTGATCCTATGATTGTGATTGTAGGACTGTGATAGTACAATTGCGATTGTCTGATTGCGATTGTGTGATTGTGATTGTATAATTGTGATTCTATGATTGAGATTGTATGATTGTGATTGTATGATTGTGATTGTATGATTGCGATTGTATGATTGCGATTGTATGATTGTGATTGTATGATTGTGATTGTATGATTGTGATTGCATGATTGTGATTGTATGATTGTCATTGTATGATTGTGGTTGTATGATTGTGATTGTATGATTGTGATTGTATGATTGTGACTGTAGGATTATGATTCTATGATTGTGATTGTATGATTGTGATTGTATGATTGTGAATGTATGATTGTGATTGTATGATTGTGATTGTATGATTGTGATTGTATGATTGTGATTATATGATTGTGATTCTATGATTGTGATTGTAGGATTGTGATTGTATAATTGCGAGTGTCTGATTGCGATTGTGTGATTGTGATTGGATGATTGTGATTGTGTGATTACGTTTGTGTGATTCTAATTCTATGCATGTGAATGTATAATTCCGATTGTATGTTTGTGATAATATGATTGCGATTGTATGATTGCGATTGCATGATTGTGATTGTATGATTGTTATTGTATGATTGTGATTGTATGATTGTAATTGTACGATTGTGATTGTATGATTGTGATTGTATGATTGTACTTGCGTGATTGTGATTGTATGATTGTGAATATATAATTGTATTTGAGTGACTGTGATTGCCGGATTGCTATTGTATAATTCTGATTGTATGATAGTGACTGTGTGATTGTGATTGTACGATTGTGGTTCTATGATTGTGATTGTATGATTGTTATTGTATGATTGTGATTGTATGATTGTGATTGTATGATTGTGATTGTATGATTGTGATCCTATGATTGTGATTGTAGGATTGTGATAGTACAATTGCGATTGTCTGATTGCGATTGTGTGATTGTGATTGTATGATTGTGATTCTATGATTGAGATTGTATGATTGTGATTGTATGATTGTGATTGTATGATTGCGATTGTATGATTGTGATTGTATGATTGTGATTGTATGATTGTGATTGTATCATTGTGATTGTATGATTGTGGTTGTATCATTGTGATTGTATGATTGTGATTGTATGATTGTGATTGTATGATTGTGATTGTATGATTGTGATTGCATGATTGTGATTGTATGATTGTCATTGTATGATTGTGGTTGTATGATTGTGATTGTATGATTGTGATTGTATGATTGTGACTGTAGGATTATGATTCTATGATAGTGATTGTATGATTGTGATTGTATGATTGTGATTGTATGATTGTGATTGTATGATTGTGATTGTATGATTGTGATTATATGATTGTGATTCTATGATTGTGATTGTAGGATTGTGATTGTATAATTGCGAGTGTCTGATTGCGATTGTGTGATTGTGATTGGATGATTGTGATTGTGTGATTGCGTTTGTATGATTCTAATTCTATGCATGTGAATGTATAATTCTGATTGTATGTTTGTGATAATATGATTGCGATTGTATGATTGCGATTGCATGATTGTGATTGTATGATTGTTATTGTATGATTGTGATTGTATGATTGTAATTGTACGATTGTGATTGTATGATTGTGATTGTATGATTGCGATTGTCTGATTGCGATTGTGTGATTGTGACTGTATGATTGGGATTGTATGATTGTGATTCCATGATTGTAATTGTATGATTGTAATTGTATGAATGTGATTGTATGATTGTGATTGTATGATTGTGATTGTGTGATTGCGTTTGTATGATTCTAATTGTATGCATGTGAATGTATAATTCTGATTGTATGATTGTGATTGTATGATTGTGATTGTATGATTGTGATTGTATGATTGTGATTGTATGATTGTGATTGTATGATTGTGATTGTATGATTGTGATTGTATGATTGTGATTGTATGATTGTGATTGTATGATTGTGATTGTATGATTGTGATTGTATGATTGTGATTGTATGATTGTGATTGTGTGATTGAGTTTGTATGATTCTAATTGTATGCATGCGAATGTATAATTCTGATTGTATGTTTGTGATAATATGATTGCGATTGTATGATTGTCATTGTATGATTGTGGTTTTATTATTGTGATTGTATGATTGTGATTGTATGATTGTGATTGTATGATAGTGATTGCATGATTGTGATTGTATGATTGTGATTGTCTGATTGCGATTGTATGATTCTAATAGTATGCATGCGAATGTATAATTCTGATTGTATGTTTGTGATAATATGATTGCGATTGTATGATTGTGACTGTATGATTGTGATTGTATGATTGTGATTGTATGATTGTGATTGTATGACCGTGATTGTATGAATGTGATTGTATGACTGTGATTGTATGATTGCGATTGTATGATTGTGATCGTATGACTGTGATTGTATGATTGTGATTGTATGATTGTGATTGTATGATTGTCATTGTATGATTGTGATTGTATGATTGTGATTGCATGATTGTGATTGTATGATTGTCATTGTATGATTGTGGTTGTATGATTGTGATTGTATGATTGTGATTGTATGATTGTGACTGTAGGATTATGATTCTATGATTGTGATTGTATGATTGTGATTGTATGATTGTGAATGTATGATTGTGATTGTATGATTGTGATTGTATGATTGTGATTGTATGATTGTGATTGTATGATTGTGATTATATGATTGTGATTCTATGATTGTGATTGTAGGATTGTGATTGTATAATTGCGAGTGTCTGATTGCGATTGTGTGATTGTGATTGGATGATTGTGATTGTGTGATTACGTTTGTGTGATTCTAATTCTATGCATGTGAATGTATAATTCCGATTGTATGTTTGTGATAATATGATTGCGATTGTATGATTGCGATTGCATGATTGTGATTGTATGATTGTTATTGTATGATTGTGATTGTATGATTGTAATTGTACGATTGTGATTGTATGATTGTGATTGTATGATTGTACTTGCGTGATTGTGATTGTATGATTGTGAATATATAATTGTATTTGAGTGACTGTGATTGCCGGATTGCTATTGTATAATTCTGATTGTATGATAGTGACTGTGTGATTGTGATTGTACGATTGTGGTTCTATGATTGTGATTGTATGATTGTATTTGTATGATTGTGATTGTATGATTGTGATTGTATGATTGTGATTGTATGATTGTGATTGTATCATTGTGATTGTATTATTGTGATTGTATGATTGTGATCCTATGATTGTGATTGTAGGATTGTGATAGTACAATTGCGATTGTCTGATTGCGATTGTGTGATTGTGATTGTATGATTGTGATTCTATGATTGAGATTGTATGATTGTGATTGTATGATTGTGATTGTATGATTGTGATTGTATGATTGCGATTGTATGATTGTGATTGTATGATTGTGATTGTATGATTGTGATTGTATCATTGTGATTGTATGATTGTGGTTGTATCATTGTGATTGTATGATTGTGATTGTATGATTGTGATTGTATGATTGTGATTGTATCATTGTGATTGTATTATTGTGATTGTATGATTGTGATCCTATGATTGTGATTGTAGGATTGTGATAGTACAATTGCGATTGTCTGATTGCGATTGTGTGATTGTGATTGTATGATTGTGATTCTATGATTGAGATTGTATGATTGTGATTGTATGATTGTGATTGTATGATTGTGATTGTATGATTGCGATTGTATGATTGTGATTGTATGATTGTGATTGTATGATTGTGATTGTATCATTGTGATTGTATGATTGTGGTTGTATCATTGTGATTGTATGATTGTGATTGTATGATTGTGATTGTATGATTGTGATTGTATGATTGTGATTGAATGATTGTGATTGTATGATTGTGATTGTATGATTGGGATTGTATGATTGCGATTGTCTGATTGCGATTGTGTGATTGTGAATGTATGATTGTGATTGTATGATTGTGATTCTATGATTGTGATTGTATGATTGTAATTGTATGAATGTGATTGTATGATTGTGATTGTATGATTGTGATTCTATGACTGTGATTCTATGATTGTGATTGTATGATTGTTATTGTATGAATGTGATTGTATGATTGTGATTGTATGATTGTGATTCTGTGATTGCGTTTGTATGATTCTAATTGTATGCATGTGAATGTATAATTCTGATTGTATGTTTGTGATAATATGATTGCGATTGTATGATTGAGACTGTATCATTGTGATTGTATGATTGTTATTGTATGATTGTGATTGTATGATTGTGATTCTATGATTGAGATTGTATGATTGTGATTGTATGACTGTGATTGTATGATTGTGATTGTATAATTGTGATTGTATAACTGTGATTGCATGATTGTGATTGTATGATTGTCATTGTACGATTGTGGTTGTACGATTGTGATTGTATGATTGTGATTGTATGATTGTGATTGTATGATTGTGATTGTATGATTGTGAATGTATGATTGTGATTGTATGATTGTGATTGTATGATTGTGATTGTATGATTGTGATTGTATGATTGTGATTGTATGATTGTGATTGTATGATTGTGGTTGTGTGATTGCGTTTGTATGATTCTAATTGTATGCATGCGAATGTATAATTCTGATTGTATGTTGGTGATAATATGATTGCGATTGTATGATTGTCATTGTATGATTGTGGTTTTATTATTGTGATTGTATGATTGTGATTGTATGATTGTGATTGTATGATAGTGATTGCATGATTGTGATTGTATGATTGTGATTGTGTGATTGCGATTGTATGATTCTAATTGTATGCATGCGAATGTATAATTCTGATTGTATGTTTGTGATAATATGATTGCGATTGTATGATTGTGACTGTAGGATTATGATTCTATGATTGTGATTGTATGATTGTGATTGTATGATTGTGAATGTATGATTGTGATTGTATGATTGTGATTGTATGATTGTGATCCTATGATTGTGATTATATGATTGTGATTCTATGATTGTGATTGTAGGATTGTGATTGTATAATTGCGAGTGTCTGATTGCGATTGTGTGATTGTGATTGGATGATTGTGATTGTGTGATTACGTTTGCGTGATTCTAATTCTATGCATGTGAATGTATAATTCCGATTGTATGTTTGTGATAATATGATTGCGATTGTATGATTGCGATTGCATGATTGTGATTGTATGATTGTTATTGTATGATTGTGATTGTATGATTGTAATTGTACGATTGTGATTGTATGATTGTGATTGTATGATTGTACTTGCGTGATTGTGATTGTATGATTGTGAATATATAATTGTATTTGAGTGACTGTGATTGCCGGATTGCTATTGTATAATTCTGATTGTATGATAGTGACTGTGTGATTGTGATTGTACGATTGTGGTTCTATGATTGTGATTGTATGATTGTTATTGTATGATTGTGATTGTATGATTGTGATTGTATGATTGTGATTGTATCATTGTGATTGTATGATTGTGATTGTATGATTGTGATCCTATGATTGTGATTGTAGGATTGTGATAGTACAATTGCGATTGTCTGATTGCGATTGTGTGATTGTGATTGTATGATTGTGATTCTATGATTGAGATTGTATGATTGTGATTGTATGATTGTGATTGTATGATTGCGATTGTATGATTGTGATTGTATGATTGTGATTGTATGATTGTGATTGTATCATTGTGATTGTATGATTGTGGTTGTATCATTGTGATTGTATGATTGTGATTGTATGATTGTGATTGTATGATTGTGATTGTATGATTGTGATTGTATGATTGTGATTGAATGATTGTGATTGTATGATTGTGATTGTATGATTGGGATTGTATGATTGCGATTGTCTGATTGCGATTGTGTGATTGTGAATGTATGATTGTGATTGTATGATTGTGATTCTATGATTGTGATTGTATGATTGTAATTGTATGAATGTGATTGTATGATTGTGATTGTATGATTGTGATTCTATGATTGTGATTCTATGATTGTGATTGTATGATTGTTATTGTATGAATGTGATTGTATGATTGTGATTGTATGATTGTGGTTCTGTGATTGCGTTTGTATGATTCTAATTGTATGCATGTGAATGTATAATTCTGATTGTATGTTTGTGATAATATGATTGCGATTGTATGATTGAGACTGTATCATTGTGATTGTATGATTGTTATTGTATGATTGTGATTGTATGATTGTGATTGTATGATTGTGATTCTATGATTGAGATTGTATGATTGTGATTGTATGACTGTGATTGTATGATTGTGATTGTATAATTGTGATTGTATAACTGTGATTGCATGATTGTGATTGTATGATTGTCATTGTACGATTGTGGTTGTACGATTGTGATTGTACGATTGTGATTGTACGATTGTGATTGTACGATTGTGATTGTACGATTGTGATTGTACGATTGTGATTGTACGATTGTGATTGTACGATTGTGATTGTACGATTGTGATTGTACGATTGTGATTGTACGATTGTGATTGTACGATTGTGATTGTAGGATTGTGATTGTATGATTGTCATTGTATGATTGTGATTGTATGATTGTGATTGCATGATTGTGATTGTATGATTGTCATTGTATGATTGTGGTTGTATGATTGTGATTGTATGATTGTGATTGTATGATTGTGATTGCATGATTGTGATTGTATGATTGTCATTGTATGATTGTGATTGTATGATTGTGATTGTATGATTGTGATTATATGATTGTGATTCTATGATTGTGATTGTAGGATTGTGATTGTATAATTGCGAGTGTCTGATTGCGATTGTGTGATTGTGATTGGATGATTGTGATTGTGTGATTACGTTTGTGTGATTCTAATTCTATGCATGTGAATGTATAATTCCGATTGTATGTTTGTGATAATATGATTGCGATTGTATGATTGCGATTGCATGATTGTGATTGTATGATTGTTATTGTATGATTGTGATTGTATGATTGTAATTGTACGATTGTGATTGTATGATTGTGATTGTATGATTGTACTTGCGTGATTGTGATTGTATGATTGTGAATATATAATTGTATTTGAGTGACTGTGATTGCCGGATTGCTATTGTATAATTCTGATTGTATGATAGTGACTGTGTGATTGTGATTGTACGATTGTGGTTCTATGATTGTGATTGTATGATTGTAATTGTATGATTGTGATTGTATGATTGTGATTGTATGATTGTGATCCTATGATTGTGATTGTAGGATTGTGATAGTACAATTGCGATTGTCTGATTGCGATTGTGTGATTGTGATTGTATGATTGTGATTCTATGATTGAGATTGCATGATTGTGATTGTATGATTGTGATTGTATGATTGCGATTGTATGATTGTGATTGTATGATTGTGATTGTATGATTGTGATTGTATCATTGTGATTGTATGATTGTGGTTGTATCATTGTGATTGTATGATTGTGATTGTATGATTGTGATTGTATGATTGCGATTGTATGATTGTGATTGAATGATTGTGATTGTATGATTGTGATTGTATGATTGGGATTGTATGATTGCGATTGTCTGATTGCGATTGTGTGATTGTGAATGTATGATTGTGATTGTATGATTGTGATTCTATGATTGTGATTGTATGATTGTGATTGTATGATTGTGATTGTATGATTGTGATTGTATGATTGTGATTGTATGATTCTGATTGTATGATTGTGATTGTATGATTGTGATTGTATGATTGTGATTGTATGATTGTGATTGTATGATTGTGATTGTATGATTGTGATTGTATGATTGTCATTGTATGATTGTGATTGTATGATTGTGATTGCATGATTGTGATTGTATGATTGTCATTGTATGATTGTGGTTTTATTATTGTGATTGTATGATTGTGATTGTATGATTGTGATTGTATGATTGTGATTGTATGATAGTGATTGCATGATTGTGATTGTATGATTGTGATTGTGTGATTGCGATTGTATGATTCTAATTGTATGCATGCGAATGTATAATTCTGATTGTATGTTTGTGATAATATGATTGCGATTGTATGATTGTGACTGTATGATTGTGATTGTATGATTGTGATTGGATGATTGTGATTGTATGACCGTGATTGTATGAATGTGATTGTATGATTGTGATTGTATGATTGTGATCCTATGATTGTGATTGTAGGACTGTGATAGTACAATTGCGATTGTCTGATTGCGATTGTGTGATTGTGATTGTATGATTGTGATTCTATGATTGAGATTGTATGATTGTGATTGTATGATTGTGATTGTATGATTGCGATTGTATGATTGCGATTGTATGATTGTGATTGTATGATTGTGATTGTATGATTGTGATTGTATCATTGTGATTGTATGATTGTGGTTGTATCATTGTGATTGTATGATTGTGATTGTATGATTGTGATTGTATGATTGTGATTGTATGATTGTGATTGCATGATTGTGATTGTATGATTGTCATTGTATGATTGTGGTTGTATGATTGTGATTGTATGATTGTGATTGTATGATTGTGACTGTAGGATTATGATTCTATGATTGTGATTGTATGATTGTGATTGTATGATTGTGAATGTATGATTGTGATTGTATGATTGTGATTGTATGATTGTGATTGTATGATTGTGATTATATGATTGTGATTCTATGATTGTGATTGTAGGATTGTGATTGTATAATTGCGAGTGTCTGATTGCGATTGTGTGATTGTGATTGGATGATTGTGATTGTGTGATTACGTTTGTGTGATTCTAATTCTATGCATGTGAATGTATAATTCCGATTGTATGTTTGTGATAATATGATTGCGATTGTATGATTGCGATTGCATGATTGTGATTGTATGATTGTTATTGTATGATTGTGATTGTATGATTGTAATTGTACGATTGTGATTGTATGATTGTGATTGTATGATTGTACTTGCGTGATTGTGATTGTATGATTGTGAATATATAATTGTATTTGAGTGACTGTGATTGCCGGATTGCTATTGTATAATTCTGATTGTATGATAGTGACTGTGTGATTGTGATTGTACGATTGTGGTTCTATGATTGTGATTGTATGATTGTTATTGTATGATTGTGATTGTATGATTGTGATTGTATGATTGTGATTGTATGATTGTGATTGTATGATTGTGATCCTATGATTGTGATTGTAGGATTGTGATAGTACAATTGCGATTGTCTGATTGCGATTGTGTGATTGTGATTGTATGATTGTGATTCTATGATTGAGATTGTATGATTGTGATTGTATGATTGTGATTGCATGATTGCGATTGTATGATTGTGATTGTATGATTGTGATTGTATGATTGTGATTGTATCATTGTGATTGTATGATTGTGGTTGTATCATTGTGATTGTATGATTGTGATTGTATGATTGTGATTGTATGATTGTGATTGTATGATTGTGATTGCATGATTGTGATTGTATGATTGTCATTGTATGATTGTGGTTGTATGATTGTGATTGTATGATTGTGATTGTATGATTGTGACTGTAGGATTATGATTCTATGATAGTGATTGTATGATTGTGATTGTATGATTGTGATTGTATGATTGTGATTGTATGATTGTGATTGTATGATTGTGATTATATGATTGTGATTCTATGATTGTGATTGTAGGATTGTGATTGTATAATTGCGAGTGTCTGATTGCGATTGTGTGATTGTGATTGGATGATTGTGATTGTGTGATTGCGTTTGTATGATTCTAATTCTATGCATGTGAACGTATAATTCTGATTGTATGTTTGTGATAATATGATTGCGATTGTATGATTGCGATTGCATGATTGTGATTGTATGATTGTTATTGTATGATTGTGATTGTATGATTGTAATTGTACGATTGTGATTGTATGATTGTGATTGTATGATTGCGATTGTCTGATTGCGATTGTGTGATTGTGACTGTATGATTGGGATTGTATGATTGTGATTCCATGATTGTAATTGTATGATTGTAATTGTATGAATGTGATTGTATGATTGTGATTGTATGATTGTGATTGTGTGATTGCGTTTGTATGATTCTAATTGTATGCATGTGAATGTATAATTCTGATTGTATGATTGTGATTGTATGATTGTGATTGTATGATTGTGATTGTATGATTGTGATTGTATGATGGTGGTTGTATGATTGTGATTGTATGATTGTGATTGTATGATTGTGATTGTATGATTGTGATTGTATGATTGTGATTGTATGATTGTGATTGTATGATTGTGATTGTATGATTGTGATTGTGTGATTGAGTTTGTATGATTCTAATTGTATGCATGCGAATGTATAATTCTGATTGTATGTTTGTGATAATATGATTGCGATTGTATGATTGTCATTGTATGATTGTGGTTTTATTATTGTGATTGTATGATTGTGATTGTATGATTGTGATTGTATGATAGTGATTGCATGATTGTGATTGTATGATTGTGATTGTGTGATTGCGATTGTATGATTCTAATAGTATGCATGCGAATGTATAATTCTGATTGTATGTTTGTGATAATATGATTGCGATTGTATGATTGTGACTGTATGATTGTGATTGTATGACTGTGATTGTATGATTGTGATTGTATGACCGTGATTGTATGAATGTGATTGTATGATTGTGATTGTATGATTGCGATTGTATGATTGTGATCGTATGACTGTGATTGTATGATTGTGATTGTATGATTGTGATTGTATGATTGTCATTGTATGATTGTGATTGTATGATTGTGATTGCATGATTGTGATTGTATGATTGTCATTGTATGATTGTGGTTGTATGATTGTGATTGTATGATTGTGATTGTATGATTGTGACTGTAGGATTATGATTCTATGATTGTGATTGTATGATTGTGATTGTATGATTGTGAATGTATGATTGTGATTGTATGATTGTGATTGTATGATTGTGATTGTATGATTGTGATTGTATGATTGTGATTATATGATTGTGATTCTATGATTGTGATTGTATGATTGTACTTGCGTGATTGTGATTGTATGATTGTGAATATATAATTGTATTTGAGTGACTGTGATTGCCGGATTGCTATTGTATAATTCTGATTGTATGATAGTGACTGTGTGATTGTGATTGTACGATTGTGGTTCTATGATTGTGATTGTATGATTGTATTTGTATGATTGTGATTGTATGATTGTGATTGTATGATTGTGATTGTATGATTGTGATTGTATCATTGTGATTGTATGATTGTGATTGTATGATTGTGATCCTATGATTGTGATTGCAGGATTGTGATAGTACAATTGCGATTGTCTGATTGCGATTGTGTGATTGTGATTGTATGATTGTGATTCTATGATTGAGATTGTATGATTGTGATTGTATGATTGTGATTGTATGATTGCGATTGTATGATTGTGATTGTATGATTGTGATTGTATGATTGTGATTGTATCATTGTGATTGTATGATTGTGGTTGTATCATTGTGATTGTATGATTGTGATTGTATGATTGTGATTGTATGATTGTGATTGTATGATTGTGATTGAATGATTGTGATTGTATGATTGTGATTGTATGATTGGGATTGTATGATTGCGATTGTCTGATTGCGATTGTGTGATTGTGAATGTATGATTGTGATTGTATGATTGTGATTCTATGATTGTGATTGTATGATTGTAATTGTATGAATGTGATTGTATGATTGTGATTGTATGATTGTGATTCTATGATTGTGATTCTATGATTGTGATTGTATGATTGTTATTGTATGAATGTGATTGTATGATTGTGATTGTATGATTGTGATTCTGTGATTGCGTTTGTATGATTCTAATTGTATGCATGTGAATGTATAATTCTGATTGTATGTTTGTGATAATATGATTGCGATTGTATGATTGAGACTGTATCATTGTGATTGTATGATTGTTATTGTATGATTGTGATTGTATGATTGTGATTCTATGATTGAGATTGTATGATTGTGATTGTATGACTGTGATTGTATGATTGTGATTGTATAATTGTGATTGTATAACTGTGATTGCATGATTGTGATTGTATGATTGTCATTGTACGATTGTGGTTGTACGATTGTGATTGTATGATTGTGATTGTATGATTGTGATTGTATGATTGTGATTGTATGATTGTGAATGTATGATTGTGATTGTATGATTGTGATTGTATGATTGTGATTGTATGATTGTGATTGTATGATTGTGATTGTATGATTGTGGTTGTGTGATTGCGTTTGTATGATTCTAATTGTATGCATGCGAATGTATAATTCTGATTGTATGTTGGTGATAATATGATTGCGATTGTATGATTGTCATTGTATGATTGTGGTTTTATTATTGTGATTGTATGATTGTGATTGTATGATTGTGATTGTATGATAGTGATTGCATGATTGTGATTGTATGATTGTGATTGTGTGATTGCGATTGTATGATTCTAATTGTATGCATGCGAATGTATAATTCTGATTGTATGTTTGTGATAATATGATTGCGATTGTATGATTGTGACTGTAGGATTATGATTCTATGATTGTGATTGTATGATTGTGATTGTATGATTGTGAATGTATGATTGTGATTGTATGATTGTGATTGTATGATTGTGATCCTATGATTGTGATTATATGATTGTGATTCTATGATTGTGATTGTAGGATTGTGATTGTATAATTGCGAGTGTCTGATTGCGATTGTGTGATTGTGATTGGATGATTGTGATTGTGTGATTACGTTTGTGTGATTCTAATTCTATGCATGTGAATGTATAATTCCGATTGTATGTTTGTGATAATATGATTGCGATTGTATGATTGCGATTGCATGATTGTGATTGTATGATTGTTATTGTATGATTGTGATTGTATGATTGTAATTGTACGATTGTGATTGTATGATTGTGATTGTATGATTGTACTTGCGTGATTGTGATTGTATGATTGTGAATATATAATTGTATTTGAGTGACTGTGATTGCCGGATTGCTATTGTATAATTCTGATTGTATGATAGTGACTGTGTGATTGTGATTGTACGATTGTGGTTCTATGATTGTGATTGTATGATTGTTATTGTATGATTGTGATTGTATGATTGTGATTGTATGATTGTGATTGTATCATTGTGATTGTATGATTGTGATTGTATGATTGTGATCCTATGATTGTGATTGTAGGATTGTGATAGTACAATTGCGATTGTCTGATTGCGATTGTGTGATTGTGATTGTATGATTGTGATTCTATGATTGAGATTGTATGATTGTGATTGTATGATTGTGATTGTATGATTGCGATTGTATGATTGTGATTGTATGATTGTGATTGTATGATTGTGATTGTATCATTGTGATTGTATGATTGTGGTTGTATCATTGTGATTGTATGATTGTGATTGTATGATTGTGATTGTATGATTGTGATTGTATGATTGTGATTGTATGATTGTGATTGTATGATTGTGATTGAATGATTGTGATTGTATGATTGTGATTGTATGATTGGGATTGTATGATTGCGATTGTCTGATTGCGATTGTGTGATTGTGAATGTATGATTGTGATTGTATGATTGTGATTCTATGATTGTGATTGTATGATTGTAATTGTATGAATGTGATTGTATGATTGTGATTGTATGATTGTGATTCTATGATTGTGATTCTATGATTGTGATTGTATGATTGTTATTGTATGAATGTGATTGTATGATTGTGATTGTATGATTGTGATTCTGTGATTGCGTTTGTATGATTCTAATTGTATGCATGTGAATGTATAATTCTGATTGTATGTTTGTGATAATATGATTGCGATTGTATGATTGAGACTGTATCATTGTGATTGTATGATTGTTATTGTATGATTGTGATTGTATGATTGTGATTCTATGATTGAGATTGTATGATTGTGATTGTATGACTGTGATTGTATGATTGTGATTGTATAATTGTGATTGTATAACTGTGATTGCATGATTGTGATTGTATGATTGTCATTGTACGATTGTGGTTGTACGATTGTGATTGTACGATTGTGATTGTACGATTGTGATTGTACGATTGTGATTGTACGATTGTGATTGTACGATTGTGATTGTACGATTGTGATTGTACGATTGTGATTGTACGATTGTGATTGTACGATTGTGATTGTACGATTGTGATTGTACGATTGTGATTGTACGATTGTGATTGTATGATTGTGATTGCATGATTGTGATTGTATGATTGTCATTGTATGATTGTGGTTGTATGATTGTGATTGTATGATTGTGATTGTATGATTGTGATTGCATGATTGTGATTGTATGATTGTCATTGTATGATTGTGATTGTATGATTGTGATTGTATGATTGTGATTATATGATTGTGATTCTATGATTGTGATTGTAGGATTGTGATTGTATAATTGCGAGTGTCTGATTGCGATTGTGTGATTGTGATTGGATGATTGTGATTGTGTGATTACGTTTGTGTGATTCTAATTCTATGCATGTGAATGTATAATTCCGATTGTATGTTTGTGATAATATGATTGCGATTGTATGATTGCGATTGCATGATTGTGATTGTATGATTGTTATTGTATGATTGTGATTGTATGATTGTAATTGTACGATTGTGATTGTATGATTGTGATTGTATGATTGTACTTGCGTGATTGTGATTGTATGATTGTGAATATATAATTGTATTTGAGTGACTGTGATTGCCGGATTGCTATTGTATAATTCTGATTGTATGATAGTGACTGTGTGATTGTGATTGTACGATTGTGGTTCTATGATTGTGATTGTATGATTGTAATTGTATGATTGTGATTGTATGATTGTGATTGTATGATTGTGATTGTATGATTGTGATTGTATCATTGTGATTGTATGATTGTGATTGTATGATTGTGATCCTATGATTGTGATTGTAGGATTGTGATAGTACAATTGCGATTGTCTGATTGCGATTGTGTGATTGTGATTGTATGATTGTGATTCTATGATTGAGATTGTATGATTGTGATTGTATGATTGTGATTGTATGATTGCGATTGTATGATTGTGATTGTATGATTGTGATTGTATGATTGTGATTGTATCATTGTGATTGTATGATTGTGGTTGTATCATTGTGATTGTATGATTGTGATTGTATGATTGTGATTGTATGATTGTGATTGTATGATTGCGATTGTATGATTGGGATCGAATGATTGTGATTGTATGATTGTGATTGTATGATTGGGATTGTATGATTGCGATTGTCTGATTGCGATTGTGTGATTGTGAATGTATGATTGTGATTGTATGATTGTGATTCTATGATTGTGATTGTATGATTGTGATTGTATGATTGTGATTGTATGATTGTGATTGTATGATTGTGATTGTATGATTGTGATTGTATGATTCTGATTGTATGATTGTGATTGTATGATTGTGATTGTATGATTGTGATTGTATGATTGTGATTGTATGATTGTGATTGTATGATTGTGATTGTATGATTGTGATTGTATGATTGTGATTGTATGATTGTGATTGCATGATTGTGATTGTATGATTGTCATTGTATGATTGTGGTTTTATTATTGTGATTGTATGATTGTGATTGTATGATTGTGATTGTATGATTGTGATTGTATGATAGTGATTGCATGATTGTGATTGTATGATTGTGATTGTGTGATTGCGATTGTATGATTCTAATTGTATGCATGCGAATGTATAATTCTGATTGTATGTTTGTGATAATATGATTGCGATTGTATGATTGTGACTGTATGATTGTGATTGTATGATTGTGATTGGATGATTGTGATTGTATGACCGTGATTGTATGAATGTGATTGTATGATTGTGATTGTATGATTGTGATCCTATGATTGTGATTGTAGGATTGTGATAGTACAATTGCGATTGTCTGATTGCGATTGTGTGATTGTGATTGTATGATTGTGATTCTATGATTGAGATTGTATGATTGTGATTGTATGATAGTGATTGTATGATTGCGATTGTATGATTGCGATTGTATGATTGTGATTGTATGATTGTGATTGTATGATTGTGATTGTATCATTGTGATTGTATGATTGTGGTTGTATCATTGTGATTGTATGATTGTGATTGTATGATTGTGATTGTATGATTGTGATTGTATGATTGTGATTGCATGATTGTGATTGTATGATTGTCATTGTATGATTGTGGTTGTATGATTGTGATTGTATGATTGTGATTGTATGATTGTGACTGTAGGATTATGATTCTATGATTGTGATTGTATGATTGTGATTGTATGATTGTGAATGTATGATTGTGATTGTATGATTGTGATTGTATGATTGTGATTGTATGATTGTGATTATATGATTGTGATTCTATGATTGTGATTGTAGGATTGTGATTGTATAATTGCGAGTGTCTGATTGCGATTGTGTGATTGTGATTGGATGATTGTGATTGTGTGATTACGTTTGTGTGATTCTAATTCTATGCATGTGAATGTATAATTCCGATTGTATGTTTGTGATAATATGATTGCGATTGTATGATTGCGATTGCATGATTGTGATTGTATGATTGTTATTGTATGATTGTGATTGTATGATTGTAATTGTACGATTGTGATTGTATGATTGTGATTGTATGATTGTACTTGCGTGATTGTGATTGTATGATTGTGAATATATAATTGTATTTGAGTGACTGTGATTGCCGGATTGCTATTGTATAATTCTGATTGTATGATAGTGACTGTGTGATTGTGATTGTACGATTGTGGTTCTATGATTGTGATTGTATGATTGTTATTGTATGATTGTGATTGTATGATTGTGATTGTATGATTGTGATTGTATGATTGTGATTGTATGATTGTGATTGTATGATTGTGATCCTATGATTGTGATTGTAGGATTGTGATAGTACAATTGCGATTGTCTGATTGCGATTGTGTGATTGTGATTGTATGATTGTGATTCTATGATTGAGATTGTATGATTGTGATTGTATGATTGTGATTGTATGATTGCGATTGTATGATTGTGATTGTATGATTGTGATTGTATGATTGTGATTGTATCATTGTGATTGTATGATTGTGGTTGTATCATTGTGATTGTATGATTGTGATTGTATGATTGTGATTGTATGATTGTGATTGTATGATTGTGATTGCATGATTGTGATTGTATGATTGTCATTGTATGATTGTGGTTGTATGATTGTGATTGTATGATTGTGATTGTATGATTGTGACTGTAGGATTATGATTCTATGATAGTGATTGTATGATTGTGATTGTATGATTGTGATCGTATGATTGTGATTGTATGATTGTGATTGTATGATTGTGATTATATGATTGTGATTCTATGATTGTGATTGTAGGATTGTGATTGTATAATTGCGAGTGTCTGATTGCGATTGTGTGATTGGATGATTGTGATTGTGTGATTGCGTTTGTATGATTCTAATTCGATGCATGTGAATGTATAATTCTGATTGTATGTTTGTGATAATATGATTGCGATTGTATGATTGCGATTGCATGATTGTGATTGTATGATTGTTATTGTATGATTGTGATTGTATGATTGTAATTGTACGATTGTGATTGTATGATTGTGATTGTATGATTGCGATTGTCTGATTGCGATTGTGTGATTGTGACTGTATGATTGGGATTGTATGATTGTGATTCCATGATTGTAATTGTATGATTGTAATTGTATGAATGTGATTGTATGATTGTGATTGTATGATTGTGATTGTGTGATTGCGTTTGTATGATTCTAATTGTATGCATGTGAATGTATAATTCTGATTGTATGATTGTGATTGTATGATTGTGATTGTATGATTGTGATTGTATGATTGTGATTATATGATTGTGATTCTATGATTGTGATTGTAGGATTGTGATTGTATAATTGCGAGTGTCTGATTGCGATTGTGTGATTGTGATTGTATGATTGTGATTGTATGATTGTGATTGTATCATTGTGATTGTATGATTGTGGTTGTATCATTGTGATTGTATGTTTGTGATAATATGATTGCGATTGTATGATTGCGATTGCATGATTGTGATTGTATGATTGTTATTGTATGATTGTGATTGTATGATTGTAATTGTACGATTGTGATTGTATGATTGTGATTGTATGATTGTACTTGCGTGATTGTGATTGTATGATTGTGAATATATAATTGTATTTGAGTGACTGTGATTGCCGGATTGCTATTGTATAATTCTGATTGTATGATAGTGACTGTGTGATTGTGATTGTACGATTGTGGTTCTATGATTGTGATTGTATGATTGTAATTGTATGATTGTGATTGTATGATTGTGATTGTATGATTGTGATTGTATGATTGTGATTGTATCATTGTGATTGTATGATTGTGATTGTATGATTGTGATCCTATGATTGTGATTGTAGGATTGTGATAGTACAATTGCGATTGTCTGATTGCGATTGTGTGATTGTGATTGTATGATTGTGATTCTATGATTGAGATTGTATGATTGTGATTGTATGATTGTGATTGTATGATTGCGATTGTATGATTGTGATTGTATGATTGTGATTGTATGATTGTGATTGTATCATTGTGATTGTATGATTGTGGTTGTATCATTGTGATTGTATGATTGTGATTGTATGATTGTGATTGTATGATTGTGATTGTATGATTGTGATTGAATGATTGTGATTGTATGATTGTGATTGCATGATTGGGATTGTATGATTGCGATTGTCTGATTGCGATTGTGTGATTGTGAATGTATGATTGTGATTGTATGATTGTGATTCTATGATTGTGATTGTATGATTGTAATTGTATGAATGTGATTGTATGATTGTGATTGTATGATTGTGATTCTATGATTGTGATTCTATGATTGTGATTGTATGATTGTTATTGTATGAATGTGATTGTATGATTGTGATTGTATGATTGTGATTCTGTGATTGCGTTTGTATGATTCTAATTGTATGCATGTGAATGTATAATTCTGATTGTATGTTTGTGATAATATGATTGCGATTGTATGATTGAGACTGTATCATTGTGATTGTATGATTGTTATTGTATGATTGTGATTGTATGATTGTGATTCTATGATTGAGATTGTATGATTGTGATTGTATGACTGTGATTGTATGATTGTGATTGTATAATTGTGATTGTATAACTGTGATTGCATGATTGTGATTGTATGATTGTCATTGTACGATTGTGGTTGTACGATTGTGATTGTACGATTGTGATTGTACGATTGTGATTGTACGATTGTGATTGTACGATTGTGATTGTACGATTGTGATTGTACGATTGTGATTGTACGATTGTGATTGTACGATTGTGATTGTATGATTGTGATTGTATGATTGTGATTGTATGATTGTCATTGTATGATTGTGATTGTATGATTGTGATTGCATGATTGTGATTGTATGATTGTCATTGTATGATTGTGGTTGTATGATTGTGATTGTATGATTGTGATTGTATGATTGTGATTGCATGATTGTGATTGCATGATTGTGATTGTATGATTGTGATTGTATGATTGTGATTGTATGATTGTGATTGTATGATTGTCATTGTATGATTGTGATTGTATGATTGTGATTGTATGATTGTGATTGTATGATTGTGATTGTGTGATTATGATTGTATGATTGTGATTGTATGATTGTGATTGTATGATTTTGATTGTATAATTGTGATTGTGTGATTGTGTGATTGTGATTGTGTGATTGTGACTGCATGATTGTGATTGTATGATTGTGATTGTATGTTTGTGATTGTATGATTGTGATTGTATGATTGTGATTGTATGATTGTGATTGTATGATTTTGATTGTATAATTGTGATTGTGTGATAGTGATTGTGTGATTGTGACTGCATGATTGTGATATTATGATTGTGATTGTATGATTGTAATTGTACGATTATGATTGTATGATTGTGATTGTATGATTCTACTTGCGTGATTGTGATTGTATGATTGTGAATATATAATTGTATTTGAGTTACTGTGATTGCCGGATTGCTATTGTATAATTCTGATTGTATGATAGTGATTGTGTGATTTTGATTGTACGATTGTAGTTCTATGATTGTGATTGTATGATTGTGATTGTATGATTGTGATTGTATGATTGTGATTGTATGATTGTGATTGTATGATTGTTATTGCATGATTGTGATTGTATGATTGTAGTTGTACGATTGTGATTGTATGATTGTGATTGTAAGATTGTACTTGCGTGATTGTGATTGTATGATTGTGAATATATAATTGTATTTGAGTGACTGTGATTGCCGGAATGCTATTGTATAATTCTGATTGTATGATAGTGACTGTGTGATTGTGATTGTACGATTGTGGTTCTATGATTGTGATTGTATGATTGTGATTGTATGATTGTGATTGTATGAATGTGATTGTATGATTGTGATTGTATGATTGCGATTGTATGATTTTGATCGTAAGACTGTGATTGTATGATTGTGATTGTATGATTGTGATTGTATGTTTGTGATAATATGATTGCGATTGTATGATTCAGATTGTATGATTGTAATTGTATGATTGTGATTGTATGATTGTGATTGTATGATTGTGATTGTATGATTGTGATTGTATCATTGTGATTGTATGATTGTGATTGTATGATTGTGATCCTATGATTGTGATTGTAGGATTGTGATAGTACAATTGCGATTGTCTGATTGCGATTGTGTGATTGTGATTGTATGATTGTGATTCTATGATTGAGATTGTATGATTGTGATTGTATGATTGTGATTGTATGATTGCGATTGTATGATTGTGATTGTATGATTGTGATTGTATGATTGTGATTGTATCATTGTGATTGTATGATTGTGGTTGTATCATTGTGATTGTATGATTGTGATTGTATGATTGTGATTGTATGATTGTGATTGCATGATTGTGATTGTATGATTGTCATTGTATGATTGTGGTTGTATGATTGTGATTGTATGATTGTGATTGTTTGATTGTGACTGTAGGATTATGATTCTATGATTGTGATTGTATGATTGTGATTGTATGATTGTGAATGTATGATTGTGATTGTATGATTGTGATTGTATGATTGTGATTGTATGATTGTGATTGTATGATTGTGATTATATGATTGTGATTCTATGATTGTGATTGTAGGATTGTGATTGTATAATTGCGAGTGTCTGATTGCGATTGTGTGATTGTGATTGGATGATTGTGATTGTGTGATTACGTTTGTGTGATTCTAATTCTATGCATGTGAATGTATAATTCCGATTGTATGTTTGTGATAATATGATTGCGATTGTATGATTGCGATTGCATGATTGTGATTGTATGATTGTTATTGTATGATTGTGATTGTATGATTGTAATTGTACGATTGTGATTGTATGATTGTGATTGTATGATTGTACTTGCGTGATTGTGATTGTATGATTGTGAATATATAATTGTATTTGAGTGACTGTGATTGCCGGATTGCTATTGTATAATTCTGATTGTATGATAGTGACTGTGTGATTGTGATTGTACGATTGTGGTTCTATGATTGTGATTGTATGATTGTAATTGTATGATTGTGATTGTATGATTGTGATTGTATGATTGTGATTGTATGATTGTGATTGTATCATTGTGATTGTATGATTGTGATTGTATGATTGTGATCCTATGATTGTGATTGTAGGATTGTGATAGTACAATTGCGATTGTCTGATTGCGATTGTGTGATTGTGATTGTATGATTGTGATTCTATGATTGAGATTGTATGATTGTGATTGTATGATTGTGATTGTATGATTGCGATTGTATGATTGTGATTGTATGATTGTGATTGTATGATTGTGATTGTATCATTGTGATTGTATGATTGTGGTTGTATCATTGTGATTGTATGATTGTGATTGTATGATTGTGATTGTATGATTGTGATTGTATGATTGTGATTGAATGATTGTGATTGTATGATTGTGATTGTATGATTGGGATTGTATGATTGCGATTGTCTGATTGCGATTGTGTGATTGTGAATGTATGATTGTGATTGTATGATTGTGATTCTATGATTGTGATTGTATGATTGTAATTGTATGAATGTGATTGTATGATTGTGATTGTATGATTGTGATTCTATGATTGTGATTCTATGATTGTGATTGTATGATTGTTATTGTATGAATGTGATTGTATGATTGTGATTGTATGATTGTGATTCTGTGATTGCGTTTGTATGATTCTAATTGTATGCATGTGAATGTATAATTCTGATTGTATGTTTGTGATAATATGATTGCGATTGTATGATTGAGACTGTATCATTGTGATTGTATGATTGTTATTGTATGATTGTGATTGTATGATTGTGATTCTATGATTGAGATTGTATGATTGTGATTGTATGACTGTGATTGTATGATTGTGATTGTATAATTGTGATTGTATAACTGTGATTGCATGATTGTGATTGTATGATTGTCATTGTACGATTGTGGTTGTACGATTGTGATTGTATGATTGTGATTGTATGATTGTGATTGTATGATTGTGATTGTATGATTGTGAATGTATGATTGTGATTGTATGATTGTGATTGTATGATTGTGATTGTATGATTGTGATTGTATGATTGTGATTGTATGATTGTGGTTGTGTGATTGCGTTTGTATGATTCTAATTGTATGCATGCGAATGTATAATTCTGATTGTATGTTGGTGATAA
Source organism: Megachile rotundata (assembly GCF_050947335.1). NCBI lineage: Eukaryota > Metazoa > Arthropoda > Insecta > Hymenoptera > Megachilidae > Megachile > Megachile rotundata. Next base: position 146,825 of record NC_134994.1, read on the forward strand.
TATGATTGCGATTGTATGATTGTCATTGTATGATTGTGGTTTTATTATTGTGATTGTATGATTGTGATTGTATGATTGTGATTGTATGATAGTGATTGCATGATTGTGATTGTATGATTGTGATTGTGTGATTGCGATTGTATGATTCTAATTGTATGCATGCGAATGTATAATTCTGATTGTATGTTTGTGATAATATGATTGCGATTGTATGATTGTGACTGTAGGATTATGATTCTATGATTGTGATTGTATGATTGTGATTGTATGATTGTGAATGTATGATTGTGATTGTATGATTGTGATTGTATGATTGTGATCCTATGATTGTGATTATATGATTGTGATTCTATGATTGTGATTGTAGGATTGTGATTGTATAATTGCGAGTGTCTGATTGCGATTGTGTGATTGTGATTGGATGATTGTGATTGTGTGATTACGTTTGTGTGATTCTAATTCTATGCATGTGAATGTATAATTCCGATTGTATGTTTGTGATAATATGATTGCGATTGTATGATTGCGATTGCATGATTGTGATTGTATGATTGTTATTGTATGATTGTGATTGTATGATTGTAATTGTACGATTGTGATTGTATGATTGTGATTGTATGATTGTACTTGCGTGATTGTGATTGTATGATTGTGAATATATAATTGTATTTGAGTGACTGTGATTGCCGGATTGCTATTGTATAATTCTGATTGTATGATAGTGACTGTGTGATTGTGATTGTACGATTGTGGTTCTATGATTGTGATTGTATGATTGTTATTGTATGATTGTGATTGTATGATTGTGATTGTATGATTGTGATTGTATCATTGTGATTGTATGATTGTGATTGTATGATTGTGATCCTATGATTGTGATTGTAGGATTGTGATAGTACAATTGCGATTGTCTGATTGCGATTGTGTGATTGTGATTGTATGATTGTGATTCTATGATTGAGATTGTATGATTGTGATTGTATGATTGTGATTGTATGATGGCGATTGTATGATTGTGATTGTATGATTGTGATTGTATGATTGTGATTGTATCATTGTGATTGTATGATTGTGGTTGTATCATTGTGATTGTATGATTGTGATTGTATGATTGTGATTGTATGATTGTGATTGTATGATTGTGATTGTATGATTGTGATTGAATGATTGTGATTGTATGATTGTGATTGTATGATTGGGATTGTATGATTGCGATTGTCTGATTGCGATTGTGTGATTGTGAATGTATGATTGTGATTGTATGATTGTGATTCTATGATTGTGATTGTATGATTGTAATTGTATGAATGTGATTGTATGAATGTGATTGTATGATTGTGATTGTATGATTGTGATTCTGTGATTGCGTTTGTATGATTCTAATTGTATGCATGTGAATGTATAATTCTGATTGTATGTTTGTGATAATATGATTGCGATTGTATGATTGAGACTGTATCATTGTGATTGTATGATTGTTATTGTATGATTGTGATTGTATGATTGTGATTCTATGATTGAGATTGTATGATTGTGATTGTATGACTGTGATTGTATGATTGTGATTGTATAATTGTGATTGTATAACTGTGATTGCATGATTGTGATTGTATGATTGTGATTGTATGATTGTGATTGTATGATTGTAATTGTATGAATTTGATTGTATGATTGCGATTGTCTGATTGCGATTGTGTGATTGTGATTGTATGATTGTGATTCTATGATTGAGATTGTATGATTGTGATTGTATGATTGTGATTGTATGATTGCGATTGTATGATTGTGATTGTATGATTGTGATTGTATGATTGTGATTGTATCATTGTGATTGTATGATTGTGGTTGTATCATTGTGATTGTATGATTGTGATTGTATGATTGTGATTGTATGATTGTGATTGCATGATTGTGATTGTATGATTGTCATTGTATGATTGTGGTTGTATGATTGTGATTGTATGATTGTGATTGTTTGATTGTGACTGTAGGATTATGATTCTATGATTGTGATTGTATGATTGTGATTGTATGATTGTGAATGTATGATTGTGATTGTATGATTGTGATTGTATGATTGTGATTGTATGATTGTGATTGTATGATTGTGATTGTATGATTGTGATTGTATGATTTTGATTGTATAATTGTGATTGTGTGATAGTGATTGTGTGATTGTGACTGCATGATTGTGATATTATGATTGTGATTGTATGATTGTAATTGTACGATTATGATTGTATGATTGTGATTGTATGATTCTACTTGCGTGATTGTGATTGTATGATTGTGAATATATAATTGTATTTGAGTTACTGTGATTGCCGGATTGCTATTGTATAATTCTGATTGTATGATAGTGATTGTGTGATTTTGATTGTACGATTGTAGTTCTATGATTGTGATTGTATGATTGTGATTGTATGATTGTGATTGTATGATTGTGATTGTATGATTGTGATTGTATGATTGTGATTGTATGATTGTTATTGCATGATTGTGATTGTATGATTGTAGTTGTACGATTGTGATTGTATGATTGTGATTGTAAGATTGTACTTGCGTGATTGTGATTGTATGATTGTGAATATATAATTGTATTTGAGTGACTGTGATTGCCGGAATGCTATTGTATAATTCTGATTGTATGATAGTGACTGTGTGATTGTGATTGTACGATTGTGGTTCTATGATTGTGATTGTATGATTGTGATTGTATGATTGTGATTGTATGAATGTGATTGTATGATTGTGATTGTATGATTGCGATTGTATGATTTTGATCGTAAGACTGTGATTGTATGATTGTGATTGTATGATTGTGATTGTATGATTGTGATTGTATGTTTGTGATAATATGATTGCGATTGTATGATTCAGATTGTATGATTGTAATTGTATGATTGTGATTGTATGATTGTGATTGTATGATTGTGATTGTATGATTGTGATTGTATCATTGTGATTGTATGATTGTGATTGTATGATTGTGATCCTATGATTGTGATTGTAGGATTGTGATAGTACAATTGCGATTGTCTGATTGCGATTGTGTGATTGTGATTGTATGATTGTGATTCTATGATTGAGATTGTATGATTGTGATTGTATGATTGTGATTGTATGATTGCGATTGTATGATTGTGATTGTATGATTGTGATTGTATGATTGTGATTGTATCATTGTGATTGTATGATTGTGGTTGTATCATTGTGATTGTATGATTGTGATTGTATGATTGTGATTGTATGATTGTGATTGTATGATTGTGATTGAATGATTGTGATTGTATGATTGTGATTGTATGATTGGGATTGTATGATTGCGATTGTCTGATTGCGATTGTGTGATTGTGAATGTATGATTGTGATTGTATGATTGTGATTCTATGATTGTGATTGTATGATTGTAATTGTATGAATGTGATTGTATGATTGTGATTGTATGATTGTGATTCTATGATTGTGATTCTATGATTGTGATTGTATGATTGTTATTGTATGAATGTGATTGTATGATTGTGATTGTATGATTGTGATTCTGTGATTGCGTTTGTATGATTCTAATTGTATGCATGTGAATGTATAATTCTGATTGTATGTTTGTGATAATATGATTGCGATTGTATGATTGTCATTGTATGATTGTGGTTTTATTATTGTGATTGTATGATTGTGATTGTATGATTGTGATTGTATGATAGTGATTGCATGATTGTGATTGTATGATTGTGATTGTGTGATTGCGATTGTATGATTCTAATTGTATGCATGCGAATGTATAATTCTGATTGTATGTTTGTGATAATATGATTGCGATTGTATGATTGTGACTGTAGGATTATGATTCTATGATTGTGATTGTATGATTGTGATTGTATGATTGTGAATGTATGATTGTGATTGTATGATTGTGATTGTATGATTGTGATCATATGATTGTGATTATATGATTGTGATTCTATGATTGTGATTGTAGGATTGTGATTGTATAATTGCGAGTGTCTGATTGCGATTGTGTGATTGTGATTGGATGATTGTGATTGTGTGATTACGTTTGTGTGATTCTAATTCTATGCATGTGAATGTATAATTCCGATTGTATGTTTGTGATAATATGATTGCGATTGTATGATTGCGATTGCATGATTGTGATTGTATGATTGTTATTGTATGATTGTGATTGTATGATTGTAATTGTACGATTGTGATTGTATGATTGTGATTGTATGATTGTGCTTGCGTGATTGTGATTGTATGATTGTGAATATATAATTGTATTTGAGTGACTGTGATTGCCGGATTGCTATTGTATAATTCTGATTGTATGATAGTGACTGTGTGATTGTGATTGTACGATTGTGGTTCTATGATTGTGATTGTATGATTGTTATTGTATGATTGTGATTGTATGATTGTGATTGTATGATTGTGATTGTATCATTGTGATTGTATGATTGTGATTGTATGATTGTGATCCTATGATTGTGATTGTAGGATTGTGATAGTACAATTGCGATTGTCTGATTGCGATTGTGTGATTGTGATTGTATGATTGTGATTCTATGATTGAGATTGTATGATTGTGATTGTATGATTGTGATTGTATGATTGCGATTGTATGATTGTGTTTGTATGATTGTGATTGTATGATTGTGATTGTATCATTGTGATTGTATGATTGTGGTTGTATCATTGTGATTGTATGATTGTGATTGTATGATTGTGATTGTATGATTGTGATTGTATGATTGTGATTGTATGATTGTGATTGTATGATTGTGATTGAATGATTGTGATTGTATGATTGTGATTGTATGATTGGGATTGTATGATTGCGATTGTCTGATTGCGATTGTGTGATTGTGAATGTATGATTGTGATTGTATGATTGTGATTCTATGATTGTGATTGTATGATTGTAATTGTATGAATGTGATTGTATGATTGTGATTGTATGATTGTGATTCTATGATTGTGATTCTATGATTGTGATTGTATGATTGTTATTGTATGAATGTGATTGTATGATTGTGATTGTATGATTGTGATTCTGTGATTGCGTTTGTATGATTCTAATTGTATGCATGTGAATGTATAATTCTGATTGTATGTTTGTGATAATATGATTGCGATTGTATGATTGAGACTGTATCATTGTGATTGTATGATTGTTATTGTATGATTGTGATTGTATGATTGTGATTCTATGATTGAGATTGTATGATTGTGATTGTATGACTGTGATTGTATGATTGTGATTGTATAATTGTGATTGTATAACTGTGATTGCATGATTGTGATTGTATGATTGTGATTGTATGATTGTGATTGTATGATTGTAATTGTATGAATTTGATTGTATGATTGCGATTGTCTGATTGCGATTGTGTGATTGTGACTGTATGATTGTGATTGTATGATTGTGATTGTATGATTGTGATTCTATGATTGTGATTGTATGATTGTGATTGTATGATTGTGATTGTATGATTGTGATTGTATGATTGTGATTGTATGATTGTGATTGTATGATTGTGATTGTGTGATTATGATTGTATGATTGTGATTGTATGATTGTGATTGTATGATTTTGATTGTATAATTGTGATTGTGTGATTGTGTGATTGTGATTGTGTGATTGTGACTGCATGATTGTGATTGTATGATTGTGATTGTATGTTTGTGATTGTATGATTGTGATTGTATGATTGTGATTGTATGATTGTGATTGTATGATTTTGATTGTATAATTGTGATTGTGTGATAGTGATTGTGTGATTGTGACTGCATGATTGTGATATTATGATTGTGATTGTATGATTGTAATTGTACGATTATGATTGTATGATTGTGATTGTATGATTCTACTTGCGTGATTGTGATTGTATGATTGTGAATATATAATTGTATTTGAGTTACTGTGATTGCCGGATTGCTATTGTATAATTCTGATTGTATGATAGTGATTGTGTGATTTTGATTGTACGATTGTAGTTCTATGATTGTGATTGTATGATTGTGATTGTATGATTGTGATTGTATGATTGTGATTGTATGATTGTGATTGTATGATTGTGATTGTATGATTGTTATTGCATGATTGTGATTGTATGATTGTAGTTGTACGATTGTGATTGTATGATTGTGATTGTAAGATTGTACTTGCGTGATTGTGATTGTATGATTGTGAATATATAATTGTATTTGAGTGACTGTGATTGCCGGAATGCTATTGTATAATTCTGATTGTATGATAGTGACTGTGTGATTGTGATTGTACGATTGTGGTTCTATGATTGTGATTGTATGATTGTGATTGTATGATTGTGATTGTATGAATGTGATTGTATGATTGTGATTGTATGATTGCGATTGTATGATTTTGATCGTAAGACTGTGATTGTATGATTGTGATTGTATGATTGTGATTGTATGATTGTGATTGTATGATTGTGATTGTATGTTTGTGATAATATGATTGCGATTGTATGATTCAGATTGTATGATTGTGATTGTATGATTGTGATTGTATGATTGTGATTGTATGATTGTGATTGTTTGATTGTGATTGTATGATTGTGATTGTATGATTGTGATTGTATGATTGCGATTGTCTGATTGCGATTGTGTGATTGTGACTGTATGATTGTGATTGTATGATTGTGATTGTATGATTGTGATTCTATGATTGTGATTGTATGATTGTAATTGTATGAATGTGATTGTATGATTGTGATTGTATGATTGTGATTGTGTGATTGCGTTTGTATGATTCTAATTGTATGCATGTGAATGTATAATTCTGATTGTATGATTGTGATTGTATGATTGCGATTGTGTGATTGTGATTGTATGATTGTGATTGTATGATTGTGATTGTATGACTGTGATTGTATGATTGTGATTGTATAATTGTGATTGTATAACTGTGATTGCATGATTGTGATTGTATGATTGTCATTGTACGATTGTGGTTGTACGATTGTGATTGTATGATTGTGATTGTATGTTTGTGATTGTATGATTGTGATTGTATGATTGTGATTGTATGATTGTGATTGTATGATTGTGATTGTATGATTGTGATTGTATGATTGTGATTGTATGATTGTGATTGTATCATTGTGATTGTGTGATTGCGTTTGTATGATTGTGATTGTATGATTGTGATTGTATGATTGTGATTGTATGATTGTGATTGTATGATTGTGATTGTATGATTGTGATTGTATGACTGTGATTGTATGATTGTGATTGTATAATTGTGATTGTATGATTGAGATTGTATGATTGAGATTGTACGATTGTGGTTCTATGATTGTGATTGTACGATTGTGATTGTATGATTGTGATTGTATGATTGTGATTGTATGATTGTGATTGTATGATTGTGATTGTATGATTGTGATTGTATGATTGTGATTGTATGATTGTGATTGTATGATTGCGATTGTATGATTGAGATTGTATGATTGAGATTGTACGATTGTGGTTCTATGATTGTGATTGTACGATTGTGATTGTACGATTGTGATTGTATGATTGTGATTGTATGATTGTGATTGTGTGATTGTGATTGTATGATTGTGATTGTATGATTGTGATTGTATGATTGTGATTGTATGATTGTGATTGTGTGAATGTGATTGTATGATTGTGATTGTATGATTGTGATTATATGATTGTGATTGTATGACTGTGATTGTATGATTGTGATTGTATGATTGTGATTGCATGATTGTGATTGTATGATTGTCATTGTATGATTGTGGTTTTATTATTGTGATTGTATGATTGTGATTGTATGATTGTGATTGTATGATTGTGATTGTATGATAGTGATTGCATGATTGTGATTGTATGATTGTCATTGTATGATTGTGGTTTTATGATTGTGATTGTATGATTGTGATTGTATGATTGTGATTGTATGATTGTGATTGTATGATTGTGATTGTATGATTGTGATTGTATGGCAGTGATTGTATGATTGCGTTTGTATGATGCTAATTGTATGCATGTGAATGTATAATTCTGATTGTATGTTTGTGATAATATGATTGCGATTGTAGGATTGTGATTGTATGATTGTGATTGTAAGATTGTGATTGTATGATTGTGATTGTATGATTGTGATTGTGTGATTGCGTTTGTATGATTCTAATTGTATGCATGCGAATGTATAATTCTGATTGTATGTTTGTGATAATATGATTGCGATTGTATGATTGTGACTGTATGATTGTGATTGTATGATTGTGGTTGTATGATTGTGATTGTATCATTGTGATTGTGTGATTGCGTTTGTATGATTGTGATTGTATGATTGTGATTGTATGATTGTGATTGTATGATTGTGATTGTGTGATTGCGTTTGTACGATTCTAATTGTATGCATGTGAATGTATAATTCTGATTGTATGTTTGTGATAATATGATTGCGATTGTATGATTGTGATCGTATGACTGTGATTGTATGATTGTGATTGTATGATTGTGATTGTATGATTGTCATTGTATGATTGTGATTGTATGATTGTGATTGCATGATTGTGATTGTATGATTGTCATTGTATGATTGTGGTTGTATGATTGTGATTGTATGATTGTGATTGTATGATTGTGACTGTAGGATTATGATTCTATGATTGTGATTGTATGATTGTGATTGTATGATTGTGAATGTATGATTGTGATTGTATGATTGTGATTGTGTGAATGTGATTGTATGATTGTGATTGTATGATTGTGATTATATGATTGTGATTGTATGACTGTGATTGTATGATTGTGATTGTATGATTGTGATTGCATGATTGTGATTGTATGATTGTCATTGTATGATTGTGGTTTTATTATTGTGATTGTATGATTGTGACTGTAGGATTATGATTCTATGATTGTGATTGTATGATTGTGATTGTATGATTGTGAATGTATGATTGTGATTGTATGATTGTGATTGTGTGAATGTGATTGTATGATTGTGATTGTATGATTGTGATTATATGATTGTGATTGTATGACTGTGATTGTATGATTGTGATTGTATGATTGTGATTGCATGATTGTGATTGTATGATTGTCATTGTATGATTGTGGTTTTATTATTGTGATTGTATGATTGTGATTGTATGATTGTGATTGTATGATTGTGATTGTATGATTGTGATTGTATGATAGTGATTGCATGATTGTGATTGTATGATTGTCATTGTATGATTGTGGTTTTATGATTGTGATTGTATGATTCTGATTGTATGATTGTGATTGTATGATTGTGATTGTATGATTGTGATTGTATGATTGTGATTGTATGATTGTGATTGTATGGCAGTGATTGTATGATTGCGTTTGTATGATGCTAATTGTATGCATGTGAATGTATAATTCTGATTGTATGTTTGTGATAATATGATTGCGATTGTAGGATTGTGATTGTATGATTGTGATTGTAAAATTGTGATTGTATGATTGTGATTGTATGATTGTGATTATGTGATTGCGTTTGTATGATTCTAATTGTATGCATGCGAATGTATAATTCTGATTGTATGTTTGTGATAATATGATTGCGATTGTATGATTGTGACTGTATGATTGTGATTGTATGATTGTGATTGTATGATTGTGATTGTATCATTGTGATTGTGTGATTGCGTTTGTATGATTGTGATTGTATGATTGTGATTGTATGATTGTGATTGTGTGATTGCGTTTGTACGATTCTAATTGTATGCATGTGAATGTATAATTCTGATTGTATGTTTGTGATAATATGATTGCGATTGTATGATTGTTACTGTATGATTGTGATTGTATGATTGTGATTGTATGATTGTGTTTGTATGATTGCGATTGTATGATTGTGATTGTGTGAATGTGATTGTATGATTGTGATTGTATGATTGTGATTATATGATTGTGATTGTATGACTGTGATTGTATGATTGTGATTGTATGATTGTGATTGCATGATTGTGATTGTATGATTGTCATTGTATGATTGTGGTTTTATTATTGTGATTGTATGATTGTGATTGTATGATTGTGATTGTATGATTGCGATTGTATGATTGTGATTGTATGATAGTGATTGCATGATTGTGATTGTATGATTGTGATTGTGTGATTGCGATTGTATGATTCTAATTGTATGCATGCGAATGTATAATTCTGATTGTATGTTTGTGATAATATGATTGCGATTGTATGATTGTGACTGTATGATTGTGATTGTATGATTGTGATTGTATGATTGTGATTGTATGATTGTGATTGTATGATTGTGATTGTATGATTGTGATTGTATGATTGTGATTGTATGATTGTGATTGTATGATTGTGATTGTATGATAGTGATTGTATGATTGTGATTGTGTGATTGAGTTTGTATGATTCTAATTGTATGCATGCGAATGTATAATTCTTATTGTATGTTTGTGATAATATGATTGCGATTGTATGATTGTCATTGTATGATTGTGGTTTTATTATTGTGATTGTATGATTGTGATTGTATGATTGTGATTGTATGATAGTGATTGCATGATTGTGATTGTATGATTGTGATTGTGTGATTGCGATTGTATGATTCTAATTGTATGCATGCGAATGTATAATTCTGATTGTATGTTTGTGATAATATGATTGCGATTGTATGATTGTGACTGTATGATTGTGATTGTATGATTGTGATTGTATGATTGTGATTGTATGACCGTGATTGTATGAATGTGATTGTATGATTGTGATTGTATGATTGCGATTGTATGATTGTGATCGTATGACTGTGATTGTATGATTGTGATTGTATGATTGTGATTGTATGATTGTCATTGTATGATTGTGATTGTATGATTGTGATTGCATGATTGTGATTGTATGATTGTCATTGTATGATTGTGGTTGTATGATTGTGATTGTATGATTGTGATTGTATGATTGTGACTGTAGGATTATGATTCTATGATTGTGATTGTATGATTGTGATTGTATGATTGTGAATGTATGATTGTGATTGTATGATTGTGATTGTGTGAATGTGATTGTATGATTGTGATTGTATGATTGTGATTATATGATTGTGATTGTATGACTGTGATTGTATGATTGTGATTGTATGATTGTGATTGCATGATTGTGATTGTATGATTGTCATTGTATGATTGTGGTTTTATTATTGTGATTGTATGATTGTGACTGTAGGATTATGATTCTATGATTGTGATTGTATGATTGTGATTGTATGATTGTGAATGTATGATTGTGATTGTATGATTGTGATTGTGTGAATGTGATTGTATGATTGTGATTGTATGATTGTGATTATATGATTGTGATTGTATGACTGTGATTGTATGATTGTGATTGTATGATTGTGATTGCATGATTGTGATTGTATGATTGTCATTGTATGATTGTGGTTTTATTATTGTGATTGTATGATTGTGATTGTATGATTGTGATTGTATGATTGTGATTGTATGATTGTGATTGTATGATAGTGATTGCATGATTGTGATTGTATGATTGTCATTGTATGATTGTGGTTTTATGATTGTGATTGTATGATTGTGATTGTATGATTGTGATTGTATGATTGTGATTGTATGATTGTGATTGTATGATTGTGATTGTATGATTGTGATTGTATGGCAGTGATTGTATGATTGCGTTTGTATGATGCTAATTGTATGCATGTGAATGTATAATTCTGATTGTATGTTTGTGATAATATGATTGCGATTGTAGGATTGTGATTGTATGATTGTGATTGTAAAATTGTGATTGTATGATTGTGATTGTATGATTGTGATTGTGTGATTGCGTTTGTATGATTCTAATTGTATGCATGCGAATGTATAATTCTGATTGTATGTTTGTGATAATATGATTGCCATTGTATGATTGTGACTGTATGATTGTGATTGTATGATTGTGATTGTATGATTGTGATTGTATCATTGTGATTGTGTGATTGCGTTTGTATGATTGTGATTGTATGATTGTGATTGTATGATTGTGATTGTGTGATTGCGTTTGTACGATTCTAATTGTATGCATGTGAATGTATAATTCTGATTGTATGTTTGTGATAATATGATTGCGATTGTATGATTGTTACTGTATGATTGTGATTGTATGATTGTGATTGTATGATTGTGTTTGTATGATTGCGATTGTATGATTGTGATTGTGTGAATGTGATTGTATGATTGTGATTGTATGATTGTGATTATATGATTGTGATTGTATGACTGTGATTGTATGATTGTGATTGTATGATTGTGATTGCATGATTGTGATTGTATGATTGTCATTGTATGATTGTGGTTTTATTATTGTGATTGTATGATTGTGATTGTATGATTGTGATTGTATGATTGCGATTGTATGATTGTGATTGTATGATAGTGATTGCATGATTGTGATTGTATGATTGTCATTGTATGATTGTGGTTTTATGATTGTGATTGTATGATTGTGATTGTATGATTGTGATTGTATGATTGTGATTGTATGATTGTGATTGTATGATTGTGATTGTATGATTGTGATTGTATGGCAGTGATTGTATGATTGCGTTTGTATGATGCTAATTGTATGCATGTGAATGTATAATTCTGATTGTATGTTTGTGATAATATGATTGCGATTGTAGGATTGTGATTGTATGATTGTGATTGTAAGATTGTAATTGTATGATTGTGATTGTATGATTGTGATTGTATGATTGCGATTGTCTGATTGCGATTGTGTGATTGTGAATGTATGATTGTAATTGCATGAATGTGATTGTATGATTGTGATTGTATGATTGTGATTGTGTGATTGCGTTTGTATGATTGTGATTGTATGATTGTGATTGTATGATTGTGATTGTATGATTGTGATTGTGTGATTGCGTTTGTATGATTCTAATTGTATGCATGCGAATGTATAATTCTGATTGTATGTTTGTGATAATATGATTGCGATTGTATGACTGTGACTGTATGATTGTGATTGTATGATTGTGATTGTATGATTGCGATTGTATGACTGTGATTGTATGAATGTGATTGTATGATTGTGATTGTATGATTGTGATCGTATGACTGTGATTGTATGATTGTGATGGTATGATTGTGATTGTATGATTGTCATTGTATGATTGTGATTGTATGATTGTGATTGCATGATTGTGATTGTATGATTGTCATTGTATGATTGTGGTTGTATGATTGTGATTGTATGATTGTGATTGTATGATTGTGACTGTAGGATTATGATTCTATGATTGTGATTGTATGATTGTGAATGTATGATTGTGATTGTATGATTGTGATTGTATGATTGTGATTGTATGATTGTGATTGTATGATTGTGATAATATGATTGTGATTCTATGATTGTGATTGTAGGATTGTGATTGTATAATTGCGAGTGTCTGATTGCAATTGTGTGATTGTGATTGGATGATTGTGATTGTGTGATTGCGTTTGTGTGATTCTAATTCTATGCATGTGAATGTATAATTCCGATTGTATGTTTGTGATAATATGATTGCGATTGTATGATTGCGATTGCATGATTGTGATTGTATGATTGTTATTGTATGATTGTGATTGTATGATTGTAATTGTACGATTGTGATTGTATGATTGTGATTGTATGATTGTACTTGCGTGATTGTGATTGTATGATTGTGAATATATAATTGTATTTGAGTGACTGTGATTGCCGGATTGCTATTGTATAATTCTGATTGTATGATAGTGACTGTGTGATTGTGATTGTACGATTGTGGTTCTATGATTGTGATTGTAAGATTGTTATTGTATGATTGTGATTGTATGATTGTGATTGTATGATTGTGATTGTATCATTGTGATTGTATGATTGTGATTGTATGATTGTGATCCTATGATTGTGATTGTAGGATTGTGATAGTACAATTGCGATTGTCTGATTGCGATTGTGTGATTGTGATTGTATGATTGTGATTCTATGATTGAGATTGTATGATTGTGATTGTATGATTGTGATTGTATGATTGCGATTGTATGATTGTGATTGTATGATTGTGATTGTATGATTGTGATTGTATCATTGTGATTGTATGATTGTGGTTGTATCATTGTGATTTTATGATTGTGATTGTATGATTGTGATTGTATGATTGTGATTGTATGATTGTGATTGCATGATTGTGATTGTATGATTGTCATTGTATGATTGTGGTTGTATGATTGTGATTGTATGATTGTGATTGTATGATTGTGACTGTAGGATTATGATTCTATGATAGTGATTGTATGATTGTGTTTGTATGATTGCGAATGTATGATTGTGATTGTATGATTGTGATTGTATGATTATGATTGTATGATTGTGATTGTATGATTGTGATTGTATGATTGTGATTATATGATTGTGATTCTATGATTGTGATTGTAGGATTGTGATTGTATAATTGCGAGTGTCTGATTGCGATTGTGTGATTGTGATTGGATGATTGTGATTGTGTGATTGCGTTTGTATGATTCTAATTCTATGCATGTGAATGTATAATTCTGATTGTATGTTTGTGATAATATGATTGCGATTGTATGATTGCGATTGCATGATTGTGATTGTATGATTGTTATTGTATGATTGTGATTGTATGACTGTAATTGTACGATTGTGATTGTATGATTGTGATTGTGTGATTGCGTTTGTATGATTCTAATTGTATGCATGTGAATGTATAATTCTGATTGTATGATTGTGATTGTATGATTGTGATTGTATGATTGTGATTGTATGATTGTGATTGTATGATTGTGATTGTATGATTGTGATTGTATGATTGTGATTGTATGAATGTGATTGTATGATTGTGATTGTATGATTGTGATTGTATGATTGTGATTGTATGATTGTGATTGTGTGATTGAGTTTGTATGATTCTAATTGTATGCATGCGAATGTATAATTCTTATTGTATGTTTGTGATAATATGATTGCGATTGTATGATTGTCATTGTATGATTGTGGTTTTATTATTGTGATTGTATGATTGTGATTGTATGATTGTGATTGTATGATTGTGATTGTATGATTGTCATTGTATGATTGTGGTTGTATGATTGTGATTGTATGATTGTGATTGTATGATTGTGATTGCATGATTGTGATTGTATGATTGTGATTGTATGATTGTGATTGTATGATTGTGATTGTATGATTGTGATTGTATGATTGTCATTGTATGATTGTGATTGTATGATTGTGATTGCATGATTGTGATTGTATGATTGTCATTGTATGATTGTGGTTTTATTATTGTGATTGTATGATTGTGATTGTATGATTGTGATTGTATGATTGTGATTGTATGATTGTGATTGTATGATAGTGATTGCATGATTGTGATTGTATGATTGTGATTGTGTGATTGCGATTGTATGATTCTAATTGTATGCATGCGAATGTATAATTCTGATTGTATGTTTGTGATAATATGATTGCGATTGTATGATTGTGACTGTATGATTGTGATTGTATGATTGTGATTGGATGATTGTGATTGTATGACCGTGATTGTATGAATGTGATTGTATGATTGTGATTGTATGATTGTGATCCTATGATTGTGATTGTAGGATTGTGATAGTACAATTGCGATTGTCTGATTGCGATTGTGTGATTGTGATTGTATGATTGTGATTCTATGATTGAGATTGTATGATTGTGATTGTATGATTGTGATTGTATGATTGCGATTGTATGATTGCGATTGTATGATTGTGATTGTATGATTGTGATTGTATGATTGTGATTGTATCATTGTGATTGTATGATTGTGGTTGTATCATTGTGATTGTATGATTGTGATTGTATGATTGTGATTGTATGATTGTGATTGTATGATTGTGATTGCATGATTGTGATTGTATGATTGTCATTGTATGATTGTGGTTGTATGATTGTGATTGTATGATTGTGATTGTATGATTGTGACTGTAGGATTATGATTCTATGATTGTGATTGTATGATTGTGATTGTATGATTGTGAATGTATGATTGTGATTGTATGATTGTGATTGTATGATTGTGATTGTATGATTGTGATTATATGATTGTGATTCTATGATTGTGATTGTAGGATTGTGATTGTATAATTGCGAGTGTCTGATTGCGATTGTGTGATTGTG
Source organism: Megachile rotundata (assembly GCF_050947335.1). Lineage (NCBI taxonomy): Eukaryota > Metazoa > Arthropoda > Insecta > Hymenoptera > Megachilidae > Megachile > Megachile rotundata. The sequence continues at coordinate 163,013 of NC_134994.1, forward strand.
ATTGGATGATTGTGATTGTGTGATTACGTTTGTGTGATTCTAATTCTATGCATGTGAATGTATAATTCCGATTGTATGTTTGTGATAATATGATTGCGATTGTATGATTGCGATTGCATGATTGTGATTGTATGATTGTTATTGTATGATTGTGATTGTATGATTGTAATTGTACGATTGTGATTGTATGATTGTGATTGTATGATTGTACTTGCGTGATTGTGATTGTATGATTGTGAATATATAATTGTATTTGAGTGACTGTGATTGCCGGATTGCTATTGTATAATTCTGATTGTATGATAGTGACTGTGTGATTGTGATTGTACGATTGTGGTTCTATGATTGTGATTGTATGATTGTTATTGTATGATTGTGATTGTATGATTGTGATTGTATGATTGTGATTGTATGATTGTGATTGTATGATTGTGATCCTATGATTGTGATTGTAGGATTGTGATAGTACAATTGCGATTGTCTGATTGCGATTGTGTGATTGTGATTGTATGATTGTGATTCTATGATTGAGATTGTATGATTGTGATTGTATGATTGTGATTGTATGATTGCGATTGTATGATTGTGATTGTATGATTGTGATTGTATGATTGTGATTGTATCATTGTGATTGTATGATTGTGGTTGTATCATTGTGATTGTATGATTGTGATTGTATGATTGTGATTGTATGATTGTGATTGTATGATTGTGATTGTATGATTGTGATTGCATGATTGTGATTGTATGATTGTCATTGTATGATTGTGGTTGTATGATTGTGATTGTATGATTGTGATTGTATGATTGTGACTGTAGGATTATGATTCTATGATAGTGATTGTATGATTGTGATTGTATGATTGTGATTGTATGATTGTGATTGTATGATTGTGATTGTATGATTGTGATTATATGATTGTGATTCTATGATTGTGATTGTAGGATTGTGATTGTATAATTGCGAGTGTCTGATTGCGATTGTGTGATTGTGATTGGATGATTGTGATTGTGTGATTGCGTTTGTATGATTCTAATTCTATGCATGTGAATGTATAATTCTGATTGTATGTTTGTGATAATATGATTGCGATTGTATGATTGCGATTGCATGATTGTGATTGTATGATTGTTATTGTATGATTGTGATTGTATGATTGTAATTGTACGATTGTGATTGTATGATTGTGATTGTATGATTGCGATTGTCTGATTGCGATTGTGTGATTGTGACTGTATGATTGGGATTGTATGATTGTGATTCCATGATTGTAATTGTATGATTGTAATTGTATGAATGTGATTGTATGATTGTGATTGTATGATTGTGATTGTGTGATTGCGTTTGTATGATTCTAATTGTATGCATGTGAATGTATAATTCTGATTGTATGATTGTGATTGTATGATTGTGATTGTATGATTGTGATTGTATGATTGTGATTGTATGATTGTGATTGTATGATTGTGATTGTATGATTGTGATTGTATGATTGTGATTGTATGATTGTGATTGTATGATTGTGATTGTATGATAGTGATTGCATGATTGTGATTGTATGATTGTGATTGTGTGATTGCGATTGTATGATTCTAATAGTATGCATGCGAATGTATAATTCTGATTGTATGTTTGTGATAATATGATTGCGATTGTATGATTGTGACTGTATGATTGTGATTGTATGATTGTGATTGGATGATTGTGATTGTATGACCGTGATTGTATGAATGTGATTGTATGATTGTGATTGTATGATTGTGATCCTATGATTGTGATTGTAGGATTGTGATAGTACAATTGCGATTGTCTGATTGCGATTGTGTGATTGTGATTGTATGATTGTGATTCTATGATTGAGATTGTATGATTGTGATTGTATGATTGTGATTGTATGATTGCGATTGTATGATTGCGATTGTATGATTGTGATTGTATGATTGTGATTGTATGATTGTGATTGTATCATTGTGATTGTATGATTGTGGTTGTATCATTGTGATTGTATGATTGTGATTGTATGATTGTGATTGTATGATTGTGATTGTATGATTGTGATTGCATGATTGTGATTGTATGATTGTCATTGTATGATTGTGGTTGTATGATTGTGATTGTATGATTGTGATTGTATGATTGTGACTGTAGGATTATGATTCTATGATTGTGATTGTATGATTGTGATTGTATGATTGTGAATGTATGATTGTGATTGTATGATTGTGATTGTATGATTGTGATTGTATGATTGTGATTATATGATTGTGATTCTATGATTGTGATTGTAGGATTGTGATTGTATAATTGCGAGTGTCTGATTGCGATTGTGTGATTGTGATTGGATGATTGTGATTGTGTGATTACGTTTGTGTGATTCTAATTCTATGCATGTGAATGTATAATTCCGATTGTATGTTTGTGATAATATGATTGCGATTGTATGATTGCGATTGCATGATTGTGATTGTATGATTGTTATTGTATGATTGTGATTGTATGATTGTAATTGTACGATTGTGATTGTATGATTGTGATTGTATGATTGTACTTGCGTGATTGTGATTGTATGATTGTGAATATATAATTGTATTTGAGTGACTGTGATTGCCGGATTGCTATTGTATAATTCTGATTGTATGATAGTGACTGTGTGATTGTGATTGTACGATTGTGGTTCTATGATTGTGATTGTATGATTGTTATTGTATGATTGTGATTGTATGATTGTGATTGTATGATTGTGATTGTATGATTGTGATTGTATGATTGTGATCCTATGATTGTGATTGTAGGATTGTGATAGTACAATTGCGATTGTCTGATTGCGATTGTGTGATTGTGATTGTATGATTGTGATTCTATGATTGAGATTGTATGATTGTGATTGTATGATTGTGATTGTATGATTGCGATTGTATGATTGTGATTGTATGATTGTGATTGTATGATTGTGATTGTATCATTGTGATTGTATGATTGTGGTTGTATCATTGTGATTGTATGATTGTGATTGTATGATTGTGATTGTATGATTGTGATTGTATGATTGTGATTGTATGATTGTGATTGCATGATTGTGATTGTATGATTGTCATTGTATGATTGTGGTTGTATGATTGTGATTGTATGATTGTGATTGTATGATTGTGACTGTAGGATTATGATTCTATGATAGTGATTGTATGATTGTGATTGTATGATTGTGATTGTATGATTGTGATTGTATGATTGTGATTGTATGATTGTGATTATATGATTGTGATTCTATGATTGTGATTGTAGGATTGTGATTGTATAATTGCGAGTGTCTGATTGCGATTGTGTGATTGTGATTGGATGATTGTGATTGTGTGATTGCGTTTGTATGATTCTAATTCTATGCATGTGAATGTATAATTCTGATTGTATGTTTGTGATAATATGATTGCGATTGTATGATTGCGATTGCATGATTGTGATTGTATGATTGTTATTGTATGATTGTGATTGTATGATTGTAATTGTACGATTGTGATTGTATGATTGTGATTGTATGATTGCGATTGTCTGATTGCGATTGTGTGATTGTGACTGTATGATTGGGATTGTATGATTGTGATTCCATGATTGTAATTGTATGATTGTAATTGTATGAATGTGATTGTATGATTGTGATTGTATGATTGTGATTGTGTGATTGCGTTTGTATGATTCTAATTGTATGCATGTGAATGTATAATTCTGATTGTATGATTGTGATTGTATGATTGTGATTGTATGATTGTGATTGTATGATTGTGATTGTATGATTGTGATTGTATGATTGTGATTGTATGATTGTGATTGTATGATTGTGATTGTATGATTGTGATTGTATGATTGTGATTGTATGATAGTGATTGCATGATTGTGATTGTATGATTGTGATTGTGTGATTGCGATTGTATGATTCTAATAGTATGCATGCGAATGTATAATTCTGATTGTATGTTTGTGATAATATGATTGCGATTGTATGATTGTGACTGTATGATTGTGATTGTATGATTGTGATTGTATGATTGTGATTGTATGACCGTGATTGTATGAATGTGATTGTATGATTGTGATTGTATGATTGTGATCCTATGATTGTGATTGTAGGATTGTGATAGTACAATTGCGATTGTCTGATTGCGATTGTGTGATTGTGATTGTATGATTGTGACTCTATGATTGAGATTGTATGATTGTGATTGTATGATTGTGATTGTATGATTGCGATTGTATGATTGCGATTGTATGATTGTGATTGTATGATTGTGATTGTATGATTGTGATTGTATCATTGTGATTGTATGATTGTGGTTGTATCATTGTGATTGTATGATTGTGATTGTATGATTGTGATTGTATGATTGTGATTGTATGATTGTGATTGCATGATTGTGATTGTATGATTGTCATTGTATGATTGTGGTTGTATGATTGTGATTGTATGATTGTGATTGTATGATTGTGACTGTAGGATTATGATTCTATGATTGTGATTGTATGATTGTGATTGTATGATTGTGAATGTATGATTGTGATTGTATGATTGTGATTGTATGATTGTGATTGTATGATTGTGATTATATGATTGTGATTCTATGATTGTGATTGTAGGATTGTGATTGTATAATTGCGAGTGTCTGATTGCGATTGTGTGATTGTGATTGGATGATTGTGATTGTGTGATTACGTTTGTGTGATTCTAATTCTATGCATGTGAATGTATAATTCCGATTGTATGTTTGTGATAATATGATTGCGATTGTATGATTGCGATTGCATGATTGTGATTGTATGATTGTTATTGTATGATTGTGATTGTATGATTGTAATTGTACGATTGTGATTGTATGATTGTGATTGTATGATTGTACTTGCGTGATTGTGATTGTATGATTGTGAATATATAATTGTATTTGAGTGACTGTGATTGCCGGATTGCTATTGTATAATTCTGATTGTATGATAGTGACTGTGTGATTGTGATTGTACGATTGTGGTTCTATGATTGTGATTGTATGATTGTTATTGTATGATTGTGATTGTATGATTGTGATTGTATGATTGTGATTGTATGATTGTGATTGTATGATTGTGATCCTATGATTGTGATTGTAGGATTGTGATAGTACAATTGCGATTGTCTGATTGCGATTGTGTGATTGTGATTGTATGATTGTGATTCTATGATTGAGATTGTATGATTGTGATTGTATGATTGTGATTGTATGATTGCGATTGTATGATTGTGATTGTATGATTGTGATTGTATGATTGTGATTGTATCATTGTGATTGTATGATTGTGGTTGTATCATTGTGATTGTATGATTGTGATTGTATGATTGTGATTGTATGATTGTGATTGTATGATTGTGATTGTATGATTGTGATTGCATGATTGTGATTGTATGATTGTCATTGTATGATTGTGGTTGTATGATTGTGATTGTATGATTGTGATTGTATGATTGTGACTGTAGGATTATGATTCTATGATAGTGATTGTATGATTGTGATTGTATGATTGTGATTGTATGATTGTGATTGTATGATTGTGATTGTATGATTGTGATTATATGATTGTGATTCTATGATTGTGATTGTAGGATTGTGATTGTATAATTGCGAGTGTCTGATTGCGATTGTGTGATTGTGATTGGATGATTGTGATTGTGTGATTGCGTTTGTATGATTCTAATTCTATGCATGTGAATGTATAATTCTGATTGTATGTTTGTGATAATATGATTGCGATTGTATGATTGCGATTGCATGATTGTGATTGTATGATTGTTATTGTATGATTGTGATTGTATGATTGTAATTGTACGATTGTGATTGTATGATTGTGATTGTATGATTGCGATTGTCTGATTGCGATTGTGTGATTGTGACTGTATGATTGGGATTGTATGATTGTGATTCCATGATTGTAATTGTATGATTGTAATTGTATGAATGTGATTGTATGATTGTGATTGTATGATTGTGATTGTGTGATTGCGTTTGTATGATTCTAATTGTATGCATGTGAATGTATAATTCTGATTGTATGATTGTGATTGTATGATTGTGATTGTATGATTGTGATTGTATGATTGTGATTGTATGATTGTGATTGTATGATTGTGATTGTATGATTGTGATTGTATGATTGTGATTGTATGATTGTGATTGTATGATTGTGATTGTATGATAGTGATTGCATGATTGTGATTGTATGATTGTGATTGTGTGATTGCGATTGTATGATTCTAATAGTATGCATGCGAATGTATAATTCTGATTGTATGTTTGTGATAATATGATTGCGATTGTATGATTGTGACTGTATGATTGTGATTGTATGATTGTGATTGTATGATTGTGATTGTATGACCGTGATTGTATGAATGTGATTGTATGATTGTGATTGTATGATTGCGATTGTATGATTGTGATCGTATGACTGTGATTGTATGATTGTGATTGTATGATTGTGATTGTATGATTGTCATTGTATGATTGTGATTGTATGATTGTGATTGCATGATTGTGATTGTATGATTGTCATTGTATGATTGTGGTTGTATGATTGTGATTGTATGATTGTGATTGTTTGATTGTGACTGTAGGATTATGATTCTATGATTGTGATTGTATGATTGTGATTGTATGATTGTGAATGTATGATTGTGATTGTATGATTGTGATTGTATGATTGTGATTGTATGATTGTGATTGTATGATTGTGATTATATGATTGTGATTCTATGATTGTGATTGTAGGATTGTGATTGTATAATTGCGAGTGTCTGATTGCGATTGTGTGATTGTGATTGGATGATTGTGATTGTGTGATTACGTTTGTGTGATTCTAATTCTATGCATGTGAATGTATAATTCCGATTGTATGTTTGTGATAATATGATTGCGATTGTATGATTGCGATTGCATGATTGTGATTGTATGATTGTTATTGTATGATTGTGATTGTATGATTGTAATTGTACGATTGTGATTGTATGATTGTGATTGTATGATTGTACTTGCGTGATTGTGATTGTATGATTGTGAATATATAATTGTATTTGAGTGACTGTGATTGCCGGATTGCTATTGTATAATTCTGATTGTATGATAGTGACTGTGTGATTGTGATTGTACGATTGTGGTTCTATGATTGTGATTGTATGATTGTAATTGTATGATTGTGATTGTATGATTGTGATTGTATGATTGTGATTGTATGATTGTGATTGTATCATTGTGATTGTATGATTGTGATTGTATGATTGTGATCCTATGATTGTGATTGTAGGATTGTGATAGTACAATTGCGATTGTCTGATTGCGATTGTGTGATTGTGATTGTATGATTGTGATTCTATGATTGAGATTGTATGATTGTGATTGTATGATTGTGATTGTATGATTGCGATTGTATGATTGTGATTGTATGATTGTGATTGTATGATTGTGATTGTATCATTGTGATTGTATGATTGTGGTTGTATCATTGTGATTGTATGATTGTGATTGTATGATTGTGATTGTATGATTGTGATTGTATGATTGTGATTGAATGATTGTGATTGTATGATTGTGATTGTATGATTGGGATTGTATGATTGCGATTGTCTGATTGCGATTGTGTGATTGTGAATGTATGATTGTGATTGTATGATTGTGATTCTATGATTGTGATTGTATGATTGTAATTGTATGAATGTGATTGTATGATTGTGATTGTATGATTGTGATTCTATGATTGTGATTCTATGATTGTGATTGTATAATTGTTATTGTATGAATGTGATTGTATGATTGTGATTGTATGATTGTGATTCTGTGATTGCGTTTGTATGATTCTAATTGTATGCATGTGAATGTATAATTCTGATTGTATGTTTGTGATAATATGATTGCGATTGTATGATTGAGACTGTATCATTGTGATTGTATGATTGTTATTGTATGATTGTGATTGTATGATTGTGATTCTATGATTGAGATTGTATGATTGTGATTGTATGACTGTGATTGTATGATTGTGATTGTATAATTGTGATTGTATAACTGTGATTGCATGATTGTGATTGTATGATTGTCATTGTACGATTGTGGTTGTACGATTGTGATTGTATGATAGTGATTGCATGATTGTGATTGTATGATTGTGATTGTGTGATTGCGATTGTATGATTCTAATTGTATGCATGCGAATGTATAATTCTGATTGTATGTTTGTGATAATATGATTGCGATTGTATGATTGTGACTGTAGGATTATGATTCTATGATTGTGATTGTATGATTGTGATTGTATGATTGTGAATGTATGATTGTGATTGTATGATTGTGATTGTATGATTGTGATCCTATGATTGTGATTATATGATTGTGATTCTATGATTGTGATTGTAGGATTGTGATTGTATAATTGCGAGTGTCTGATTGCGATTGTGTGATTGTGATTGGATGATTGTGATTGTGTGATTACGTTTGTGTGATTCTAATTCTATGCATGTGAATGTATAATTCCGATTGTATGTTTGTGATAATATGATTGCGATTGTATGATTGCGATTGCATGATTGTGATTGTATGATTGTTATTGTATGATTGTGATTGTATGATTGTAATTGTACGATTGTGATTGTATGATTGTGATTGTATGATTGTACTTGCGTGATTGTGATTGTATGATTGTGAATATATAATTGTATTTGAGTGACTGTGATTGCCGGATTGCTATTGTATAATTCTGATTGTATGATAGTGACTGTGTGATTGTGATTGTACGATTGTGGTTCTATGATTGTGATTGTATGATTGTTATTGTATGATTGTGATTGTATGATTGTGATTGTATGATTGTGATTGTATCATTGTGATTGTATGATTGTGATTGTATGATTGTGATCCTATGATTGTGATTGTAGGATTGTGATAGTACAATTGCGATTGTCTGATTGCGATTGTGTGATTGTGATTGTATGATTGTGATTCTATGATTGAGATTGTATGATTGTGATTGTATGATTGTGATTGTATGATTGCGATTGTATGATTGTGATTGTATGATTGTGATTGTATGATTGTGATTGTATCATTGTGATTGTATGATTGTGGTTGTATCATTGTGATTGTATGATTGTGATTGTATGATTGTGATTGTATGATTGTGATTGTATGATTGTGATTGTATGATTGTGATTGAATGATTGTGATTGTATGATTGTGATTGTATGATTGGGATTGTATGATTGCGATTGTCTGATTGCGATTGTGTGATTGTGAATGTATGATTGTGATTGTATGATTGTGATTCTATGATTGTGATTGTATGATTGTAATTGTATGAATGTGATTGTATGAATGTGATTGTATGATTGTGATTGTATGATTGTGATTCTGTGATTGCGTTTGTATGATTCTAATTGTATGCATGTGAATGTATAATTCTGATTGTATGTTTGTGATAATATGATTGCGATTGTATGATTGAGACTGTATCATTGTGATTGTATGATTGTTATTGTATGATTGTGATTGTATGATTGTGATTCTATGATTGAGATTGTATGATTGTGATTGTATGACTGTGATTGTATGATTGTGATTGTATAATTGTGATTGTATAACTGTGATTGCATGATTGTGATTGTATGACTGTGATTGTATGATTGTGATTGTATGATTGTAATTGTATGAATTTGATTGTATGATTGCGATTGTCTGATTGCGATTGTGTGATTGTGACTGTATGATTGTGATTGTATGATTGTGATTGTATGATTGTGATTCGATGATTGTGATTGTATGATTGTGATTGTATGATTGTGATTGTATGATTGTGATTGTATGATTGTGATTGTATGTTTGTGATTGTATGATTGTGATTGTATGATTGTGATTGTATGATTGTGATTGTATGATTTTGATTGTATAATTGTGATTGTGTGATAGTGATTGTGTGATTGTGACTGCATGATTGTGATATTATGATTGTGATTGTATGATTGTAATTGTACGATTATGATTGTATGATTGTGATTGTATGATTCTACTTGCGTGATTGTGATTGTATGATTGTGAATATATAATTGTATTTGAGTTACTGTGATTGCCGGATTGCTATTGTATAATTCTGATTGTATGATAGTGATTGTGTGATTTTGATTGTACGATTGTAGTTCTATGATTGTGATTGTATGATTGTGATTGTATGATTGTGATTGTATGATTGTGATTGTATGATTGTTATTGCATGATTGTGATTGTATGATTGTAGTTGTACGATTGTGATTGTATGATTGTGATTGTAAGATTGTACTTGCGTGATTGTGATTGTATGATTGTGAATATATAATTGTATTTGAGTGACTGTGATTGCCGGAATGCTATTGTATAATTCTGATTGTATGATAGTGACTGTGTGATTGTGATTGTACGATTGTGGTTCTATGATTGTGATTGTATGATTGTGATTGTATGATTGTGATTGTATGATTGTGATTGTATGAATGTGATTGTATGATTGTGATTGTATGATTGCGATTGTATGATTTTGATCGTAAGACTGTGATTGTATGATTGTGATTGTATGATTGTGATTGTATGATTGTGATTGTATGTTTGTGATAATATGATTGCGATTGTATGATTCAGATTGTATGATTGTAATTGTATGATTGTGATTGTATGATTGTGATTGTATGATTGTGATTGTATGATTGTGATTGTATCATTGTGATTGTATGATTGTGATTGTATGATTGTGATCCTATGATTGTGATTGTAGGATTGTGATAGTACAATTGCGATTGTCTGATTGCGATTGTGTGATTGTGATTGTATGATTGTGATTCTATGATTGAGATTGTATGATTGTGATTGTATGATTGTGATTGTATGATTGCGATTGTATGATTGTGATTGTATGATTGTGATTGTATGATTGTGATTGTATCATTGTGATTGTATGATTGTGGTTGTATCATTGTGATTGTATGATTGTGATTGTATGATTGTGATTGTATGATTGTGATTGTATGATTGTGATTGTATGATTGTGATTGTATGATTGCGATTGTATGATTGTGATTGTATGATTGTGATTGTATGATTGTGATTGTATCATTGTGATTGTATGATTGTGGTTGTATCATTGTGATTGTATGATTGTGATTGTATGATTGTGATCCTATGATTGTGATTGTAGGATTGTGATAGTACAATTGCGATTGTCTGATTGCGATTGTCTGATTGCTATTGTGTGATTGTGATTGTATGATTGTGATTCTATGATTGAGATTGTATGATTGTGATTGTATGATTGTAGTTGTACGATTGTGATTGTATGATTGTGATTGTAAGATTGTACTTGCGTGATTGTGATTGTATGATTGTGAATATATAATTGTATTTGAGTGACTGTGATTGCCGGAATGCTATTGTATAATTCTGATTGTATGATAGTGACTGTGTGATTGTGATTATACGATTGTGGTTCTATGATTGTGATTGTATGATTGTGATTGTATGATTGTGATTGTATGAATGTGATTGTATGATTGTGATTGTATGATTGCGATTGTATGATTTTGATCGTAAGACTGTGATTGTATGATTGTGATTGTATGATTGTGATTGTATGATTGTGATTGTATGTTTGTGATAATATGATTGCGATTGTATGATTCAGATTGTATGATTGTGATTGTATGATTGTGATTGTATGATTGTGATTGTATGATTGTGATTGTTTGATTGTGATTGTATGATTGTGATTGTATGATTGTGATTGTATGATTGCGATTGTCTGATTGCGATTGTGTGATTGTGACTGTATGATTGTGATTGTATGATTGTGATTGTATGATTGTGATTCTATGATTGTGATTGTATGATTGTAATTGTATGAATGTGATTGTATGATTGTGATTGTATGATTGTGATTGTGTGATTGCGTTTGTATGATTCTAATTGTATGCATGTGAATGTATAATTCTGATTGTATGATTGTGATTGTATGATTGCGATTGTGTGATTGTGATTGTATGATTGTGATTGTATGATTGTGATTGTATGACTGTGATTGTATGATTGTGATTGTATAATTGTGATTGTATAACTGTGATTGCATGATTGTGATTGTATGATTGTCATTGTACGATTGTGGTTGTACGATTGTGATTGTATGATTGTGATTGTATGTTTGTGATTGTATGATTGTGATTGTATGATTGTGATTGTATGATTGTGATTGTATGATTGTGATTGTATGATTGTGATTGTATGATTGTGATTGTATGATTGTGATTGTATCATTGTGATTGTGTGATTGCGTTTGTATGATTGTGATTGTATGATTGTGATTGTATGATTGTGATTGTATGATTGTGATTGTATGATTGTGATTGTATGATTGTGATTGTATGATTGTGATTGTATGACTGTGATTGTATGATTGTGATTGTATAATTGTGATTGTATGATTGAGATTGTATGATTGAGATTGTACGATTGTGGTTCTATGATTGTGATTGTACGATTGTGATTGTATGATTGTGATTGTATGATTGTGATTGTATGATTGTGATTGTATGATTGTGATTGTATGATTGTGATTGTATGATTGTGATTGTATGATTGCGATTGTATGATTGAGATTGTATGATTGAGATTGTACGATTGTGGTTCTATGATTGTGATTGTACGATTGTGATTGTACGATTGTGATTGTATGATTGTGATTGTATGATTGTGATTGTGTGATTGTGATTGTATGATTGTGATTGTATGATTGTGATTGTATGATTGTGATTGTATGATTGTGATTGTGTGAATGTGATTGTATGATTGTGATTGTATGATTGTGATTATATGATTGTGATTGTATGACTGTGATTGTATGATTGTGATTGTATGATTGTGATTGCATGATTGTGATTGTATGATTGTCATTGTATGATTGTGGTTTTATTATTGTGATTGTATGATTGTGATTGTATGATTGTGATTGTATGATTGTGATTGTATGATAGTGATTGCATGATTGTGATTGTATGATTGTCATTGTATGATTGTGGTTTTATGATTGTGATTGTATGATTGTGATTGTATGATTGTGATTGTATGATTGTGATTGTATGATTGTGATTGTATGATTGTGATTGTATGGCAGTGATTGTATGATTGCGTTTGTATGATGCTAATTGTATGCATGTGAATGTATAATTCTGATTGTATGTTTGTGATAATATGATTGCGATTGTAGGATTGTGATTGTATGATTGTGATTGTAAGATTGTGATTGTATGATTGTGATTGTATGATTGTGATTGTGTGATTGCGTTTGTATGATTCTAATTGTATGCATGCGAATGTATAATTCTGATTGTATGTTTGTGATAATATGATTGCGATTGTATGATTGTGACTGTATGATTGTGATTGTATGATTGTGATTGTATGATTGTGATTGTATCATTGTGATTGTGTGATTGCGTTTGTATGATTGTGATTGTATGATTGTGATTGTATGATTGTGATTGTATGATTGTGATTGTGTGATTGCGTTTGTACGATTCTAATTGTATGCATGTGAATGTATAATTCTGATTGTATGTTTGTGATAATATGATTGCGATTGTATGATTGTGATCGTATGACTGTGATTGTATGATTGTGATTGTATGATTGTGATTGTATGATTGTCATTGTATGATTGTGATTGTATGATTGTGATTGCATGATTGTGATTGTATGATTGTCATTGTATGATTGTGGTTGTATGATTGTGATTGTATGATTGTGATTGTATGATTGTGACTGTAGGATTATGATTCTATGATTGTGATTGTATGATTGTGATTGTATGATTGTGAATGTATGATTGTGATTGTATGATTGTGATTGTGTGAATGTGATTGTATGATTGTGATTGTATGATTGTGATTATATGATTGTGATTGTATGACTGTGATTGTATGATTGTGATTGTATGATTGTGATTGCATGATTGTGATTGTATGATTGTCATTGTATGATTGTGGTTTTATTATTGTGATTGTATGATTGTGACTGTAGGATTATGATTCTATGATTGTGATTGTATGATTGTGATTGTATGATTGTGAATGTATGATTGTGATTGTATGATTGTGATTGTGTGAATGTGATTGTATGATTGTGATTGTATGATTGTGATTATATGATTGTGATTGTATGACTGTGATTGTATGATTGTGATTGTATGATTGTGATTGCATGATTGTGATTGTATGATTGTCATTGTATGATTGTGGTTTTATTATTGTGATTGTATGATTGTGATTGTATGATTGTGATTGTATGATTGTGATTGTATGATTGTGATTGTATGATAGTGATTGCATGATTGTGATTGTATGATTGTCATTGTATGATTGTGGTTTTATGATTGTGATTGTATGATTGTGATTGTATGATTGTGATTGTATGATTGTGATTGTATGATTGTGATTGTATGATTGTGATTGTATGATTGTGATTGTATGATTGTGATTGTATGGCAGTGATTGTATGATTGCGTTTGTATGATGCTAATTGTATGCATGTGAATGTATAATTCTGATTGTATGTTTGTGATAATATGATTGCGATTGTAGGATTGTGATTGTATGATTGTGATTGTAAAATTGTGATTGTATGATTGTGATTGTATGATTGTGATTATGTGATTGCGTTTGTATGATTCCAATTGTATGCATGCGAATGTATAATTTTGATTGTATGTTTGTGATAATATGATTGCGATTGTATGATTGTGACTGTATGATTGTGATTGTATGATTGTGATTGTATGATTGTGATTGTATCATTGTGATTGTGTGATTGCGTTTGTATGATTGTGATTGTATGATTGTGATTGTATGATTGTGATTGTGTGATTGCGTTTGTACGATTCTAATTGTATGCATGTGAATGTATAATTCTGATTGTATGTTTGTGATAATATGATTGCGATTGTATGATTGTTACTGTATGATTGTGATTGTATGATTGTGATTGTATGATTGTGTTTGTATGATTGCGATTGTATGATTGTGATTGTGTGAATGTGATTGTATGATTGTGATTGTATGATTGTGATTATATGATTGTGATTGTATGACTGTGATTGTATGGTTGTGATTGTATGATTGTGATTGCATGATTGTGATTGTATGATTGTCATTGTATGATTGTGGTTTTATTATTGTGATTGTATGATTGTGATTGTATGATTGTGATTGTATGATTGCGATTGTATGATTGTGATTGTATGATAGTGATTGCATGATTGTGATTGTATGATTGTGATTGTGTGATTGCGATTGTATGATTCTAATTGTATGCATGCGAATGTATAATTCTGATTGTATGTTTGTGATAATATGATTGCGATTGTATGATTGTGACTGTATGATTGTGATTGTATAATTGTGATTGTATGATTGTGATTGTATGATTGTGATTGTATGATTGTGATTGTATGATTGTGATTGTATGATTGTGATTGTATGATTGTGATTGTATGATTGTGATTGTATGATTGTGATTGTGTGATTGAGTTTGTATGATTCTAATTGTATGCATGCGAATGTATAATTCTTATTGTATGTTTGTGATAATATGATTGCGATTGTATGATTGTCATTGTATGATTGTGGTTTTATTATTGTGATTGTATGATTGTGATTGTATGATTGTGATTGTATGATAGTGATTGCATGATTGTGATTGTATGATTGTGATTGTGTGATTGCGATTGTATGATTCTAATTGTATGCATGCGAATGTATAATTCTGATTGTATGTTTGTGATAATATGATTGCGATTGTATGATTGTGACTGTATGATTGTGATTGTATGATTGTGATTGTATGATTGTGATTGTATGACCGTGATTGTATGAATGTGATTGTATGATTGTGATTGTATGATTGCGATTGTATGATTGTGATCGTATGACTGTGATTGTATGATTGTGATTGTATGATTGTGATTGTATGATTGTCATTGTATGATTGTGATTGTATGATTGTGATTGCATGATTGTGATTGTATGATTGTCATTGTATGATTGTGGTTGTATGATTGTGATTGTATGATTGTGATTGTATGATTGTGACTGTAGGATTATGATTCTATGATTGTGATTGTATGATTGTGATTGTATGATTGTGAATGTATGATTGTGATTGTATGATTGTGATTGTGTGAATGTGATTGTATGATTGTGATTGTATGATTGTGATTATATGATTGTGATTGTATGACTGTGATTGTATGATTGTGATTGTATGATTGTGATTGCATGATTGTGATTGTATGATTGTCATTGTATGATTGTGGTTTTATTATTGTGATTGTATGATTGTGACTGTAGGATTATGATTCTATGATTGTGATTGTATGATTGTGATTGTATGATTGTGAATGTATGATTGTGATTGTATGATTGTGATTGTGTGAATGTGATTGTATGATTGTGATTGTATGATTGTGATTATATGATTGTGATTGTATGACTGTGATTGTATGATTGTGATTGTATGATTGTGATTGCATGATTGTGATTGTATGATTGTCATTGTATGATTGTGGTTTTATTATTGTGATTGTATGATTGTGATTGTATGATTGTGATTGTATGATTGTGATTGTATGATTGTGATTGTATGATAGTGATTGCATGATTGTGATTGTATGATTGTCATTGTATGATTGTGGTTTTATGATTGTGATGGTATGATTGTGATTGTATGATTGTGATTGTATGATTGTGATTGTATGATTGTGATTGTATGATTGTGATTGTATGGCAGTGATTGTATGATTGCGTTTGTATGATGCTAATTGTATGCATGTGAATGTATAATTCTGATTGTATGTTTGTGATAATGTGATTGCGATTGTAGGATTGTGATTGTATGATTGTGATTGTAAAATTGTGATTGTATGATTGTGATTGTATGATTGTGATTGTGTGATTGCGTTTGTATGATTCTAATTGTATGCATGCGAATGTATAATTCTGATTGTATGTTTGTGATAATATGATTGCCATTGTATGATTGTGACTGTATGATTGTGATTGTATGATTGTGATTGTATGATTGTGATTGTATCATTGTGATTGTGTGATTGCGTTTGTATGATTGTGATTGTATGATTGTGATTGTATGATTGTGATTGTGTGATTGCGTTTGTACGATTCTAATTGTATGCATGTGAATGTATAATTCTGATTGTATGTTTGTGATAATATGATTGCGATTGTATGATTGTTACTGTATGATTGCGATTGTATGATTGTGATTGTATGATTGTGTTTGTATGATTGCGATTGTATGATTGTGATTGTGTGAATGTGATTGTATGATTGTGATTGTATGATTGTGATTATATGATTGTGATTGTATGACTGTGATTGTATGATTGTGATTGTATGATTGTGATTGCATGATTGTGATTGTATGATTGTCATTGTATGATTGTGGTTTTATTATTGTGATTGTATGATTGTGATTGTATGATTGTGATTGTATGATTGCGATTGTATGATTGTGATTGTATGATAGTGATTGCATGATTGTGATTGTATGATTGTCATTGTATGATTGTGGTTTTATGATTGTGATTGTATGATTGTGATTGTATGATTGTGATTGTATGATTGTGATTGTATGATTGTGATTGTATGATTGTGATTGTATGATTGTGATTGTATGATTGTGATTGTATGGCAGTGATTGTATGATTGCGTTTGTATGATGCTAATTGTATGCATGTGAATGTATAATTCTGATTGTATGTTTGTGATAATATGATTGCGATTGTAGGATTGTGATTGTATGATTGTGATTGTAAGATTGTAATTGTATGATTGTGATTGTATGATTGTGATTGTATGATTGCGATTGTCTGATTGCGATTGTGTGATTGTGAATGTATGATTGTAATTGCATGAATGTGATTGTATGATTGTGATTGTATGATTGTGATTGTGTGATTGCGTTTGTATGATTGTGATTGTATGATTGTGATTGTATGATTGTGATTGTATGATTGTGATTGTGTGATTGCGTTTGTATGATTCTAATTGTATGCATGCGAATGTATAATTCTGATTGTATGTTTGTGATAATATGATTGCGATTGTATGACTGTGACTGTATGATTGTGATTGTATGATTGTGATTGTATGATTGCGATTGTATGACTGTGATTGTATGAATGTGATTGTATGATTGTGATTGTATGATTGTGATCGTATGACTGTGATTGTATGATTGTGATGGTATGATTGTGATTGTATGATTGTCATTGTATGATTGTGATTGTATGATTGTGATTGCATGATTGTGATTGTATGATTGTCATTGTATGATTGTGGTTGTATGATTGTGATTGTATGATTGTGATTGTATGATTGTGACTGTAGGATTATGATTCTATGATTGTGATTGTATGATTGTGAATGTATGATTGTGATTGTATGATTGTGATTGTATGATTGTGATTGTATGATTGTGATTGTATGATTGTGATAATATGATTGTGATTCTATGATTGTGATTGTAGGATTGTGATTGTATAATTGCGAGTGTCTGATTGCAATTGTGTGATTGTGATTGGATGATTGTGATTGTGTGATTGCGTTTGTGTGATTCTAATTCTATGCATGTGAATGTATAATTCCGATTGTATGTTTGTGATAATATGATTGCGATTGTATGATTGCGATTGCATGATTGTGATTGTATGATTGTTATTGTATGATTGTGATTGTATGATTGTAATTGTACGATTGTGATTGTATGATTGTGATTGTATGATTGTACTTGCGTGATTGTGATTGTATGATTGTGAATATATAATTGTATTTGAGTGACTGTGATTGCCGGATTGCTATTGTATAATTCTGATTGTATGATAGTGACTGTGTGATTGTGATTGTACGATTGTGGTTCTATGATTGTGATTGTAAGATTGTTATTGTATGATTGTGATTGTATGATTGTGATTGTATGATTGTGATTGTATGATTGTGATTGTATGATTGTGATTGTATGATTGTGATCCTATGATTGTGATTGTAGGATTGTGATAGTACAATTGCGATTGTCTGATTGCGATTGTGTGATTGTGATTGTATGATTGTGATTCTATGATTGAGATTGTATGATTGTGATTGTATGATTGTGATTGTATGATTGCGATTGTATGATTGTGATTGTATGATTGTGATTGTATGATTGTGATTGTATCATTGTGATTGTATGATTGTGGTTGTATCATTGTGATTTTATGATTGTGATTGTATGATTGTGATTGTATGATTGTGATTGTATGATTGTGATTGCATGATTGTGATTGTATGATTGTCATTGTATGATTGTGGTTGTATGATTGTGATTGTATGATTGTGATTGTATGATTGTGACTGTAGGATTATGATTCTATGATAGTGATTGTATGATTGTGTTTGTATGATTGCGAATGTATGATTGTGATTGTATGATTGTGATTGTATGATTGTGATTGTATGATTGTGATTGTATGATTGTGATTGTATGATTGTGATTATATGATTGTGATTCTATGATTGTGATTGTAGGATTGTGATTGTATAATTGCGAGTGTCTGATTGCGATTGTGTGATTGTGATTGGATGATTGTGATTGTGTGATTGCGTTTGTATGATTCTAATTCTATGCATGTGAATGTATAATTCTGATTGTATGTTTGTGATAATATGATTGCGATTGTATGATTGCGATTGCATGATTGTGATTGTATGATTGTTATTGTATGATTGTGATTGTATGACTGTAATTGTACGATTGTGATTGTATGATTGTGATTGTGTGATTGCGTTTGTATGATTCTAATTGTATGCATGTGAATGTATAATTCTGATTGTATGATTGTGATTGTATGATTGTGATTGTATGATTGTGATTGTATGATTGTGATTGTATGATTGTGATTGTATGATTGTGATTGTATGATTGTGATTGTATGATTGTGATTGTATGATTGTGATTGTATGATTGTGATTGTATGATTGTGATTGTATGATTGTGATTGTATGATTGTGATTGTATGATTGTGATTGTATGATTGTGATTGTGTGATTGAGTTTGTATGATTCTAATTGTATGCATGCGAATGTATAATTCTTATTGTATGTTTGTGATAATATGATTGCGATTGTATGATTGTCATTGTATGATTGTGGTTTTATTATTGTGATTGTATGATTGTGATTGTATGATAGTGATTGCATGATTGTGATTGTATGATTGTGATTGTGTGATTGCGATTGTATGATTCTAATTGTATGCATGCGAATGTATAATTCTGATTGTATGTTTGTGATAATATGATTGCGATTGTATGATTGTGACTGTATGATTGTGATTGTATGATTGTGATTGTATGACCGTGATTGTATGAATGTGATTGTATGATTGTGATTGTATGATTGCGATTGTATGATTGTGATCGTATGACTGTGATTGTATGATTGTGATTGTATGATTGTGATTGTATGATTGTCATTGTATGATTGTGATTGTATGATTGTGATTGCATGATTGTGATTGTATGATTGTCATTGTATGATTGTGGTTGTATGATTGTGATTGTATGATTGTGATTGTATGATTGTGACTGTAGGATTATGATTCTATGATTGTGATTGTATGATTGTGATTGTATGATTGTGATTGTATGATTGTGAATGTATGATTGTGATTGTATGATTGTGATTGTATGATTGTGATTGTATGATTGTGATTATATGATTGTGATTCTATGATTGTGATTGTAGGATTGTGATTGTATAATTGCGAGTGTCTGATTGCGATTGTGTGATTGTGATTGGATGATTGTGATTGTGTGATTGCGTTTGTATGATTCTAATTCTATGCATGTGAATGTATAATTCTGATTGTATGTTTGTGATAATATGATTGCGATTGTATGATTGCGATTGCATGATTGTGATTGTATGATTGTTATTGTATGATTGTGATTGTATGATTGTAATTGTACGATTGTGATTGTATGATTGTGATTGTATGATTGCGATTGTCTGATTGCGATTGTGTGATTGTGACTGTATGATTGGGATTGTATGATTGTGATTGTATGATTGTGATTGTATGATTGGGATTGTATGATTGCGATTGTCTGATTGCGATTGTGTGATTGTGAATGTATGATTGTGATTGTATGATTGTGATTCTATGATTGCGATTGTATGATTGTAATTGTATGAATGTGATTGTATGATTGTGATTGTATGATTGTGATTCTATGATTGTGATTCTATGATTGTGATTGTATGATTGTTATTGTATGAATGTGATTGTATGATTGTGATTGTATGATTGTGATTCTGTGATTGCGTTTGTATGATTCTAATTGTATGCATGTGAATGTATAATTCTGATTGTATGTTTGTGATAATATGATTGCGATTGTATGATTGAGACTGTATCATTGTGATTGTATGATTGTTATTGTATGATTGTGATTGTATGATTGTGATTCTATGATTCAGATTGTATGATTGTGATTGTATGACTGTGATTGTATGATTGTGATTGTATAATTGTGATTGTATAACTGTGATTGCATGATTGTGATTGTATGATTGTCATTGTACGATTGTGGTTGTACGATTGTGATTGTACGATTGTGATTGTACGATTGTGATTGTACGATTGTGATTGTACGATTGTGATTGTACGATTGTGATTGTACGATTGTGATTGTACGATTGTGATTGTACGATTGTGATTGTACGATTGTGATTGTACGATTGTGATTGTACGATTGTGATTGTACGATTGTGATTGTACGATTGTGATTGTACGATTGTGATTGTACGATTGTGATTGTACGATTGTGATTGTACGATTGTGATTGTACGATTGTGATTGTACGATTGTGATTGTACGATTGTGATTGTACGATTGTGATTGTACGATTGTGATTGTACGATTGTGATTGTACGATTGTGATTGTACGATTGTGATTGTACGATTGTGATTGTACGATTGTGATTATATGATTGTGATTGTATGACTGTGATTGTATGATTGTGATTGTATGATTGTGATTGCATGATTGTGATTGTATGATTGTCATTGTATGATTGTGGTTTTATTATTGTGATTGTATGATTGTGATTGTATGATTGTGATTGTATGATTGCGATTGTATGATTGTGATTGTATGATAGTGATTGCATGATTGTGATTGTATGATTGTCATTGTATGATTGTGGTTTTATGATTGTGATTGTATGATTGTGATTGTATGATTGTGATTGTATGATTGTGATTGTATGATTGTGATTGTATGATTGTGATTGTATGGCAGTGATTGTATGATTGCGTTTGTATGATGCTAATTGTATGCATGTGAATGTATAATTCTGATTGTATGTTTGTGATAATATGATTGCGATTGTAGGATTGTGATTGTATGATTGTGATTGTAAGATTGTAATTGTATGATTGTGATTGTATGATTGTGATTGTATGATTGCGATTGTCTGATTGCGATTGTGTGATTGTGAATGTATGATTGTAATTGCATGAATGTGATTGTATGATTGTGATTGTATGATTGTGATTGTGTGATTGCGTTTGTATGATTGTGATTGTATGATTGTGATTGTATGATTGTGATTGTATGATTGTGATTGTATGATTGTGATTGTGTGATTGCGTTTGTATGATTCTAATTGTATGCATGCGAATGTATAATTCTGATTGTATGTTTGTGATAATATGATTGCGATTGTATGACTGTGACTGTATGATTGTGATTGTATGATTGTGATTGTATGATTGCGATTGTATGACTGTGATTGTATGAATGTGATTGTATGATTGTGATTGTATGATTGTGATCGTATGACTGTGATTGTATGATTGTGATGGTATGATTGTGATTGTATGATTGTCATTGTATGATTGTGATTGTATGATTGTGATTGCATGATTGTGATTGTATGATTGTCATTGTATGATTGTGGTTGTATGATTGTGATTGTATGATTGTGATTGTATGATTGTGACTGTAGGATTATGATTCTATGATTGTGATTGTATGATTGTGAATGTATGATTGTGGTTGTATGATTGTGATTGTATGATTGTGATTGTATGATTGTGATTGTATGATTGTGATAATATGATTGTGATTCTATGATTGTGATTGTAGGATTGTGATTGTATAATTGCGAGTGTCTGATTGCAATTGTGTGATTGTGATTGGATGATTGTGATTGTGTGATTGCGTTTGTGTGATTCTAATTCTATGCATGTGAATGTATAATTCCGATTGTATGTTTGTGATAATATGATTGCGATTGTATGATTGCGATTGCATGATTGTGATTGTATGATTGTTATTGTATGATTGTGATTGTATGATTGTAATTGTACGATTGTGATTGTATGATTGTGATTGTATGATTGTACTTGCGTGATTGTGATTGTATGATTGTGAATATATAATTGTATTTGAGTGACTGTGATTGCCGGATTGCTATTGTATAACTCTGATTGTATGATAGTGACTGTGTGATTGTGATTGTACGATTGTGGTTCTATGATTGTGATTGTAAGATTGTTATTGTATGATTGTGATTGTATGATTGTGATTGTATGATTGTGATTGTATCATTGTGATTGTATGATTGTGATTGTATGATTGTGATCCTATGATTGTGATTGTAGGATTGTGATAGTACAATTGCGATTGTCTGATTGCGATTGTGTGATTGTGATTGTATGATTGTGATTCTATGATTGAGATTGTATGATTGTGATTGTATGATTGTGATTGTATGATTGCGATTGTATGATTGTGATTGTATGATTGTGATTGTATGATTGTGATTGTATCATTGTGATTGTATGATTGTGGTTGTATCATTGTGATTTTATGATTGTGATTGTATGATTGTGATTGTATGATTGTGATTGTATGATTGTGATTGCATGATTGTGATTGTATGATTGTCATTGTATGATTGTGGTTGTATGATTGTGATTGTATGATTGTGATTGTATGATTGTGACTGTAGGATTATGATTCTATGATAGTGATTGTATGATTGTGTTTGTATGATTGCGAATGTATGATTGTGATTGTATGATTGTGATTGTATAATTGTGATTGTATAACTGTGATTGCATGATTGTGATTGTATGATTGTCATTGTACGATTGTGGTTGTACGATTGTGATTGTATGATTGTGATTGTATGTTTGTGATTGTATGATTGTGATTGTATGATTGTGATTGTATGATTGTGATTGTATGATTGTGATTGTATGATTGTGATTGTATGATTGTGATTGTATGATTGTGATTGTATGATTGTGATTGTATCATTGTGATTGTGTGATTGCGTTTGTATGATTGTGATTGTATGATTGTGATTGTATGATTGTGATTGTATGATTGTGATTGTATGATTGTGATTGTATGACTGTGATTGTATGATTGTGATTGTATAATTGTGATTGTATGATTGAGATTGTATGATTGAGATTGTACGATTGTGGTTCTATGATTGTGATTGTACGATTGTGATTGTATGATTGTGATTGTATGATTGTGATTGTATGATTGTGATTGTATGATTGTGATTGTATGATTGTGATTGTATGATTGTGATTGTATGATTGCGATTGTATGATTGAGATTGTATGATTGAGATTGTACGATTGTGGTTCTATGATTGTGATTGTACGATTGTGATTGTACGATTGTGATTGTATGATTGTGATTGTATGATTGTGATTGTATGATTGTGATTGTATGATTGTGATTGTATGATTGTGATTGTATGATTGTGATTGTATGATTGTGATTGTATGATTGTGATTGTGTGAATGTGATTGTATGATTGTGATTGTATGATTGTGATTATATGATTGTGATTGTATGACTGTGATTGTATGATTGTGATTGTATGATTGTGATTGCATGATTGTGATTGTATGATTGTCATTGTATGATTGTGGTTTTATTATTGTGATTGTATGATTGTGATTGTATGATTGTGATTGTATGATTGTGATTGTATGATTGTGATTGTATGATTGTGATTGTATGATTGTGATTGTATGATTGCGATTGTATGATTGAGATTGTATGATTGAGATTGTACGATTGTGGTTCTATGATTGTGATTGTACGATTGTGATTGTACGATTGTGATTGTATGATTGTGATTGTATGATTGTGATTGTATGATTGTGATTGTATGATTGTGATTGTATGATTGTGATTGTATGATTGTGATTGTATGATTGTGATTGTGTGAATGTGATTGTATGATTGTGATTGTATGATTGTGATTATATGATTGTGATTGTATGACTGTGATTGTATGATTGTGATTGTATGATTGTGATTGCATGATTGTGATTGTATGATTGTCATTGTATGATTGTGGTTTTATTATTGTGATTGTATGATTGTGATTGTATGATTGTGATTGTATGATTGTGATTGTATGATTGTGATTGTATGATTGTGATTGTATGATAGTGATTGCATGATTGTGATTGTATGATTGTCATTGTATGATTGTGGTTTTATGATTGTGATTGTATGATTGTGATTGTATGATTGTGATTGTATGATTGTGATTGTATGATTGTGATTGTATGATTGTGATTGTATGGCAGTGATTGTAAGATTGCGTTTGTATGATGCTAATTGTATGCATGTGAATGTATAATTCTGATTGTATGTTTGTGATAATATGATTGCGATTGTAGGATTGTGATTGTATGATTGTGATTGTAAGATTGTGATTGTATGATTGTGATTGTATGATTGTGATTGTGTGATTGCGTTTGTATGATTCTAATTGTATGCATGCGAATGTATAATTCTGATTGTATGTTTGTGATAATATGATTGCGATTGTATGATTGTGATTGTATGATAGTGATTGCATGATTGTGATTGTATGATTGTGATTGTGTGATTGCGATTGTATGATTCTAATTGTATGCATGCGAATGTATAATTCTGATTGTATGTTTGTGATAATATGATTGCCATTGTATGATTGTGACTGTATGATTGTGATTGTATGATTGTGATTGTATGATTGTGATTGTATCATTGTGATTGTGTGATTGCGTTTGTATGATTGTGATTGTATGATTGTGATTGTATGATTGTGATTGTGTGATTGCGTTTGTACGATTCTAATTGTATGCATGTGAATGTATAATTCTGATTGTATGTTTGTGATAATATGATTGCGATTGTATGATTGTTACTGTATGATTGCGATTGTATGATTGTGATTGTATGATTGTGTTTGTATGATTGCGATTGTATGATTGTGATTGTGTGAATGTGATTGTATGATTGTGATTGTATGATTGTGATTATATGATTGTGATTGTATGACTGTGATTGTATGATTGTGATTGTATGATTGTGATTGCATGATTGTGATTGTATGATTGTCATTGTATGATTGTGGTTTTATTATTGTGATTGTATGATTGTGATTGTATGATTGTGATTGTATGATTGCGATTGTATGATTGTGATTGTATGATAGTGATTGCATGATTGTGATTGTATGATTGTCATTGTATGATTGTGGTTTTATGATTGTGATTGTATGATTGTGATTGTATGATTGTGATTGTATGATTGTGATTGTATGATTGTGATTGTATGATTGTGATTGTATGATTGTGATTGTATGATTGTGATTGTATGGCAGTGATTGTATGATTGCGTTTGTATGATGCTAATTGTATGCATGTGAATGTATAATTCTGATTGTATGTTTGTGATAATATGATTGCGATTGTAGGATTGTGATTGTATGATTGTGATTGTAAGATTGTAATTGTATGATTGTGATTGTATGATTGTGATTGTATGATTGCGATTGTCTGATTGCGATTGTGTGATTGTGAATGTATGATTGTAATTGCATGAATGTGATTGTATGATTGTGATTGTATGATTGTGATTGTGTGATTGCGTTTGTATGATTGTGATTGTATGATTGTGATTGTATGATTGTGATTGTATGATTGTGATTGTGTGATTGCGTTTGTATGATTCTAATTGTATGCATGCGAATGTATAATTCTGATTGTATGTTTGTGATAATATGATTGCGATTGTATGACTGTGACTGTATGATTGTGATTGTATGATTGTGATTGTATGATTGCGATTGTATGACTGTGATTGTATGAATGTGATTGTATGATTGTGATTGTATGATTGTGATCGTATGACTGTGATTGTATGATTGTGATGGTATGATTGTGATTGTATGATTGTCATTGTATGATTGTGATTGTATGATTGTGATTGCATGATTGTGATTGTATGATTGTCATTGTATGATTGTGGTTGTATGATTGTGATTGTATGATTGTGATTGTATGATTGTGACTGTAGGATTATGATTCTATGATTGTGATTGTATGATTGTGAATGTATGATTGTGATTGTATGATTGTGATTGTATGATTGTGATTGTATGATTGTGATTGTATGATTGTGATAATATGATTGTGATTCTATGATTGTGATTGTAGGATTGTGATTGTATAATTGCGAGTGTCTGATTGCAATTGTGTGATTGTGATTGGATGATTGTGATTGTGTGATTGCGTTTGTGTGATTCTAATTCTATGCATGTGAATGTATAATTCCGATTGTATGTTTGTGATAATATGATTGCGATTGTATGATTGCGATTGCATGATTGTGATTGTATGATTGTTATTGTATGATTGTGATTGTATGATTGTAATTGTACGATTGTGATTGTATGATTGTGATTGTATGATTGTACTTGCGTGATTGTGATTGTATGATTGTGAATATATAATTGTATTTGAGTGACTGTGATTGCCGGATTGCTATTGTATAATTCTGATTGTATGATAGTGACTGTGTGATTGTGATTGTACGATTGTGGTTCTATGATTGTGATTGTAAGATTGTTATTGTATGATTGTGATTGTATGATTGTGATTGTATGATTGTGATTGTATCATTGTGATTGTATGATTGTGATTGTATGATTGTGATCCTATGATTGTGATTGTAGGATTGTGATAGTACAATTGCGATTGTCTGATTGCGATTGTGTGATTGTGATTGTATGATTGTGATTCTATGATTGAGATTGTATGATTGTGATTGTATGATTGTGATTGTATGATTGCGATTGTATGATTGTGATTGTATGATTGTGATTGTATGATTGTGATTGTATCATTGTGATTGTATGATTGTGGTTGTATCATTGTGATTTTATGATTGTGATTGTATGATTGTGATTGTATGATTGTGATTGTATGATTGTGATTGCATGATTGTGATTGTATGATTGTCATTGTATGATTGTGGTTGTATGATTGTGATTGTATGATTGTGATTGTATGATTGTGACTGTAGGATTATGATTCTATGATAGTGATTGTATGATTGTGTTTGTATGATTGCGAATGTATGATTGTGATTGTATGATTGTGATTGTATGATTGTGATTGTATGATTGTGATTGTATGATTGTGATTGTATGATTGTGATTATATGATTGTGATTCTATGATTGTGATTGTAGGATTGTGATTGTATAATTGCGAGTGTCTGATTGCGATTGTGTGATTGTGATTGGATGATTGTGATTGTGTGATTGCGTTTGTATGATTCTAATTCTATGCATGTGAATGTATAATTCTGATTGTATGTTTGTGATAATATGATTGCGATTGTATGATTGCGATTGCATGATTGTGATTGTATGATTGTTATTGTATGATTGTGATTGTATGACTGTAATTGTACGATTGTGATTGTATGATTGTGATTGTGTGATTGCGTTTGTATGATTCTAATTGTATGCATGTGAATGTATAATTCTGATTGTATGATTGTGATTGTATGATTGTGATTGTATGATTGTGATTGTATGATTGTGATTGTATGATTGTGATTGTATGATTGTGATTGTATGATTGTGATTGTATGATTGTGATTGTATGATTGTGATTGTATGATTGTGATTGTATGATTGTGATTGTATGATTGTGATTGTATGATTGTGATTGTATGATTGTGATTGTATGATTGTGATTGTGTGATTGAGTTTGTATGATTCTAATTGTATGCATGCGAATGTATAATTCTTATTGTATGTTTGTGATAATATGATTGCGATTGTATGATTGTCATTGTATGATTGTGGTTTTATTATTGTGATTGTATGATTGTGATTGTATGATAGTGATTGCATGATTGTGATTGTATGATTGTGATTGTGTGATTGCGATTGTATGATTCTAATTGTATGCATGCGAATGTATAATTCTGATTGTATGTTTGTGATAATATGATTGCGATTGTATGATTGTGACTGTATGATTGTGATTGTATGATTGTGATTGTATGACCGTGATTGTATGAATGTGATTGTATGATTGTGATTGTATGATTGCGATTGTATGATTGTGATCGTATGACTGTGATTGTATGATTGTGATTGTATGATTGTGATTGTATGATTGTCATTGTATGATTGTGATTGTATGATTGTGATTGCATGATTGTGATTGTATGATTGTCATTGTATGATTGTGGTTGTATGATTGTGATTGTATGATTGTGATTGTATGATTGTGACTGTAGGATTATGATTCTATGATTGTGATTGTATGATTGTGATTGTATGATTGTGATTGTATGATTGTGAATGTATGATTGTGATTGTATGATTGTGATTGTATGATTGTGATTGTATGATTGTGATTATATGATTGTGATTCTATGATTGTGATTGTAGGATTGTGATTGTATAATTGCGAGTGTCTGATTGCGATTGTGTGATTGTGATTGGATGATTGTGATTGTGTGATTGCGTTTGTATGATTCTAATTCTATGCATGTGAATGTATAATTCTGATTGTATGTTTGTGATAATATGATTGCGATTGTATGATTGCGATTGCATGATTGTGATTGTATGATTGTTATTGTATGATTGTGATTGTATGATTGTAATTGTACGATTGTGATTGTATGATTGTGATTGTATGATTGCGATTGTCTGATTGCGATTGTGTGATTGTGACTGTATGATTGGGATTGTATGATTGTGATTGTATGATTGTGATTGTATGATTGGGATTGTATGATTGCGATTGTCTGATTGCGATTGTGTGATTGTGAATGTATGATTGTGATTGTATGATTGTGATTCTATGATTGCGATTGTATGATTGTAATTGTATGAATGTGATTGTATGATTGTGATTGTATGATTGTGATTCTATGATTGTGATTCTATGATTGTGATTGTATGATTGTTATTGTATGAATGTGATTGTATGATTGTGATTGTATGATTGTGATTCTGTGATTGCGTTTGTATGATTCTAATTGTATGCATGTGAATGTATAATTCTGATTGTATGTTTGTGATAATATGATTGCGATTGTATGATTGAGACTGTATCATTGTGATTGTATGATTGTTATTGTATGATTGTGATTGTATGATTGTGATTCTATGATTCAGATTGTATGATTGTGATTGTATGACTGTGATTGTATGATTGTGATTGTATAATTGTGATTGTATAACTGTGATTGCATGATTGTGATTGTATGATTGTCATTGTACGATTGTGGTTGTACGATTGTGATTGTACGATTGTGATTGTACGATTGTGATTGTACGATTGTGATTGTACGATTGTGATTGTACGATTGTGATTGTACGATTGTGATTGTACGATTGTGATTGTACGATTGTGATTGTACGATTGTGATTGTACGATTGTGATTGTACGATTGTGATTGTACGATTGTGATTGTACGATTGTGATTGTACGATTGTGATTGTACGATTGTGATTGTACGATTGTGATTGTACGATTGTGATTGTACGATTGTGATTGTACGATTGTGATTGTACGATTGTGATTGTACGATTGTGATTGTACGATTGTGATTGTACGATTGTGATTGTACGATTGTGATTGTACGATTGTGATTGTACGATTGTGATTGTACGATTGTGATTATATGATTGTGATTGTATGACTGTGATTGTATGATTGTGATTGTATGATTGTGATTGCATGATTGTGATTGTATGATTGTCATTGTATGATTGTGGTTTTATTATTGTGATTGTATGATTGTGATTGTATGATTGTGATTGTATGATTGCGATTGTATGATTGTGATTGTATGATAGTGATTGCATGATTGTGATTGTATGATTGTCATTGTATGATTGTGGTTTTATGATTGTGATTGTATGATTGTGATTGTATGATTGTGATTGTATGATTGTGATTGTATGATTGTGATTGTATGATTGTGATTGTATGGCAGTGATTGTATGATTGCGTTTGTATGATGCTAATTGTATGCATGTGAATGTATAATTCTGATTGTATGTTTGTGATAATATGATTGCGATTGTAGGATTGTGATTGTATGATTGTGATTGTAAGATTGTAATTGTATGATTGTGATTGTATGATTGTGATTGTATGATTGCGATTGTCTGATTGCGATTGTGTGATTGTGAATGTATGATTGTAATTGCATGAATGTGATTGTATGATTGTGATTGTATGATTGTGATTGTGTGATTGCGTTTGTATGATTGTGATTGTATGATTGTGATTGTATGATTGTGATTGTATGATTGTGATTGTATGATTGTGATTGTGTGATTGCGTTTGTATGATTCTAATTGTATGCATGCGAATGTATAATTCTGATTGTATGTTTGTGATAATATGATTGCGATTGTATGACTGTGACTGTATGATTGTGATTGTATGATTGTGATTGTATGATTGCGATTGTATGACTGTGATTGTATGAATGTGATTGTATGATTGTGATTGTATGATTGTGATCGTATGACTGTGATTGTATGATTGTGATGGTATGATTGTGATTGTATGATTGTCATTGTATGATTGTGATTGTATGATTGTGATTGCATGATTGTGATTGTATGATTGTCATTGTATGATTGTGGTTGTATGATTGTGATTGTATGATTGTGATTGTATGATTGTGACTGTAGGATTATGATTCTATGATTGTGATTGTATGATTGTGAATGTATGATTGTGGTTGTATGATTGTGATTGTATGATTGTGATTGTATGATTGTGATTGTATGATTGTGATAATATGATTGTGATTCTATGATTGTGATTGTAGGATTGTGATTGTATAATTGCGAGTGTCTGATTGCAATTGTGTGATTGTGATTGGATGATTGTGATTGTGTGATTGCGTTTGTGTGATTCTAATTCTATGCATGTGAATGTATAATTCCGATTGTATGTTTGTGATAATATGATTGCGATTGTATGATTGCGATTGCATGATTGTGATTGTATGATTGTTATTGTATGATTGTGATTGTATGATTGTAATTGTACGATTGTGATTGTATGATTGTGATTGTATGATTGTACTTGCATGATTGTGATTGTATGATTGTGAATATATAATTGTATTTGAGTGACTGTGATTGCCGGATTGCTATTGTATAACTCTGATTGTATGATAGTGACTGTGTGATTGTGATTGTACGATTGTGGTTCTATGATTGTGATTGTAAGATTGTTATTGTATGATTGTGATTGTATGATTGTGATTGTATGATTGTGATTGTATCATTGTGATTGTATGATTGTGATTGTATGATTGTGATCCTATGATTGTGATTGTAGGATTGTGATAGTACAATTGCGATTGTCTGATTGCGATTGTGTGATTGTGATTGTATGATTGTGATTCTATGATTGAGATTGTATGATTGTGATTGTATGATTGTGATTGTATGATTGCGATTGTATGATTGTGATTGTATGATTGTGATTGTATGATTGTGATTGTATCATTGTGATTGTATGATTGTGGTTGTATCATTGTGATTTTATGATTGTGATTGTATGATTGTGATTGTATGATTGTGATTGTATGATTGTGATTGCATGATTGTGATTGTATGATTGTCATTGTATGATTGTGGTTGTATGATTGTGATTGTATGATTGTGATTGTATGATTGTGACTGTAGGATTATGATTCTATGATAGTGATTGTATGATTGTGTTTGTATGATTGCGAATGTATGATTGTGATTGTATGATTGTGATTGTATAATTGTGATTGTATAACTGTGATTGCATGATTGTGATTGTATGATTGTCATTGTACGATTGTGGTTGTACGATTGTGATTGTATGATTGTGATTGTATGTTTGTGATTGTATGATTGTGATTGTATGATTGTGATTGTATGATTGTGATTGTATGATTGTGATTGTATGATTGTGATTGTATGATTGTGATTGTATGATTGTGATTGTATGATTGTGATTGTATCATTGTGATTGTGTGATTGCGTTTGTATGATTGTGATTGTATGATTGTGATTGTATGATTGTGATTGTATGATTGTGATTGTATGATTGTGATTGTATGACTGTGATTGTATGATTGTGATTGTATAATTGTGATTGTATGATTGAGATTGTATGATTGAGATTGTACGATTGTGGTTCTATGATTGTGATTGTACGATTGTGATTGTATGATTGTGATTGTATGATTGTGATTGTATGATTGTGATTGTATGATTGTGATTGTATGATTGTGATTGTATGATTGTGATTGTATGATTGCGATTGTATGATTGAGATTGTATGATTGAGATTGTACGATTGTGGTTCTATGATTGTGATTGTACGATTGTGATTGTACGATTGTGATTGTATGATTGTGATTGTATGATTGTGATTGTATGATTGTGATTGTATGATTGTGATTGTATGATTGTGATTGTATGATTGTGATTGTATGATTGTGATTGTATGATTGTGATTGTGTGAATGTGATTGTATGATTGTGATTGTATGATTGTGATTATATGATTGTGATTGTATGACTGTGATTGTATGATTGTGATTGTATGATTGTGATTGCATGATTGTGATTGTATGATTGTCATTGTATGATTGTGGTTTTATTATTGTGATTGTATGATTGTGATTGTATGATTGTGATTGTATGATTGTGATTGTATGATTGTGATTGTATGATTGTGATTGTATGATAGTGATTGCATGATTGTGATTGTATGATTGTCATTGTATGATTGTGGTTTTATGATTGTGATTGTATGATTGTGATTGTATGATTGTGATTGTATGATTGTGATTGTATGATTGTGATTGTATGATTGTGATTGTATGGCAGTGATTGTAAGATTGCGTTTGTATGATGCTAATTGTATGCATGTGAATGTATAATTCTGATTGTATGTTTGTGATAATATGATTGCGATTGTAGGATTGTGATTGTATGATTGTGATTGTAAGATTGTGATTGTATGATTGTGATTGTATGATTGTGATTGTGTGATTGCGTTTGTATGATTCTAATTGTATGCATGCGAATGTATAATTCTGATTGTATGTTTGTGATAATATGATTGCGATTGTATGATTGTGATTGTATGATAGTGATTGCATGATTGTGATTGTATGATTGTGATTGTGTGATTGCGATTGTATGATTCTAATTGTATGCATGCGAATGTATAATTCTCATTGTATGTTTGTGATAATATGATTGCGATTGTATGATTGTGACTGTATGATTGTGATTGTATGATTGTGATTGTATGACCGTGATTGTATGAATGTGATTGTATGATTGTGATTGTATGATTGCGATTGTATGATTGTGATCGTATGACTGTGATTGTATGATTGTGATTGTATGATTGTGATTGTATGATTGTGTCTGTAGGATTATGATTCTATGATTGTGATTGTATGATTGTGATTGTATGATTGTGAATGTATGATTGTGATTGTATGATTGTGATTGTATGATTGTGATTGTATGATTGTGATTATATGATTGTGATTCTATGATTGTGATTGTAGGATTGTGATTGTATAATTGCGAGTGTCTGATTGCGATTGTGTGATTGTGATTGGATGATTGTGATTGTGTGATTGCGTTTGTATGATTCTAATTCTATGCATGTGAATGTATAATTCTGATTGTATGTTTGTGATAATATGATTGCGATTGTATGATTGCGATTGCATGATTGTGATTGTATGATTGTTATTGTATGATTGTTATTGTATGATTGTGATTGTATGATTGTAATTGTACGATTGTGATTGTATGATTGTGATTGTATGATTGCGATTGTCTGATTGCGATTGTGTGATTGTGACTGTATGATTGGGATTGTATGATTGTGATTGTATGATTGTGATTGTATGATTGGGATTGTATGATTGCGATTGTCTGATTGCGATTGTGTGATTGTGAATGTATGATTGTGATTGTATGATTGTGATTCTATGATTGTGATTGTATGATTGTAATTGTATGAATGTGATTGTATGATTGTGATTGTATGATTGTGATTCTATGATTGTGATTCTATGATTGTGATTGTATGATTGTTATTGTATGAATGTGATTGTATGATTGTGATTGTATGATTGTGATTCTGTGATTGCGTTTGTATGATTCTAATTGTATGCATGTGAATGTATAATTCTGATTGTATGTTTGTGATAATATGATTGCGATTGTATGATTGAGACTGTATCATTGTGATTGTATGATTGTTATTGTATGATTGTGATTGTATGATTGTGATTCTATGATTCAGATTGTATGATTGTGATTGTATGACTGTGATTGTATGATTGTGATTGTATAATTGTGATTGTATAACTGTGATTGCATGATTGTGATTGTATGATTGTCATTGTACGATTGTGGTTGTACGATTGTGATTGTACGATTGTGATTGTACGATTGTGATTGTACGATTGTGATTGTACGATTGTGATTGTACGATTGTGATTGTACGATTGTGATTGTACGATTGTGATTGTACGATTGTGATTGTATGATTGTGATTGTATGATTGTGATTGTATGATTGTGATTGTATGATTGTAATTGTATGAATTTGATTGTATGATTGCGATTGTCTGATTGCGATTGTGTGATTGTGACTGTATGATTGTGATTGTATGATTGTGATTCTATGATTGTGATTCTATGATTGTGATTGTATGATTGTGATTGTATGATTGTGATTGTATGATTGTGATTGTATGATTGTGATTGTATGATTGTGATTGTATGATTGTGATTGTGTGATTATGATTGTATGATTGTGATTGTATGATTGTGATTGTATGATTTTGATTGTATAATTGTGATTGTGTGATTGTGTGATTGTGATTGTGTGATTGTGACTGCATGATTGTGATTGTATGATTGTGATTGTATGTTTGTGATTGTATGATTGTGATTGTATGATTGTGATTGTATGATTGTGATTGTGTGATTGTGATTGCATGATTGTGATTGTATGATTGTCATTGTATGATTGTGGTTGTATGATTGTGATTGTATGATTGTGATTGTATGATTGTGACTGTAGGATTATGATTCTATGATTGTGATTGTATGATTGTGAATGTATGATTGTGGTTGTATGATTGTGATTGTATGATTGTGATTGTATGATTGTGATTGTATGATTGTGATAATATGATTGTGATTCTATGATTGTGATTGTAGGATTGTGATTGTATAATTGCGAGTGTCTGATTGCAATTGTGTGATTGTGATTGGATGATTGTGATTGTGTGATTGCGTTTGTGTGATTCTAATTCTATGCATGTGAATGTATAATTCCGATTGTATGTTTGTGATAATATGATTGCGATTGTATGATTGCGATTGCATGATTGTGATTGTATGATTGTTATTGTATGATTGTGATTGTATGATTGTAATTGTACGATTGTGATTGTATGATTGTGATTGTATGATTGTACTTGCGTGATTGTGATTGTATGATTGTGAATATATAATTGTATTTGAGTGACTGTGATTGCCGGATTGCTATTGTATAACTCTGATTGTATGATAGTGACTGTGTGATTGTGATTGTACGATTGTGGTTCTATGATTGTGATTGTAAGATTGTTATTGTATGATTGTGATTGTATGATTGTGATTGTATGATTGTGATTGTATCATTGTGATTGTATGATTGTGATTGTATGATTGTGATCCTATGATTGTGATTGTAGGATTGTGATAGTACAATTGCGATTGTCTGATTGCGATTGTGTGATTGTGATTGTATGATTGTGATTCTATGATTGAGATTGTATGATTGTGATTGTATGATTGTGATTGTATGATTGCGATTGTATGATTGTGATTGTATGATTGTGATTGTATGATTGTGATTGTATCATTGTGATTGTATGATTGTGGTTGTATCATTGTGATTTTATGATTGTGATTGTATGATTGTGATTGTATGATTGTGATTGTATGATTGTGATTGCATGATTGTGATTGTATGATTGTCATTGTATGATTGTGGTTGTATGATTGTGATTGTATGATTGTGATTGTATGATTGTGACTGTAGGATTATGATTCTATGATAGTGATTGTATGATTGTGTTTGTATGATTGCGAATGTATGATTGTGATTGTATGATTGTGATTGTATAATTGTGATTGTATAACTGTGATTGCATGATTGTGATTGTATGATTGTCATTGTACGATTGTGGTTGTACGATTGTGATTGTATGATTGTGATTGTATGTTTGTGATTGTATGATTGTGATTGTATGATTGTGATTGTATGATTGTGATTGTATGATTGTGATTGTATGATTGTGATTGTATGATTGTGATTGTATGATTGTGATTGTATGATTGTGATTGTATCATTGTGATTGTGTGATTGCGTTTGTATGATTGTGATTGTATGATTGTGATTGTATGATTGTGATTGTATGATTGTGATTGTATGATTGTGATTGTATGACTGTGATTGTATGATTGTGATTGTATAATTGTGATTGTATGATTGAGATTGTATGATTGAGATTGTACGATTGTGGTTCTATGATTGTGATTGTACGATTGTGATTGTATGATTGTGATTGTATGATTGTGATTGTATGATTGTGATTGTATGATTGTGATTGTATGATTGTGATTGTATGATTGTGATTGTATGATTGCGATTGTATGATTGAGATTGTATGATTGAGATTGTACGATTGTGGTTCTATGATTGTGATTGTACGATTGTGATTGTACGATTGTGATTGTACGATTGTGATTGTATGATTGTGATTGTATGATTGTGATTGTATGATTGTGATTGTATGATTGTGATTGTATGATTGTGATTGTATGATTGTGATTGTATGATTGTGATTGTATGATTGTGATTGTGTGAATGTGATTGTATGATTGTGATTGTATGATTGTGATTATATGATTGTGATTGTATGACTGTGATTGTATGATTGTGATTGTATGATTGTGATTGCATGATTGTGATTGTATGATTGTCATTGTATGATTGTGGTTTTATTATTGTGATTGTATGATTGTGATTGTATGATTGTGATTGTATGATTGTGATTGTATGATTGTGATTGTATGATTGTGATTGTATGATAGTGATTGCATGATTGTGATTGTATGATTGTCATTGTATGATTGTGGTTTTATGATTGTGATTGTATGATTGTGATTGTATGATTGTGATTGTATGATTGTGATTGTATGATTGTGATTGTATGATTGTGATTGTATGGCAGTGATTGTAAGATTGCGTTTGTATGATGCTAATTGTATGCATGTGAATGTATAATTCTGATTGTATGTTTGTGATAATATGATTGCGATTGTAGGATTGTGATTGTATGATTGTGATTGTAAGATTGTGATTGTATGATTGTGATTGTATGATTGTGATTGTGTGATTGCGTTTGTATGATTCTAATTGTATGCATGCGAATGTATAATTCTGATTGTATGTTTGTGATAATATGATTGCGATTGTATGATTGTGATTGTATGATAGTGATTGCATGATTGTGATTGTATGATTGTGATTGTGTGATTGCGATTGTATGATTCTAATTGTATGCATGCGAATGTATAATTCTCATTGTATGTTTGTGATAATATGATTGCGATTGTATGATTGTGACTGTATGATTGTGATTGTATGATTGTGATTGTATGACCGTGATTGTATGAATGTGATTGTATGATTGTGATTGTATGATTGCGATTGTATGATTGTGATCGTATGACTGTGATTGTATGATTGTGATTGTATGATTGTGATTGTATGATTGTGTCTGTAGGATTATGATTCTATGATTGTGATTGTATGATTGTGATTGTATGATTGTGAATGTATGATTGTGATTGTATGATTGTGATTGTATGATTGTGATTGTATGATTGTGATTATATGATTGTGATTCTATGATTGTGATTGTAGGATTGTGATTGTATAATTGCGAGTGTCTGATTGCGATTGTGTGATTGTGATTGGATGATTGTGATTGTGTGATTGCGTTTGTATGATTCTAATTCTATGCATGTGAATGTATAATTCTGATTGTATGTTTGTGATAATATGATTGCGATTGTATGATTGCGATTGCATGATTGTGATTGTATGATTGTTATTGTATGATTGTTATTGTATGATTGTGATTGTATGATTGTAATTGTACGATTGTGATTGTATGATTGTGATTGTATGATTGCGATTGTCTGATTGCGATTGTGTGATTGTGACTGTATGATTGGGATTGTATGATTGTGATTGTATGATTGTGATTGTATGATTGGGATTGTATGATTGCGATTGTCTGATTGCGATTGTGTGATTGTGAATGTATGATTGTGATTGTATGATTGTGATTCTATGATTGTGATTGTATGATTGTAATTGTATGAATGTGATTGTATGATTGTGATTGTATGATTGTGATTCTATGATTGTGATTCTATGATTGTGATTGTATGATTGTTATTGTATGAATGTGATTGTATGATTGTGATTGTATGATTGTGATTCTGTGATTGCGTTTGTATGATTCTAATTGTATGCATGTGAATGTATAATTCTGATTGTATGTTTGTGATAATATGATTGCGATTGTATGATTGAGACTGTATCATTGTGATTGTATGATTGTTATTGTATGATTGTGATTGTATGATTGTGATTCTATGATTCAGATTGTATGATTGTGATTGTATGACTGTGATTGTATGATTGTGATTGTATAATTGTGATTGTATAACTGTGATTGCATGATTGTGATTGTATGATTGTCATTGTACGATTGTGGTTGTACGATTGTGATTGTACGATTGTGATTGTACGATTGTGATTGTACGATTGTGATTGTACGATTGTGATTGTACGATTGTGATTGTACGATTGTGATTGTACGATTGTGATTGTACGATTGTGATTGTATGATTGTGATTGTATGATTGTGATTGTATGATTGTGATTGTATGATTGTAATTGTATGAATTTGATTGTATGATTGCGATTGTCTGATTGCGATTGTGTGATTGTGACTGTATGATTGTGATTGTATGATTGTGATTGTATGATTGTGATTCTATGATTGTGATTGTATGATTGTGATTGTATGATTGTGATTGTATGATTGTGATTGTATGATTGTGATTGTATGATTGTGATTGTATGATTGTGATTGTATGATTGTGATTGTGTGATTATGATTGTATGATTGTGATTGTATGATTGTGATTGTATGATTTTGATTGTATAATTGTGATTGTGTGATTGTGTGATTGTGATTGTGTGATTGTGACTGCATGATTGTGATTGTATGATTGTGATTGTATGTTTGTGATTGTATGATTGTGATTGTATGATTGTGATTGTATGATTGTGATTGTATGATTTTGATTGTATAATTGTGATTGTGTGATAGTGATTGTGTGATTGTGACCGCATGATTGTGATATTATGATTGTGATTGTATGATTGTAATTGTACGATTATGATTGTATGATTGTGATTGTATGATTCTACTTGCGTGATTGTGATTGTATGATTGTGAATATATAATTGTATTTGAGTTACTGTGATTGCCGGATTGCTATTGTATAATTCTGATTGTATGATAGTGATTGTGTGATTTTGATTGTACGATTGTAGTTCTATGATTGTGATTGTATGATTGTGATTGTATGATTGTGATTGTATGATTGTGATTGTATGATTGTGATTGTATGATTGTGATTGTATGATTGTTATTGTATGATTGTGATTGTATGATTGTAGTTGTACGATTGTGATTGTATGATTGTGATTGTAAGATTGTACTTGCGTGATTGTGATTGTATGATTGTGAATATATAATTGTATTTGAGTGACTGTGATTGCCGGAATGCTATTGTATAATTCTGATTGTATGATAGTGATTGTGTGATTTTGATTGTACGATTGTAGTTCTATGATTGTGATTGTATGATTGTGATTGTATGATTGTGATTGTATGATTGTGATTGTATGATTGTGATTGTATGATTGTGATTGTATGATTGTGATTATATGATTGTGATTCTATGATTGTGATTGTAGGATTGTGATTGTATAATTGCGAGTGTCTGATTGCGATTGTGTGATTGTGATTGGATGATTGTGATTGTGTGATTGCGTTTGTATGATTCTAATTCTATGCATGTGAATGTATAATTCTGATTGTATGTTTGTGATAATATGATTGCGATTGTATGATTGCGATTGCATGATTGTGATTGTATGATTGTTATTGTATGATTGTGATTGTATGATTGTAATTGTACGATTGTGATTGTATGATTGTGATTGTATGATTGCGATTGTCTGATTGCGATTGTGTGATTGTGACTGTATGATTGGGATTGTATGATTGTGATTGTATGATTGTGATTGTATGATTGGGATTGTATGATTGTGATTGTATGATTGTGATTGTGTGATTGAGTTTGTATGATTCTAATTGTATGCATGCGAATGTATAATTCTTATTGTATGTTTGTGATAATATGATTGCGATTGTATGATTGTCATTGTATGATTGTGGTTTTATTATTGTGATTGTATGATTGTGATTGTATGATTGTGATTGTATGATAGTGATTGCA
The DNA here is from genome assembly GCF_050947335.1 of Megachile rotundata. Classification (NCBI taxonomy): domain Eukaryota; kingdom Metazoa; phylum Arthropoda; class Insecta; order Hymenoptera; family Megachilidae; genus Megachile; species Megachile rotundata. Next base: position 205,189 of record NC_134994.1, read on the forward strand.
TGATTGTGATTGTATGATTGTGATTGTGTGATTGCGATTGTATGATTCTAATTGTATGCATGCGAATGTATAATTCTGATTGTATGTTTGTGATAATATGATTGCGATTGTATGATTGTGACTGTATGATTGTGATTGTATGATTGTGATTGTATGACCGTGATTGTATGAATGTGATTGTATGATTGTGATTGTATGATTGCGATTGTATGATTGTGATCGTATGACTGTGATTGTATGATTGTGATTGTATGATTGTGATTGTATGATTGTCATTGTATGATTGTGATTGTATGATTGTGATTGCATGATTGTGATTGTATGATTGTCATTGTATGATTGTGGTTGTATGATTGTGATTGTATGATTGTGATTGTATGATTGTGACTGTAGGATTATGATTCTATGATTGTGATTGTATGATTGTGATTGTATGATTGTGATTGTATGATTGTGAATGTATGATTGTGATTGTATGATTGTGATTGTATGATTGTGATTGTATGATTGTGATTATATGATTGTGATTCTATGATTGTGATTGTAGGATTGTGATTGTATAATTGCGAGTGTCTGATTGCGATTGTGTGATTGTGATTGGATGATTGTGATTGTGTGATTGCGTTTGTATGATTCTAATTCTATGCATGTGAATGTATAATTCTGATTGTATGTTTGTGATAATATGATTGCGATTGTATGATTGCGATTGCATGATTGTGATTGTATGATTGTTATTGTATGATTGTGATTGTATGATTGTAATTGTACGATTGTGATTGTATGACTGTGATTGTATGATTGCGATTGTCTGATTGCGATTGTGTGATTGTGACTGTATGATTGGGATTGTATGATTGTGATTGTATGATTGTGATTGTATGATTGGGATTGTATGATTGCGATTGTCTGATTGCGATTGTGTGATTGTGAATGTATGATTGTGATTGTATGATTGTGATTCTATGATTGTGATTGTATGATTGTAATTGTATGAATGTGATTGTATGATTGTGATTGTATGATTGTGATTCTATGATTGTGATTCTATGATTGTGATTGTATGATTGTTATTGTATGAATGTGATTGTATGATTGTGATTGTATGATTGTGATTCTGTGATTGCGTTTGTATGATTCTAATTGTATGCATGTGAATGTATAATTCTGATTGTATGTTTGTGATAATATGATTGCGATTGTATGATTGAGACTGTATCATTGTGATTGTATGATTGTTATTGTATGATTGTGATTGTATGATTGTGATTCTATGATTCAGATTGTATGATTGTGATTGTATGACTGTGATTGTATAATTGTGATTGTATAACTGTGATTGCATGATTGTGATTGTATGATTGTCATTGTACGATTGTGGTTGTACGATTGTGATTGTACGATTGTGATTGTACGATTGTGATTGTACGATTGTGATTGTACGATTGTGATTGTACGATTGTGATTGTACGATTGTGATTGTACGATTGTGATTGTACGATTGTGATTGTACGATTGTGATTGTACGATTGTGATTGTACGATTGTGATTGTACGATTGTGATTGTACGATTGTGATTGTACGATTGTGATTGTACGATTGTGATTGTACGATTGTGATTGTACGATTGTGATTGTACGATTGTGATTGTACGATTGTGATTGTACGATTGTGATTGTACGATTGTGATTGTACGATTGTGATTGTACGATTGTGATTGTACGATTGTGATTGTACGATTGTGATTGTACGATTGTGATTGTACGATTGTGATTGTACGATTGTGATTGTACGATTGTGATTGTACGATTGTGATTGTACGATTGTGATTATATGATTGTGATTGTATGACTGTGATTGTATGATTGTGATTGTATGATTGTGATTGCATGATTGTGATTGTATGATTGTCATTGTATGATTGTGGTTTTATTATTGTGATTGTATGATTGTGATTGTATGATTGTGATTGTATGATTGCGATTGTATGATTGTGATTGTATGATAGTGATTGCATGATTGTGATTGTATGATTGTCATTGTATGATTGTGGTTTTATGATTGTGATTGTATGATTGTGATTGTATGATTGTGATTGTATGATTGTGATTGTATGATTGTGATTGTATGGCAGTGATTGTATGATTGCGTTTGTATGATGCTAATTGTATGCATGTGAATGTATAATTCTGATTGTATGTTTGTGATAATATGATTGCGATTGTAGGATTGTGATTGTATGATTGTGATTGTAAGATTGTAATTGTATGATTGTGATTGTATGATTGTGATTGTATGATTGCGATTGTCTGATTGCGATTGTGTGATTGTGAATGTATGATTGTAATTGCATGAATGTGATTGTATGATTGTGATTGTATGATTGTGATTGTGTGATTGCGTTTGTATGATTGTGATTGTATGATTGTGATTGTATGATTGTGATTGTATGATTGTGATTGTGTGATTGCGTTTGTATGATTCTAATTGTATGCATGCGAATGTATAATTCTGATTGTATGTTTGTGATAATATGATTGCGATTGTATGACTGTGACTGTATGATTGTGATTGTATGATTGTGATTGTATGATTGCGATTGTATGACTGTGATTGTATGAATGTGATTGTATGATTGTGATTGTATGATTGTGATCGTATGACTGTGATTGTATGATTGTGATGGTATGATTGTGATTGTATGATTGTCATTGTATGATTGTGATTGTATGATTGTGATTGCATGATTGTGATTGTATGATTGTCATTGTATGATTGTGGTTGTATGATTGTGATTGTATGATTGTGATTGTATGATTGTGACTGTAGGATTATGATTCTATGATTGTGATTGTATGATTGTGAATGTATGATTGTGATTGTATGATTGTGATTGTATGATTGTGATTGTATGATTGTGATTGTATGATTGTGATAATATGATTGTGATTCTATGATTGTGATTGTAGGATTGTGATTGTATAATTGCGAGTGTCTGATTGCAATTGTGTGATTGTGATTGGATGATTGTGATTGTGTGATTGCGTTTGTGTGATTCTAATTCTATGCATGTGAATGTATAATTCCGATTGTATGTTTGTGATAATATGATTGCGATTGTATGATTGCGATTGCATGATTGTGATTGTATGATTGTTATTGTATGATTGTGATTGTATGATTGTAATTGTACGATTGTGATTGTATGATTGTGATTGTATGATTGTACTTGCGTGATTGTGATTGTATGATTGTGAATATATAATTGTATTTGAGTGACTGTGATTGCCGGATTGCTATTGTATAATTCTGATTGTATGATAGTGACTGTGTGATTGTGATTGTACGATTGTGGTTCTATGATTGTGATTGTAAGATTGTTATTGTATGATTGTGATTGTATGATTGTGATTGTATGATTGTGATTGTATCATTGTGATTGTATGATTGTGATTGTATGATTGTGATCCTATGATTGTGATTGTAGGATTGTGATAGTACAATTGCGATTGTCTGATTGCGATTGTGTGATTGTGATTGTATGATTGTGATTCTATGATTGAGATTGTATGATTGTGATTGTATGATTGTGATTGTATGATTGCGATTGTATGATTGTGATTGTATGATTGTGATTGTATGATTGTGATTGTATCATTGTGATTGTATGATTGTGGTTGTATCATTGTGATTTTATGATTGTGATTGTATGATTGTGATTGTATGATTGTGATTGTATGATTGTGATTGCATGATTGTGATTGTATGATTGTCATTGTATGATTGTGGTTGTATGATTGTGATTGTATGATTGTGATTGTATGATTGTGACTGTAGGATTATGATTCTATGATAGTGATTGTATGATTGTGTTTGTATGATTGCGAATGTATGATTGTGATTGTATGATTGTGATTGTATAATTGTGATTGTATAACTGTGATTGCATGATTGTGATTGTATGATTGTCATTGTACGATTGTGGTTGTACGATTGTGATTGTATGATTGTGATTGTATGTTTGTGATTGTATGATTGTGATTGTATGATTGTGATTGTATGATTGTGATTGTATGATTGTGATTGTATGATTGTGATTGTATGATTGTGATTGTATGATTGTGATTGTATGATTGTGATTGTATCATTGTGATTGTGTGATTGCGTTTGTATGATTGTGATTGTATGATTGTGATTGTATGATTGTGATTGTATGATTGTGATTGTATGATTGTGATTGTATGACTGTGATTGTATGATTGTGATTGTATAATTGTGATTGTATGATTGAGATTGTATGATTGAGATTGTACGATTGTGGTTCTATGATTGTGATTGTACGATTGTGATTGTATGATTGTGATTGTATGATTGTGATTGTATGATTGTGATTGTATGATTGTGATTGTATGATTGTGATTGTATGATTGTGATTGTATGATTGCGATTGTATGATTGAGATTGTATGATTGAGATTGTACGATTGTGGTTCTATGATTGTGATTGTACGATTGTGATTGTACGATTGTGATTGTACGATTGTGATTGTACGATTGTGATTGTATGATTGTGATTGTATGATTGTGATTGTATGATTGTGATTGTATGATTGTGATTGTATGATTGTGATTGTATGATTGTGATTGTGTGAATGTGATTGTATGATTGTGATTGTATGATTGTGATTATATGATTGTGATTGTATGACTGTGATTGTATGATTGTGATTGTATGATTGTGATTGCATGATTGTGATTGTATGATTGTCATTGTATGATTGTGGTTTTATTATTGTGATTGTATGATTGTGATTGTATGATTGTGATTGTATGATTGTGATTGTATGATTGTGATTGTATGATTGTGATTGTATGATAGTGATTGCATGATTGTGATTGTATGATTGTCATTGTATGATTGTGGTTTTATGATTGTGATTGTATGATTGTGATTGTATGATTGTGATTGTATGATTGTGATTGTATGATTGTGATTGTATGATTGTGATTGTATGGCAGTGATTGTAAGATTGCGTTTGTATGATGCTAATTGTATGCATGTGAATGTATAATTCTGATTGTATGTTTGTGATAATATGATTGCGATTGTAGGATTGTGATTGTATGATTGTGATTGTAAGATTGTGATTGTATGATTGTGATTGTATGATTGTGATTGTGTGATTGCGTTTGTATGATTCTAATTGTATGCATGCGAATGTATAATTCTGATTGTATGTTTGTGATAATATGATTGCGATTGTATGATTGTGATTGTATGATAGTGATTGCATGATTGTGATTGTATGATTGTGATTGTGTGATTGCGATTGTATGATTCTAATTGTATGCATGCGAATGTATAATTCTCATTGTATGTTTGTGATAATATGATTGCGATTGTATGATTGTGACTGTATGATTGTGATTGTATGATTGTGATTGTATGACCGTGATTGTATGAATGTGATTGTATGATTGTGATTGTATGATTGCGATTGTATGATTGTGATCGTATGACTGTGATTGTATGATTGTGATTGTATGATTGTGATTGTATGATTGTGACTGTAGGATTATGATTCTATGATTGTGATTGTATGATTGTGATTGTATGATTGTGAATGTATGATTGTGATTGTATGATTGTGATTGTATGATTGTGATTGTATGATTGTGATTATATGATTGTGATTCTATGATTGTGATTGTAGGATTGTGATTGTATAATTGCGAGTGTCTGATTGCGATTGTGTGATTGTGATTGGATGATTGTGATTGTGTGATTGCGTTTGTATGATTCTAATTCTATGCATGTGAATGTATAATTCTGATTGTATGTTTGTGATAATATGATTGCGATTGTATGATTGCGATTGCATGATTGTGATTGTATGATTGTTATTGTATGATTGTTATTGTATGATTGTGATTGTATGATTGTAATTGTACGATTGTGATTGTATGATTGTGATTGTATGATTGGGATTGTATGATTGCGATTGTCTGATTGCGATTGTGTGATTGTGAATGTATGATTGTGATTGTATGATTGTGATTCTATGATTGTGATTGTATGATTGTAATTGTATGAATGTGATTGTATGATTGTGATTGTATGATTGTGATTCTATGATTCAGATTGTATGATTGTGATTGTATGACTGTGATTGTATGATTGTGATTGTATAATTGTGATTGTATAACTGTGATTGCATGATTGTGATTGTATGATTGTCATTGTACGATTGTGGTTGTACGATTGTGATTGTACGATTGTGATTGTACGATTGTGATTGTACGATTGTGATTGTACGATTGTGATTGTACGATTGTGATTGTACGATTGTGATTGTACGATTGTGATTGTACGATTGTGATTGTACGATTGTGATTGTACGATTGTGATTGTACGATTGTGATTGTACGATTGTGATTGTACGATTGTGATTGTACGATTGTGATTGTATGATTGTGATTGTATGATTGTGATTGTATGATTGTAATTGTATGAATTTGATTGTATGATTGCGATTGTCTGATTGCGATTGTGTGATTGTGACTGTATGATTGTGATTGTATGATTGTGATTGTATGATTGTGATTCTATGATTGTGATTGTATGATTGTGATTGTATGATTGTGATTGTATGATTGTGATTGTATGATTGTGATTGTATGATTGTGATTGTATGATTGTGATTGTGTGATTATGATTGTATGATTGTGATTGTATGATTGTGATTGTATGATTTTGATTGTATAATTGTGATTGTGTGATTGTGTGATTGTGATTGTGTGATTGTGACTGCATGATTGTGATTGTATGATTGTGATTGTATGTTTGTGATTGTATGATTGTGATTGTATGATTGTGATTGTATGATTGTGATTGTATGATTTTGATTGTATAATTGTGATTGTGTGATAGTGATTGTGTGATTGTGACCGCATGATTGTGATATTATGATTGTGATTGTATGATTGTAATTGTACGATTATGATTGTATGATTGTGATTGTATGATTCTACTTGCGTGATTGTGATTGTATGATTGTGAATATATAATTGTATTTGAGTTACTGTGATTGCCGGATTGCTATTGTATAATTCTGATTGTATGATAGTGATTGTGTGATTTTGATTGTACGATTGTAGTTCTATGATTGTGATTGTATGATTGTGATTGTATGATTGTGATTGTATGATTGTGATTGTATGATTGTGATTGTATGATTGTTATTGTATGATTGTGATTGTATGATTGTAGTTGTACGATTGTGATTGTATGATTGTGATTGTAAGATTGTACTTGCGTGATTGTGATTGTATGATTGTGAATATATAATTGTATTTGAGTGACTGTGATTGCCGGAATGCTATTGTATAATTCTGATTGTATGATAGTGATTGTGTGATTTTGATTGTACGATTGTAGTTCTATGATTGTGATTGTATGATTGTGATTGTATGATTGTGATTGTATGATTGTGATTGTATGATTGTGATTGTATGATTGTGATTGTATGATTGTGATTATATGATTGTGATTCTATGATTGTGATTGTAGGATTGTGATTGTATAATTGCGAGTGTCTGATTGCGATTGTGTGATTGTGATTGGATGATTGTGATTGTGTGATTGCGTTTGTATGATTCTAATTCTATGCATGTGAATGTATAATTCTGATTGTATGTTTGTGATAATATGATTGCGATTGTATGATTGCGATTGCATGATTGTGATTGTATGATTGTTATTGTATGATTGTGATTGTATGATTGTAATTGTACGATTGTGATTGTATGATTGTGATTGTATGATTGCGATTGTCTGATTGCGATTGTGTGATTGTGACTGTATGATTGGGATTGTATGATTGTGATTGTATGATTGTGATTGTATGATTGGGATTGTATGATTGCGATTGTCTGATTGCGATTGTGTGATTGTGAATGTATGATTGTGATTGTATGATTGTGATTCTATGATTGTGATTGTATGATTGTGATTGTATGATTTTGATTGTATAATTGTGATTGTGTGATAGTGATTGTGTGATTGTGACTGCATGATTGTGATATTATGATTGTGATTGTATGATTGTAATTGTACGATTATGATTGTATGATTGTGATTGTATGATTCTACTTGCGTGATTGTGATTGTATGATTGTGAATATATAATTGTATTTGAGTTACTGTGATTGCCGGATTGCTATTGTATAATTCTGATTGTATGATAGTGATTGTGTGATTTTGATTGTACGATTGTAGTTCTATGATTGTGATTGTATGATAGTGACTGTGTGATTGTGATTGTACGATTGTGGTTCTATGATTGTGATTGTATGATTGTGATTGTATGATTGTGATTGTATGATTGTGATTGTATGAATGTGATTGTATGATTGTGATTGTATGATTGCGATTGTATGATTTTGATCGTAAGACTGTGATTGTATGATTGTGATTGTATGATTGTGATTGCATGATTGTGATTGTATGTTTGTGATAATATGATTGCGATTGTATGATTCAGATTGTATGATTGTGATTGTATGATTGTGATTGTATGATTGTGATTGTATGATTGTGATTGTATGATTGTGATTGTTTGATTGTGATTGTATGATTGTGATTGTATGATTGTGATTGTATGATTGCGATTGTCTGATTGCGATTGTGTGATTGTGACTGTATGATTGTGATTGTATGATTGTGATTGTATGATTGTGATTCTATGATTGTGATTGTATGATTGTAATTGTATGAATGTGATTGTATGATTGTGATTGTATGATTGTGATTGTGTGATTGCGTTTGTATGATTCTAATTGTATGCATGTGAATGTATAATTCTGATTGTATGATTGTGATTGTATGATTGCGATTGTGTGATTGTGATTGTATGATTGTGATTGTATGATTGTGATTGCATGACTGTGATTGTATGATTGTGATTGTATAATTGTGATTGTATAACTGTGATTGCATGATTGTGATTGTATGATTGTCATTGTACGATTGTGGTTGTACGATTGTGATTGTACGATTGTGATTGTATGTTTGTGATTGTATGATTGTGATTGTATGATTGTGATTGTATGATTGTGATTGTATGATTGTGATTGTATGATTGTGATTGTATGATTGTGATTGTATGATTGTGATTGTATCATTGTGATTGTGTGATTGCGTTTGTATGATTGTGATTGTATGATTGTGATTGTATGATTGTGATTGTATGATTGTGATTGTATGATTGTGATTGTATGACTGTGATTGTATGATTGTGATTGTATAATTGTGATTGTATGATTGAGATTGTATGATTGCGATTGTACGATTGTGGTTCTATGATTGTGATTGTACGATTGTGATTGTACGATTGTGATTGTATGATTGTGATTGTATGATTGTGATTGTATGATTGTGATTGTATGATTGTGATTGTATGATTGTGATTGTATGATTGCGATTGTATGATTGCGATTGTATGATTGTGATTGTATGATTGTGATTGTATGATTGTGATTGTATGATTGTGATTGTATGATTGTGATTGTGTGATTATGATTGTATGATTGTGATTGTATGATTGTGATTGTATGATTTTGATTGTATAATTGTGATTGTGTGATTGTGTGATTGTGATTGTGTGATTGTGACTGCATGATTGTGATTGTATGATTGTGATTGTATGTTTGTGATTGTATGATTGTGATTGTATGATTGTGATTGTTTGATTGTGATTGTATGATTTTGATTGTATAATTGTGATTGTGTGATAGTGATTGTGTGATTGTGACTGTAGGATTATGATTCTATGATTGTGATTCTATGATTGTGATTGTATGATTGTTATTGTATGAATGTGATTGTATGATTGTGATTGTATGATTGTGATTCTGTGATTGCGTTTGTATGATTCTAATTGTATGCATGTGAATGTATAATTCTGATTGTATGTTTGTGATAATATGATTGCGATTGTATGATTGAGACTGTATCATTGTGATTGTATGATTGTTATTGTATGATTGTGATTGCATGATTGTGATTCTATGATTCAGATTGTATGATTGTGATTGTATGACTGTGATTGTATGATTGTGATTGTATAATTGTGATTGTATAACTGTGATTGCATGATTGTGATTGTATGATTGTCATTGTACGATTGTGGTTGTACGATTGTGATTGTACGATTGTGATTGTACGATTGTGATTGTACGATTGTGATTGTACGATTGTGATTGTACGATTGTGATTGTACGATTGTGATTGTACGATTGTGATTGTACGATTGTGATTGTACGATTGTGATTGTACGATTGTGATTGTACGATTGTGATTGTACGATTGTGATTGTACGATTGTGATTGTACGATTGTGATTGTACGATTGTGATTGTACGATTGTGATTGTATGATTGTGATTGTATGATTGTAATTGTATGAATTTGATTGTATGATTGCGATTGTCTGATTGCGATTGTCTGATTGCGATTGTGTGATTGTGACTGTATGATTGTGACTGTATGATTGTGATTGTATGATTGTGATTCTATGATTGTGATTGTATGATTGTGATTGTATGATTGTGATTGTATGATTGTGATTGTATGATTGTGATTGTATGATTGTGATTGTATGATTGTGATTGTGTGATTATGATTGTATGATTGTGATTGTATGATTGTGATTGTATGATTTTGATTGTATAATTGTGATTGTGTGATTGTGTGATTGTGATTGTGTGATTGTGACTGCATGATTGTGATTGTATGATTGTGATTGTATGTTTGTGATTGTATGATTGTGATTGTATGATTGTGATTGTATGATTGTGATTGTATGATTTTGATTGTATAATTGTGATTGTGTGATAGTGATTGTGTGATTGTGACTGCATGATTGTGATATTATGATTGTGATTGTATGATTGTAATTGTACGATTATGATTGTATGATTGTGATTGTATGATTCTACTTGCGTGATTGTGATTGTATGATTGTGAATATATAATTGTATTTGAGTTACTGTGATTGCCGGATTGCTATTGTATAATTCTGATTGTATGATAGTGATTGTGTGATTTTGATTGTACGATTGTAGTTCTATGATTGTGATTGTATGATTGTGATTGTATGATTGTGATTGTATGATTGTGATTGTATGATTGTGATTGTATGATTGTTATTGTATGATTGTGATTGTATGATTGTAGTTGTACGATTGTGATTGTATGATTGTGATTGTAAGATTGTACTTGCGTGATTGTGATTGTATGATTGTGAATATATAATTGTATTTGAGTGACTGTGATTGCCGGAATGCTATTGTATAATTCTGATTGTATGATAGTGATTGTGTGATTTTGATTGTACGATTGTAGTTCTATGATTGTGATTGTATGATTGTGATTGTATGATTGTGATTGTATGATTGTGATTGTATGATTGTGATTGTATGATTGTGATTGTATGATTGTGATTATATGATTGTGATTCTATGATTGTGATTGTAGGATTGTGATTGTATAATTGCGAGTGTCTGATTGCGATTGTGTGATTGTGATTGGATGATTGTGATTGTGTGATTGCGTTTGTATGATTCTAATTCTATGCATGTGAATGTATAATTCTGATTGTATGTTTGTGATAATATGATTGCGATTGTATGATTGCGATTGCATGATTGTGATTGTATGATTGTTATTGTATGATTGTGATTGTATGATTGTAATTGTACGATTGTGATTGTATGATTGTGATTGTGTGATTGTGACTGTATGATTGGGATTGTATGATTGTGATTGTATGATTGTGATTGTATGATTGGGATTGTATGACTGCGATTGTCTGATTGCGATTGTGTGATTGTGAATGTATGATTGTGATTGTATGATTGTGATTCTATGATTGTGATTGTATGATTGTGATTGTATGATTTTGATTGTATAATTGTGATTGTGTGATAGTGATTGTGTGATTGTGACTGCATGATTGTGATATTATGATTGTGATTGTATGATTGTAATTGTACGATTATGATTGTATGATTGTGATTGTATGATTCTACTTGCGTGATTGTGATTGTATGATTGTGAATATATAATTGTATTTGAGTTACTGTGATTGCCGGATTGCTATTGTATAATTCTGATTGTATGATAGTGATTGTGTGATTTTGATTGTACGATTGTAGTTCTATGATTGTGATTGTATGATAGTGACTGTGTGATTGTGATTGTACGATTGTGGTTCTATGATTGTGATTGTATGATTGTGATTGTATGATTGTGATTGTATGAATGTGATTGTATGATTGTGATTGTATGATTGCGATTGTATGATTTTGATCGTAAGACTGTGATTGTATGATTGTGATTGTATGATTGTGATTGTATGATTGTGATTGTATGTTTGTGATAATATGATTGCGATTGTATGATTCAGATTGTATGATTGTGATTGTATGATTGTGATTGTATGATTGTGATTGTATGATTGTGATTGTTTGATTGTGATTGTATGATTGTGATTGTATGATTGTGATTGTATGATTGCGATTGTCTGATTGCGATTGTGTGATTGTGACTGTATGATTGTGATTGTATGATTGTGATTGTATGATTGTGATTCTATGATTGTGATTGTATGATTGTAATTGTATGAATGTGATTGTATGATTGTGATTGTATGATTGTGATTGTGTGATTGCGTTTGTATGATTCTAATTGTATGCATGTGAATGTATAATTCTGATTGTATGATTGTGATTGTATGATTGCGATTGTGTGATTGTGATTGTATGATTGTGATTGTATGATTGTGATTGTATGACTGTGATTGTATGATTGTGATTGTATAATTGTGATTGTATAACTGTGATTGCATGATTGTGATTGTATGATTGTCATTGTACGATTGTGGTTGTACGATTGTGATTGTATGATTGTGATTGTATGTTTGTGATTGTATGATTGTGATTGTATGATTGTGATTGTATGATTGTGATTGTATGATTGTGATTGTATGATTGTGATTGTATGATTGTGATTGTATGATTGTGATTGTATCATTGTGATTGTGTGATTGCGTTTGTATGATTGTGATTGTATGATTGTGATTGTATGATTGTGATTGTATGATTGTGATTGTATGATTGTGATTGTATGACTGTGATTGTATGATTGTGATTGTATAATTGTGATTGTATGATTGAGATTGTATGATTGAGATTGTACAATTGTGGTTCTATGATTGTGATTGTACGATTGTGATTGTATGATTGTGATTGTATGATTGTGATTGTATGATTGTGATTGTATGATTGTGATTGTATGATTGTGATTGTATGATTGTGATTGTATGATTGCGATTGTATGATTGAGATTGTATGATTGAGATTGTACGATTGTGGTTCTATGATTGTGATTGTACGATTGTGATTGTACGATTGTGATTGTACGATTGTGATTGTACGATTGTGATTGTACGATTGTGATTGTATGATTGTGATTGTATGATTGTGATTGTATGATTGTGATTGTATGATTGTGATTGTGTGAATGTGATTGTATGATTGTGATTGTATGATTGTGATTATATGATTGTGATTGTATGACTGTGATTGTATGATTGTGATTGTATGATTGTGATTGCATGATTGTGATTGTATGATTGTCATTGTATGATTGTGGTTTTATTATTGTGATTGTATGATTGTGATTGTATGATTGTGATTGTATGATAGTGATTGCATGATTGTGATTGTATGATTGTCATTGTATGATTGTGGTTTTATGATTGTGATTGTATGATTGTGATTGTATGATTGTGATTGTATGATTGTGATTGTATGATTGTGATTGTATGATTGTGATTGTATGGCAGTGATTGTATGATTGCGTTTGTATGATGCTAATTGTATGCATGTGAATGTATAATTCTGATTGTATGTTTGTGATAATATGATTGCGATTGTAGGATTGTGATTGTATGATTGTGATTGTAAGATTGTGATTGTATGATTGTGATTGTATGATTGTGATTGTGTGATTGCGTTTGTATGATTCTAATTGTATGCATGCGAATGTATAATTCTGATTGTATGTTTGTGATAATATGATTGCGATTGTATGATTGTGACTGTATGATTGTGATTGTATGATTGTGATTGTATGATTGTGATTGTATCATTGTGATTGTGTGATTGCGTTTGTATGATTGTGATTGTATGATTGTGATTGTATGATTGTGATTGTACGATTGTGATTGTGTGATTGCGTTTGTACGATTCTAATTGTATGCATGTGAATGTATAATTCTGATTGTATGTTTGTGATAATATGATTGCGATTGTATGATTGTTACTGTATGATTGTGATTGTATGATTGTGATTGTATGATTGTGTTTGTATGATTGCGATTGTATGATTGTGATTGTGTGAATGTGATTGTATGATTGTGATTGTATGATTGTGATTATATGATTGCGATTGTATGACTGTGATTGTATGATTGTGATTGTATGATTGTGATTGCATGATTGTGATTGTATGATTGTCATTGTATGATTGTGGTTTTATTATTGTGATTGTATGATTGTGATTGTATGATTGTGATTGTATGATTGTGATTGTATGATTGTGATTGTATGATAGTGATTGCATGATTGTGATTGTATGATTGTCATTGTATGATTGTGGTTTTATGATTGTGATTGTATGATTGTGATTGTATGATTGTGATTGTATGATTGTGATTGTATGATTGTGATTGTATGGCAGTGATTGTATGATTGCGTTTGTATGATGCTAATTGTATGCATGTGAATGTATAATTCTGATTGTATGTTTGTGATAATATGATTGCGATTGTAGGATTGTGATTGTATGATTGTGATTGTATGATTGTGATTGTAAGATTGTAATTGTATGATTGTGATTGTATGATTGTGATTGTATGATTGCGATTGTCTGATTGCGATTGTGTGATTGTGAATGTATGATTGCGATTCTATGATAGTGATTGTATGATTGTAATTGCATGAATGTGATTGTATGATTGTGATTGTATGATTGTGATTGTGTGATTGCGTTTGTATGATTGTGATTGTATGATTGTGATTGTATGATTGTGATTGTATGATTGTGATTGTGTGATTGCGTTTGTATGATTCTAATTGTATGCATGCGAATGTATAATTCTGATTGTATGTTTGTGATAATATGATTGCGATTGTATGATTGTGACTGTATGATTGTGATTGTATGATTGTGATTGTATGATTGCGATTGTATGACTGTGATTGTATGAATGTGATTGTATGATTGTGATTGTATGATTGTACTTGCGTGATTGTGATTGTATGATTGTGAATATATAATTGTATTTGAGTGACTGTGATTGCCGGATTGCTATTGTATAATTCTGATTGTATGATAGTGACTGTGTGATTGTGATTGTACGATTGTGGTTCTATGATTGTGATTGTAAGATTGTTATTGTATGATTGTGATTGTATGATTGTGATTGTATGATTGTGATTGTATCATTGTGATTGTATGATTGTGATTGTATGATTGTGATCCTATGATTGTGATTGTAGGATTGTGATAGTACAATTGCGATTATCTGATTGCGATTGTGTGATTGTGAATGTATGATTGTGATTCTATGATTGAGATTGTATGATTGTGATTGTATGATTGTGATTGTATGATTGCGATTGTATGATTGTGATTGTATGATTGTGATTGTATGATTGTGATTGTATCATTGTGATTGTATGATTGTGGTTGTATCATTGTGATTTTATGATTGTGATTGTATGATTGTGATTGTATGATTGTGATTGTATGATTGTGATTGCATGATTGTGATTGTATGATTGTCATTGTATGATTGTGGTTGTATGATTGTGATTGTATGATTGTGATTGTATGATTGTGACTGTAGGATTATGATTCTATGATAGTGATTGTATGATTGTGTTTGTATGATTGTGAATGTATGATTGTGATTGTATGATTGTGATTGTATGATTGTGATTGTATGATTGTGATTGTATGATTGTGATTGTATGATTGTGATTATATGATTGTGATTCTATGATTGTGATTGTAGGATTGTGATTGTATAATTGCGAGTGTCTGATTGCGATTGTGTGATTGTGATAGGATGATTGTGATTGTGTGATTGCGTTTGTATGATTCTAATTGTATGCATGTGAATGTATAATTCTGATTGTATGATTGTGATTGTATGATTGTGATTGTATGATTGTGATTGTATGATTGTGATTGTATGATTGTGATTGTATGATTGTGATTGTATGATTGTGATTGTATGATTGTGATTGTATGATTGTGATTGTATGATTGTGATTGTATGATTGTGATTGTATGATTGTGATTGTGTGATTGAGTATGTATGATTCTAATTGTATGCATGCGAATGTATAATTCTTATTGTATGTTTGTGATAATATGATTGCGATTGTATGATTGTCATTGTATGATTGTGGTTTTATTATTGTGATTGTATGATTGTGATCGTATGACTGTGATTGTATGATTGTGATTGTATGATTGTGATTGTATGATTGTCATTGTATGATTGTGATTGTATGATTGTGATTGTGTGATTGCGTTTGTATGATTCTAATTGTATGCATGCGAATGTATAATTCTGATTGTATGTTTGTGATAATATGATTGCGATTGTATGATTGTTACTGTATGATTGTGATTGTATGATTGTGATTGTGTGATTGCGTTTGTATGATTCTAATTGTATGCATGTGAATGTATAATTCTGATTGTATGATTGTGATTGTATGATTGTGATTGTATGATTGTGATTGTATGATTGTGATTGTATGATAGTGATTGTATGATTGTGTTTGTATGATTGTGATTGTATGATTGTGATTGTATGATTGTGACTGTATGATTGTCATTGTATGATTGTGATTGTATGATTGTGATTGCATGATTGTGATTGTATGATTGTCATTGTATGATTGTGATTGTATGATTGTGATTGTATGATTGTGATTGTATGATTGTGATTGTATGATTGTGATTGTATGATTGTGATTGTATGATTGTGATTGTATGATTGTGATTGTATGGCAGTGATTGTATGATTGCGTTTGTATGATGCTAATTGTATGCATGTGAATGTATAATTCTGAATGTATGTTTGTGATAATATGATTGCGATTGTAGGATTGTGATTGTATGATTGTGATTGTAAGATTGTGATTGTATGATTGTGATTGTATGATTGTGATTGTGTGATTGCGTTTGTATGATTCTAATTGTATGCATGCGAATGTATAATTCTGATTGTATGTTTGTGATAATATGATTGCGATTGTATGATTGTGACTGTATGATTGTGATTGTATGATTGTGATTGTATGATTGTGATTGTATCATTGTGATTGTGTGATTGCGTTTGTATGATTGTGATTGTATGATTGTGATTGTGTGATTGCGTTTGTACGATTCTAATTGTATGCATGTGAATGTATAATTCTGATTGTATGTTTGTGATAATATGATTGCGATTGTATGATTGTTACTGTATGATTGTGATTGTATGATTGTGATTGTATGATTGTGTTTGTATGATTGCGATTGTATGATTGTGATTGTGTGAATGTGATTGTATGATTGTGATTGTATGATTGTGATTATATGATTGTGATTGTATGACTGTGATTGTATGATTGTGATTGTATGATTGTGATTGCATGATTGTGATTGTATGATTGTCATTGTATGATTGTGGTTTTATTATTGTGATTGTATGATTGTGATTGTATGATTGTGATTGTATGATTGCGATTGTATGATTGTGATTGTATGATAGTGATTGCATGATTGTGATTGTATGATTGTCATTGTATGATTGTGGTTTTATGATTGTGATTGTATGATTGTGATTGTATGATTGTGATTGTATGATTGTGATTCTATGATTGTGATTGTATGATTATGATTGTATGGCAGTGATTGTATGATTGCGTTTGTATGATGCTAATTGTATGCATGTGAATGTATAATTCTGATTGTATGTTTGTGATAATATGATTGCGATTGTAGGATTGTGATTGTATGATTGTGATTGTAAGATTGTAATTGTATGATTGTGATTGTATGATTGTGATTGTATGATTGCGATTGTCTGATTGCGATTGTGTGATTGTGAATGTATGATTGCGATTCTGTGATAGTGATTGTATGATTGTAATTGCATGAATGTGATTGTATGATTGTGATTGTATGATTGTGATTGTGTGATTGCGTTTGTATGATTGTGATTGTATGATTGTGATTGTATGATTGTGATTGTATGATTGTGATTGTGTGATTGCGTTTGTATGATTCTAATTGTATGCATGCGAATGTATAATTCTGATTGTATGTTTGTGATAATATGATTGCGATTGTATGATTGTGACTGTATGATTGTGATTGTATGATTGTGATTGTATGATTGCGATTGTATGACTGTGATTGTATGAATGTGATTGTATGATTGTGATTGTATGATTGTGATCGTATGACTGTGATTGTATGATTGTGATTGTATGATTGTGATTGTATGATTGTCATTGTATGATTGTGATTGTATGATTGTGATTGCATGATTGTGATTGTATGATTGTCATTGTATGATTGTGGTTGTATGATTGTGATTGTATGATTGTGATTGTATGATTGTGACTGTAGGATTATGATTCTATGATTGTGATTGTATGATTGTGAATGTATGATTGTGATTGTATGATTGTGATTGTATGATTGTGATTGTATGATTGTGATTGTATGATTGTGATTATATGATTGTGATTCTATGATTGTGATTGTAGGATTGTGATTGTATAATTGCGAGTGTCTGATTGCAATTGTGTGATTGTGATTGGATGATTGTGATTGTGTGATTGCGTTTGTGTGATTCTAATTCTATGCATGTGAATGTATAATTCCGATTGTATGTTTGTGATAATATGATTGCGATTGTATGATTGCGATTGCATGATTGTGATTGTATGATTGCGATTGTATGATTGTGATCGTAAGACTGTGATTGTATGATTGTGATTGTATGATTGTGATTGTATGATTGTGATTGTATGTTTGTGATAATATGATTGCGATTGTATGATTCAGATTGTATGATTGTGATTGTATGATTGTGATTGTATGATTGTGATTGTATGATTGTAATTGTATGAATGTGATTGTATGATTGTGATTGTATGATTGTGATTGTGTGATTGCGTTTGTATGATTCTAATTGTATGCATGTGAATGTATAATTCTGATTGTATGATTGTGATTGTATGATTGTGATTGTATGATTGTGATTGTATGATTGTGATTGCATGATTGTGATTGTATGATTGTGATTGTATGATTGTGATTGTATGATTGTGATTGTGTGATTGCGTTTGTATGATTCTAATTGTATGCATGCGAATGTATGATTGTGATTGCATGTTTGTGATAATATGATTGCGATTGTATGATTGTGACTGTATGATTGTGATTGTATGATTGTGACTGTATGATTGTGATTGTACGATTGTGATTGTACGATTGTGATTGTACGATTGTGATTTTATAATTGTGACTGTATGATTGTAACTGTATGATAGAGATTGTGTAAATGCGATTGTGATTGCATGATCGTAATTGTATGATTGTGAATGTATGATTATGATTGCATGATTGCGATTGTCTGATTGCGATTGTGTGATTGTGAATGTATGATTGTGATTGTATAATTGTGATTGTGTGATAGTGATTGTGTGATTGTGACTGCATGATTGTGATATTATGATTGTGATTGTATGATTGTAATTGTACGATTATGATTGTATGATTGTGATTGTATGATTCTACTTGCGTGATTGTGATTGTATGATTGTGAATATATAATTGTATTTGAGTTACTGTGATTGCCGGATTGCTATTGTATAATTCTGATTGTATGATAGTGATTGTGTGATTTTGTTTGTACGATTGTAGTTCTATGGTTGTGATTGTATGATAGTGACTGTGTGATTGTGATTGTACGATTGTGGTTCTATGATTGTGATTGTATGATTGTGATTGTATGATTGTGATTGTATGAATGTGATTGTATGATTGTGATTGTATGATTGCGATTGTATGATTTTGATCGTAAGACTGTGATTGTATGATTGTGATTGTATGATTGTGATTGTATGATTGTGATTGTATGATTGTGATTGTATGTTTGTGATAATATGATTGCGATTGTATGATTCAGATTGTATGATTGTGATTGTATGATTGTGATTGTATGATTGTGATTGTATGATTGTGATTGTATGATTGTGATTGTTTGATTGTGATTGTATGATTGTGATTGTATGATTGTGATTGTATGATTGCGATTGTCTGATTGCGATTGTGTGATTGTGACTGTATGATTGTGATTGTATGATTGTGATTGTATGATTGTGATTCTATGATTGTGATTGTATGATTGTAATTGTATGAATGTGATTGTATGATTGTGATTGTATGATTGTGATTGTGTGATTGCGTTTGTATGATTCTAATTGTATGCATGTGAATGTATAATTCTGATTGTATGATTGTGATTGTATGATTGCGATTGTGTGATTGTGATTGTATGATTGTGATTGTATGATTGTGATTGCATGACTGTGATTGTATGATTGTGATTGTATAATTGTGATTGTATAACTGTGATTGCATGATTGTGATTGTATGATTGTCATTGTACGATTGTGGTTGTACGATTGTGATTGTATGATTGTGATTGTATGTTTGTGATTGTATGATTGTGATTGTATGATTGTGATTGTATGATTGTGATTGTATGATTGTGATTGTATGATTGTGATTGTATGATTGTGATTGTATGATTGTGATTGTATGATTGTGATTGTATCATTGTGATTGTGTGATTGCGTTTGTATGATTGTGATTGTATGATTGTGATTGTATGATTGTGATTGTATGATTGTGATTGTATGATTGTGATTGTATGACTGTGATTGTATGATTGTGATTGTATAATTGTGATTGTATGATTGAGATTGTATGATTGAGATTGTACGATTGTGGTTCTATGATTGTGATTGTACGATTGTGATTGTATGATTGTGATTGTATGATTGTGATTGTATGATTGTGATTGTATGATTGTGATTGTATGATTGTGATTGTATGATTGTGATTGTATGATTGCGATTGTATGATTGTGATTGTATGATTGTGATTGTATGATTGTGATTGTATGATTGTGATTGTATGATTGTGATTGTATGATTGTGATTGTGTGATTATGATTGTATGATTGTGATTGTATGATTGTGATTGTATGATTTTGATTGTATAATTGTGATTGTGTGATTGTGTGATTGTGATTGTGTGATTGTGACTGCATGATTGTGATTGTATGATTGTGATTGTATGTTTGTGATTGTATGATTGTGATTGTATGATTGTGATTGTTTGATTGTGATTGTATGATTTTGATTGTATAATTGTGATTGTGTGATAGTGATTGTGTGATTGTGACTGTAGGATTATGATTCTATGATTGTGATTGTATGATTGTGATTGTATGATTGTGAATGTATGATTGTGATTGTATGATTGTGATTGTATGATTGTGATTGTATGATTGTGATTATATGATTGTGATTCTATGATTGTGATTGTAGGATTGTGATTGTATAATTGCGAGTGTCTGATTGCGATTGTGTGATTGTGATTGGATGATTGTGATTGTGTGATTGCGTTTGTATGATTCTAATACTATGCATGTGAATGTATAATTCTGATTGTATGTTTGTGATAATATGATTGCGATTGTATGATTGCGATTGCATGATTGTGATTGTATGATTGTTATTGTATGATTGTGATTGTATGATTGTAATTGTACGATTGTGATTGTATGATTGTGATTGTATGATTGCGATTGTCTGATTGCGATTGTGTGATTGTGACTGTATGATTGGGATTGTATGATTGTGATTGTATGATTGTGATTGTATGATTGGGATTGTATGATTGCGATTGTCTGATTGCGATTGTGTGATTGTGAATGTATGATTGTGATTGTATGATTGTGATTCTATGATTGTGATTGTATGATTGTAATTGTATGAATGTGATTGTATGATTGTGATTGTATGATTGTGATTCTATGATTGTGATTCTATGATTGTGATTGTATGATTGTTATTGTATGAATGTGATTGTATGATTGTGATTGTATGATTGTGATTCTGTGATTGCGTTTGTATGATTCTAATTGTATGCATGTGAATGTATAATTCTGATTGTATGTTTGTGATAATATGATTGCGATTGTATGATTGAGACTGTATCATTGTGATTGTATGATTGTTATTGTATGATTGTGATTGTATGATTGTGATTCTATGATTCAGATTGTATGATTGTGATTGTATGACTGTGATTGTATGATTGTGATTGTATAATTGTGATTGTATAACTGTGATTGCATGATTGTGATTGTATGATTGTCATTGTACGATTGTGGTTGTACGATTGTGATTGTACGATTGTGATTGTACGATTGTGATTGTACGATTGTGATTGTACGATTGTGATTGTACGATTGTGATTGTACGATTGTGATTGTACGATTGTGATTGTACGATTGTGATTGTACGATTGTGATTGTACGATTGTGATTGTACGATTGTGATTGTACGATTGTGATTGTACGATTGTGATTGTACGATTGTGATTGTACGATTGTGATTGTACGATTGTGATTGTATGATTGTGATTGTATGATTGTAATTGTATGAATTTGATTGTATGATTGCGATTGTCTGATTGCGATTGTCTGATTGCGATTGTGTGATTGTGACTGTATGATTGTGATTGTATGATTGTGATTGTATGATTGTGATTCTATGATTGTGATTGTATGATTGTGATTGTATGATTGTGATTGTATGATTGTGATTGTATGATTGTGATTGTATGATTGTGATTGTATGATTGTGATTGTATGATTGTGATTGTGTGATTATGATTGTATGATTGTGATTGTATGATTGTGATTGTATGATTTTGATTGTATAATTGTGATTGTGTGATTGTGTGATTGTGATTGTGTGATTGTGACTGCATGATTGTGATTGTATGATTGTGATTGTATGTTTGTGATTGTATGATTGTGATTGTATGATTGTGATTGTATGATTGTGATTGTATGATTTTGATTGTATAATTGTGATTGTGTGATAGTGATTGTGTGATTGTGACTGCATGATTGTGATATTATGATTGTGATTGTATGATTGTAATTGTACGATTATGATTGTATGATTGTGATTGTATGATTCTACTTGCGTGATTGTGATTGTATGATTGTGAATATATAATTGTATTTGAGTTACTGTGATTGCCGGATTGCTATTGTATAATTCTGATTGTATGATAGTGATTGTGTGATTTTGATTGTACGATTGTAGTTCTATGATTGTGATTGTATGATTGTGATTGTATGATTGTGATTGTATGATTGTGATTGTATGATTGTGATTGTATGATTGTTATTGTATGATTGTGATTGTATGATTGTAGTTGTACGATTGTGATTGTATGATTGTGATTGTAAGATTGTACTTGCGTGATTGTGATTGTATGATTGTGAATATATAATTGTATTTGAGTGACTGTGATTGCCGGAATGCTATTGTATAATTCTGATTGTATGATAGTGATTGTGTGATTTTGATTGTACGATTGTAGTTCTATGATTGTGATTGTATGATTGTGATTGTATGATTGTGATTGTATGATTGTGATTGTATGATTGTGATTGTATGATTGTGATTGTATGATTGTGATTATATGATTGTGATTATATGATTGTGATTGTAGGATTGTGATTGTATAATTGCGAGTGTCTGATTGCGATTGTGTGATTGTGATTGGATGATTGTGATTGTGTGATTGCGTTTGTATGATTCTAATTCTATGCATGTGAATGTATAATTCTGATTGTATGTTTGTGATAATATGATTGCGATTGTATGATTGCGATTGCATGATTGTGATTGTATGATTGTTATTGTATGATTGTGATTGTATGATTGTAATTGTACGATTGTGATTGTATGATTGTGATTGTATGATTGCGATTGTCTGATTGCGATTGTGTGATTGTGACTGTATGATTGGGATTGTATGATTGTGATTGTATGATTGTGATTGTATGATTGGGATTGTATGATTGCGATTGTCTGATTGCGATTGTGTGATTGTGAATGTATGATTGTGATTGTATGATTGTGATTCTATGATTGTGATTGTATGATTGTGATTGTATGATTTTGATTGTATAATTGTGATTGTGTGATAGTGATTGTGTGATTGTGACTGCATGATTGTGATATTATGATTGTGATTGTATGATTGTAATTGTACGATTATGATTGTATGATTGTGATTGTATGATTCTACTTGCGTGATTGTGATTGTATGATTGTGAATATATAATTGTATTTGAGTTACTGTGATTGCCGGATTGCTATTGTATAATTCTGATTGTATGATAGTGATTGTGTGATTTTGATTGTACGATTGTAGTTCTATGATTGTGATTGTATGATAGTGACTGTGTGATTGTGATTGTACGATTGTGGTTCTATGATTGTGATTGTATGATTGTGATTGTATGATTGTGATTGTATGAATGTGATTGTATGATTGTGATTGTATGATTGCGATTGTATGATTTTGATCGTAAGACTGTGATTGTATGATTGTGATTGTATGATTGTGATTGTATGATTGTGATTGTATGTTTGTGATAATATGATTGCGATTGTATGATTCAGATTGTATGATTGTGATTGTATGATTGTGATTGTATGATTGTGATTGTATGATTGTGATTGTTTGATTGTGATTGTATGATTGTGATTGTATGATTGTGATTGTATGATTGCGATTGTCTGATTGCGATTGTGTGATTGTGACTGTATGATTGTGATTGTATGATTGTGATTGTACGATTGTGGTTCTATGATTGTGATTGTATGATTGTGATTGTATGATTGTGATTGTATGAATGTGATTGTATGATTGTGATTGTATGATTGCGATTGTATGATTTTGATCGTAAGACTGTGATTGTATGATTGTGATTGTATGATTGTGATTGTATGATTGTGATTGTATGTTTGTGATAATATGATTGCGATTGTATGATTCAGATTGTATGATTGTGATTGTGATTGTATGATTGTGATTGTATGATTGTGATTGTATGATTGTGATTGTATGATTGTGATTGTATGATTGTGATTGTATGATTGTGATTGTATGATTGTGATTGTATCATTGTGATCGTGTGATTGCGTTTGTATGATTGTGATTGTATGATTGTGATTGTATGATTGTGATTGTATGATTGTGATTGTATGATTGTGATTGTATGACTGTGATTGTATGATTGTGATTGTATAATTGTGATTGTATGATTGAGATTGTATGATTGAGATTGTACGATTGTGGTTCTATGATTGTGATTGTACGATTGTGATTGTATGATTGTGATTGTATGATTGTGATTGTATGATTGTGATTGTATGATTGTGATTGTATGATTGTGATTGTATGATTGTGATTGTATGATTGCGATTGTATGATTGTGATTGTATGATTGTGATTGTATGATTGTGATTGTATGATTGTGATTGTATGATTGTGATTGTATGATTGTGATTGTGTGATTATGATTGTATGATTGTGATTGTATGATTGTGATTGTATGATTTTGATTGTATAATTGTGATTGTGTGATTGTGTGATTGTGATTGTGTGATTGTGACTGCATGATTGTGATTGTATGATTGTGATTGTATGTTTGTGATTGTATGATTGTGATTGTATGATTGTGATTGTTTGATTGTGATTGTATGATTTTGATTGTATAATTGTGATTGTGTGATAGTGATTGTGTGATTGTGACTGCATGATTGTGATATTATGATTGTGATTGTATGATTGTAATTGTACGATTATGATTGTATGATTGTGATTGTATGATTCTACTTGCGTGATTGTGATTGTATGATTGTGAATATATAATTGTATTTGAGTTACTGTGATTGCCGGATTGCTATTGTATAATTCTGATTGTATGATAGTGATTGTGTGATTTTGATTGTACGATTGTAGTTCTATGATTGTGATTGTATGATTGTGATTGTATGATTGTGATTGTATGATTGTGATTGTATGATTGTGATTGTATGATTGTTATTGTATGATTGTGATTGTATGATTGTAGTTGTACGATTGTGATTGTATGATTGTGATTGTAGGATTGTACTTGCGTGATTGTGATTGTATGATTGTGAATATATAATTGTATTTGAGTGACTGTGATTGCCGGAATGCTATTGTATAATTCTGATTGTATGATAGTGACTGTGTGATTGTGATTGTACGATTGTGGTTCTATGATTGTGATTGTATGATTGTGATTGTATGATTGTGATTGTATGAATGTGATTGTATGATTGTGATTGTATGATTGCGATTGTATGATTTTGATCGTAAGACTGTGATTGTATGATTGTGATTGTATGATTGTGATTGTATGATTGTGATTGTATGTTTGTGATAATATGATTGCGATTGTATGATTCAGATTGTATGATTGTGATTGTATGATTGTGATTGTATGATTGTGATTGTATGATTGTGATTGTATGATTGTGATTGTTTGATTGTGATTGTATGATTGTGATTGTATGATTGTGATTGTATGATTGCGATTGTCTGATTGCGATTGTGTGATTGTGACTGTATGATTGTGATTGTATGATTGTGATTGTATGATTGTGATTCTATGATTGTGATTGTATGATTGTAATTGTATGAATGTGATTGTATGATTGTGATTGTATGATTGTGATTGTGTGATTGCGTTTGTATGATTCTAATTGTATGCATGTGAATGTATAATTCTGATTGTATGATTGTGATTGTATGATTGCGATTGTGTGATTGTGATTGTATGATTGTGATTGTATGATTGTGATTGTATGACTGTGATTGTATGATTGTGATTGTATAATTGTGATTGTACAACTGTGATTGCATGATTGTGATTGTATGATTGTCATTGTACGATTGTGGTTGTACGATTGTGATTGTATGATTGTGATTGTATGTTTGTGATTGTATGATTGTGATTGTATGATTGTGATTGTATGATTGTGATTGTATGATTGTGATTGTATGATTGTGATTGTATGATTGTGATTGTATGATTGTGATTGTATCATTGTGATTGTGTGATTGCGTTTGTATGATTGTGATTGTATGATTGTGATTGTATGATTGTGATTGTATGATTGTGATTGTATGATTGTGATTGTATGACTGTGATTGTATGATTGTGATTGTATAATTGTGATTGTATGATTGAGATTGTATGATTGAGATTGTACAATTGTGGTTCTATGATTGTGATTGTACGATTGTGATTGTATGATTGTGATTGTATGATTGTGATTGTATGATTGTGATTGTATGATTGTGATTGTATGATTGTGATTGTATGATTGTGATTGTATGATTGCGATTGTATGATTGAGATTGTATGATTGAGATTGTACGATTGTGGTTCTATGATTGTGATTGTACGATTGTGATTGTACGATTGTGATTGTACGATTGTGATTGTATGATTGTGATTGTATGATTGTGATTGTATGATTGTGATTGTATGATTGTGATTGTATGATTGTGATTGTATGATTGTGATTGTATGATTGTGATTGTGTGAATGTGATTGTATGATTGTGATTGTATGATTGTGATTATATGATTGTGATTGTATGACTGTGATTGTATGATTGTGATTGTATGATTGTGATTGCATGATTGTGATTGTATGATTGTCATTGTATGATTGTGGTTTTATTATTGTGATTGTATGATTGTGATTGTATGATTGTGATTGTATGATTGTGATTGTATGATTGTGATTGTATGATAGTGATTGCATGATTGTGATTGTATGATTGTCATTGTATGATTGTGGTTTTATGATTGTGATTGTATGATTGTGATTGTATGATTGTGATTGTATGATTGTGATTGTATGATTGTGATTGTATGATTGTGATTGTATGGCAGTGATTGTATGATTGCGTTTGTATGATGCTAATTGTATGCATGTGAATGTATAATTCTGATTGTATGTTTGTGATAATATGATTGCGATTGTAGGATTGTGATTGTATGATTGTGATTGTAAGATTGTGATTGTATGATTGTGATTGTATGATTGTGATTGTGTGATTGCGTTTGTATGATTCTAATTGTATGCATGCGAATGTATAATTCTGATTGTATGTTTGTGATAATATGATTGCGATTGTATGATTGTGACTGTATGATTGTGATTGTATGATTGTGATTGTATGATTGTGATTGTATCATTGTGATTGTGTGATTGCGTTTGTATGATTGTGATTGTATGATTGTGATTGTATGATTGTGATTGTACGATTGTGATTGTGTGATTGCGTTTGTACGATTCTAATTGTATGCATGTGAATGTATAATTCTGATTGTATGTTTGTGATAATATGATTGCGATTTTATGATTGTTACTGTATGATTGTGATTGTATGATTGTGATTGTATGATTGTGTTTGTATGATTGCGATTGTATGATTGTGATTGTGTGAATGTGATTGTATGATTGTGATTGTATGATTGTGATTATATGATTGTGATTGTATGACTGTGATTGTATGATTGTGATTGTATGATTGTGATTGCATGATTGTGATTGTATGATTGTCATTGTATGATTGTGGTTTTATTATTGTGATTGTATGATTGTGATTGTATGATTGTGATTGTATGATTGTGATTGTATGATTGTGATTGTATGATTGTGATTGTATGATAGTGATTGCATGATTGTGATTGTATGATTGTCATTGTATGATTGTGGTTTTATGATTGTGATTGTATGATTGTGATTGTATGATTGTGATTGTATGATTGTGATTGTATGATTGTGATTGTATGGCAGTGATTGTATGATTGCGTTTGTATGATGCTAATTGTATGCATGTGAATGTATAATTCTGATTGTATGTTTGTGATAATATGATTGCGATTGTAGGATTGTGATTGTATGATTGTGATTGTATGATTGTGATTGTAAGATTGTAATTGTATGATTGTGATTGTATGATTGTGATTGTATGATTGCGATTGTCTGATTGCGATTGTGTGATTGTGAATGTATGATTGCGATTCTATGATAGTGATTGTATGATTGTAATTGCATGAATGTGATTGTATGATTGTGATTGTATGATTGTGATTGTGTGATTGCGTTTGTATGATTGTGATTGTATGATTGTGATTGTATGATTGTGATTGTATGATTGTGATTGTATGATTGTGATTGTATGATTGTGATTGTGTGATTGCGTTTGTATGATTCTAATTGTATGCATGCGAATGTATGATTGTGATTGCATGTTTGTGATAATATGATTGCGATTGTATGATTGTGACTGTATGATTGTGATTGTATGATTGTGACTGTATGATTGTGATTGTACGATTGTGATTGTACGATTGTGATTGGACGATTGTGATTTTATAATTGTGACTGTATGATTGTAACTGTATGATAGAGATTGTGTAAATGCGATTGTGATTGCATGATCGTAATTGTATGATTGTGAATGTATGATTATGATTGCATGATTGCGATTGTCTGATTGCGATTGTGTGATTGTGAATGTATGATTGTGATTGCATGATTGTGATTCTATGATTGTGATTGTATGATTGTAATTGTATGAATTTGATTGTATGATTGCGATTGTCTGATTGCGCTTGTGTGATTGTGACTGTATGATTGT
This sequence comes from Megachile rotundata, assembly GCF_050947335.1. Classification (NCBI taxonomy): domain Eukaryota; kingdom Metazoa; phylum Arthropoda; class Insecta; order Hymenoptera; family Megachilidae; genus Megachile; species Megachile rotundata. The sequence goes on from NC_134994.1 coordinate 235,180, forward strand.
GATTGTATGATTGTGATTGTATGATTGTGATTCTATGATTGTGATTGTATGATTGTAATTGTATGAATGTGATTGTATGATTGTGATTGTATGATTGTGATTGTGTGATTGCGTTTGTATGATTCTAATTGTATGCATGTGAATGTATAATTCTGATTGTATGATTGTGATTGTATGATTGTGATTGTGTGATTGTGATTGTATGATTGTGATTGTATGATTGTGATTGTATGACTGTGATTGTATGATTGTGATTGTATAATTGTGATTGTGTGATTGCGTTTGTATGATTCTAATTGTATGCATGTGAATGTATAATTCTGATTGTATGATTGTGATTGTATGATTGTGATTGTATGATTGTGATTGTATGATTGTGATTGTATGATTGTGATTGTATGATTGTGATTGTATGATTGTAATTGTATGAATGTGATTGTATGATTGTGATTGTATGATTGTTATTGTATGATTGTGATTGTATGATTGTGATTGTATGATTGTGATTGTATGATTGTGATTGTATGATTGTAATTGTATGAATGTGATTGTATGATTGTGATTGTATGAATGTGATTGTATGATTGTGATTGTATGATTGTTATTGTATGATTGTGATTGTATGATTGTGATTGTGTGATTGTGATTGTATGATTGTGATTGTATGATTGTGATTGTATGACTGTGATTGTATGATTGTGATTGTATAATTGTGATTGTGTGATTGCGTTTGTATGATTCTAATTGTATGCATGTGAATGTATAATTCTGATTGTATGATTGTGATTGTATGATTGTGATTGTATGATTGTGATTGTATGATTGTGATTGTATGATTGTGATTGTATGATTGTGATTGTATGATTGTAATTGTATGAATGTGATTGTATGATTGTGATTGTATGATTGTTATTGTATGATTGTGATTGTATGATTGTGATTGTATGATTGTGATTGTATGATTGTGATTGTATGATTGTAATTGTATGAATGTGATTGTATGATTGTGATTGTATGATTGTTATTGTATGATTGTGATTGTATGATTGTGATTCTATGATTGAGATTTTATGATTGCGATTGTATGATTGTCATTGTATGATTGTGGTTTTATTATTGTGATTGTATGATTGTGATTGTATGATTGTGATTGTATGATTGTGATTGTATGATTGTGATTGTATGATAGTGATTGCATGATTGTGATTGTATGATTGTGATTGTATGATTGTGACTGTAGGATTATGATTCTATGATAGTGATTGTATGATTGTGATTGTATGATTGTGAATGTATGATTGTGATTGTATGATTGTGATTGTATGATTGTGATTGTATGATTGTGATTATATGATTGTGATTCTATGATTGTGATTGTAGGATTGTGATTGTATAATTGCGAGTGTCTGATTGCGATTGTGTGATTGTGATTGGATGATTGTGATTGTGTGATTGCGTTTGTATGATTCTAATTCTATGCATGTGAATGTATAATTCTGATTGTATGTTTGTGATAATATGATTGCGATTGTATGATTGCGATTGCATGATTGTGATTGTATGATTGTTATTGTATGATTGTGATTGTATGATTGTAATTGTACGATTGTGATTGTATGATTGTGATTGTATGATTGCGATTGTCTGATTGCGATTGTGTGATTGTGACTGTATGATTGGGATTGTATGATTGTGATTCCATGATTGTAATTGTATGATTGTAATTGTATGAATGTGATTGTATGATTGTGATTGTATGATTGTGATTGTGTGATTGCGTTTGTATGATTCTAATTGTATGCATGTGAATGTATAATTCTGTATGTATGATTGTGATTGTATGATTGTGATTGTATGATTGTGATTGTATGATTGTGACTGCATGATTGTGATTGTATGATTGTGATTGTATGTTTGTGATTGTATGATTGTGATTGTATGATTGTGATTGTATGATTGTGATTGTATGATTTTGATTGTATAATTGTGATTGTGTGATAGTGATTGTGTGATTGTGACTGCATGATTGTGATTCTATGATTGTGATTGTATGATTGTAATTGTACGATTATGATTGTATGATTGTGATTGTATGATTCTACTTGCGTGATTGTGATTGTATGATTGTGAATATATAATTGTATTTGAGTTACTGTGATCGCCGGATTGCTATTGTATAATTCTGATTGTATGATAGTGATTGTGTGATTTTGATTGTACGATTGTAGTTCTATGATTGTGATTGTATGATTGTGATTGTATGATTGTGATTGTATGATTGTGATTGTATGATTGTGATTGTATGATTGTGATTGTATGATTGTGATTGTATGATTGTTATTGTATGATTGTGATTGTATGATTGTAATTGTACGATTGTGATTGTATGATTGTGATTGTATGATTGTACTTGCGTGATTGTGATTGTATGATTGTGAATATATAATTGTATTTGAGTGACTGTGATTGCCGGAATGCTATTGTATAATTCTGATTGTATGATAGTGACTGTGTGATTGTGATTGTACGATTGTGGTTCTATGATTGTGATTGTATGATTGTGATTGTATGATTGTGATTGTATGATTGTGATTGTACGAATGTGATTGTATGATTGTGATTGTATGATTGCGATTGTATGATTGTGATCGTAAGACTGTGATTGTATGATTGTGATTGTATGATTGTGATTGTATGATAGTGATTGTATGATTGTGATTGTATGTTTGTGATAATATGATTGCGATTGTATGATTCAGATTGTATGATTGTGATTGTATGATTGTGATTGTATGATTGTGATTGTATGATTGTGATTGTATGATTATGATTGTATGATTGTGATTGTATGATTGTGATTGTATGATTGTGATTGTATGATTGTGATTGTATGATTGTGATTGTATGATTGTGATTGTATGATTGTGATTGTATGATTGTGATTGTATGATTGTGATTGTATGATTGTGATTGTAGGATTGTGATTGTATAATTGCGAGTGTCTGATTGCGATTGTGTGATTGTGATTGGATGATTGTGATTGTGTGATTACGTTTGTGTGATTCTAATTCTATGCATGTGAATGTATAATTCCGATTGTATGTTTGTGATAATATGATTGCGATTGTATGATTGCGATTGCATGATTGTGATTGTATGATTGATATTGTATGATTGTGATTGTATGATTGTAATTGTACGATTGTGATTGTATGATTGTGATTGTATGATTGTACTTGCGTGATTGTGATTGTATGATTGTGAATATATAATTGTATTTGAGTGACTGTGATTGCCGGATTGCTATTGTATAATTCTGATTGTATGATAGTGACTGTGTGATTGCGATTGTACGATTGTGGTTCTATGATTGTGATTGTATGATTGTTATTGTATGATTGTGATTGTATGATTGTGATTTTACGATTGTGGTTGTATGATTGTGATTGTATGATTGTGATTGTATCATTGTGATTGTATGATTGTGGTTGTATCATTGTGATTGTATGATTGTGATTGTATGATTGTGATTGTATGATTGTGATTGTATGATTGTGATTGCATGATTGTGATTGTATGATTGTCATTGTATGATTGTGGTTGTATGATTGTGATTGTATGATTGTGATTGTATGATTGTGACTGTAGGATTATGATTCTATGATAGTGATTGTATGATTATGATTGTATGATTGTGAATGTATGACTGTGATTGTATGATTGTGATTGTATGATTGTGATTGTATGATTGTGATTATATGATTGTGATTCTATGATTGTGATTGTAGGATTGTGATTGTATAATTGCGAGTGTCTGATTGCGATTGTGTGATTGTGATTGGATGATTGTGATTGTGTGATTGCGTTTGTATGATTCTAATTCTATGCATGTGAATGTATAATTCTGATTGTATGTTTGTGATAATATGATTGCGATTGTATGATTGCGATTGCATGATTGTGATTGTATGATTGTTATTGTATGATTGTGATTGTATGATTGTAATTGTACGATTGTGATTGTATGATTGTGATTGTATGATTGCGATTGTCTGATTGCGATTGTGTGATTGTGACTGTATGATTGGGATTGTATGATTGTGATTCCATGATTGTAATTGTATGATTGTAATTGTACGAGGGTCATTCAATAAGTAAAGAGACAAATTCTATAATTTTAAAACTATTCAATGAATGTGTACAATCTTTTCAGGAGTGTTAGTTGGCAACCTTGGGATATGCTCTGATCAGCTGTTTCATCATTTTATGTCAACATAACCTCAAAATTTTCAATTCACCATGGCAAGTCCACTAGAAGATTGCACCTTAGAAGAGCAGCGCTCAGTCATTAGATTTTTAGTCCAGCTGACCCGTGATAAGCTTCAAGAATTGGGTTGGGAGGTCTTACCTCATCCTGCCTATAGTCCCAACCTCGCCCCATCTGATTTTTACCTGTTTGAAGCACTCAAAGACGCCCTACGTGAAAAAAGATTTGCTAACAATGAAGTTAAGGAAGCGGTGCAAAAGTGGCTTCGGGGAAAATCGAAAGAATTCTTCGCCAAGGGAATTGGGAAGCTGCAAGGAAGATGGGACTAGTGCATAACTGTGCGGGGAGATTATGTTGAAAAATAGCCTTAATTTTGCAAGATTGAAATAAACCGTTTTTGAGTTATAGCCATTTGTCTCTTTACTTATTGAATGACCCTCGTATGAATGTGATTGTATGATTGTGATTGTATGATTGTGATTGTGTGATTGCGTTTGTATGATTCTAATTGTATGCATGTGAATGTATAATTCTGATTGTATGATTGTGATTGTATGATTGTGATTGTATGATTGTGATTGTATGATTGTGATTGTATGATTGTGATTGTATGATTGTGATTGTATGATTGTGATTGTATGATTGTGATTGTATGATTGTGATTGTATGATTGTGATTGTATGATTGTGATTGTATGATTGTGATTGTATGATTGTGATTGTATGATTGTGATTCTATGATTGTGATTGTATGATTGTTATTGTATGAATGTGATTGTATGATTGTGATTGTATGATTGTGATTGTGTGATTGCGTTTGTATGATTCTAATTGTATGCATGTGAATGTATAATTCTGATTGTATGTTTGTGATAATATGATTGCGATTGTATGATTGAGACTGTATCATTGTGATTGTATGATTGTTATTGTATGATTGTGATTGTATGATTGTGATTCTATGATTGAGATTGTATGATTGTGATTGTATGATTGTGATTGTATGATTGCGATTGTATGATTGTGATTGTATGATTGTGATTGTATGATTGCGATTGTATCATTGTGATTGTATGATTGTGGTTGTATGATAGTGATTGTATGATTGTAATTGTATGAATGTGATTGTATGATTGTGATTGTATGATTGTGATTGTGTGATTGCGTTTGTATGATTGTGATTGTATGATTGCGATTGTATGATTGTGATTGTATGATTGTGATTGTATGATTGTGATTGTGTGATTGCTTTTGTATGATTCTAATTGTATGCATGTGAATGTATAATTCTGATTGTATGATTGTGATTGTATGATTGTGATTGTATGATTGTGATTGTATGAATGTGATTGTATGATTGTGATTGTATGATTGCGATTGTATGATTGTGATCGTAAGACTGTGATTGTATGATTGTGATTGTATGATTGTGATTGTATGATTGTGATTGTATGATTGTGATTGTATGATTGTGATTGTATGATTGTGATTGTATGATTGTGATTGTATGATTGTGATTGTATGATTGTGATTGTGTGATTATGATTGTATGATTGTGATTGTATGATTGTGATTGTATGATTTTGATTGTATAATTGTGATTGTGTGATTGTGATTGTGTGATTGTGATTGTGTGATTGTGACTGCATGATTGTGATTGTATGATTGTGATTGTATGTTTGTGATTGTATGATTGTGATTGTATGATTGTGATTGTATGATTGTGATTGTATGATTGTGATTGTATGATTTTGATTGTATAATTGTGATTGTGTGTTAGTGATTGTGTGATTGTGACTGCATGATTGTGATTCTATGATTGTGATTGTATGATTGTAATTGTACGATTATGATTGTATGATTGTGATTGTATGATTCTACTTGCATGATTGTGATTGTATGATTGTGAATATATAATTGTATTTGAGTTACTGTGATTGCCGGATTGCTATTGTATAATTCTGATTGTATGATAGTGATTGTGTGATTTTGATTGTACGATTGTAGTTCTATGATTGTGATTGTATGATTGTGATTGTATGATTGTGATTGTATAATTGTGATTGTATGATTGTGATTGTATGATTGTTATTGTATGATTGTGATTGTTCGATTGTAATTGTACGATTGTGATTGTATGATTGTGATTGTATGATTGTACTTGCGTGATTGTGATTGTATGATTGTGAATATATAATTGTATTTGAGTGACTGTGATTGCCGGAATGCTATTGTATAATTCTGATTGTATGATAGTGACTGTGTGATTGTGATTGTACGATTGTGGTTCTATGATTGTGATTGTATGATTGTGATTGTATGATTGTGATTGTATGAATGTGATTGTATGATTGTGATTGTATGATTGCGATTGTATGATTGTGATCGTAAGACTGTGATTGTATGATTGTGATTGTATGATTGTGATTGTATGATTGTGATTGTATGATTGTGATTCTATGATTGTGATTGTATGATTGTAATTGTATGAATGTGATTGTATGATTGTGATTGTATGATTGTGATTGTGTGATTGCGTTTGTATGATTCTAATTGTATGCATGGGAATGTATAATTCTGATTGTATGATTGTGATTGTATGATTGTGATTGTGTGATTGTGATTGTATGATTGTGATTGTATGATTGTGATTGTATGACTGTGATTGTATGATTGTGATTGTATAATTGTGATTGTGTGATTGCGTTTGTATGATTCTAATTGTATGCATGTGAATGTATAATTCTGATTGTATGATTGTGATTGTATGATTGTGATTGTATGATTGTGATTGTATGATTGTGATTGTATGATTGTAATTGTATGAATGTGATTGTATGATTGTGATTGTATGATTGTAATTGTATGAATGTGATTGTATGATTGTGATTGTATGATTGTGATTGTGTGATTGCGTTTGTATGATTCTAATTGTATGCATGTGAATGTATAATTCTGATTGTATGATTGTGATTGTATGATTGTGATTGTGTGATTGTGATTGTATGATTGTGATTGTATGATTGTGATTGTATGACTGTGATTGTATGATTGTGATTGTATAATTGTGATTGTGTGATTGCGTTTGTATGATTCTAATTGTATGCATGTGAATGTATAATTCTGATTGTATGATTGTGATTGTATGATTGTGATTGTATGATTGTGATTGTATGATTGTGATTGTATGATTGTGATTGTATGATTGTGATTGTATGATTGTAATTGTATGAATGTGATTGTATGATTGTGATTGTATGATTGTTATTGTATGATTGTGATTGTATGATTGTGATTGTACGATTGTGATTGTACGATTGTGATTGTACGATTGTGATTTTATAATTGTGACTGTATGATTGTAACTGTATGATAGAGATTGTGTAAATGCGATTGTGATTGCATGATCGTAATTGTATGATTGTGAATGTATGATTATGATTGCATGATTGCGATTGTCTGATTGCGATTGTGTGATTGTGAATGTATGATTGTGATTGCATGATTGTGATTCTATGATTGTGATTGTATGATTGTAATTGTATGAATTTGATTGTATGATTGCGATTGTCTGATTGCGCTTGTGTGATTGTGACTGTATGATTGTGATTGTATGATTGTGATTGTATGATTGTGATTCTATGATTGTGATTGTATGATTGTAATTGTATGAATGTGATTGTATGATTGTGATTGTATGATTGTGATTGTGTGATTGCGTTTGTATGATTCTAATTGTATGCATGTGAATGTATAATTCTGATTGTATGATTGTGATTGTATGATTGTGATTGTGTGATTGTGATTGTATGATTGTGATTGTATGATTGTGATTGTATGACTGTGATTGTATGATTGTGATTGTATAATTGTGATTGTGTGATTGCGTTTGTATGATTCTAATTGTATGCATGTGAATGTATAATTCTGATTGTATGATTGTGATTGTATGATTGTGATTGTATGATTGTGATTGTATGATTGTGATTGTATGATTGTGATTGTATGATTGTGATTGTATGATTGTAATTGTATGAATGTGATTGTATGATTGTGATTGTATGATTGTTATTGTATGATTGTGATTGTATGATTGTGATTGTATGATTGTGATTGTATGATTGTGATTGTATGATTGTAATTGTATGAATGTGATTGTATGATTGTGATTGTATGATTGTTATTGTATGATTGTGATTGTATGATTGTGATTCTATGATTGAGATTGTATGATTGCGATTGTATGATTGTCATTGTATGATTGTGGTTTTATTATTGTGATTGTATGATTGTGATTGTATGATTGTGATTGTATGATTGTGATTGTATGATAGTGATTGCATGATTGTGATTGTATGATTGTGATTGTATGATTGTGACTGTAGGATTATGATTCTATGATAGTGATTGTATGATTGTGTTTGTATGATTGTGAATGTATGATTGTGATTGTATGATTGTGATTGTATGATTGTGATTGTCTGATTGTGATTGTATGATTGTGATTGTATGATTGTGATTATATGATTGTGATTCTATGATTGTGATTGTAGGATTGTGATTGTATAATTGCGAGTGTCTGATTGCGATTGTGTGATTGTGATTGGATGATTGTGATTGTGTGATTGCGTTTGTATGATTCTAATTCTATGCATGTGAATGCATAATTCTGATTGTATGTTTGTGATAATATGATTGCGATTGTATGATTGCGATTGCATGATTGTGATTGTATGATTGTTATTGTATGATTGTGATTGTATGATTGTAATTGTACGATTGTGATTGTATGATTGTGATTGTGTGATTGCGTTTGTATGATTCTAATTGTATGCATGTGAATGTATAATTCTGATTGTATGATTGTGATTGTATGATTGTGATTGTATGATTGTGATTGTATGATTGTGATTGTATGATTGTGATTGTATGATTGTGATTGTATGATTGTGATTGTATGATTGTGATTGTATGATTGTGATTGTATGATTGTGATTGTATGATTGTGATTGTATGATTGTGATTGTATGATTGTGATTGTATGATTGTGATTGTGTGATTGAGTTTGTATGATTCTAATTGTATGCATGCGAATGTATAATTCTTATTGTATGTTTGTGATAATATGATTGCGATTGTATGATTGTCATTGTATGATTGTGGTTTTATTATTGTGATTGTATGATTGTGATTGTATGATTGTGATTGTATGATAGTGATTGCATGATTGTGATTGTATGATTGTGATTGTGTGATTGCGATTGTATGATTCTAATTGTATGCATGCGAATGTATAATTCTGATTGTATGTTTGTGATAATATGATTGCGATTGTATGATTGTGACTGTATGATTGTGATTGTATGATTGTGATTGTATGACCGTGATTGTATGAATGTGATTGTATGATTGTGATTGTATGATTGCGATTGTATGATTGTGATCGTATGACTGTGATTGTATGATTGTGATTGTATGATTGTGATTGTATGATTGTCATTGTATGATTGTGATTGTATGATTGTGATTGCATGATTGTGATTGTATGATTGTCATTGTATGATTGTGGTTGTATGATTGTGATTGTATGATTGTGATTGTATGATTGTGACTGTAGGATTATGATTCTATGATTGTGATTGTATGATTGTGATTGTATGATTGTGAATGTATGATTGTGATTGTATGATTGTGATTGTATGATTGTGATTGTATGATTGTGATTATATGATTGTGATTCTATGATTGTGATTGTAGGATTGTGATTGTATAATTGCGAGTGTCTGATTGCGATTGTGTGATTGTGATTGGATGATTGTGATTGTGTGATTGCGTTTGTATGATTCTAATTCTATGCATGAGAATGTATAATTCTGATTGTATGTTTGTGATAATATGATTGCGATTGTATGATTGCGATTGCATGATTGTGATTGTATGATTGTTATTGTATGATTGTGATTGTATGATTGTAATTGTACGATTGTGATTGTATGATTGTGATTGTATGATTGCGATTGTCTGATTGCGATTGTGTGATTGTGACTGTATGATTGGGATTGTATGATTGTGATTGTATGATTGTGATTGTATGATTGTGATTGTGTGATTATGATTGTATGATTGTGATTGTATGATTGTGATTGTATGATTTTGATTGTATAATTGTGATTGTGTGATTGTGATTGTGTGATTGTGATTGTGTGATTGTGACTGCATGATTGTGATTGTATGATTGTGATTGTATGTTTGTGATTGTATGATTGTGATTGTATGATTGTGATTGTATGATTGTGATTGTATGATTTTGATTGTATAATTGTGATTGTGTGTTAGTGATTGTGTGATTGTGACTGCATGATTGTGATTCTATGATTGTGATTGTATGATTGTAATTGTACGATTATGATTGTATGATTGTGATTGTATGATTCTACTTGCGTGATTGTGATTGTATGATTGTGAATATATAATTGTATTTGAGTTACTGTGATTGCCGGATTGCTATTGTATAATTCTGATTGTATGATAGTGATTGTGTGATTTTGATTGTACGATTGTAGTTCTATGATTGTGATTGTATGATTGTGATTGTATGATTGTGATTGTATGATTGTGATTGTATGATTGTTATTGTATGATTGTGATTGTTCGATTGTAATTGTACGATTGTGATTGTATGATTGTGATTGTATGATTGTACTTGCGTGATTGTGATTGTATGATTGTGAATATATAATTGTATTTGAGTGACTGTGATTGCCGGAATGCTATTGTATAATTCTGATTGTATGATAGTGACTCTGTGATTGTGATTGTACGATTGTGGTTCTATGATTGTGATTGTATGATTGTGATTGTATGATTGTGATTGTATGAATGTGATTGTATGATTGTGATTGTATGATTGCGATTGTATGATTGTGATCGTAAGACTGTGATTGTATGATTGTGATTGTATGATTGTGATTGTATGATTGTGATTGTATGTTTGTGATAATATGATTGCGATTGTATGATTCAGATTGTATGATTGTGATTGTATGATTGTGATTGCATGATTGTGATTGTATGATTGTGATTGTATGATTGTAATTGTATGATTGTGATTGTGTGATTGCGTTTGTATGATTCTAATTGTATGCATGCGAATGTATGATTGTGATTGCATGTTTGTGATAATATGATTGCGATTGTATGATTGTGACTGTATGATTGTGATTGTATGATTGTGACTGTATGATTGTGATTGTACGATTGTGATTGTACGATTGTGATTGTACGATTGTGATTTTATAATTGTGACTGTATGATTGTAACTGTATGATAGAGATTGTGTAAATGCGATTGTGATTGCATGATCGTAATTGTATGATTGTGAATGTATGATTATGATTGCATGATTGCGATTGTCTGATTGCGATTGTGTGATTGTGAATGTATGATTGTGATTGCATGATTGTGATTCTATGATTGTGATTGTATGATTGTAATTGTATGAATTTGATTGTATGATTGCGATTGTCTGATTGCGCTTGTGTGATTGTGACTGTATGATTGTGATTGTATGATTGTGATTGTATGATTGTGATTCTATGATTGTGATTGTATGATTGTAATTGTATGAATGTGATTGTATGATTGTGATTGTATGATTGTGATTGTGTGATTGCGTTTGTATGATTCTAATTGTATGCATGTGAATGTATAATTCTGATTGTATGATTGTGATTGTATGATTGTGATTGTGTGATTGTGATTGTATGATTGTGATTGTATGATTGTGATTGTATGACTGTGATTGTATGATTGTGATTGTATAATTGTGATTGTGCGATTGCGTTTGTATGATTCTAATTGCATGCATGTGAATGTATAATTCTGATTGTATGATTGTGATTGTATGATTGTGATTGTACGATTGTGATTGTATGATTGTGATTGTATGATTGTGATTGTATGATTGTAATTGTATGAATGTGATTGTATGATTGTGATTGTATGATTGTTATTGTATGATTGTGATTGTATGATTGTGATTGTATGATTGTGATTGTATGATTGTGATTGATTGATTGTAATTGTATGAATGTGATTGTATGATTGTGATTGTATGATTGTTATTGTATGACTGTGATTGTATGATTGTGATTCTATGATTGAGATTGTATGATTGCGATTGTATGATTGTCATTGTATGATTGTGGTTTTATTATTGTGATTGTATGATTGTGATTGTATGATTGTGATTGTATGATTGTGATTGTATGATTGTGATTGTATGATAGTGATTGCATGATTGTGATTGTATGATTGTGATTATATGATTGTGATTCTATGATTGTGATTGTAGGATTGTGATTGTATAATTGCGAGTGTCTGATTGCGATTGTGTGATTGTGATTTGATGATTGTGATTGTGTGATTGCGTTTGTATGATTCTAATTCTATGCATGTGAATGTATAATTCTGATTGTATGTTTGTGATAATATGATTGCGATTGTATGATTGCGATTGCATGATTGTGATTGTATGATTGTTATTGTATGATTGTGATTGTATGATTGTGATTGTATGATTGTGATTGTATGATTGTGATTGTATGTTTGTGATAATATGATTGCGATTGTATGATTCAGATTGTATGATTGTGATTGTATGATTGTGATTGTATGATTGTAATTGTATGAATGTGATTGTATGATTGTGATTGTATGATTGTGATTGTGTGATTGCGTTTGTATGATTCTAATTGTATGCATGTGAATGTATAATTCTGATTGTATGATTGTGATTGTATGATTGTGATTGTATGATTGTGATTGTATGATTGTGATTGCATGATTGTGATTGTATGATTGTGATTGTATGATTGTGATTGTATGATTGTGATTGTGTGATTGCGTTTGTATGATTCTAATTGTATGCATGCGAATGTATGATTGTGATTGCATGTTTGTGATAATATGATTGCGATTGTATGATTGTGACTGTATGATTGTGATTGTATGATTGTGACTGTATGATTGTGATTGTACGATTGTGATTGTACGATTGTGATTGTACGATTGTGATTTTATAATTGTGACTGTATGATTGTAACTGTATGATAGAGATTGTGTAAATGCGATTGTGATTGCATGATCGTAATTGTATGATTGTGAATGTATGATTATGATTGCATGATTGCGATTGTCTGATTGCGATTGTGTGATTGTGAATGTATGATTGTGATTGCATGATTGTGATTCTATGATTGTGATTGTATGATTGTAATTGTATGAATTTGATTGTATGATTGCGATTGTCTGATTGCGCTTGTGTGATTGTGACTGTATGATTGTGATTGTATGATTGTGATTGTATGATTGTGATTCTATGATTGTGATTGTATGATTGTAATTGTATGAATGTGATTGTATGATTGTGATTGTATGATTGTGATTGTGTGATTGCGTTTGTATGATTCTAATTGTATGCATGTGAATGTATAATTCTGATTGTATGATTGTGATTGTATGATTGTGATTGTGTGATTGTGATTGTATGATTGTGATTGTATGATTGTGATTGTATGACTGTGATTGTATGATTGTGATTGTATAATTGTGATTGTGCGATTGCGTTTGTATGATTCTAATTGTATGCATGTGAATGTATAATTCTGATTGTATGATTGTGATTGTATGATTGTGATTGTACGATTGTGATTGTATGATTGTGATTGTATGATTGTGATTGTATGATTGTAATTGTATGAATGTGATTGTATGATTGTGATTGTATGATTGTTATTGTATGATTGTGATTGTATGATTGTGATTGTATGATTGTGATTGTATGATTGTGATTGATTGATTGTAATTGTATGAATGTGATTGTATGATTGTTATTGTATGATTGTTATTGTATGATTGTGATTGTATGATTGTGATTGTATGATTGTGATTGTATGATTGTGATTGATTGATTGTAATTGTATGAATGTGATTGTATGATTGTGATTGTATGATTGTTATTGTATGATTGTGATTGTATGATTGTGATTCTATGATTGAGATTGTATGATTGCGATTGTATGATTGTCATTGTATGATTGTGGTTTTATTATTGTGATTGTATGATTGTGATTGTATGATTGTGATTGTATGATTGTGATTGTATGATTGTGATTGTATGATAGTGATTGCATGATTGTGATTGTATGATTGTGATTATATGATTGTGATTCTATGATTGTGATTGTAGGATTGTGATTGTATAATTGCGAGTGTCGGATTGCGATTGTGTGATTGTGATTGGATGATTGTGATTGTGTGATTGCGTTTGTATGATTCTAATTCTATGCATGTGAATGTATAATTCTGATTGTATGTTTGTGATAATATGATTGCGATTGTATGATTGCGATTGCATGATTGTGATTGTATGATTGTTATTGTATGATTGTGATTGTATGATTGTAATTGTACGATTGTGATTGTATGATTGTGATTGTATGATTGCGATTGTCTGATTGCGATTGTGTGATTGTGACTGTATGATTGGGATTGTATGATTGTGATTCCATGATTGTAATTGTATGATTGTAATTGTATGAATGTGATTGTATGATTGTGATTGTATGATTGTGATTGTGTGATTGCGTTTGTATGATTCTAATTGTATGCATGTGAATGTATAATTCTGGTTGTATGATTGTGATTGTATGATTGTGATTGTATGATTGTGATTGTATGATTGTGACTGCATGATTGTGATTGTATGATTGTGATTGTATGTTTGTGATTGTATGATTGTGATTGTATGATTGTGATTGTATGATTGTGATTGTATGATTTTGATTGTATAATTGTGATTGTGTGATAGTGATTGTGTGATTGTGACTGCATGATTGTGATTCTATGATTGTGATTGTATGATTGTAATTGTACGATTATGATTGTATGATTGTGATTGTATGATTCTACTTGCGTGATTGTGATTGTATGATTGTGAATATATAATTGTATTTGAGTTACTGTGATTGCCGGATTGCTATTGTATAATTCTGATTGTATGATAGTGATTGTGTGATTTTGATTGTACGATTGTAGTTCTATGATTGTGATTGTATGATTGTGATTGTATGATTGTGATTGTATGATTGTGATTGTATGATTGTGATTGTATGATTGTGATTGTATGATTGTGATTGTATGATTGTGATTGTATGATTGTTATTGTATGATTGTGATTGTATGATTGTAATTGTACGATTGTGATTGTATGATTGTGATTGTATGATTGTACTTGCGTGATTGTGATTGTATGATTGTGAATATATAATTGTATTTGAGTGACTGTGATTGCCGGAATGCTATTGTATAATTCTGATTGTATGATAGTGACTGTGTGATTGTGATTGTACGATTGTGGTTCTATGATTGTGATTGTATGATTGTGATTGTATGATTGTGATTGTATGATTGTGATTGTACGAATGTGATTGTATGATTGTGATTGTATGATTGCGATTGTATGATTGTGATCGTAAGACTGTGATTGTATGATTGTGATTGTATGATTGTGATTGTGTGATTGCGTTTGTATGATTCTAATTGTATGCATGTGAATGTATAATTCTGATTGTATGATTGTGATTGTATGATTGTGATTGTATGATTGTGATTGTATGATTGTGATTGTATGATTGTGATTGTATGATTGTGATTGTATGATTGTGATTGTATGATTGTGATTGTATGATTGTGATTGTATGATTGTGATTGTATGATTGTGATTGTATGATTGTGATTGTATGATTGTGATTGTATGATTGTGATTGTATGATTGTGATTGTATGATTGTGATTGTATGATTGTGATTGTATGATTGTGATTGTATGATTGTGATTGTATGATTGTGATTCTATGATTGTGATTGTATGATTGTTATTGTATGAATGTGATTGTATGATTGTGATTGTATGATTGTGATTGTGTGATTGCGTTTGTATGATTCTAATTGTATGCATGTGAATGTATAATTCTGATTGTATGTTTGTGATAATATGATTGCGATTGTATGATTGAGACTGTATCATTGTGATTGTATGATTGTTATTGTATGATTGTGATTGTATGATTGTGATTCTATGATTGAGATTGTATGATTGTGATTGTATGATTGTGATTGTATGATTGCGATTGTATGATTGTGATTGTATGATTGTGATTGTATGATTGCGATTGTATCATTGTGATTGTATGATTGTGGTTGTATGATAGTGATTGTATGATTGTAATTGTATGAATGTGATTGTATGATTGTGATTGTATGATTGTGATTGTGTGATTGCGTTTGTATGATTGTGATTGTATGATTGTGATTGTATGATTGTGATTGTATGATTGTGATTGTATGATTGTGATTGTGTGATTGCTTTTGTATGATTCTAATTGTATGCATGTGAATGTATAATTCTGATTGTATGATTGTGATTGTATGATTGTGATTGTATGATTGTGATTGTATGATTGTGATTGTATGATTGTGATTGCATGATTGTGATTGTATGATTGTGATTGTATGATTGTGATTGTATGATTGT
This sequence comes from Megachile rotundata, assembly GCF_050947335.1. NCBI lineage: Eukaryota > Metazoa > Arthropoda > Insecta > Hymenoptera > Megachilidae > Megachile > Megachile rotundata. The sequence continues at coordinate 252,039 of NC_134994.1, forward strand.
GATTGTGTGATTGCGTCTGTATGATTCTAATTGTATGCATGCGAATGTATGATTGTGATTGCATGATTGTGATTCTATGATTGTGATTGTATGATTGTAATTGTATGAATTTGATTGTATGATTGTGACTGTATGATTGTGATTGTATGGTTGTGATTGTATGATTGTGATTGTATGATTGTGATTGTATGAATGTGATTGTATGATTGTGATTGTATGATTGCGATTGTATGATTGTGATCGTAAGACTGTGATTGTATGATTGTGATTGTATGATTGTGATTGTATGATTGTGATTGTATGATTGTGATTGTATGATTGTGATTGTATGATTGTGATTGTATGATTGTGATTGTATGATTGTGATTGTATGATTGTGATTGTGTGATTATGATTGTATGATTGTGATTGTATGATTGTGATTGTATGATTTTGATTGTATAATTGTGATTGTGTGATTGTGATTGTGTGATTGTGATTGTGTGATTGTGACTGCATGATTGTGATTGTATGATTGTGATTGTATGTTTGTGATTGTATGATTGTGATTGTATGATTGTGATTGTATGATTGTGATTGTATGATTGTGATTGTATGATTTTGATTGTATAATTGTGATTGTGTGTTAGTGATTGTGTGATTGTGACTGCATGATTGTGATTCTATGATTGTGATTGTATGATTGTAATTGTACGATTATGATTGTATGATTGTGATTGTATGATTCTACTTGCGTGATTGTGATTGTATGATTGTGAATATATAATTGTATTTGAGTTACTGTGATTGCCGGATTGCTATTGTATAATTCTGATTGTATGATAGTGATTGTGTGATTTTGATTGTACGATTGTAGTTCTATGATTGTGATTGTATGATTGTGATTGTATGATTGTGATTGTATAATTGTGATTGTATGATTGTGATTGTATGATTGTTATTGTATGATTGTGATTGTTCGATTGTAATTGTACGATTGTGATTGAATGATTGTGATTGTATGATTGTACTTGCGTGATTGTGATTGTATGATTGTGAATATATAATTGTATTTGAGTGACTGTGATTGCCGGAATGCTATTGTATAATTCTGATTGTATGATAGTGACTGTGTGATTGTGATTGTACGATTGTGGTTCTATGATTGTGATTGTATGATTGTTATTGTATGATTGTGATTGTTCGATTGTAATTGTACGATTGTGATTGAATGATTGTGATTGTATGATTGTACTTGCGTGATTGTGATTGTATGATTGTGAATATATAATTGTATTTGAGTGACTGTGATTGCCGGAATGCTATTGTATAATTCTGATTGTATGATAGTGACTGTGTGATTGTGATTGTACGATTGTGGTTCTATGATTGTGATTGTATGATTGTGATTGTATGATTGTGATTGTATGAATGTGATTGTATGATTGTGATTGTATGATTGCGATTGTATGATTGTGATCGTAAGACTGTGATTGTATGATTGTGATTGTATGATTGTGATTGTATGATTGTGATTGTATGATTGTGATTCTATGATTGTGATTGTATGATTGTAATTGTATGAATGTGATTGTATGATTGTGATTGTATGATTGTGATTGTGTGATTGCGTTTGTATGATTCTAATTGTATGCATGGGAATGTATAATTCTGATTGTATGATTGTGATTGTATGATTGTGATTGTGTGATTGTGATTGTATGATTGTGATTGTATGATTGTGATTGTATGACTGTGATTGTATGATTGTGATTGTATAATTGTGATTGTGTGATTGCGTTTGTATGATTCTAATTGTATGCATGTGAATGTACAATTCTGATTGTATGATTGTGATTGTATGATTGTGATTGTATGATTGTGATTGTATGATTGTAATTGTATGAATGTGATTGTATGATTGTGATTGTATGATTGTAATTGTATGAATGTGATTGTATGATTGTGATTGTATGATTGTGATTGTGTGATTGCGTTTGTATGATTCTAATTGTATGCATGTGAATGTATAATTCTGATTGTATGATTGTGATTGTATGATTGTGATTGTGTGATTGTGATTGTATGATTGTGATTGTATGATTGTGATTGTATGACTGTGATTGTATGATTGTGATTGTATAATTGTGATTGTGTGATTGCGTTTGTATGATTCTAATTGTATGCATGTGAATGTATAATTCTGATTGTGTGATTGTGATTGTATGATTGTGATTGTATGATTGTGATTGTATGATTGTGATTGTATGATTGTGATTGTATGATTGTAATTGTATGAATGTGATTGTATGATTGTGATTGTATGATTGTTATTGTATGATTGTGATTGTATGATTGTGATTGTACGATTGTGATTGTACGATTGTGATTGTACGATTGTGATTTTGTAATTGTGACTGTATGATTGTAACTGTATGATAGAGATTGTGTAAATGCGATTGTGATTGCATGATCGTAATTGTATGATTGTGAATGTATGATTATGATTGCATGATTGCGATTGTCTGATTGCGATTGTGTGATTGTGAATGTATGATTGTGATTGCATGATTGTGATTCTATGATTGTGATTGTATGATTGTAATTGTATGAATTTGATTGTATGATTGCGATTGTCTGATTGCGCTTGTGTGATTGTGACTGTATGATTGTGATTGTATGATTGTGATTGTATGATTGTGATTCTATGATTGTGATTGTATGATTGTAATTGTATGAATGTGATTGTATGATTGTGATTGTATGATTGTGATTGTGTGATTGCGTTTGTATGATTCTAATTGTATGCATGTGAATGTATAATTCTGATTGTATGATTGTGATTGTATGATTGTGATTGTGTGATTGTGATTGTATGATTGTGATTGTATGATTGTGATTGTATGACTGTGATTGTATGATTGTGATTGTATAATTGTGATTGTGTGATTGCGTTTGTATGATTCTAATTGTATGCATGTGAATGTATAATTCTGATTGTATGATTGTGATTGTATGATTGTGATTGTATGATTGTGATTGTATGATTGTGATTGTATGATTGTGATTGTATGATTGTGATTGTATGATTGTGATTGTATGATTGTAATTGTATGAATGTGATTGTATGATTGTGATTGTATGATTGTTATTGTATGATTGTGATTGTATGATTGTGATTGAATGATTGTGATTGTATGATTGTGATTGTATGATTGTAATTGTATGAATGTGATTGTATGATTGTGATTGTATGATTGTTATTGTATGATTGTGATTGTATGATTGTGATTCTATGATTGAGATTGTATGATTGCGATTGTATGATTGTCATTGTATGATTGTGGTTTTATTATTGTGATTGTATGATTGTGATTGTATGATTGTGATTGTATGATTGTGATTGTATGATAGTGATTGCATGATTGTGATTGTATGATTGTGATTGTATGATTGTGACTGTAGGATTATGATTCTATGATAGTGATTGTATGATTGTGATTGTATGATTGTGAATGTATGATTGTGATTGTATGATTGTGATTGTATGATTGTGATTGTATGATTGTGATTATATGATTGTGATTCTATGATTGTGATTGTAGGATTGTGATTGTATAATTGCGAGTGTCTGATTGCGATTGTGTGATTGTGATTGGATGATTGTGATTGTGTGATTGCGTTTGTATGATTCTAATTCTATGCATGTGAATGTATAATTCTGATTGTATGTTTGTGATAATATGATTGCGATTGTATGATTGCGATTGCATGATTGTGATTGTATGATTGTTATTGTATGATTGTGATTGTATGATTGTAATTGTACGATTGTGATTGTATGATTGTGATTGTATGATTGCGATTGTCTGATTGCGATTGTGTGATTGTGACTGTATGATTGGGATTGTATGATTGTGATTCCATGATTGTAATTGTATGATTGTAATTGTATGAATGTGATTGTATGATTGTGATTGTATGATTGTGATTGTGTGATTGCGTTTGTATGATTCTAATTGTATGCATGTGAATGTATAATTCTGATTGTATGATTGTGATTGTATGATTGTGATTGTATGATTGTGATTGTATGATTGTGATTGTATGATTGTGACTGCATGATTGTGATTGTATGATTGTGATTGTATGTTTGTGATTGTATGATTGTGATTGTATGATTGTGATTGTATGATTGTGATTGTATGATTTTGATTGTATAATTGTGATTGTGTGATAGTGATTGTGTGATTGTGACTGCATGATTGTGATTCTATGATTGTGATTGTATGATTGTAATTGTACGATTATGATTGTATGATTGTGATTGTATGATTCTACTTGCGTGATTGTGATTGTATGATTGTGAATATATAATTGTATTTGAGTTACTGTGATTGCCGGATTGCTATTGTATAATTCTGATTGTATGATAGTGATTGTGTGATTTTGATTGTACGATTGTAGTTCTATGATTGTGATTGTATGATTGTGATTGTATGATTGTGATTGTATGATTGTGATTGTATGATTGTGATTGTATGATTGTGATTGTATGATTGTGATTGTATGATTGTTATTGTATGATTGTGATTGTATGATTGTAATTGTACGATTGTGATTGTATGATTGTGATTGTATGATTGTACTTGCGTGATTGTGATTGTATGATTGTGAATATATAATTGTATTTGAGTGACTGTGATTGCCGGAATGCTATTGTATAATTCTGATTGTATGATAGTGACTGTGTGATTGTGATTGTACGATTGTGGTTCTATGATTGTGATTGTATGATTGTGATTGTATGATTATGATTGTATGATTGTGATTGTATGATTGTGATTGTATGATTGTGATTGTATGATTGTGATTGTATGATTGTGATTGTATGATTGTGATTGTATGATTGTGATTGTATGATTGTGATTGTATGATTGTGATTGTATGATTGTGATTGTATGATTGTGATTGTATGATTGTGAATGTATGATTGTGATTGTATGATTGTGATTGTATGATTGTGATTGTATGATTGTGATTATATGATTGTGATTCTATGATTGTGATTGTAGGATTGTGATTGTATAATTGCGAGTGTCTGATTGCGATTGTGTGATTGTGATTGGATGATTGTGATTGTGTGATTACGTTTGTGTGATTCTAATTCTATGCATGTGAATGTATAATTCCGATTGTATGTTTGTGATAATATGATTGCGATTGTATGATTGCGATTGCATGATTGTGATCGTATGATTGATATTGTATGATTGTGATTGTATGATTGTAATTGTACGATTGTGATTGTATGATTGTGATTGTATGATTGTACTTGCGTGATTGTGATTGTATGATTGTGAATATATAATTGTATTTGAGTGACTGTGATTGCCGGATTGCTATTGTATAATTCTGATTGTATGATAGTGACTGTGTGATTGTGATTGTACGATTGTGGTTCTATGATTGTGATTGTATGATTGTTATTGTATGATTGTGATTGTATGATTGTGATTGTACGATTGTGGTTGTATGATTGTGATTGTATGATTGTGATTGTATCATTGTGATTGTATCATTGTGATTGTATGATTGTGGTTGTATCATTGTGATTGCATGATTGTGATTGTATGATTGTGATTGTATGATTGTGATTGTATGATTGTGATTGCATGATTGTGATTGTATGATTGTCATTGTATGATTGTGGTTGTATGATTGTGATTGTATGATTGTGATTGTATGATTGTGACTGTAGGATTATGATTCTATGATAGTGATTGTATGATTATGATTGTATGATTGTGAATGTATGATTGTGATTGTATGATTGTGATTGTATGATTGTGATTGTATGATTGTGATTATATGATTGTGATTCTATGATTGTGATTGTAGGATTGTGATTGTATAATTGCGAGTGTCTGATTGCGATTGTGTGATTGTGATTGGATGATTGTGATTGTGTGATTGCGTTTGTATGATTCTAATTCTATGCATGTGAATGTATAATTCTGATTGTATGTTTGTGATAATATGATTGCGATTGTATGATTGCGATTGCATGATTGTGATTGTATGATTGTTATTGTATGATTGTGATTGTATGATTGTAATTGTACGATTGTGATTGTATGATTGTGATTGTATGATTGCGATTGTCTGATTGCGATTGTGTGATTGTGACTGTATGATTGGGATTGTATGATTGTGATTCCATGATTGTAATTGTATGATTGTAATTGTATGAATGTGATTGTATGATTGTGATTGTATGATTGTGATTGTGTGATTGCGTTTGTATGATTCTAATTGTATGCATGTGAATGTATAATTCTGATTGTATGATTGTGAATGTATGATTGTGATTGTATGATTGTGATTGTATGATTGTGATTGTATGATTGTGATTGTATGATTGTGATTGTATGATTGTGATTGTATGATTGTGATTGTATGATTGTGATTGTATGATTGTGATTGTATGATTGTGATTCTATGATTGTGATTGTATGATTGTTATTGTATGAATGTGATTGTATGATTGTGATTGTATGATTGTGATTGTGTGATTGCGTTTGTATGATTCTAATTGTATGCATGTGAATGTATAATTCTGATTGTATGTTTGTGATAATATGATTGCGATTGTATGATTGAGACTGTATCATTGTGATTGTATGATTGTTATTGTATGATTGTGATTGTATGATTGTGATTCTATGATTGAGATTGTATGATTGTGATTGTATGATTGTGATTGTCTGATTGTGATTGTATGATTGAGATTGTACGATTGTGGCTGTTGTGATTGTGTTGCTATGTTTCTCTATGTATGACTGTGTTTGTATGATAGTGATTGTGTGATTGTGGTTGTCTGATTGTGATTGTATGATTGCGAATGCAGGATTGTGATTGTGATTGTATGGGTTTGATTGTATGATTGTGATTGTATGATTGTGATTGTATGATTGTGATTGTATGATTGTGATTGTATGATTGTGATTGTATGATTGTGATTGTATGATTGTGATTGTATGATTGTGATTGTATGATTGTGATTGTATGATTGTGATTGTATGATTGTGATTGTATGATTGTGATTGTATGATTGTGATTGTATGATTCTACTTGGGTGATTGTGGTTGTATGATTGTGAATATATAATTGTATTTGCGTGATTGTTATTGCCGGATAGCTATTGTATAATGCTGATTGTATGATAGTGATTGTGTGATTGTGATTGTACGATTGTGGTTCTATGATTGCGATTGTATGTCGGTGATTGTATGATTGTGATTGTATGATTGTGATTGTAAGATTGTGATTGTATGATTGTGATTGTATGATTGTGATTGTATGATTCTACTTGGGTGATTGTGGTTGTATGATTGTGAATATATAATTGTATTTGCGTGATTGTTATTGCCGGATTGCTATTGTATAATGCTGATTGTATGATAGTGATTGTGTGATTGTGATTGTACGATTGTGGTTCTATGATTGCGATTGTATGTCGGTGATTGTATGATTGTGATTGTATGATTGTGATTGTATGATCGTGATTGTATGATTGTGATTGTTTGATTGTGATTGTATGATTGTGATTGTATGATTGTGATTGTATGATTGTGATTGTATGATTGTGAATGTATGATTGTGATTGTATGATTGTGATTGTATGATTGTGATTGTATGATTGAGATTCTATGATTGTGATTGTAGGAGTGTGATTGTATGATTGCGATTGTCTGATTGCGATTGTGTTATTGTGAATGTATGATTGTGATTGTATGATTGTGATTCTATGATTGTGATTGTATGATTGTAATTGTATGATTGTGATTGTATGATTGTGATTGTATGATTTCGATTGTACGGTTGTGATTGTGAGATTGTGATTGTATGATTGTAATTGTATGATTGTGATTGCATGATTGTGATTGTATGATAGTGATTGTACGATTGTGTTTGTTGTGATTGTGTTGCTATGTTTCTCTATGTATAACTGTGATTGTACGATAGTGAATGTGTGATTGTGATTGTATGATTGTGTTTTTATAATTGTGACTGTATGATTTTAATTGTATGATTGTGATTGTCTGATTGTGATTGTATGATTGAGATTGTACGATTGTGGCTGTTGTGATTGTGTTGCTATGTTTCTCTATGTATGACTGTGATTGTATGATAGTGATTGTGTGATTGTGGCTGTCTGATTGTGATTGTATGATTGCGAATGCAGGATTGTGATTGTGATTGTATGATTTTGATTATGTGATTGTGTTCCTATGATTCTCATTGTATAACTGTGATTGTATGATAGGGATTGTGTGATTGTGGTTGACTGATTCCGATTGTATGATTGCGAATGCAGGATTGTGATTGTGATTGTATGATTGCGATTGTATGATTGTGATTGTATGATTGTGATTGTAAGATTGTGATTGTATGATTGTGATTGTATGATAGTGATTGTATGATTGTGATTGTATGATTCTACTTGGGTGATTGTGGTTGTATGATTGTGAATATATAATTGTATTTGCGTGATTGTTATTGCCGGATTGCTATTGTATAATGCTGATTGTATGATAGTGATTGTGTGATTGTGATTGTACGATTGTGGTACTATGATTGCGATTGCATGTCGGTGATTGTATGATTGTGATTGTATGATTGTGATTGTATGATTGTGATTGTATGATTGTGATTGTATGATTGTGATTGTATGATTGTGATTGTATGATTGTGATTGTATGATTGTGATTGTATGATTGTGATTGTATGATTGTGATTGTATGATTGTGATTGTATGATTGTGATTGTATGATTGTGATTGTATGATTGTGATTGTATGATTGTGATTGTATGATTGTGATTGTATGATTGTGATTGTATGATTGTGATTGTATGATTGTGATTGTATGATTGTGATTGTATGATTGTGATTGTATGATTGTGATTGTATAATTGTGATTGTATGATTGTGATTGTACGATTGTGATTGTTTCATTGTTATTGCGTGATTACGTTTGTATGATTCTAATTGTATGCATGTGAATGTATAATTCTGATTGTATGTTTGTGATAATATGATTGCGATTGTATGATTGAGATTGTATGATTGTGATTGTGTGATTGTGATTGTATGATTGTGGTTTTATGATAGTGATTGTACGATTGTGTTTGTATGATTGAGATTGTATGATTGTGATTGTATGATTGTGATTGTATGATTGTGATTGTATGATTGTGATTGTATGCTTGTGATTGTATGATTGTGATTGTATGATTGTGAATATATAATTGTATTTGAGTTACTGTGATTGCCGGATTGCTATTGTATAATTCTGATTGTATGATAGTGATTGTGTGACTTTGATTGTACGATTGTGGTTCTATGATTGTGATTGTATGATTGTGATTGTACGATAGTGATTGTACGATTGTGATTGTATGATTGTGATTGCATGATTGTGATTGTATGATTGAGATTGTACGATTGTGGTTGTTGTGATTGTGTTGCTATGTTTCTCTATGTATGACTGTGATTGTATGATAGTGATTGTGTGATTGTGGTTGTCTGATTGTGATTGTATGATTGTGGTTGTATGATTGTGATTGTATGATTGTGATCGTATGATTGTGATTATATGATTGTGATTGTATGACTGTGATTGTATGATTGTGATTGTACGATTATGTTTGTACGATTGTGATTTTATGATTGTGACTGTATGGTTGTAACTGTATGATAGTGATTGTATGAATGTGATTGTGATTGCATGATCGTAATTGTATGATTGTGGATGTATGATTATGACTGTATGATTGCGATTGTCTGATTGCGATTGTGTGATTGTGGTTGTATGATTGTGATTGTATGATTGTGATTGTATGATTGTGATTGTATGATTGTGATTGTATGATTGTGATTGTATGATTGTGATTGTACGATTGTGATTGTACGATTGTGATTGTATGATTGTGATTGTATGATTGTGATTGTGTGATTGCGTTTGTATGATTGTGATTGTATGATTGTGATTGTATGATTGTGATTGTATGATTGTGATTGTATGATTGTGATTGTATGATTGTGATTGTGTGATTGCTTTTGTATGATTCTAATTGTATGCATGTGAATGTATAATTCTGATTGTATGATTGTGATTGTATGATTGTGATTGTATGATTGTGATTGTATGATTGTGATTGTATGATTGTGATTGTATGATTGTGATTGCATGATTGTGATTGTATGATTGTGATTGTATGATTGTGATTGTATGATTGTGATTGTGTGATTGCGTCTGTATGATTCTAATTGTATGCATGCGAATGTATGATTGTGATTGCATGATTGTGATTCTATGATTGTGATTGTATGATTGTAATTGTATGAATTTGATTGTATGATTGTGACTGTATGATTGTGATTGTATGGTTGTGATTGTATGATTGTGATTGTATGATTGTGATTGTATGAATGTGATTGTATGATTGTGATTGTATGATTGCGATTGTATGATTGTGATCGTAAGACTGTGATTGTATGATTGTGATTGTATGATTGTGATTGTATGATTGTGATTGTATGATTGTGATTGTATGATTGTGATTGTATGATTGTGATTGTATGATTGTGATTGTATGATTGTGATTGTATGATTGTGATTGTATGATTGTGATTGTATGATTGTGATTGTGTGATTGCGTTTGTATGATTCTAATTGTATGCATGTGAATGTATAATTCTGATTGTATGATTGTGATTGTATGGTTGTGATTGTATGATTGTGATTGTATGATTGTGATTGCATGATTGTGATTGTATGACTGTGATTGTATGATTGTGATTGTATAATTGTGATTGTATAACTGTGATTGCATGATTGTGATTGTATGATTGTCATTGTACGATTGTGGTTGTACGATTGTGATTGTATGATTGTGATTGTATGATTGTGATTGTATGATTGTGATTGTATGATTGTGATTGTATGATTGTGATTGTATGATTGTGATTGTATGATTGTGATTGTATGATTGTGATTGTATGATTGTGATTGTATGATTGTGATTGTATGATTGTGATTGTATGATTGTGATTGTATGATTGTGATTGTATGATTGTGATTGTGTGATTGCGTTTGTATGATTCTAATTGTATGCATGCGAATGTATAATTCTGATTGTATGTTTGTGATAATATGATTGCGATTGTATGATTGTCATTGTATGATTGTGGTTTTATTATTGTGATTGTATGATTGTGATTGTATGATTGTGATTGTATGATTGTGATTGTATGATAGTGATTGCATGATTGTGATTGTATGATTGTGATTGTGTGATTGTAATTGTACGATTGTGATTGTATGATTGTGATTGTATGATTGTACTTGCGTGATTGTGATTGTATGATTGTGAATATATAATTGTATTTGAGTGACTGTGATTGCCGGAATGCTATTGTATAATTCTGATTGTATGATAGTGACTGTGTGATTGTGATTGTACGATTGTGGTTCTATGATTGTGATTGTATGATTGTGATTGTATGATTGTGATTGTATGAATGTGATTGTATGATTGTGATTGTATGATTGTGATTGTATGATTGTGATTGTATGATTGTGATTGTATGATTGTGATTGCATGATTGTGATTGTATGACTGTGATTGTATGATTGTGATTGTATAATTGTGATTGTATAACTGTGATTGCATGATTGTGATTGTATGATTGTCATTGTACGATTGTGGTTGTACGATTGTGATTGTATGATTGTGATTGTATGATTGTGATTGTATGATTGTGATTGTATGATTGTGATTGTATGATTGTGATTGTATGATTGTGATTGTATGATTGTGATTGTATGATTGTGATTGTGTGATTGCGTTTGTATGATTCTAATTGTATGCATGCGAATGTATAATTCTGATTGTATGTTTGTGATAATATGATTGCGATTGTATGATTGTCATTGTATGATTGTGGTTTTATTATTGTGATTGTATGATTGTGATTGTATGATTGTGATTGTATGATTGTGATTGTATGATAGTGATTGCATGATTGTGATTGTATGATTGTGATTGTGTGATTGCGATTGTATGATTCTAATTGTATGCATGCGAATGTATAATTCTGATTGTATGTTTGTGATAATATGATTGCGATTGTATGATTGTGACTGTATGATTGTGATTGTATGATTGTGATTGTATGATTGTGATTGTATGACCGTGATTGTATGAATGTGATTGTATGATTGTGATTGTATGATTGCGATTGTATGATTGTGATCGTATGACTGTGATTGTATGATTGTGATTGTATGATTGTGATTGTATGATTGTCATTGTATGATTGTGATTGTATGATCGTGATTGCATGATTGTGATTGTATGATTGTCATTGTATGATTGTGGTTGTATGATTGTGATTGTATGATTGTGATTGTATGATTGTGACTGTAGGATTATGATTCTATGATAGTGATTGTATGATTGTGATTGTATGATTGTGAATGTATGATTGTGATTGTATGATTGTGATTGTATGATTGTGATTGTATGATTGTGATTATATGATTGTGATTCTATGATTGTGATTGTAGGATTGTGATTGTATAATTGCGAGTGTCTGATTGCGATTGTGTGATTGTGATTGGATGATTGTGATTGTGTGATTGCGTTTGTATGATTCTAATTCTATGCATGTGAATGTATAATTCTGATTGTATGTTTGTGATAATATGATTGCGATTGTATGATTGCGATTGCATGATTGTGATTGTATGATTGTTATTGTATGATTGTGATTGTATGATTGTAATTGTACGATTGTGATTGTATGATTGTGATTGTATGATTGCGATTGTCTGATTGCGATTGTGTGATTGTGACTGTATGATTGGGATTGTATGATTGTGATTCCATGATTGTAATTGTATGATTGTAATTGTATGAATGTGATTGTATGATTGTGATTGTATGATTGTGATTGTGTGATTGCGTTTGTATGATTCTAATTGTATGCATGTGAATGTATAATTCTGATTGTATGATTGTGATTGTATGATTGTGATTGTATGATTGTGATTGTATGATTGTGATTGTATGATTGTGATTGCATGATTGTGATTGTATGATTGTGATTGTATGATTGTGATTGTATGATTGTGATTGTATGATTGTGATTGTGTGATTGCGTTTGTATGATTCTAATTGTATGCATGCGAATGTATGATTGTGATTGCATGATTGTGATTCTATGATTGAGATTGTATGATTGTAATTGTATGAATTTGATTGTATGATTGTGACTGTATGATTGTGATTGTATGGTTGTGATTGTATGATTGTGATTGTATGATTGTGATTGTATGAATGTGATTGTATGATTGTGATTGTATGATTGCGATTGTATGATTGTGATCGTAAGACTGTGATTGTATGATTGTGATTGTATGATTGTGATTGTATGATTGTGATTGTATGATTGTGATTGTATGATTGTGATTGTATGATTGTGATTGTATGATTGTGATTGTATGATTGTGATTGTATGATTGTGATGGTATGATTGTGATTGTGTGATTATGATTGTATGATTGTGATTGTATGATTGTGATTGTATGATTTTGATTGTATAATTGTGATTGTGTGATTGTGATTGTGTGATTGTGATTGTGTGATTGTGACTGCATGATTGTGATTGTATGATTGTGATTGTATGTTTGTGATTGTATGATTGTGATTGTATGATTGTGATTGTATGATTGTGATTGTATGATTTTGATTGTATAATTGTGATTGTGTGATAGTGATTGTGTGATTGTGACTGCATGATTGTGATTCTATGATTGTGATTGTATGATTGTAATTGTACGATTATGATTGTATGATTGTGATTGTATGATTCTACTTGCGTGATTGTGATTGTATGATTGTGAATATATAATTGTTTTTGAGTTACTGTGATTGCCGGATTGCTATTGTATAATTCTGATTGTATGATAGTGATTGTGTGATTTTGATTGTACGATTGTAGTTCTATGATTGTGATTGTATGATTGTGATTGTATGATTGTGATTGTATGATTGTGATTGTATGATTGTGATTGTATGATTGTTATTGTATGATTGTGATTGTATGATTGTAATTGTACGATTGTGATTGTATGATTGTGATTGTATGATTGTACTTGCGTGATTGTGATTGTATGATTGTGAATATATAATTGTATTTGAGTGACTGTGATTGCCGGAATGCTATTGTATAATTTTGATTGTATGATAGTGACTGTGTGATTGTGATTGTACGATTGTGGTTCTATGATTGTGATTGTATGATTGTGATTGTATGATTGTGATTGTATGAATGTGATTGTATGATTGTGATTGTATGATTGCGATTGTATGATTGTGATCGTAAGACTGTGATTGTATGATTGTGATTGTATGATTGTGATTGTATGATTGTGATTGTATGTTTGTGATAATATGATTGCGATTGTATGATTCAGATTGTATGATTGTGATTGTATGATTGTGATTGTATGATTGTGATTGTATGATTGTGATTGTATGATTATGATTGTATGATTGTGATTGTATGATTGTGATTGTATGATTGTGATTGTATGATTGTGATTGTATGATTGTGATTGTATGATTGTGATTGTATGATTGTGATTGTATGATTGTGATTGTATGATTGTGATTGTATGATTGTGATTGTATGATTGTGATTGTATGATTGTGATTGTATGATTGCGATTGTCTGATTGCGATTGTGTGATTGTGACTGTATGATTGTGATTGTATGATTGTGATTCTATGGTTGTGATTGTATGATTGTAATTGTATGAATGTGATTGTATGATTGTGATTATATGATTGTGATTGTGTGATTGCGTTTGTATGATTCTAATTGTATGCATGTGAATGTATAATTCTGATTGTATGATTGTGATTGTATGATTGTGATTGTATGATTGTGATTGTATGATTGTTATTGTATGATTGTGATTGTATGATTGTAATTGTACGATTGTGGTTCTATGATTGTGATTGTATGATTGTTATTGTATGATTGTGATTGTATGATTGTGATTGTATGATTGTGATTGTATCATTGTGATTGTATGATTGTGATTGTATGATTGTGATCCTATGATTGTGATTGTAGGATTGTGATAGTACAATTGCGATTGTCTGATTGCGATTGTGTGATTGTGATTGTATGATTGTGTTTGTGTGATTGCGTTTGTATGATTCTAATTGTATGCATGTGAATGTATAATCCTGATTGTATGTTTGTGATAATATGATTGCGATTGTATGATTGCGATTGTATGATTGTGATTGTATGATTGTTATTGTGTGATTGTGATTGTATGATTGTGATTGTATGATTGTGATTGTATGATTGTGGTTCTATGATTGCGATTGTCTGATTGCGATTGTGTGATTACGAATGTATGATTGTGATTGTATGATTGTGATTCTATGATTGTGGTTGTATGATTGTGATTGTATGATTGTGATTTTATGATTGTGATTGTATGATTGTGATTGCATGATTGTGATTCCATGATTGTGATTGTGTGATTGTGATTGTATGATTGTGATTGTGTGATTATGATTGTATGATTGTGATTGTATGATTGTGATTGTATGATTTTGATTGTATAATTGTGATTGTGTGATTGTGATTGTGTGATTGTGATTGTGTGATTGTGACTGCATGATTGTGATTCTATGATTGTGATTGTATGATTGTCATTGTACGATTGTGGTTGTACGATTGTGATTGTACGATTGTGATTGTACGATTGTGATTGTATGATTGTGATTGTATGATTGTGATTGTATGATTGTGATTGTATGATTGTGATTGTATGATTGTGATTGTGTGATTGCGTTTGTATGATTCTAATTGTATGCATGCGAATGTATGATTGTGATTGCATGATTGTGATTCTATGATTGTGATTGTATGATTGTAATTGTATGAATTTGATTGTATGATTGTGACTGTATGATTGTGATTGTATGATTGTGATTGTATGATTGTGATTGTATGATTGTGATTGTATGAATGTGATTGTATGATTGTGATTGTATGATTGCGATTGTATGATTGTGATCGTAATACTGTGATTGTATGATTGTGATTGTATGATTGTGATTGTATGATTGTGATTGCATGATTGTGATTGTGTGATTGTGATTGTACGATTGTGGTTCTATGATTGTAATTGTATGATTGTGTTTGTATAATTGTGATTGTATGATTGTGATTGTATGATTGTGACTGTATGATTGTGATTGTACGATTGTGATTGTACGATTGTGATTGTACGATTGTGATTTTATGATTGTGACTGTATGATTGTAACTGTATGATAGAGATTGTGTAAATGCGATTGTGATTGCATGATCGTAATTGTATGATTGTGAATGTATGATTATGATTGCATGATTGCGATTGTCTGATTGCGATTGTGTGATTGTGAATGTATGATTGTGATTGCATGATTGTGATTGTATGATTGTGATTGTATGATTGTAATTGTATGATTGTGATTGTATGATTGTGATTGTATGATTGTTATTGCATGATTGTGATTGTATGATTGTGATTGTATGATTGTGATTGTATGATTCTAATTGTATGCATGTGAATTTATAACTCTGATTGTATGATTGTGATTGTATGATTGTGATTGTATGATTGTGATTGGATGATTGTGATTGTATGATTGTGATTGTATGATTGTGATTGTATGATTGTGATATTATGATTGTGATTGTATGATTGTGATTGTATGATTGTGATTGTATGATTGTGATTGTATGATTGTGATTGTGTGATTGTGATTGTATGATTGTGATTGTATGATGTCTATTGTATGATTGTGATTGTATGATTGTGATTGTATGATTGTGATTGTATGATTGTGATTGTATGATTGTGATTGTATGATTGTGATTGTATGATTGTTATTGCATGATTGTGATTGTGTGATTGTGATTGTACGATTGTGGTTCTATGATTGTAATGGTATGATTGTTTTTGTATAATTGTGATTGTATGATTGTGATTGTTTGATTGTGGTTGTATGATTGTGATTGTATAATTGTGATTGTAGGATTGTGATTAAACGATTGTGATTGTAAGATTGTAATTGTATGATTGTGATTGTATGATTTTGATTGTATTATTGTGATTGTATGATTGTGATTGTATGATTGTGATTGTATGATTGTGATTGCATGAGTGCGATTGTCTGATTGCGATTGTGTGATTGTGAATGTATGATTGTGATTGCATGATTGTGATTCTATGATTGTGATTGTATGATTGTAATTGTATGAATTTGATTGTATGATTGTGATTGTATGATAGTGATTGTATGATTGTGATTGTGTGATTGCGTTTGTATGATTCTAATTGTATGCATGTGAATGTATAATCCTGATTGTATGTTTGTGATAATATGATTGCGATTGTATGATTGCGATTGTATGATTGTGATTGTATGATTGTTATTGTGTGATTGTGATTGTATGATTGTGATTGTATGATTGTGATTGTATGATTGTGGTTCTATGATTGCGATTGTCTGATTGCGATTGTGTGATTACGAATGTATGATTGTGATTGTATGATTGTGATTCTATGATTGTGGTTGTATGATTGTGATTGTATGATTGTGATTTTATGATTGTGATTGTATGATTGTGATTGCATGATTGTGATTCCATGATTGTGATTGTGTGATTGTGATTGTATGATTGTGATTGTGTGATTATGATTGTATGATTGTGATTGTATGATTGTGATTGTATGATTTTGATTGTATAATTGTGATTGTGTGATTGTGATTGTGTGATTGTGATTGTGTGATTGTGACTGCATGATTGTGATTGTATGATTGTGATTGTATGATTGTGATTGTATGATTGTGATTGTATGATTGTGATTGTATGATTGTGATTGTATGATTGTGATTGTATGATTGTGATTGTATGATTGTGATTGTATGATTTTGATTGTATAATTGTGATTGTGTGATAGCGATTGTGTGATTGTGACTGCATGATTGTGATTCTATGATTGTGATTGTATGATTGTCATTGTACGATTGTGGTTGTACGATTGTGATTGTACGATTGTGATTGTACGATTGTGATTGTACGATTGTGATTGTATGATTGTGATTGTATGATTGTGATTGTATGATTGTGATTGTATGATTGTGATTGTGTGATTGCGTTTGTATGATTCTAATTGTATGCATGCGAATGTATGATTGTGATTGCATGATTGTGATTCTATGATTGTGATTGTATGATTGTAATTGTATGAATTTGATTGTATGATTGTGACTGTATGATTGTGATTGTATGATTGTGATTGTATGATTGTGATTGTATGATTGTGATTGTATGAATGTGATTGTATGATTGTGATTGTATGATTGCGATTGTATGATTGTGATCGTAATACTGTGATTGTATGATTGCGATTGTATGATTGTGATTGTATGATTGTGATTGCATGATTGTGATTGTGTGATTGTGATTGTACGATTGTGGTTCTATGATTGTAATTGTATGATTGTGTTTGTATAATTGTGATTGTATGATTGTGATTGTATGATTGTGACTGTATGATTGTGATTGTGTGATTGTGATTGTATGATTGTGATTGTATGATGTCTATTGTATGATTGTGATTGTATGATTGTGATTGTATGATTGTGATTGTATGATTGTGATTGTATGATTGTGATTGTATGATTGTGATTGTATGATTGTTATTGCATGATTGTGATTGTGTGATTGTGATTGTACGATTGTGGTTCTATGATTGTAATGGTATGATTGTTTTTGTATAATTGTGATTGTATGATTGTGATTGTTTGATTGTGGTTGTATGATTGTGATTGTATAATTGTGATTGTAGGATTGTGATTAAACGATTGTGATTGTAAGATTGTAATTGTATGATTGTGATTGTATGATTTTGATTGTATTATTGTGATTGTATGATTGTGATTGTATGATTGTGATTGTATGATTGTGATTGCATGAGTGCGATTGTCTGATTGCGATTGTGTGATTGTGAATGTATGATTGTGATTGCATGATTGTGATTCTATGATTGTGATTGTATGATTGTAATTGTATGAATTTGATTGTATGATTGTGATTGTATGATAGTGATTGTATGATTGTGATTGTGTGATTGCGTTTGTATGATTCTAATTGTATGCATGTGAATGTATAATTCTGATTGTATGTTTGTGATGATATGATTGCGATTGTATGATTGAGATTGTATGATTGCGATTGTATGATTGTGATTGTATGATTGTGATTGTATGATTGTGATTGTATGATTGTGATTGTATGATTGTGATTGTATGATTGTGATTGCGTGATTGTGATTGTATGATTGTGATTGTATGATTGTGATTGTATGATTGTGATTGTATGATTGTGATTGTATGATTGTGATTGTATGATTGTGATTGTATGATTGTGATTGTATGATTGTGATTGTATGATTGTGATTGTATGATTGTGATTGTATGATTGTGATTGTATGATTCTAATTGTATGCATGTGAATGTATAACTCTGATTGTATGATTGTGATTGTATGATTGTGATTGTATGATTGTGATTGTATGATTGTGATTGTATGATTTTGATTGTATGATTGTGATTGTATGATTGTGATTGTATGATTGTGATTGTATGATTGTGATTGTATGATTGGGATTGTATGATTGCGATTGTCTGATTGCGATTGTGTGATTGTGAATGTATGATTGTGATTGTATGATTGTGATTGTATGATTGTTATTGCATGATTGCGATTGTGTGATTGTGATTGTATGATTGTGATTCTATGTTTGTGATTGTATGATTGTTATTGTATGAATGTGATTGTATGATTGTGATTGTATGATTGTGATTGTGTGATTGCGTTTGTATGATTCTAATTGTATGCATGTGAATGTATAATTCTGATTGTATGTTTGTGATAATATGATTGCGATTGTATGATTGAGACTGTATCATTGTGATTGTATGATTGTTATTGTATGATTGTGATTGTATGATTGTGATTCTATGATTGAGATTGTATGATTGTGATTGTATGATTGTGATTGTATGATTGCGATTGTATGATTGCGATTGTATGATTGTGATTGTATGATTGTGATTGTATGATTGCGATTGTATCATTTTGATTGTATGATTGTGGTTGTATGATTGTGATTGTATGATTGTGATTGTATGATTGTGATTGTATGATTGTGATTGTATGATTGTTATTGTATGATTGCGATTGTAGGATTGTGATTGTATGATTGTGATTGTATAATTGTGATTGTATAATTGTGATTGCATGATTGTGATTGTATGATTGTCATTGTACGATTGTGGTTGTATGATTGTGATTGTATGATTGTGATTGTGTGATTGTGATTGTACGATTGTGATTGTATGATTGTGATTGTAAGATTGTAATTGTATGATTGTGATTGTATGATTTTGATTGTATAATTGTGATTGTACGATAGTGATTGTGTGATTGTGATTGCATGATTGTGATCCTATGATTGTGATTGTATGATTGTAATTGTACGATTGTGATTGTATGATTGTGATTGTATGATTCTAGTTGCGTGATTGTGATTGTATGATAGTGAATATATAATTGTATTAGAGTGACAGTTATTGCCGGATTGCTATTGTATAATTCTGATTGTATGATAGTGATTGTGTGATTGTGATTGTACGTTTGTGATTTTATGATTGTGACTGTATGATTGTAACTGTATGATAGAGATTGTGTAAATGTGATTGTGATTGCATGATCGTAGTTGTATGATTGTGAATGTATGATTATGATTGCATGTTTGCGATTGTGTGACTGTGAATGTATGATTGTGATTGTATGATTGTGATTGTATGATTGTTATTGTATGAATGTGATTGTATGATTGTGATTGTATGATTGTGATTGTCTGATTGCGTTTGTATGATTCTAATTGTATGCATGCGAATGTATAATTCTGATTGTATGTTTGCGATAATATGATTGCGATTGTATGATTGTGACTGTATGATTGTGATTGTATGATTGTGATTGTATGATTGTGATTGTATGACCGTGATTGTATGAATGTGATTGTATGATTGTGATTGTATGATTGCGATTGTATGATTGTGATCGTATGACTGTGATTGTATGATTGTGATTGTATGATTGTTATTGCATGATTGTGATTGTGTGATTGTGATTGTACGATTGTGGTTCTATGATTGTAATCGTATGATTGTGTTTGTATAATTGTGATTGTATGATTGTGATTGTTTGATTGTGGTTGTATGATTGTGATTGTATAATTGTGATTGTAGGATTGTGATTAAAAGATTGTGATTGTAAGATTGTAATTGTATGATTGTGATTGTATGATTTTGATTGTATTATTGTGATTGTATGATAGTGATTGTGTGATTGTGATTGTATGATTGTGATTGTATGATTGTGATTGTATGATTGTGATTGTATGATTGTGATTGTATGATTGTGATTGCGTGATTGTGATTGTATGATTGTGATTGTATGATTGTGATTGTATGATTGTGATTGTATGATTGTGATTGTATGATTGTGATTGTATGATTGTGATTGTATGATTGTGATTGTATGATTGTGATTGTATGATTGTGATTGTATGATTGTGATTGTATGATTGTGATTGTATGATTCTAATTGTATGCATGTGAATGTATAACTCTGATTGTATGATTGTGATTGTATGATTGTGATTGTATGATTGTGATTGTATGATTGTGATTGTATGATTGTGATTGTATGATTTTGATTGTATGATTGTGATTGTATGATTGTGATTGTATGATTGTGATTGTATGATTGTGATTGTATGATTGGGATTGTATGATTGCGATTGTCTGATTGCGATTGTGTGATTGTGAATGTATGATTGTGATTGTATGATTGTGATTGTATGATTGTTATTGCATGATTGCGATTGTGTGATTGTGATTGTATGATTGTGATTCTATGATTGTGATTGTATGATTGTTATTGTATGAATGTGATTGTATGATTGTGATTGTATGATTGTGATTGTGTGATTGCGTTTGTATGATTCTAATTGTATGCATGTGAATGTATAATTCTGATTGTATGTTTGTGATAATATGATTGCGATTGTATGATTGAGACTGTATCATTGTGATTGTATGATTGTTATTGTATGATTGTGATTGTATGATTGTGATTCTATGATTGAGATTGTATGATTGTGATTGTATGATTGTGATTGTATGATTGCGATTGTATGATTGCGATTGTATGATTGTGATTGTATGATTGTGATTGTATGATTGCGATTGTATCATTTTGATTGTATGATTGTGGTTGTATGATTGTGATTGTATGATTGTGATTGTATGATTGTGATTGTATGATTGTGATTGTATGATTGTTATTGTATGATTGCGATTGTAGGATTGTGATTGTATGATTGTGATTGTATAATTGTGATTGTATAATTGTGATTGCATGATTGTGATTGTATGATTGTCATTGTACGATTGTGGTTGTATGATTGTGATTGTATGATTGTGATTGTGTGATTGTGATTGTACGATTGTGATTGTATGATTGTGATTGTAAGATTGTAATTGTATGATTGTGATTGTATGATTTCGATTGTATAATTGTGATTGTACGATAGTGATTGTGTGATTGTGATTGCATGATTGTGATCCTATGATTGTGATTGTATGATTGTAATTGTACGATTGTGATTGTATGATTGTGATTGTATGATTCTAGTTGCGTGATTGTGATTGTATGATAGTGAATATATAATTGTATTAGAGTGACAGTTATTGCCGGATTGCTATTGTATAATTCTGATTGTATGATAGTGATTGTGTGATTGTGATTGTACGTTTGTGATTTTATGATTGTGACTGTATGATTGTAACTGTATGATAGAGATTGTGTAAATGTGATTGTGATTGCATGATCGTAGTTGTATGATTGTGAATGTATGATTATGATTGCATGTTTGCGATTGTGTGACTGTGAATGTATGATTGTGATTGTATGATTGTGATTGTATGATTGTTATTGTATGAATGTGATTGTATGATTGTGATTGTATGATTGTGATTGTCTGATTGCGTTTGTATGATTCTAATTGTATGCATGCGAATGTATAATTCTGATTGTATGTTTGCGATAATATGATTGCGATTGTATGATTGTGACTGTATGATTGTGATTGTATGATTGTGATTGTATGATTGTGATTGTATGACCGTGATTGTATGAATGTGATTGTATGATTGTGATTGTATGATTGCGATTGTATGATTGTGATCGTATGACTGTGATTGTATGATTGTGATTGTATGATTGTTATTGCATGATTGTGATTGTGTGATTGTGATTGTACGATTGTGGTTCTATGATTGTAATCGTATGATTGTGTTTGTATAATTGTGATTGTATGATTGTGATTGTTTGATTGTGGTTGTATGATTGTGATTGTATAATTGTGATTGTAGGATTGTGATTAAAAGATTGTGATTGTAAGATTGTAATTGTATGATTGTGATTGTATGATTTTGATTGTATTATTGTGATTGTATGATAGTGATTGTGTGATTGTGATTGTATGATTGTGATTGTATGATTGTGATTGTATGATTGTCATTGTATGATTGTGATTGTAGAATTGTGATTGTATGATTGTGATTGTAAGATTGTAATTGTATGATTGTGATTGTATGATTTTGATTGTGTAATTGTGATTGTACGATAGTGATTGTGTGATTGTGATTGCATGATTGTGATCCTATGATTGTGATTGTATGATTGTAATTGCACGATTGTGATTGTATGATTGTGATTGTATGATTCTAGTTGCGTGATTGTGATTGTATGATTGTGAGTATATAATTGTATTAGAGTGACAGTTATTGCCGGATTGCTATTGTATAATTCTGATTGTATGATAGTGATTGTGTGATTGTGATTGTACGTTTGTGATTTTATGATTGTGACTGTATGATTGTAACTGTATGATAGAGATTGTGTAAATGTGATTGTGATTGCATGATCGTAGTTGTATGATGGTGAATGTATGATTATGTTGCATGTTTGCGATTGTGTGACTGTGAATGTATGATTGTGATTGTATGATTGTGATTGTATGGTTGTGATTATATGATTGTGATTCTATGATTGTGATTGTAGGATTGTGATTGTATAATTGCGAGTGTCTGATTGCGATTGTGTGATTGTGATTGTATGATTGTGTTTGTGTGATTGTGTTTGTATGATTCTAATTGTATGCATGTGAATGTATAATTCTGATTGTATGTTTGTGATAATATGATTGCGATTGTATGATTGCGATTCTATGTTTGTGATAATATGATTGCGATTGTAGGATTGTGATTGTATGATTGTGATTGTATGATTGTGATTGTCTGATTGCGATTGTGTGATTGTGAATGTATGATTGTGATTGTATGATTGTGATTCTATGATTGTGATTGTATGATTGTAATTGTATGAATGTGATTGTATGATTGTGATTGTATGATTGTGATTGTGTGATTGCGTTTGTATGATTCTAATTGTATGCATGTGAATGTATAATTCTGATTGTATGATTGTGATTGTATGATTGTGATTGTGTGATTGTGATTGTATGATTGTGATTGTATGATTGTGATTGTACGATTGTGATTGTACGATTGTGATTGTACGATTGTGATTGTACGATTGTGATTTTATGATTGTGACTGTATGATTGTAACTGTATGATAGAGATTGTGTAAATGCGATTGTGATTGCATGATCGTAATTGTATGATTGTGAATGTATGATTATGATTGCATGATTGCGATTGTCTGATTGCGATTGTGTGATTGTGCATGTATGATTGTGATTCGATGATTGTGATTGTATGATTGTGATTGTATGATTGTGATTGTATGATTGTGATTGCGTGATTGTGATTGTATGATTGTGATTGTATGATTGTAATTGTATGATTGTGATTGTATGATTGTGATTGTATGATTGTGATTGTATGATTGTGATTGTATGACTGTGATTGTATGATTGTGATTGTATGATTCTAATTGTATGCATGTGAATGTATAACTCTGATTGTATGATTGTGATTGTATGATTGTGATTGTATGATTGTGATTGTATAATTGTGATTGTATGATTGTGATTGTATGATTGTGATTGTATGATTGTGATTGTATCATTGTGATTGTATGATTGTGATTGTATGATTGTGATCCTATGATTGTGATTGTAGGATTGTGATAGTACAATTGCGATTGTCTGATTGCGATTGTGTGATTGCGAATGTATGATTGTGATTGTATGATTGTGATTCTATGATTGTGATTGTATGATTGTGATTGTATGATTGTGATTGTATGATTGTGATTGCATTATTGTGATTGTGTGATTGTGATTGTACGATTGTGGATCTATGATTGTAATTGTATGATTGTGTTTGTATAATTGTGATTGTATGATTGTGATTGTATGATTGTGACTGTATGATTGTGATTGTACGATTGTGATTGTACGATTGTGATTGTACGATTGTGATTTTATGATTGTGACTGTATGATTGTAACTGTATGATAGAGATTGTGTACACGCGATTGTGATTGCATGATCGTAATTGTATGATTGTGAATGTATGATTATGATTGCATGATTGCGATTGTCTGATTGCGATTGTGTGATTGTGAATGTATGATTGTGATTGCATGATTGTGATTCTACGATTGTGATTGTATGATTGTAATTGTATGAATTTGATTGTATGATTGTGATTGTACGATTGCGATTGTGATTGCGTTTGTATGATTCTAATTGTATGCATGTGAATGTATAATTCTGATTGTATGTTTGTGATAATATCAGTGCGATTGTATGATTGAGATTGTATGATAGAGATTGTATGATTGTGATTGTATGATTGTGATTGTATGATTGTGATTGTATGATTGTGATTGTATGATTGTGATTGTGTGATTGTGATTGTATGATTGTGATTGTATGATTGTGATTGTATGATTGTGATTCTATGATTGTGATTGTATGATTGTAATTGTATGAATGTGATTGTATGATTGTGATTGTATGATTGTGATTGTGTGATTGCGTTTGTATGATTCTAATTGTATGCATATGAATGTATAATTCTGATTGTATGATTGTGATTGTATGATTGTGATTGTATGATTGTGATTGTGTGATTGTGATTGTATGATTGTGATTGTATGATTGTGATTGTATGACTGTGATTGTATGATTGTGATTGTATAATTGTGATTGTATAATTGTGATTGTATAATTGTGATTGTATGATTGTGATTGTATGATTGTCATTGTACGATTGTGGTTGTATGATTGTGATTGTATGATTGTGATTGTATGATTGTGATTGTATGATTGCGATTGTGTGATTGTGAATGTATGATTGTGATTGTATGACTGTGATTGTATGATTGTGATTGTATAATTGTGATTGTATAATTGTGATTGCATGATTGTGATTGTATGATTGTCATTGTACGATTGTGGTTGTATGATTGTGATTGTATGATTGTGATTGTATGATTGTGATTGTATGATTGTGATTGTATGATTGTGATTGTATGATTGTGATTGTATGATTGTGATTGTATGATTGTGATTGTATGTTTGTGATTGTGTGATTGCGTTTGTATGATTCTAATTGTATGCATGCGAATGTATAATTCTGATTGTATGTTTGTGATAATATGATAGCGATTGTATGATTGTGACTGTATGATTGTGATTGTATGATTGTGATTGTATGATTGTGATTGTATGACCGTGATTGTATGAATGTGATTGTATGATTGTGATTTTACGATTGCGATTGTATGATTGTCATCGTATGACTGTGATTGTATGATTGTGATTGTATGATTGTGATTGTATGTTTGTTATTGCATGATTGTGATTGTGTGATTGTGATTGTACGATTGTGGTTCTATGATTGTAATGATATGATTGTGTTTGTATAATTGTGATTGTATGATTGTGATTGTTTGATTGTGGTTGTATGATTGTGATTGTATAATTGTGATTGTAGGATTGTGATTAAACGATTGTGATTGTAAGATTGTAATTGTATGATTGTGATTGTATGATTTTGATTGTATTATTGTGATTGTATGATAGTGATTGTGTGATTGTGATTGTATGATTGTGATTGTCTGATTGCGTTTGTATGATTCTAATTGTATGCATGTGAATGTATAATTCTGATTGTATGTTTGTGATAATATGATAGCGATTGTATGATTGAGACTGTATGATTGTGTTTCTATGATTGTTATTGTATGATTGTGATTGTATGATTGTGATTCTATGATTGTGATTGTATCATTGTGATTGTATGATTGTGTTTGTATGATTGTGATTATATGATTGTGATTGTATGATTGTGATTGTATGATTGTGATTGTATGATTGTGATTGCATGATTGTGATTGTATGATTGTCATTGTATGATTGTGGTTGTATGATTGTGATTGTATGATTGTGATTGTATGATTGTGACTGTAGGATTATGATTCTATGATTGTGATTGTATGATTGTGATTGTATGATTGTGAATGTATGATTGTGATTGTATGATTGTGATTGTATGATTGTGATTGTATGATTGTGATTGTATGATTGAGATTATATGATTGTGATTCTATGATTGTGATTGTAGGATTGTGATTGTATAATTGCGAGTGTCTGATTGCGATTGTGTGATTGTGATTGTATGATTGTGATTGTGTCATTGTGTTTGTATGATTCTAATTCTATGCATGTGAATGTATAATTCTGATTGTATATTTGTGATAATATGATTGCGATTGTATCATTGCGATTGCATGATTGTGATTGTATGATTGTTATTGTATGATTGTGATTGTATGATTGTAATTGTACGATTGTGATTGTATGATTGTGATTGTATGATTGTACTTGCGTGATTGTGATTGTATGATTGTGAATATATAATTGTATTTGAGTGACTGTGATTGCCGGATTGCTATTGTATAATTCTGATTGTATGATAGTGACTGTGTGATTGTGATTGTACGATTGTGGTTCTATGATTGTGATGTATGATTGTTATTGTATGATTGTGATTGTATGATTGTGATTGTATGATTGTGATTGTATCATTGTGATTGCATGATTGTGATTGTATGATTGTGATTGCATTATTGTGATTGTGTGATTGTGATTGTACGATTGTGGTTCTATGATTGTAATTGTATGATTGTGTTTGTATAATTGTGATTGTATGATTGTGATTGTATGATTGTGACTGTATGATTGTGATTGTACGATTGTGATTGTACGATTGTGATTGTACGATTGTGATTTTATGATTGTGACTGTATGATTGTAACTGTATGATAGAGATTGTGTACACGCGATTGTGATTGCATGATCGTAATTGTATGATTGTGAATGTATGATTATGATTGCATGATTGCGATTGTCTGATTGCGATTGTGTGATTGTGAATGTATGATTGTGATTGCATGATTGTGATTCTATGATTGTGATTGTATGATTGTAATTGTATGAATTTGATTGTATGATTGTGATTGTACGATTGCGATTGTGATTGCGTTTGTATGATTCTAATTGTATGCATGTGAATGTATAATTCTGATTGTATGTTTGTGATAATATCAGTGCGATTGTACGATTGAGATTGTATGATAGAGATTGTATGATTGTGATTGTATGATTGTGATTGTATGATTGTGATTCTATGATTGTGATTGTATGATTGTAATTGTATGAATTTGATTGTATGATTGTGACTGTATGATTGTGATTGTATGATTGTGATTGTATGATTGTGATTGTATGATTGTGATTGTATGAATGTGATTGTATGATTGTGATTGTATGATTGCGATTGTATGATTGTGATCGTAATACTGTGATTGTATGATTGTGATTGTATAATTGTGATTGTATGATTGTGATTGCATGATTGTGATTGTGTGATTGTGATTGTACGATTGTGGTTCTATGATTGTAATTGTATGATTGTGTTTGTATAATTGTGATTGTATGATTGTGATTGTATGATTGTGACTGTATGATTGTGATTGTACGATTGTGATTGTACGATTGTGATTGTACGATTGTGATTTTATGATTGTGACTGTATGATTGTAACTGTATGATAGAGATTGTGTAAATGCGATTGTGATTGCATGATCGTAATTGTATGATTGTGAATGTATGATTATGATTGCATGATTGCGATTGTCTGATTGCGATTGTGTGATTGTGAATGTATGATTGTGATTGCATGATTGTGATTGTATGATTGTGATTGTATGATTGTAATTGTATGATTGTGATTGTATGATTGTGATTGTATGATTGTTATTGCATGATTGTGATTGTATGATTGTGATTGTATGATTGTGATTGTATGATTCTAATTGTATGCATGTGAATTTATAACTCTGATTGTATGATTGTGATTGTATGATTGTGATTGTATGATTGTGATTGGATGATTGTGATTGTATGATTGTGATTGTATGATTGTGATTGTATGATTGTGATATTATGATTGTGATTGTATGATTGTGATTGTATGATTGTGATTGTATGATTGTGATTGTATGATTGTGATTGTGTGATTGTGATTGTATGATTGTGATTGTATGATTGTGATTGTATGATTGTGATTGTATGATTGTGATTGTATGATTGTGATTGTATGATTGTGATTGTATGATTGTGATTGTATGATTCTAATTGTATGCATGTGAATTTATAACTCTGATTGTATGATTGTGATTGTATGATTGTGATTGGATGATTGTGATTGTATGATTGTGATTGTATGATTGTGATTGTATGATTGTGATTGTATGATTGTTATTGCATGATTGTGATTGTGTGATTGTGATTGTACGATTGTGGTTCTATGATTGTAATGGTATGATTGTTTTTGTATAATTGTGATTGTATGATTGTGATTGTTTGATTGTGGTTGTATGATTGTGATTGTATAATTGTGATTGTAGGATTGTGATTAAACGATTGTGATTGTAAGATTGTAATTGTATGATTGTGATTGTATGATTTTGATTGTATTATTGTGATTGTATGATTGTGATTGTATGATTGTGATTGTATGATTGTGATTGCATGAGTGCGATTGTCTGATTGCGATTGTGTGATTGTGAATGTATGATTGTGATTGCATGATTGTGATTCTATGATTGTGATTGTATGATTGTAATTGTATGAATTTGATTGTATGATTGTGATTGTATGATAGTGATTGTATGATTGTGATTGTGTGATTGCGTTTGTATGATTCTAATTGTATGCATGTGAATGTATAATTCTGATTGTATGTTTGTGATGATATGATTGCGATTGTATGATTGAGATTGTATGATTGAGATTGTATGATTGTGATTGTATGATTGTGATTGTATGATTGTGATTGTATGATTGTGATTGTATGATTGTGATTGTATGATTGTGATTGCGTGATTGTGATTGTATGATTGTGATTGTATGATTGTGATTGTATGATTGTGATTGTATGATTGTGATTGTATGATTGTGATTGTGTGATTGTGATTGTATGATTGTGATTGTATGATTGTGATTGTATGATTGTGATTCTATGATTGTGATTGTATGATTGTAATTGTATGAATGTGATTGTATGATTGTGATTGTATGATTGTGATTGTATGATTGTGATTGTGTGATTGCGTTTGTATGATTCTAATTGTATGCATATGAATGTATAATTCTGATTGTATGATTGTGATTGTATGATTGTGATTGTATGATTGTGATTGTGTGATTGTGATTGTATGATTGTGATTGTATGATTGTGATTGTATGACTGTGATTGTATGATTGTGATTGTATAATTGTGATTGTATAATTGTGATTGTAGGATTGTGATTAAACGATTGTGATTGTAAGATTGTAATTGTATGATTGTGATTGTATGATTTTGATTGTATTATTGTGATTGTATGATAGTGATTGTGTGATTGTGATTGTATGATTGCGATTGTGATTGCGTTTGTATGATTCTAATTGTATGCATGTGAATGTATAATTCTGATTGTATGTTTGTGATAATATCAGTGCGATTGTATGATTGAGATTGTATGATAGAGATTGTATGATTGTGATTGTATGATTGTGATTGTATGATTGTGATTGTATGATTGTGATTGTATGATTGTGATTGTGTGATTGTGATTGTATGATTGTGATTGTATGATTGTGATTGTATGATTGTGATTCTATGATTGTGATTGTATGATTGTAATTGTATGAATGTGATTGTATGATTGTGATTGTATGATTGTGATTGTGTGATTGCGTTTGTATGATTCTAATTGTATGCATATGAATGTATAATTCTGATTGTATGATTGTGATTGTATGATTGTGATTGTATGATTGTGATTGTGTGATTGTGATTGTATGATTGTGATTGTATGATTGTGATTGTATGACTGTGATTGTATGATTGTGATTGTATAATTGTGATTGTATAATTGTGATTGTATAATTGTGATTGTATGATTGTGATTGTATGATTGTCATTGTACGATTGTGGTTGTATAATTCTGATTGTATGTTTGTGATAATATGATTGCGATTGTATGATTGCTACTGTATGATTGTGATTGTATGATTGTTATTGTATGATTGTGATTGTATGATTGTGATTGTATGATTGTGATTGTATGTTTGTTATTGCATGATTGTGATTGTGTGATTGTGATTGTACGATTGTGGTTCTATGATTGTAATGGTATGATTGTGTTTGTATAATTGTGATTGTATGATTGTGATTGTTTGATTGTGGTTGTATGATTGTGATTGTATAATTGTGATTGTAGGATTGTGATTAAACGATTGTGATTGTAAGATTGTAATTGTATGATTGTGATTGTATGATTTTGATTGTATTATTGTGATTGTATGATAGTGATTGTGTGATTGTGATTGTATGATTGTGATTGTCTGATTGCGTTTGTATGATTCTAATTGTATGCATGTGAATGTATAATTCTGATTGTATGTTTGTGATAATATGATAGCGATTGTATGATTGAGACTGTATGATTGTGTTTGTATGATTGTTATTGTATGATTGTGATTGTATGATTGTGATTCTATGATTGTGATTGTATCATTGTGATTGTATGATTGTGTTTGTATGATTGTGATTATATGATTGTGATTGTATGATTGTGATTGTATGATTGTGATTGTATGATTGTGATTGCATGATTGTGATTGTATGATTGTCATTGTATGATTGTGGTTGTATGATTGTGATTGTATGATTGTGATTGTATGATTGTGACTGTAGGATTATGATTCTATGATTGTGATTGTATGATTGTGATTGTATGATTGTGAATGTATGATTGTGATTGTATGATTGTGATTGTATGATTGTGATTGTATGATTGTGATTGTATGATTGAGATTATATGATTGTGATTCTATGATTGTGATTGTAGGATTGTGATTGTATAATTGCGAGTGTCTGATTGCGATTGTGTGATTGTGATTGTATGATTGTGATTGTGTGATTGTGTTTGTATGATTCTAATTCTATGCATGTGAATGTATAATTCTGATTGTATATTTGTGATAATATGATTGCGATTGTATCATTGCGATTGCATGATTGTGATTGTATGATTGTTATTGTATGATTGTGATTGTATGATTGTAATTGTACGATTGTGATTGTATGATTGTGATTGTATGATTGTACTTGCGTGATTGTGATTGTATGATTGTGAATATATAATTGTATTTGAGTGACTGTGATTGCCGGATTGCTATTGTATAATTCTGATTGTATGATAGTGACTGTGTGATTGTGATTGTACGATTGTGGTTCTATGATTGTGATTGTATGATTGTTATTGTATGATTGTGATTGTATGATTGTGATTGTATGATTGTGATTGTATCATTGTGATTGCATGATTGTGATTGTATGATTGTGATTGCATTATTGTGATTGTGTGATTGTGATTGTACGATTGTGGTTCTATGATTGTAATTGTATGATTGTGTTTGTATAATTGTGATTGTATGATTGTGATTGTATGATTGTGACTGTATGATTGTGATTGTACGATTGTGATTGTACGATTGTGATTGTACGATTGTGATTTTATGATTGTGACTGTATGATTGTAACTGTATGATAGAGATTGTGTACACGCGATTGTGATTGCATGATCGTAATTGTATGATTGTGAATGTATGATTATGATTGCATGATTGCGATTGTCTGATTGCGATTGTGTGATTGTGAATGTATGATTGTGATTGCATGATTGTGATTCTATGATTGTGATTGTATGATTGTAATTGTATGAATTTGATTGTATGATTGTGATTGTACGATTGCGATTGTGATTGCGTTTGTATGATTCTAATTGTATGCATGTGAATGTATAATTCTGATTGTATGTTTGTGATAATATCAGTGCGATTGTACGATTGAGATTGTATGATAGAGATTGTATGATTGTGATTGTATGATTGTGATTGTATGATTGTGATTCTATGATTGTGATTGTATGATTGTAATTGTATGAATTTGATTGTATGATTGTGACTGTATGATTGTGATTGTATGATTGTGATTGTATGATTGTGATTGTATGATTGTGATTGTATGAATGTGATTGTATGATTGTGATTGTATGATTGCGATTGTATGATTGTGATCGTAATACTGTGATTGTATGATTGTGATTGTATGATTGTGATTGTATGATTGTGATTGCATGATTGTGATTGTGTGATTGTGATTGTACGATTGTGGTTCTATGATTGTAATTGTATGATTGTGTTTGTATAATTGTGATTGTATGATTGTGATTGTATGATTGTGACTGTATGATTGTGATTGTACGATTGTGATTGTACGATTGTGATTGTACGATTGTGATTTTATGATTGTGACTGTATGATTGTAACTGTATGATAGAGATTGTGTAAATGCGATTGTGATTGCATGATCGTAATTGTATGATTGTGAATGTATGATTATGATTGCATGATTGCGATTGTCTGATTGCGATTGTGTGATTGTGAATGTATGATTGTGATTGCATGATTGTGATTGTATGATTGTGATTGTATGATTGTAATTGTATGATTGTGATTGTATGATTGTGATTGTATGATTGTTATTGCATGATTGTGATTGTATGATTGTGATTGTATGATTGTGATTGTATGATTCTAATTGTATGCATGTGAATTTATAACTCTGATTGTATGATTGTGATTGTATGATTGTGATTGTATGATTGTGATTGGATGATTGTGATTGTATGATTGTGATTGTATGATTGTGATTGTATGATTGTGATATTATGATTGTGATTGTATGATTGTGATTGTATGATTGTGATTGTATGATTGTGATTGTATGATTGTGATTGTGTGATTGTGATTGTATGATTGTGATTGTATGATTGTGATTGTATGATTGTGATTGTATGATTGTGATTGTATGATTGTGATTGTATGATTGTGATTGTATGATTGTGATTGTATGATTCTAATTGTATGCATGTGAATTTATAACTCTGATTGTATGATTGTGATTGTATGATTGTGATTGGATGATTGTGATTGTATGATTGTGATTGTATGATTGTGATTGTATGATTGTGATTGTATGATTGTTATTGCATGATTGTGATTGTGTGATTGTGATTGTACGATTGTGGTTCTATGATTGTAATGGTATGATTGTTTTTGTATAATTGTGATTGTATGATTGTGATTGTTTGATTGTGGTTGTATGATTGTGATTGTATAATTGTGATTGTAGGATTGTGATTAAACGATTGTGATTGTAAGATTGTAATTGTATGATTGTGATTGTATGATTTTGATTGTATTATTGTGATTGTATGATTGTGATTGTATGATTGTGATTGTATGATTGTGATTGCATGAGTGCGATTGTCTGATTGCGATTGTGTGATTGTGAATGTATGATTGTGATTGCATGATTGTGATTCTATGATTGTGATTGTATGATTGTAATTGTATGAATTTGATTGTATGATTGTGATTGTATGATAGTGATTGTATGATTGTGATTGTGTGATTGCGTTTGTATGATTCTAATTGTATGCATGTGAATGTATAATTCTGATTGTATGTTTGTGATGATATGATTGCGATTGTATGATTGAGATTATATGATTGAGATTGTATGATTGTGATTGTATGATTGTGATTGTATGATTGTGATTGTATGATTGTGATTGTATGATTGTGATTGCGTGATTGTGATTGTATGATTGTGATTGTATGATTGTGATTGTATGATTGTGATTGTATGATTGTGATTGTATGATTGTGATTGTATGATTGTGATTGTATGATTGTGATTGTATGATTGTGATTGTATGATTGTGATTGTATGATTCTAATTGTATGCATGTGAATGTATAACTCTGATTGTATGATTGTGATTGTATGATTGTGATTGTATGATTGTGATTGTATGATTGTGATTGTATGATTGTGATTGTATGATTGTGATTGTATGATTGTGATTGTATGATTGTGATTGTATGATTGTGATTGTATGATTGTGATTGTATGATTGTGATTGTATGATTGTGATTGTATGATTGGGATTGTATGATTGCGATTGTCTGATTGCGATTGTGTGATTGTGAATGTATGATTGTGATTGTATGATTGTGATTGTATGATTGTTATTGCATGATTGCGATTGTGTGATTGTGATTGTACGATTGTGGTTCTATGATTGTAATGGTATGATTGTGTTTGTATAATTGTGATTGTATGATTGTGATTGTAGAATTGTGATTGTATGATTGTGATTGTATGATTGTGATTGTATGAT
Organism: Megachile rotundata; assembly: GCF_050947335.1. NCBI lineage: Eukaryota > Metazoa > Arthropoda > Insecta > Hymenoptera > Megachilidae > Megachile > Megachile rotundata. Next base: position 288,142 of record NC_134994.1, read on the forward strand.
TGTGATTGTATGAATGTGATTGTATGATTGTGATTGTATGATTGCGATTGTATGATTGTGATCGTAATACTGTGATTGTATGATTGTGATTGTATGATTGTGATTGTATGATTGTGATTGCATGATTGTGATTGTGTGATTGTGATTGTACGATTGTGGTTCTATGATTGTAATTGTATGATTGTGTTTGTATAATTGTGATTGTATGATTGTGATTGTATGATTGTGACTGTATGATTGTGATTGTACGATTGTGATTGTACGATTGTGATTGTACGATTGTGATTTTATGATTGTGACTGTATGATTGTAACTGTATGATAGAGATTGTGTAAATGCGATTGTGATTGCATGATCGTAATTGTATGATTGTGAATGTATGATTATGATTGCATGATTGCGATTGTCTGATTGCGATTGTGTGATTGTGAATGTATGATTGTGATTGCATGATTGTGATTGTATGATTGTGATTGTATGATTGTAATTGTATGATTGTGATTGTATGATTGTGATTGTATGATTGTTATTGCATGATTGTGATTGTATGATTGTGATTGTATGATTGTGATTGTATGATTCTAATTGTATGCATGTGAATTTATAACTCTGATTGTATGATTGTGATTGTATGATTGTGATTGTATGATTGTGATTGGATGATTGTGATTGTATGATTGTGATTGTATGATTGTGATTGTATGATTGTGATTCTATGATTGTGATTGTATGATTGTAATTGTATGAATGTGATTGTATGATTGTGATTGTATGATTGTGATTGTGTGATTGCGTTTGTATGATTCTAATTGTATGCATATGAATGTATAATTCTGATTGTATGATTGTGATTGTATGATTGTGATTGTATGATTGTGATTGTGTGATTGTGATTGTATGATTGTGATTGTATGATTGTGATTGTATGACTGTGATTGTATGATTGTGATTGTATAATTGTGATTGTATAATTGTGATTGTATAATTGTGATTGTATGATTGTGATTGTATGATTGTCATTGTACGATTGTGGTTGTATAATTCTGATTGTATGTTTGTGATAATATGATTGCGATTGTATGATTGCTACTGTATGATTGTGATTGTATGATTGTTATTGTATGATTGTGATTGTATGATTGTGATTGTATGATTGTGATTGTATGTTTGTTATTGCATGATTGTGATTGTGTGATTGTGATTGTACGATTGTGGTTCTATGATTGTAATGGTATGATTGTGTTTGTATAATTGTGATTGTATGATTGTGATTGTTTGATTGTGGTTGTATGATTGTGATTGTATAATTGTGATTGTAGGATTGTGATTAAACGATTGTGATTGTAAGATTGTAATTGTATGATTGTGATTGTATGATTTTGATTGTATTATTGTGATTGTATGATAGTGATTGTGTGATTGTGATTGTATGATTGTGATTGTCTGATTGCGTTTGTATGATTCTAATTGTATGCATGTGAATGTATAATTCTGATTGTATGTTTGTGATAATATGATAGCGATTGTATGATTGAGACTGTATGATTGTGTTTGTATGATTGTTATTGTATGATTGTGATTGTATGATTGTGATTCTATGATTGTGATTGTATCATTGTGATTGTATGATTGTGTTTGTATGATTGTGATTATATGATTGTGATTGTATGATTGTGATTGTATGATTGTGATTGTATGATTGTGATTGCATGATTGTGATTGTATGATTGTCATTGTATGATTGTGGTTGTATGATTGTGATTGTATGATTGTGATTGTATGATTGTGACTGTAGGATTATGATTCTATGATTGTGATTGTATGATTGTGATTGTATGATTGTGAATGTATGATTGTGATTGTATGATTGTGATTGTATGATTGTGATTGTATGATTGTGATTGTATGATTGAGATTATATGATTGTGATTCTATGATTGTGATTGTAGGATTGTGATTGTATAATTGCGAGTGTCTGATTGCGATTGTGTGATTGTGATTGTATGATTGTGATTGTGTGATTGTGTTTGTATGATTCTAATTCTATGCATGTGAATGTATAATTCTGATTGTATATTTGTGATAATATGATTGCGATTGTATCATTGCGATTGCATGATTGTGATTGTATGATTGTTATTGTATGATTGTGATTGTATGATTGTAATTGTACGATTGTGATTGTATGATTGTGATTGTATGATTGTACTTGCGTGATTGTGATTGTATGATTGTGAATATATAATTGTATTTGAGTGACTGTGATTGCCGGATTGCTATTGTATAATTCTGATTGTATGATAGTGACTGTGTGATTGTGATTGTACGATTGTGGTTCTATGATTGTGATTGTATGATTGTTATTGTATGATTGTGATTGTATGATTGTGATTGTATGATTGTGATTGTATCATTGTGATTGCATGATTGTGATTGTATGATTGTGATTGCATTATTGTGATTGTGTGATTGTGATTGTACGATTGTGGTTCTATGATTGTAATTGTATGATTGTGTTTGTATAATTGTGATTGTATGATTGTGATTGTATGATTGTGACTGTATGATTGTGATTGTACGATTGTGATTGTACGATTGTGATTGTACGATTGTGATTTTATGATTGTGACTGTATGATTGTAACTGTATGATAGAGATTGTGTACACGCGATTGTGATTGCATGATCGTAATTGTATGATTGTGAATGTATGATTATGATTGCATGATTGCGATTGTCTGATTGCGATTGTGTGATTGTGAATGTATGATTGTGATTGCATGATTGTGATTCTATGATTGTGATTGTATGATTGTAATTGTATGAATTTGATTGTATGATTGTGATTGTACGATTGCGATTGTGATTGCGTTTGTATGATTCTAATTGTATGCATGTGAATGTATAATTCTGATTGTATGTTTGTGATAATATCAGTGCGATTGTACGATTGAGATTGTATGATAGAGATTGTATGATTGTGATTGTATGATTGTGATTGTATGATTGTGATTCTATGATTGTGATTGTATGATTGTAATTGTATGAATTTGATTGTATGATTGTGACTGTATGATTGTGATTGTATGATTGTGATTGTATGATTGTGATTGTATGATTGTGATTGTATGAATGTGATTGTATGATTGTGATTGTATGATTGCGATTGTATGATTGTGATCGTAATACTGTGATTGTATGATTGTGATTGTATGATTGTGATTGTATGATTGTGATTGCATGATTGTGATTGTGTGATTGTGATTGTACGATTGTGGTTCTATGATTGTAATTGTATGATTGTGTTTGTATAATTGTGATTGTATGATTGTGATTGTATGATTGTGACTGTATGATTGTGATTGTACGATTGTGATTGTACGATTGTGATTGTACGATTGTGATTTTATGATTGTGACTGTATGATTGTAACTGTATGATAGAGATTGTATAAATGCGATTGTGATTGCATGATCGTAATTGTATGATTGTGAATGTATGATTATGATTGCATGATTGCGATTGTCTGATTGCGATTGTGTGATTGTGAATGTATGATTGTGATTGCATGATTGTGATTGTATGATTGTGATTGTATGATTGTAATTGTATGATTGTGATTGTATGATTGTGATTGTATGATTGTTATTGCATGATTGTGATTGTATGATTGTGATTGTATGATTGTGATTGTATGATTCTAATTGTATGCATGTGAATTTATAACTCTGATTGTATGATTGTGATTGTATGATTGTGATTGTATGATTGTGATTGGATGATTGTGATTGTATGATTGTGATTGTATGATTGTGATTGTATGATTGTGATATTATGATTGTGATTGTATGATTGTGATTGTATGATTGTGATTGTATGATTGTGATTGTATGATTGTGATTGTATGATTGTGATTGTGTGATTGTGATTGTATGATTGTGATTGTATGATTGTGATTGTATGATTGTGATTGTATGATTGTGATTGTATGATTGTGATTGTATGATTGTGATTGTATGATTGTGATTGTATGATTCTAATTGTATGCATGTGAATTTATAACTCTGATTGTATGATTGTGATTGTATGATTGTGATTGGATGATTGTGATTGTATGATTGTGATTGTATGATTGTGATTGTATGATTGTGATTGTATGATTGTTATTGCATGATTGTGATTGTGTGATTGTGATTGTACGATTGTGGTTCTATGATTGTAATGGTATGATTGTTTTTGTATAATTGTGATTGTATGATTGTGATTGTTTGATTGTGGTTGTATGATTGTGATTGTATAATTGTGATTGTAGGATTGTGATTAAACGATTGTGATTGTAAGATTGTAATTGTATGATTGTGATTGTATGATTTTGATTGTATTATTGTGATTGTATGATTGTGATTGTATGATTGTGATTGTATGATTGTGATTGCATGAGTGCGATTGTCTGATTGCGATTGTGTGATTGTGAATGTATGATTGTGATTGCATGATTGTGATTCTATGATTGTGATTGTATGATTGTAATTGTATGAATTTGATTGTATGATTGTGATTGTATGATAGTGATTGTATGATTGTGATTGTGTGATTGCGTTTGTATGATTCTAATTGTATGCATGTGAATGTATAATTCTGATTGTATGTTTGTGATGATATGATTGCGATTGTATGATTGAGATTATATGATTGAGATTGTATGATTGTGATTGTATGATTGTGATTGTATGATTGTGATTGTATGATTGTGATTGTATGATTGTGATTGCGTGATTGTGATTGTATGATTGTGATTGTATGATTGTGATTGTATGATTGTGATTGTATGATTGTGATTGTATGATTGTGATTGTATGATTGTGATTGTATGATTGTGATTGTATGATTGTGATTGTATGATTGTGATTGTATGATTCTAATTGTATGCATGTGAATGTATAACTCTGATTGTATGATTGTGATTGTATGATTGTGATTGTATGATTGTGATTGTATGATTGTGATTGTATGATTGTGATTGTATGATTGTGATTGTATGATTGTGATTGTATGATTGTGATTGTATGATTGTGATTGTATGATTGTGATTGTATGATTGTGATTGTATGATTGTGATTGTATGATTGGGATTGTATGATTGCGATTGTCTGATTGCGATTGTGTGATTGTGAATGTATGATTGTGATTGTATGATTGTGATTGTATGATTGTTATTGCATGATTGCGATTGTGTGATTGTGATTGTACGATTGTGGTTCTATGATTGTAATGGTATGATTGTGTTTGTATAATTGTGATTGTATGATTGTGATTGTAGAATTGTGATTGTATGATTGTGATTGTATGATTGTGATTGCGTGATTGTGATTGTATGATTGTGATTGTATGATTGTGATTGTATGATTGTGATTGTATGATTGTGATTGTATGATTGTGATTGTATGATTGTGATTGTATGATTGTGATTGTATGATTGTGATTGTATGATTGTGATTGTATGATTGTGATTGTATGATTGTGATTGTATGATTGTGATTGTATGATTCTAATTGTATGCATGTGAATGTATAACTCTGATTGTATGATTGTGATTGTATGATTGTGATTGTATGATTGTGATTGTATGATTGTGATTGTATGATTGTGATTGTATGATTGTGATTGTATGATTGTGATTGTATGATTGTGATTGTATGATTGTGATTGTATGATTGTGATTGTATGATTGGGATTGTATGATTGCGATTGTCTGATTGCGATTGTGTGATTGTGAATGTATGATTGTGATTGTATGATTGTGATTGTATGATTGTTATTGCATGATTGCGATTGTGTGATTGTGATTGTACGATTGTGGTTCTATGATTGTAATGGTATGATTGTGTTTGTATAATTGTGATTGTATGATTGTGATTGTAGAATTGTGATTGTATGATTGCGATTGTAAGATTGTAATTGTATGATTGTGATTGTATGATTTTGATTGTATAATTGTGATTGTACGATAGTGATTGTGTGATTGTGATTGCATGATTGTGATCCTATGATTGTGATTGTATGATTGTAATTGTACGATTGTGATTGTATGATTGTGATTGTATGATTCTAGTTGCGTGATTGTGATTGTATGATTGTGAATATATAATTGTATTAGAGTGACAGTTATTGCCGGATTGCTATTGTATAATTCTGATTGTATGATAGTGATTGTGTGATGTGATTGTACGTTTGTGATTTTATGATTGTGACTGTATGATTGTAACTGTATGATAGAGATTGTGTAAATGTGATTGTGAATGCATGATCGTAGTTGTATGATTGTGAATGTATGATTATGATTGCATGTTTGCGATTGTGTGACTGTGAATGTATGATTGTGATTGTATGATTGTGATTCTATGATTGTGATTGTATGATTGTTATTGTATGAATGTGATTGTATGATTGTGATTGTATGATTGTGATTGTGTGATTGCGTTTGTATGATTCTAATTGTATGCATGCGAATGTATAATTCTGATTGTATGTTTGTGATAATATGATTGCGATTGTATGATTGAGACTGTATCATTGTGATTGTATGATTGTTATTGTATGATTGTGATTGTATGATTGTGATTCTATGATTGAGATTGTATGATTGTGATTGTATGATTGTGATTGTATGATTGTGATTGTATGATTGCGATTGTATGATTGCGATTGTATGATTGTGATTGTATGATTGTGATTGTATGATTGCGATTGTATCATTGTGATTGTATGATTGTGGTTGTATGATTGTGATTGTATGATTGTGATTGTATGATTGTGATTGTATGATTGTGATTGTATGATTGTGATTGTATGATTGTTATTGTATGATTGCGATTGTAGGATTGTGATTGTATGATTGTGATTGTATAATTGTGATTGTATAATTGTGATTGCATGATTGTGATTGTATGATTGTCATTGTACGATTGTGGTTGTATGATTGTGATTGTATGATTGTGATTGTGTGATTGTGATTGTACGATTGTGATTGTATGATTGTGATTGTAAGATTGTAATTGTATGATTGTGATTGTATGATTTTGATTGTATAATTGTGATTGTACGATAGTGATTGTGTGATTGTGATTGCATGATTGTGATCCTATGATTGTGATTGTATGATTGTAATTGTACGATTGTGATTGTATGATTGTGATTGTATGATTCTAGTTGCGTGATTGTGATTGTATGATAGTGAATATATAATTGTATTAGAGTGACAGTTATTGCCGGATTGCTATTGTATAATTCTGATTGTATGATAGTGATTGTGTGATTGTGATTGTACGTTTGTGATTTTATGATTGTGACTGTATGATTGTAACTGTATGATAGAGATTGTGTAAATGTGATTGTGATTGCATGATCGTAGTTGTATGATTGTGAATGTATGATTATGATTGCATGTTTGCGATTGTGTGACTGTGAATGTATGATTGTGATTGTATGATTGTGATTGTATGATTGTTATTGTATGATTGTCATTGTATGATTGTGATTGTAGAATTGTGATTGTATGATTGTGATTGTAAGATTGTAATTGTATGATTGTGATTGTATGATTTTGATTGTGTAATTGTGGTTGTACGATAGTGATTGTGTGATTGTGATTGCATGATTGTGATCCTATGATTGTGATTGTATGATTGTAATTGTACGATTGTGATTGTATGATTGTGATTGTATGATTCTAGTTGCGTGATTGTGATTGTATGATTGTGAGTATATAATTGTATTAGAGTGACAGTTATTGCCGGATTGCTATTGTATAATTCTGATTGTATGATAGTGATTGTGTGATTGTGATTGTACGTTTGTGATTTTATGATTGTGACTGTATGATTGTAACTGTATGATAGAGATTGTGTAAATGTGATTGTGATTGCATGATCGTAGTTGTATGATGGTGAATGTATGATTATGTTGCATGTTTGCGATTGTGTGACTGTGAATGTATGATTGTGATTGTATGATTGTGATTGTATGATTGTGATTATATGATTGTGATTCTATGATTGTGATTGTAGGATTGTGATTGTATAATTGCGAGTGTCTGATTGCGATTGTGTGATTGTGATTGTATGATTGTGTTTGTGTGATTGTGTTTGTATGATTCTAATTGTATGCATGTGAATGTATAATTCTGATTGTATGTTTGTGATAATATGATTGCGATTGTATGATTGCGATTCTATGTTTGTGATAATATGATTGCGATTGTAGGATTGTGATTGTATGATTGTGATTGTATGATTGTGATTGTCTGATTGCGATTGTGTGATTGTGAATGTATGATTGTGATTGTATGATTGTGATTGTATGATTGTGATTGTATGATTGTAATTGTATGAATGTGATTGTATGATTGTGATTGTATGATTGTGATTGTGTGATTGCGTTTGTATGATTCTAATTGTATGCATGTGAATGTATAATTCTGATTGTATGATTGTGATTGTATGATTGTGATTGTGTGATTGTGATTGTATGATTGTGATTGTATGATTGTGATTGTACGATTGTGATTGTACGATTGTGATTGTACGATTGTGATTGTACGATTGTGATTTTATGATTGTGACTGTATGATTGTAACTGTATGATAGAGATTGTGTAAATGCGATTGTGATTGCATGATCGTAATTGTATGATTGTGAATGTATGATTATGATTGCATGATTGCGATTGTCTGATTGCGATTGTGTGATTGTGCATGTATGATTGTGATTCGATGATTGTGATTGTATGATTGTGATTGTATGATTGTGATTGTATGATTGTGATTGCGTGATTGTGATTGTATGATTGTGATTGTATGATTGTAATTGTATGATTGTGATTGTATGATTGTGATTGTATGATTGTGATTGTATGATTGTGATTGTATGATTGTGATTGTATGATTGTGATTGTATGATTCTAATTGTATGCATGTGAATGTATAACTCTGATTGTATGATTGTGATTGTATGATTGTGATTGTATGATTGTGATTGTATGATTGTGATTGTATGATTGTGATTGTATGATTGTGATTGTATGATTGTGATTGTATGATTGTGATTGTATGATTGTGATTGTATGATTGTGATTGTATGATTGTGATTGTATGATTGTGATTGTATGATTGTGATTGTATGATTGTGATTGTATGATTGTGATTGTATGATTGTGATTGTATGATTGTGATTGTATGATTGGGATTGTATGATTGCGATTGTCTGATTGCGATTGCGTGATTGTGAATGTATGATTGTGATTGTATGATTGTGATTCTATGATTGTGATTGTATGATTGTAATTGTATGAATGTGATTGTATGATTGTGATTGTATGATTGTGATTGTGTGATTGCGTTTGTATGATTCTAATTGTATGCATGTGAATGTATAATTCTGATTGTATGATTGTGACTGTATGATTGTGGTGGTGTGATTGTGATTGTATGTTTGTGATTGTATGATTGTGATTGTATGATTGTGATTGTATGACTGTGATTGTATGATTGTGATTTTATAATTGTGATTGTATAATTGTGATTGCATGATTGTGATTGTATGATTGTCATTGTACGATTGTGGTTGTATGATTGTGATTGTATGATTGTGATTGTATGATTGTGATTGTATGATTGTGATTGTATGATTGTGATTGTATGATTCTGATTGTATGATTGTGATTGTATGGTTGCGATTGTATGATTGTGATTGTATGATTGTGATTGTATGTTTGTGATTGTGTGATTGCGTTTGTATGATTCTAATTGTATGCATGCGAATGTATAATTCTGATTGTATGTTTGTGATAATATGATTGCGATTGTATGATTGTGACTGTATGATTGTGATTGTATGATTGTGATTGTATGATTGTGATTGTATGACCGTGATTGTATGAATGTGATTGTATGATTGTGATTGTATGATTGCGATTGTATGATTGTGATCGTATGACTGTGATTGTATGATTGTGATTGTATGATTGTGATTGTATGATTGTTATTGCATGATTGTGATTGTGTGATTGTGATTGTACGATTGTGGTTCCATGATTGTAATGGTATGATTGTGTTTGTATAATTGTGATTGTATGATTGTGATTGTTTGATTGTGGTTGTATGATTGTGATTGTATAATTGTGATTGTAGGATAGTGATTAAACGATTGTGATTGTAAGATTGTAATTGTATGATTGTGATTGTATGATTTTGATTGCATTATTGTGATTGTATGATAGTGATTGTGTGATTGTGATTGTATGATTGTGATTGTATGATTGTGATTGTATGATTGTCATTGTATGATTGTGATTGTAAGATTGTAATTGTATGATTGTGATTGTATGATTTTGATTGTATAATTGTGATTGTACGATAGTGATTGTGTGATTGTGATTGCATGATTGTGATCCTATGATTGTGATTGTATGATTGTAATTGTACGATTGTGATTGTATGATTGTGATTTCATGATTCTAGTTGCGTGATTGTGATGGTATGATTGTGAATATATAATTGTATTAGAGTGACAGTTATTGCCGGATTGCTATTGTATAATTCTGATTGTATGATAGTGATTGTGTGATTGTGATTGTACGTTTGTGATTTTATGATTGTGACTGTATGATTGTAACTGTATGATAGAGATTGTGTAAATGTGATTGTGATTGCATGATCGTAGTTGTATGATTGTGAATGTATGATTATGATTGCATGTTTGCGATTGTGTTACTGTGAATGTATGATTGTGATTGTATGATTGTGATGGTATGATTGTGATTGCGTGATTGTGATTGTATGGTTGTGATTCTATGATTGTGATTGTAGGATTGTGATTGTATAATTGCGAGTGTCTGATTGCGATTGTGTGATTGTGATTGTATGATTGTGATTGTGTGATTGTGTTTGTATGATTCTAATTCTATGCATGTGAATGTATAATTCTGATTGTATATTTGTGATAATATGATTGCGATTGTATCATTGCGATTGCATGATTGTGATTGTATGATTGTTATTGTATGATTGTGATTGTATGATTGTAATTCTACGATTGTGATTGTATGATTGTGATTTTATGATTGTACTTGCGTGATTGTGATTGTATGATTGTGAATATATAATTGTATTTGAGTGACTGTGATTGCCGGATTGCTATTGTATAATTCTGATTGTATGATAGTGACTGTGTGATTGTGATTGTACGATTGTGGATCTATGATTGTGATTGTATGATTGTTATTGTATGATTGTGATTGTATGATTGTGATTGTATGATTGTGATTGTATCATTGTGATTGTATGATTGTGATTGTATGATTGTGATCCTATGATTGTGATTGTAGGATTGTGATAGTACAATTGCGATTGTCTGATTGCGATTGTGTGATTGCGAATGTATGATTGTGATTGTATGATTGTGATTCTATGATTGTGATTGTATGATTGTGATTGTATGATTGTGATTGTATGATTGTGATTGCATTATTGTGATTGTGTGATTGTGATTGTACGATTGTGGATCTATGATTGTAATTGTATGATTGTGTTTGTATAATTGTGATTGTATGATTGTGATTGTATGATTGTGACTGTATGATTGTGATTGTACGATTGTGATTGTACGATTGTGATTGTACGATTGTGATTTTATGATTGTGACTGTATGATTGTAACTGTATGATAGAGATTGTGTACACGCGATTGTGATTGCATGATCGTAATTGTATGATTGTGAATGTGTGATTATGATTGCATGATTGCGATTGTCTGATTGCGATTGTGTGATTGTGAATGTATGATTGTGATTGCATGATTGTGATTCTACGATTGTGATTGTATGATTGTAATAGTATGAATTTGATTGTATGATTGTGATTGTACGATTGCGATTGTGATTGCGTTTGTATGATTCTAATTGTATGCATGTGAATGTATAATTCTGATTGTATGTTTGTGATAATATCAGTGCGATTGTATGATTGAGATTGTATGATAGAGATTGTATGATTGTGATTGTATGATTGTGATTGTATGATTGTGATTGTATGATTGTGATTGTATGATTGTGATTGTGTGATTGTGATTGTATGATTGTGATTGTATGATTGTGATTGTATGATTGTGATTCTATGATTGTGATTGTATGATTGTAATTGTATGAATGTGATTGTATGATTGTGATTGTATGATTGTGATTGTGTGATTGCGTTTGTATGATTCTAATTGTATGCATATGAATGTATAATTCTGATTGTATGATTCTGATTGTATGATTGTGATTGTATGATTGTGATTGTATGAATTTGATTGTATGATTGTGATTGTACGATTGCGATTGTGATTGCGTTTGTATGATTCTAATTGTATGCATGTGAATGTATAATTCTGATTGTATGTTTGTGATAATATCAGTGCGATTGTATGATTGAGATTGTATGATAGAGATTGTATGATTGTGATTGTATGATTGTGATTGTATGATTGTGATTGTACGATTGTGATTGTATGATTGTGATTGTATGATTGTGATTGTATGATTGTGATTGTGTGATTGTGATTGTATGATTGTGATTGTATGATTGTGATTGTATGATTGTGATTCTATGATTGTGATTGTATGATTGTAATTGTATGAATGTGATTGTATGATTGTGATTGTATGATTGTGATTGTGTGATTGCGTTTGTATGATTCTAATTGTATGCATATGAATGTATAATTCTGATTGTATGATTGTGATTGTATGATTGTGATTGTATGATTGTGATTGTGTGATTGTGATTGTATGATTGTGATTGTATGATTGTGATTGTATGACTGTGATTGTATGATTGTGATTGTATAATTGTGATTGTATAATTGTGATTGTATAATTGTGATTGTATGATTGTGATTGTATGATTGTCATTGTACGATTGTGGTTGTATGATTGTGATTGTATGATTGTGATTGTATGATTGTGATTGTATGATTGCGATTGTGTGATTGTGAATGTATGATTGTGATTGTATGACTGTGATTGTATGATTGTGATTGTATAATTGTGATTGTATAATTGTGATTGCATGATTGTGATTGTATGATTGTCATTGTACGATTGTGGTTGTATGATTGTGATTGTATGATTGTGATTGTATGATTGTGATTGTATGATTGTGATTGTATGATTGTGATTGTATGATTGTGATTGTATGATTGTGATTGTATGATTGTGATTGTATGTTTGTGATTGTGTGATTGCGTTTGTATGATTCTAATTGTATGCATGCGAATGTATAATTCTGATTGTATGTTTGTGATAATATGATAGCGATTGTATGATTGTGACTGTATGATTGTGATTGTATGATTGTGATTGTATGATTGTGATTGTATGACCGTGATTGTATGAATGTGATTGTATGATTGTGATTTTACGATTGCGATTGTATGATTGTCATCGTATGACTGTGATTGTATGATTGTGATTGTATGATTGTGATTGTATGATTGTTATTGCATGATTGTGATTGTGTGATTGTGATTGTACGATTGTGGTTCTATGATTGTAATGGTATGATTGTGTTTGTATAATTGTGATTGTATGATTGTGATTGTTTGATTGTGGTTGTATGATTGTGATTGTATAATTGTGATTGTAGGATTGTGATTAAACGATTGTGATTGTAAGATTGTAATTGTATGATTGTGATTGTATGATTTTGATTGTATTATTGTGATTGTATGATAGTGATTGTGTGATTGTGATTGTATGATTGTGATTGTCTGATTGCGTTTGTATGATTCTAATTGTATGCATGTGAATGTATAATTCTGATTGTATGTTTGTGATAATATGATAGCGATTGTATGATTGAGACTGTATGATTGTGTTTGTATGATTGTTATTGTATGATTGTGATTGTATGATTGTGATTCTATGATTGTGATTGTATCATTGTGATTGTATGATTGTGTTTGTATGATTGTGATTATATGATTGTGATTGTATGATTGTGATTGTATGATTGTGATTGTATGATTGTGATTGCATGATTGTGATTGTATGATTGTCATTGTATGATTGTGGTTGTATGATTGTGACTGTAGGATTATGATTCTATGATTGTGATTGTATGATTGTGATTGTATGATTGTGAATGTATGATTGTGATTGTATGATTGTGATTGTATGATTGTGATTGTATGATTGTGATTGTATGATTGAGATTATATGATTGTGATTCTATGATTGTGATTGTAGGATTGTGATTGTATAATTGCGAGTGTCTGATTGCGATTGTGTGATTGTGATTGTATGATTGTGATTGTGTGATTGTGTTTGTATGATTCTAATTCTATGCATGTGAATGTATAATTCTGATTGTATATTTGTGATAATATGATTGCGATTGTATCATTGCGATTGCATGATTGTGATTGTATGATTGTTATTGTATGATTGTGATTGTATGATTGTAATTGTACGATTGTGATTGTATGATTGTGATTGTATGATTGTACTTGCGTGATTGTGATTGTATGATTGTGAATATATAATTGTATTTGAGTGACTGTGATTGCCGGATTGCTATTGTATAATTCTGATTGTATGATAGTGACTGTGTGATTGTGATTGTACGATTGTGGTTCTATGATTGTGATTGTATGATTGTTATTGTATGATTGTGATTGTATGATTGTGATTGTATGATTGTGATTGTATCATTGTGATTGCATGATTGTGATTGTATGATTGTGATTGCATTATTGTGATTGTGTGATTGTGATTGTACGATTGTGGTTCTATGATTGTAATTGTATGATTGTGTTTGTATAATTGTGATTGTATGATTGTGATTGTATGATTGTGACTGTATGATTGTGATTGTACGATTCTGATTGTACGATTGTGATTGTACGATTGTGATTTTATGATTGTGACTGTATGATTGTAACTGTATGATAGAGATTGTGTACACGCGATTGTGATTGCATGATCGTAATTGTATGATTGTGAATGTATGATTATGATTGCATGATTGCGATAGTCTGATTGCGATTGTGTGATTGTGAATGTATGATTGTGATTGCATGATTGTGATTCTATGATTGTGATTGTATGATTGTAATTGTATGAATTTGATTGTATGATTGTGATTGTACGATTGCGATTGTGATTGCGTTTGTATGATTCTAATTGTATGCATGTGAATGTATAATTCTGATTGTATGTTTGTGATAATATCAGTGCGATTGTACGACTGAGATTGTATGATAGAGATTGTATGATTGTGATTGTATGATTGTGATTGTATGATTGTGATTGTATGATTGTGATTGTATGATTGTGATTGTATGATTGTGATTGTATGATTGTGATTGTATGATTGTGATTGTATGATTGTGATTGTATGATTGTGATTGTATGATTGTGATTGTATGTTTGTGATTGTGTGATTGCGTTTGTATGATTCTAATTGTATGCATGCGAATGTATAATTCTGATTGTATGTTTGTGATAATATGATAGCGATTGTATGATTGTGACTGTATGATTGTGATTGTATGATTGTGATTGTATGATTGTGATTGTATGACCGTGATTGTATGAATGTGATTGTATGATTGTGATTTTACGATTGCGATTGTATGATTGTCATCGTATGACTGTGATTGTATGATTGTGATTGTATGATTGTGATTGTATGATTGTTATTGCATGATTGTGATTGTGTGATTGTGATTGTACGATTGTGGTTCTATGATTGTAATGGTATGATTGTGTTTGTATAATTGTGATTGTATGATTGTGATTGTTTGATTGTGGTTGTATGATTGTGATTGTATAATTGTGATTGTAGGATTGTGATTAAACGATTGTGATTGTAAGATTGTAATTGTATGATTGTGATTGTATTATTGTGATTGTATGATAGTGATTGTGTGATTGTGATTGTATGATTGTGATTGTATGATTGTGATTGTATGATTGTATGATTGTGATTGTAGAATTGTGATTGTATGATTGTGATTGTAAGATTGTAATTGTATGATTGTGATTGTATGATTTTGATTGTATAATTGTGATTGTACGATAGTGATTGTGTGATTGTGATTGCATGATTGTGATCCTATGATTGTGATTGTATGATTGTAATTGTACGATGGTGATTGTATGATTGTGATTGTATGATTCTAGTTGCGTGATTGTGATTGTATGATTGTGAATATATAATTGTATTAGAGTGACAGTTATTGCCGGATTGCTATTGTATAATTCTGATTGTATGATAGTGATTGTGTGATTGTGATTGTACGTTTGTGATTTTATGATTGCGACTGTATGATTGTAACTGTATGATAGAGATTGTGTAAATGTGATTGTGATTGCATGATCGTAGTTGTATGATTGTGAATGTATGATTATGATTGCATGTTTGCGATTGTGTGACTGTGAATGTATGATTGTGATTGTATGATTGTGATTCTATGGTTGTTATTGTATGAATGTGATTGTATGATTGTGATTGTATGATTGTGATTGTCTGATTGCGTTTGTATGATTCTAATTGTATGCATGTGAATGTATAATTCTGATTGTATGTTTGTGATAATATGATAGCGATTGTATGATTGAGACTGTATGATTGTGTTTGTATGATTGTTATTGTATGATTGTGATTGTATGATTGTGATTCTATGATTGTGATTGTATCATTGTGATTGTATGATTGTGTTTGTATGATTGTGATTATATGATTGTGATTGTATGATTGTGATTGTATGATTGTGATTGTATGATTGTGATTGCATGATTGTGATTGTATGATTGTCATTGTATGATTGTGGTTGTATGATTGTGATTGTATGATTGTGATTGTATGATTGTGACTGTAGGATTATGATTCTATGATTGTGATTGTATGATTGTGATTGTATGATTGTGAATGTATGATTGTGATTGTATGATTGTGATTGTATGATTGTGATTGTATGATTGTGATTGTATGATTGAGATTATATGATTGTGATTCTATGATTGTGATTGTAGGATTGTGATTGTATAATTGCGAGTGTCTGATTGCGATTGTGTGATTGTGATTGTATGATTGTGATTGTGTGATTGTGTTTGTATGATTCTAATTCTATGCATGTGAATGTATAATTCTGATTGTATATTTGTGATAATATGATTGCGATTGTATCATTGCGATTGCATGATTGTGATTGTATGATTGTTATTGTATGATTGTGATTGTATGATTGTAATTGTACGATTGTGATTGTATGATTGTGATTGTATGATTGTACTTGCGTGATTGTGATTGTATGATTGTGAATATATAATTGTATTTGAGTGACTGTGATTGCCGGATTGCTATTGTATAATTCTGATTGTATGATAGTGACTGTGTGATTGTGATTGTACGATTGTGGTTCTATGATTGTGATTGTATGATTGTTATTGTATGATTGTGATTGTATGATTGTGATTGTATGATTGTGATTGTATCATTGTGATTGTATGATTGTGATTGTATGATTGTGATTGCATTATTGTGATTGTGTGATTGTGATTGTACGATTGTGGTTCTATGATTGTAATTGTATGATTGTGTTTGTATAATTGTGATTGTATGATTGTGATTGTATGATTGTGACTGTATGATTGTGATTGTACGATTGTGATTGTACGATTGTGATTGTACGATTGTGATTTTATGATTGTGACTGTATGATTGTAACTGTATGATAGAGATTGTGTACACGCGATTGTGATTGCATGATCGTAATTGTATGATTGTGAATGTATGATTATGATTGCATGATTGCGATTGTGTGATTGTGAATGTATGATTGTGATTGCATGATTGTGATTCTATGATTGTGATTGTATGATTGTAATTGTATGAATTTGATTGTATGATTGTGATTGTACGATTGCGATTGTGATTGCGTTTGTATGATTCTAATTGTATGCATGTGAATGTATAATTCTGATTGTATGTTTGTGATAATATCAGTGCGATTGTACGATTGAGATTGTATGATAGAGATTGACTGATTGTGATTGTATGATTGTGATTGTATGATTGTGACTGTAAGATTGTGATTGTATGATTGTGATTGTATGATTGTGTTTGTATGATAGCGATTGTATGATTATGATTGTGTGAATGTGATTGTATGATTGCGATTGTATGATTGTGATTATATGATTGTCATTGTATGACTGTGATTGTATGATTGTGATCGTATGATTGTGATTGCATGATTGTTATTGTATGATTGTGATTGTATAATTGTGATTGTATGATTGTGATTGTATCATTGTGATTGTATGATTGTGATTGTATGATTGTGATTCTATGATTGTGATTGTAGGATTGTGATTGTACAATTGCGATTGTCTGATTGCGATTGTGTGATTGTGATTGTATGATTGTGACTGCATGATTGTGATTCTATGATTGTGATTGTATGATTGTAATTGTACGATTATGATTGTATGATTGTGATTGTATGATTCTACTTGCGTGATTGTGATTGTATGATTGTGAATATATAATTGTATTTGAGTTACTGTGATTGCCGCATTGCTATTGTATAATTCTGATTGTATGATAGTGATTGTGTGATTTTGATTGTACGATTGTGGTTCTATGATTGTGATTGTATGATAGTGATTGTATGATTGTGATTGTATGATTGTGATTGTATGATTGTGATTGTATGATTGTGATTGTGTGATTGTGATTGTATGATTGTGATTGTATGATTGCGATTGTATGATTGTGATTGTATGATTGTGATTGTGTGATTGCGTTTGTATGATGCTAATTGTATGCATGTGAATGTATAATTCTGATTGTATGTTTGTGATAATGTGATTGCGATTGTAGGATTGTGATTGTATGGTTGTGATTGTAAGATTGTAATTGTATGATTGTGATTGTATTATTTTGATTGTATAATTGTGATTGTATGAATGTAATTGTATGATTGTGATTGTATGATTGTGATTGTATGATTGTGATTGTATGTCTGTGATTGTATGATTGTGATTGTATGATTGTGATCGTAAGACTGTGATTGTATGATTGTGATTGTATGATTGTGATTGTATGATTGTGACTGCATGATTGTGATTGTGTGATTGTGATTGTACGATTGTGGTTCTATGATTGTAATTGTATGATTGTGTTTGTATAATTGTGATTGTATGATTGTGATTGTATGATTGTGATTGTATGATTGTGGTTCTATGATTGTGATTGTATGATTGTTATTGAATGATTGTGATTGTATGATTGTGTTGTATGATTGTGATTGTATCATTGTGATTGTATGATTGTGATTGTATGATTGTGATCCTATGATTGTGATTGTAGGATTGTGATAGTACAATTGCGATTGTCTGATTGCGATTGTGTGATTGTGAATGTATGATTGTGATTGTATGATTGTGATTCTATGATTGTGATTGTATGATTGTAATTGTATGAATGTGATTGTATGATTGTGATTGTATGATTGTGATTGTGTGATTGCGTTTGTATGATTCTAATTGTATGCATGTGAGTGTATAATTCTGATTGTATGTTTGTGATAATATGATTGCGATTGTATGATTCAGATTGTATGATTGTGATTGTATGATTGTGATTGTATGATTGTGATTGTATGATTGTGATTGTATGATTGTGATTGTATGATTGTGATTGTATGATTGTGATTGTATGATTGTGATTGTATGATTGTGATTGTATGATTGTGATTGTACGATAGTGATTGTGTGATTGTGATTGCATGATTGTGATCCTATGATTGTGATTGTATGATTGTAATTGTACGATTGTGATTGTATGATTGTGATTGTATGATTCTAGTTGCGTGATTGTGATTGTATGATTGTGAATATATAATTGTATTAGAGTGACAGTTATTGCCGGATTGCTATTGTATAATTCTGATTGTATGATAGTGATTGTGTGATTGTGATTGTACGTTTGTGATTTTATGATTGTGACTGTATGATTGTAACTGTATGATAGAGATTGTGTAAATGTGATTGTGATTGCATGATCGTAGTTGTATGATTGTGAATGTATGATTATGATTGCATGTTTGCGATTGTGTGACTGTGAATGTATGATTGTGATTGTATGATTGTGATTGTATGATTGTTATTGTATGAATGTGATTGTATGATTGTGATTGTATGATTGTGATTGTCTGATTGCGTTTGTATGATCTAATTGTATGCATGTGTATGTATAATTCTGATTGTATGTTTGTGATAATATGATTGCGATTGTATGATTGTGATTGTATGACTGTGATTGTATGATTGTGATTGTATAATTGTGATTGTATAATTGTGATTGTATAATTGTGATTGTATGATTGTGATTGTATGATTGTCATTGTACGATTGTGGTTGTATGATTGTGATTGTATGATTGTGATTGTATGATTGTGATTGTATGATTGCGATTGTGTGATTGTGAATGTATGATTGTGATTGTATGACTGTGATTGTATGATTGTGATTGTATAATTGTGATTGTATAATTGTGATTGCATGATTGTGATTGTATGATTGTCATTGTACGATTGTGGTTGTATGATTGTGATTGTATGATTGTGATTGTATGATTGTGATTGTATGATTGTGATTGTATGATTGTGATTGTATGATTGTGATTGTATGATTGTGATTGTATGATTGTGATTGTATGATTGTGATTGTATGATTGTGATTGTATGTTTGTGATTGTGTGATTGCGTTTGTATGATTCTAATTGTATGCATGCGAATGTATAATTCTGATTGTATGTTTGTGATAATATGATAGCGATTGTATGATTGTGACTGTATGATTGTGATTGTATGATTGTGATTGTATGATTGCGATTGTATGACCGTGATTGTATGAATGTGATTGTATGATTGTGATTTTACGATTGCGATTGTATGATTGTCATCGTATGACTGTGATTGTATGATTGTGATTGTATGATTGTGATTGTATGATTGTTATTGCATGATTGTGATTGTGTGATTGTGATTGTACGATTGTGGTTCTATGATTGTAATGGTATGATTGTGTTTGTATAATTGTGATTGTATGATTGTGATTGTTTGATTGTGGTTGTATGATTGTGATTGTATAATTGTGATTGTAGGATTGTGATTAAACGATTGTGATTGTAAGATTGTAATTGTATGATTGTGATTGTATGATTTTGATTGTATTATTGTGATTGTATGATAGTGATTGTGTGATTGTGATTGTATGATTGTGATTGTATGATTGTATGATTGTGATTGTAGAATTGTGATTGTATGATTGTGATTGTAAGATTGTAATTGTATGATTGTGATTGTATGATTTTGATTGTATAATTGTGATTGTACGATAGTGATTGTGTGATTGTGATTGCATGATTGTGATCCTATGATTGTGATTGTATGATTGTAATTGTACGATGGTGATTGTATGATTGTGATTGTATGATTCTAGTTGCGTGATTGTGATTGTATGATTGTGAATATATAATTGTATTAGAGTGACAGTTATTGCCGGATTGCTATTGTATAATTCTGATTGTATGATAGTGATTGTGTGATTGTGATTGTACGTTTGTGATTTTATGATTGCGACTGTATGATTGTAACTGTATGATAGAGATTGTGTAAATGTGATTGTGATTGCATGATCGTAGTTGTATGATTGTGAATGTATGATTATGATTGCATGTTTGCGATTGTGTGACTGTGAATGTATGATTGTGATTGTATGATTGTGATTCTATGGTTGTTATTGTATGAATGTGATTGTATGATTGTGATTGTATGATTGTGATTGTCTGATTGCGTTTGTATGATTCTAATTGTATGCATGTGAATGTATAATTCTGATTGTATGTTTGTGATAATATGATAGCGATTGTATGATTGAGACTGTATGATTGTGATTGTATGATTGTTATTGTATGATTGTGATTGTATGATTGTGATTCTATGATTGTGATTGTATCATTGTGATTGTATAATTGTGTTTGTATGATTGTGATTATATGATTGTGATTGTATGATTGTGATTGTATGATTGTGATTGTATGATTGTGATTGCATGATTGTGATTGTATGATTGTCATTGTATGATTGTGGTTGTATGATTGTGATTGTATGATTGTGATTGTATGATTGTGATTGTATGATTGTGATTCTATGATTGTGATTGTATGATTGTAATTGTATGAATGTGATTGTATGATTGTGATTGTATGATTGTGATTGTGTGATTGCGTTTGTATGATTCTAATTGTATGCATATGAATGTATAATTCTGATTGTATGATTGTGATTGTATGATTGTGATTGTATGATTGTGATTGTGTGATTGTGATTGTATGATTGTGATTGTATGATTGTGATTGTATGACTGTGATTGTATGATTGTGATTGTATAATTGTGATTGTATAATTGTGATTGTATAATTGTGATTGCATGATTGTGATTGTATGATTGTCATTGTACGATTGTGGTTGTATGATTGTGATTGTATGATTGTGATTGTATGATTGTGATTGTATGATTGTGATTGTATGATTGTGATTGTATGATTGTGATTGTGTGATAGCGTTTGTATGATTCTAATTGTATGCATGCGAATGTATAATTCTGATTGTATGTTTGTGATAATATGATTGCGATTGTATGATTGTGACTGTATGATTGTGATTGTTTGATTGTGATTTTATGATTGTGATTGTATGATTGTGATTGTATGAATGTGATTGTATGATTGTGATTGTATGATTCCGATTGTATGATTGTGATCGTAAGACTGTGATTGTATGATTGTGATTGTATGATTGTGATTGTATGATTGTGATTGTATGATTGTGATTGTATGATTGTGATTGTATGATTGTGATTGTCTGATTGTGATTGTGTGATTGTGATTGTATGATTGTGATTGTATGATTGTGATTGTATGATTGTGATTGTATGATTGTGATTGTATGATTGTGATTGTATGATTGTGATTGTATGATTGTGATTGTATGATTGTGGTTGTACGATTATGATTGTATGATTGTGATTGTATGATTCTACTTGCGTGATTTTGATTGTATGATTGTGAATATATAATTGTATTTGAGTTACTGTGATTGCCGGTTTGCTATTGTATAATTCTGATTGTATGATAGTGATTGTGTGATTTTGATTGTACGATTGTGGTTCTATGATTGTGATTGTATGATTGTGATGGTATGATTGTGATTGTATGATTGTGATTGTATGATTGTGATTGTATGATTGTGATTGTATGATTGTGATTGTATGATTGTGATTGTATGATTGTGATTGTATGATTGTGATTGTATGATTGTGATTGTATCATTGTGATTGTGTGATTGCGTTTGTATGATTCTAATTGTATGCATGTGAATGTATAATTCTGATTGTACGTTTGTGATAATATGATTGCGCTTGTATGATTGTGACTGTAAGATTGTGATTGTATGATTGTGATTGTATGATTGTGTTTGTATGATAGCGATTGTATGATTATGATTGTGTGAATGTGATTGTATGATTGCGATTGTATGATTGTGATTATATGATTGTCATTGTATGACTGTGATTGTATGATTGTGATCGTACGATTGTGATTGCATGATTGTTATTGTATGATTGTGATTGTATAATTGTGATTGTATGATTGTGATTGTATCATTGTGATTGTATGATTGTGATTGTATGATTGTGATTCTATGATTGTGATTGTAGGATTGTGATTGTACAATTGCGATTGTCTGATTGCGATTGTGTGATTGTGATTGTATGATTGTGACTGCATGATTGTGATTCTATGATTGTGATTGTATGATTGTAATTGTACGATTATGATTGTATGATTGTGATTGTATGATTCTACTTGCGTGATTGTGATTGTATGATTGTGAATATATAATTGTATTTGAGTTACTGTGATTGCCGCATTGCTATTGTATAATTCTGATTGTATGATAGTGATTGTGTGATTTTGATTGTACGATTGTGGTTCTATGATTGTGATTGTATGATAGTGATTGTATGATTGTGATTGTATGATTGTGATTGTATGATTGTGATTGTATGATTGTGATTGTGTGATTGTGATTGTATGATTGTGATTGTATGATTGCGATTGTATGATTGTGATTGTATGATTGTGATTGTGTGATTGCGTTTGTATGATGCTAATTGTATGCATGTGAATGTATAATTCTGATTGTATGTTTGTGATAATGTGATTGCGATTGTAGGATTGTGATTGTATGGTTGTGATTGTAAGATTGT
This sequence comes from Megachile rotundata, assembly GCF_050947335.1. Classification (NCBI taxonomy): domain Eukaryota; kingdom Metazoa; phylum Arthropoda; class Insecta; order Hymenoptera; family Megachilidae; genus Megachile; species Megachile rotundata. The sequence goes on from NC_134994.1 coordinate 312,521, forward strand.
AATTGTATGATTGTGATTGTATTATTTTGATTGTATAATTGTGATTGTATGAATGTAATTGTATGATTGTGATTGTATGATTGTGATTGTATGATTGTGATTGTATGTCTGTGATTGTATGATTGTGATTGTATGATTGTGATCGTAAGACTGTGATTGTATGATTGTGATTGTATGATTGTGATTGTATGATTGTGACTGCATGATTGTGATTGTGTGATTGTGATTGTACGATTGTGGTTCTATGATTGTAATTGTATGATTGTGTTTGTATAATTGTGATTGTATGATTGTGATTGTATGATTGTGATTGTATGATTGTGGTTCTATGATTGTGATTGTATGATTGTTATTGAATGATTGTGATTGTATGATTGTGTTGTATGATTGTGATTGTATCATTGTGATTGTATGATTGTGATTGTATGATTGTGATCCTATGATTGTGATTGTAGGATTGTGATAGTACAATTGCGATTGTCTGATTGCGATTGTGTGATTGTGAATGTATGATTGTGATTGTATGATTGTGATTCTATGATTGTGATTGTATGATTGTAATTGTATGAATGTGATTGTATGATTGTGATTGTATGATTGTGATTGTGTGATTGCGTTTGTATGATTCTAATTGTATGCATATGAATGTATAATTCTGATTGTATGATTGTGATTGTATGATTGTGATTGTATGATTGTGATTGTATAATTGTGATTGTACGATAGTGATTGTGTGATTGTGATTGCATGATTGTGATCCTATGATTGTGATTGTATGATTGTAATTGTACGATTGTGATTGTATGATTGTGATTGTATGATTCTAGTTGCGTGATTGTGATTGTATGATTGTGAATATATAATTGTATTAGAGTGACAGTTATTGCCGGATTGCTATTGTATAATTCTGATTGTATGATAGTGATTGTGTGATTGTGATTGTACGTTTGTGATTTTATGATTGTGACTGTATGATTGTAACTGTATGATAGAGATTGTGTAAATGTGATTGTGATTGCATGATCGTAGTTGTATGATTGTGAATGTATGATTATGATTGCATGTTTGCGATTGTGTGACTGTGAATGTATGATTGTGATTGTATGATTGTGATTGTATGATTGTTATTGTATGAATGTGATTGTATGATTGTGATTGTATGATTGTGATTGTCTGATTGCGTTTGTATGATTCTAATTGTATGCATGTGTATGTATAATTCTGATTGTATGTTTGTGATAATATGATTGCGATTGTATGATTGTGATTGTATGACTGTGATTGTATGATTGTGATTGTATAATTGTGATTGTATAATTGTGATTGTATAATTGTGATTGTATGATTGTGATTGTATGATTGTCATTGTACGATTGTGGTTGTATGATTGTGATTGTATGATTGTGATTGTATGATTGTGATTGTATGATTGCGATTGTGTGATTGTGAATGTATGATTGTGATTGTATGACTGTGATTGTATGATTGTGATTGTATAATTGTGATTGTATAATTGTGATTGCATGATTGTGATTGTATGATTGTCATTGTACGATTGTGGTTGTATGATTGTGATTGTATGATTGTGATTGTATGATTGTGATTGTATGATTGTGATTGTATGATTGTGATTGTATGTTTGTGATTGTGTGATTGCGTTTGTATGATTCTAATTGTATGCATGCGAATGTATAATTCTGATTGTATGTTTGTGATAATATGATAGCGATTGTATGATTGTGACTGTATGATTGTGATTGTATGATTGTGATTGTATGATTGCGATTGTATGACCGTGATTGTATGAATGTGATTGTATGATTGTGATTTTACGATTGCGATTGTATGATTGTCATCGTATGACTGTGATTGTATGATTGTGATTGTATGATTGTGATTGTATGATTGTTATTGCATGATTGTGATTGTGTGATTGTGATTGTACGATTGTGGTTCTATGATTGTAATGGTATGATTGTGTTTGTATAATTGTGATTGTATGATTGTGATTGTTTGATTGTGGTTGTATGATTGTGATTGTATAATTGTGATTGTAGGATTGTGATTAAACGATTGTGATTGTAAGATTGTAATTGTATGATTGTGATTGTATGATTTTGATTGTATTATTGTGATTGTATGATAGTGATTGTGTGATTGTGATTGTATGATTGTGATTGTATGATTGTATGATTGTGATTGTAGAATTGTGATTGTATGATTGTGATTGTAAGATTGTAATTGTATGATTGTGATTGTATGATTTTGATTGTATAATTGTGATTGTACGATAGTGATTGTGTGATTGTGATTGCATGATTGTGATCCTATGATTGTGATTGTATGATTGTAATTGTACGATGGTGATTGTATGATTGTGATTGTATGATTCTAGTTGCGTGATTGTGATTGTATGATTGTGAATATATAATTGTATTAGAGTGACAGTTATTGCCGGATTGCTATTGTATAATTCTGATTGTATGATAGTGATTGTGTGATTGTGATTGTACGTTTGTGATTTTATGATTGCGACTGTATGATTGTAACTGTATGATAGAGATTGTGTAAATGTGATTGTGATTGCATGATCGTAGTTGTATGATTGTGAATGTATGATTATGATTGCATGTTTGCGATTGTGTGACTGTGAATGTATGATTGTGATTGTATGATTGTGATTCTATGGTTGTTATTGTATGAATGTGATTGTATGATTGTGATTGTATGATTGTGATTGTCTGATTGCGTTTGTATGATTCTAATTGTATGCATGTGAATGTATAATTCTGATTGTATGTTTGTGATAATATGATAGCGATTGTATGATTGAGACTGTATGATTGTGATTGTATGATTGTTATTGTATGATTGTGATTGTATGATTGTGATTCTATGATTGTGATTGTATCATTGTGATTGTATAATTGTGTTTGTATGATTGTGATTATATGATTGTGATTGTATGATTGTGATTGTATGATTGTGATTGTATGATTGTGATTGCATGATTGTGATTGTATGATTGTCATTGTATGATTGTGGTTGTATGATTGTGATTGTATGATTGTGATTGTATGATTGTGATTGTATGATTGTGATTCTATGATTGTGATTGTATGATTGTAATTGTATGAATGTGATTGTATGATTGTGATTGTATGATTGTGATTGTGTGATTGCGTTTGTATGATTCTAATTGTATGCATATGAATGTATAATTCTGATTGTATGATTGTGATTGTATGATTGTGATTGTATGATTGTGATTGTGTGATTGTGATTGTATGATTGTGATTGTATGATTGTGATTGTATGACTGTGATTGTATGATTGTGATTGTATAATTGTGATTGTATAATTGTGATTGTATAATTGTGATTGCATGATTGTGATTGTATGATTGTCATTGTACGATTGTGGTTGTATGATTGTGATTGTATGATTGTGATTGTATGATTGTGATTGTATGATTGTGATTGTATGATTGTGATGGTGTGATTGTGATTGCATGATTGTGATTGCATGATTGTGATTGTATGATTGTGATTGTGTGATTGCGTTTGTATGATGCTAATTGTATGCATGTGAATGTATAATTCTGATTATATGTTTGTGATAATATGATTGCGATTGTAGGATTGTGATTGTATGATTGTGATTGTAAGATTGTAATTGTATGATTGTGATTGTATGACTGTGATTGTATCATTGTGATTGTATGATTGTGATTGTATGATTGTGATTCTATGATTGTTATTGTAGGATTGCGATTGTACAACTGCGATTGTCTGATTGCGATTGTGTGATTGTGATTGTATGATTGTGTTTGTGTGATTGCGTTTGCATGATTCTAATTGTATGCATGTGAATGTATAATTCTGATTGTATGTTTGTGATAATATGATTGCGATTGTATGATTGCAATTGTATGATTGTGATTGTATGATTGTTATTGTATGATTGTGATTGTATGATTGTGATTGTATGATTGTGATTGTATGATTGTGATTCTATGATTGTGTTTGTATGATTGTGATTGTATGATTGTGATGGTATGATTGTGATGGTGTGATTGTAATTGCATGAATTTGATTGTATGATTGTGATTGTATGATTGTGATTGTGTGATTGCGTTTGTATGATTCTAATTGTATGCATGTGAATGTATAATTCTGATTGTATGTTTGTGATAATATGGTTGTGATTGTATGATTGAGATTGTATGATTGTGATTGTATGATTGTGATTGTGTGATTGTGATTGTGTGATAGTGATTGTGTGATTGTGACTGCATGATTGTGATTCTATGATTGTGATTGTATGATTGTAATTGTACGATTATGATTGTACGATTGTGATTGTATGATTCTACTTGCGTGATTGTGATTGTATGATTGTGAATATATAATTGTATTTGAGTTACTGTGATTGCCGGATTGCTATTGTATAATTCTGATTGTATGATAGTGATTGTGTGATTTTGATTGTACGATTGTGGTTCTATGATTGTGATTGTATGATTGTGATTGTATGATTGTGATTGTATGATTGTGATTGTATGATTGTGATTGTATGATTGTGATTGTATGATTGTGATTGTATGATTGTGATTGTATGATTGTGATTGTATGATTGTGATTGTATGATTGTGATTGTATGATTGTGATTGTATGATTGTGATTGTGTGATTGCGTTTGTATGATTCTAATTGTATGCATGTGAATGTATAATTCTGATTGTATGTTTGTGATAATATGATTGCGATTGTATGATTGTGACTGTATGATTGTGATTGTATGATTGTGATTGTATGATTGTGTTTGTATGATTGCGATTATATGATTATGATTGTGTGAATGTGATTGTATGATTGTGATTGTATGATTGTGATTATATGATTGTGATTGTATGACTTTGATTGTATGATTGCGATTGTATGATTGTGATTGCATGATTGTGATTGTGTGATTGTCATTGTATGATTGTGGTTTTATTATTGTGATTGTATGATTCTAATTGTAAGCATGTGAATGTATAATTCTGATTGTATGTTTGTGATAATATGATTGCGATTGTATGATTGTGACTGTATGATTGTGATTGTATGATTGCGATTGTATGATTGTGACCGTATGACTGTCATTGTATGATTGTGATTGTATGATTGTGATTGTATGATTGTGATTGCATGATTGTGATTGTGTGATTGTGATTGTACGATTGTGGTTCTATGATTGTAATTGTATGATTGTGTTTGTATAATTGTGATTGTATGATTGTGATTGTTTGATTGTGGTTGTATGATTGTGATTGTATAATTGTGATTGTAGGATTGTGATTAAACGATTGTGATTGTAAGATTGTAATTGTATGATTGTGATTGTATGATTGTACTTGCGTGATTGCGATTGTGTGATTGTGAATATATAATTGTATTTGAGTGACTGTGATTGCCGGATTGCTATTGTATAATTCTGATTGTATGATAGTGACTGTGTGATTGTGATTGTACGATTGTGGTTCTATGATTGTGATTGTATGATTGTTATTGTATGATTGTGATTGTATGATTGTGATTGTATGACTGTGATTGTATCATTGTGATTGTATGATTGTGATTGTATGATTGTGATTCTATGATTGTGATTGTAGGATTGTGATTGTACAATTGCGATTGTCTGATTGCGATTGTGTGATTGTGATTGTATGATTGTGTTTGTGTGATTGCGTTTGTATGATTCTAATTGTATGCATGTGAATGTATAATTCTGATTGTATGTTTGTGATAATATGATTGCGATTGTATGATTGCAATTGTATGATTGTGATGGTATGATTGTTATTGTATGATTGTGATTGTATGACTGTGATTGTATCATTGTGATTGTATGATTGTGATTGTATGATTGTGATTCTATGATTGTGATTGTAGGATTGTGATTGTACAATTGCGATTGTCTGATTGCGATTGTGTGATTGTAATTGTATGATTGTGTTTGTGTGATTGCGTTTGTATGATTCTAATTGTATGCATGTGAATGTATAATTCTGATTGTATGTTTGTGATAATATGATTGCGATTGTATGATTGCAATTGTATGATTGTGATGGTATGATTGTTATTTTATGATTGTGATTGTATGATTGTGATTGTATGATTGTGATTGTATGATTGTGATTGTATGATTGTGATTGTACAATTGCAATTGTCTGATTGCGATTGTGTGATTGTGATTGTATGATTGTGTTTGTGTGATTGCGTTTGTATGATTCTAATTGTATGCATGTGAATGTATAATTCTGATTGTATGTTTGTGATAATATGATTGCGATTGTATGATTGCAATTGTATGATTGTGATTGTATGATTGTTATTGTATGATTGTGATTATATGATTGTGATTGTATGATTGTGATTGTATGATTGTGATTGTATGATTGTGATTGTATGATTGCGATTGTATGATTGCGATTGTATGATTGTTATTGTATGATTGTGATTGTATGATTGTGATTGTATCATTGTGATTGTATGACTGTGATTGTATGATTGCGATTGTCTGATTGCGATTGTGTGATTGCGAATGTATGATTGTGGTTGTATGATTGTGATTCTATGATTGTGATTGTATGATTGTGATTGTATGATTGTGATTGCATGATTGTGATTGTATGATTGTGATTGTGTGATTGCGTTTGTATGATGCTAATTGTATGCATGTGAATGTATAATTCTGATTGTATGTTTGTGATAATATGATTGCGATTGTAGGATTGTGATTGTATGATTGTGATTGTATGATTGTGATTGTAAGATTGTAATTGTATGATTGTGATTGTATGATTGTGATTGTATGATTGCGATTGTCTGATTGCGATTGTGTGATTGTGAATGTATGATTGTGATTCTATGATTGTGATTGTATGATTGCAATTGCATGAATTTGATTGTATGATTGTGATTGTATGATTGTGATTGTGTGATTGCGTTTGTATGATTCTAATTGTATGCATGTGAATGTATAATTCTGATTGTATGTTTGTGATAATATGATTGTGATTGTATGATTGAGATTGTATGATTGTGATTGTATGATTGTGATTGTGTGATTGTGATTGTATGATTGTGATTGTATGATTGTGATTGTATGATTGTGATTGTATGATTGTGATAATATGATTGCGATTGTATGATTGTGACTGTATGATTGTGATTGTATGATTGTGATTGTATGATTGTGATTGTATGATTGTGATTGTATGAATGTGATTGTATGATTGTGATTGTATGATTGCGATTGTATGATTGTGATCGTAAGACTGTGATTGGATGATTGTGATTGTATGATTGTGATTGTATGACTGTGAATGTATGATTGTGATTGTATGATTGTGATTGTATGATTGTGATTATATGAATGTGATTCTATGATTGTGATTTTATGATTGTGATTTTATGATTGTGATTGTATGATTGTGATTGTATGATTGTGATTGTATGATTGTGATTGTATGATTGCGATTGTCTGATTGCGATTGTGTGATTGTGACTGTATGATTGTGATTGTATGATTGTGATTGTATGATTGTGATTCTATGATTGTGATTGTATGATTGTAATAGTATGAATGCGACTGTATGATTGTGATTGTATGATTGTGATTGTGTGATTGCGTTTGTATGATTCTAATTGTATGCATGTGAATGTATAATTCTGATTGTATGATTGTGAATGTGTGATTGTGATTCTATGATTGTGATTGTATGATTGTAATTGCATGAATGTGATTGTATGATTGTGATTGTATGATTGTGATTGTGTGATTGCGTTTGTATGATTCGAATTGTATGCATGTGAATGTATAATTCTGATTGTATGTTTGTGATAATATGATTGCGATTGTATGATTGAGATTGTATGATTGTGATTGTATGATTGTGATTGTATGATTGTGATTGTATGATTGTGATTTTATGATTGTGATTGTATGATTGTGATTGTATGATTGTGATTGTATGATTGTGATTGCATGATTGTGATTGTATGATTGTGATTGTATGATTGTGAATGTATGATTGTGATTGCATGATAGTGATTCTATGATTGTGATTGTACGATTGTAATTGTATGAATTTAATTGTATGATTGTGATTGTATGATTGTGATTGTGTGATTGCGTTTGTATGATTCTAATTGTATGCATGTGAATGTATAATTCTGATTATATGTTTGTGATAATATCATTGCGATTGTATGATTGAGATTGTATGATTGTGATTGTATGATTGTGATTGTATGATTGTGATTGTATGATTGTGATTGTATGATTGTGATTGTGTGACTGTGATTGTGTGATTGTGATTGTATGATTGCGATTGTATGATTGCGATTGTATGATTGCGATTGTATGATTGCGATTGTATGATTGCGATTGTATGATTGCGATTGTATGATTGCGATTGTATGATTGCGATTGTATGATTGTGATTGTATGATTTTGATTGTATAATTGTGATTGTCTGATAGTGATTGTGTGATTGTGACTGCATGATTGTGATTCTATGATTGTGATTGTATGATTGTAATTGTACGATTATGATTGTACGATTGTGATTGTATGATACTACTTGCGTGATTGTGATTGTATGATTGTGAATATATAATTGTATTTGAGTTACTGTGATTGCCGGATTGCTATTGTATAATTCTGATTGCATGATAGTGATTTTGTGATTTTGATTGTACGATTGTGGTTCTATGATTGTGATTGTATGATTGTGATTGTATGATTGTAAATGTATGATTGTGATTGTACAATTGCGATTGTCTGATTGCGATTGTGTGATTGTGATTGTATGATTGTGATTGTGTGATTGCGTTTGTATGATTCTAATTGTATGCATGTGAATGTATAATTCTGATTGTATGTTTGTGATAATATGATTGCGATTGTATGATTGCGATTGTATGATTGTGATTGTATGATTGTTATTGTATGATTGTGATTGTATGATTGAGATTGTATGATTGTGATTGTATGATTGTGATTGTATGATTGCGATTGTCTCATTGCGATTGTGTGATTGCGAATGTATGATTGTGATTGTATGATTGTGATTCTATGATTGTGATTGTATGATTGTGATTGTATGACTGTGATTGTATGATTGTGATTGTATGATTGTGATTGTATGATTGTGATTGTATGATTGTGATTGTATGATTGTGATGGTGTGATTGTGATTGCATGATTGTGATTGCATGATTGTGATTGTATGATTGTGATTGTGTGATTGCGTTTGTATGATGCTAATTGTATGCATGTGAATGTATAATTCTGATTATATGTTTGTGATAATATGATTGCGATTGTAGGATTGTGATTGTATGATTGTGATTGTAAGATTGTAATTGTATGATTGTGATTGTATGACTGTGATTGTATCATTGTGATTGTATGATTGTGATTGTATGATTGTGATTCTATGATTGTGATTGTAGGATTGTGATTGTACAACTGCGATTGTCTGATTGCGATTGTGTGATTGTGATTGTATGATTGTGTTTGTGTGATTGCGTTTGTATGAGTCTAATTGTATGCATGTGAATATATAATTCTGATTTTATGTTTGTGATAATATGATTGCGATTGTATGATTGCAATTGTATGATTGTGATTGTATGATTGTTATTGTATGATTGTGAGTGTATGATTGTGATTGTATGATTGTGATTGTATGATTGTGATTGTACAATTGCGATTGTCTGATTACGATTGTCTGATTGCGATTGTGTGATTGTGATTGTATGATTGTGATTGTGTGATTGCGTTTGTATGATTCTAATTGTATGCATGTGAATGTATAATTCTGATTGTATGTTTGTGATAATATGATTTCGATTGTATGATTTCGATTGTATGATTGCGATTGTATGATTGCGATTGTATGATTGTGATTGTATGATTGTTATTGTATGATTGTGATTGTATGATTGTGATTGTATGATTGTGATTGTATGATTGTGATTGTATGATTGTGATTGTATGATTGTGATTGTATGATTGTGATGGTATGATTGTGATGGTGTGATTGTGATTGCATGATTGTGATTGCATGATTGTGATTGTATGATTGTGATTGTGTGATTGCGTTTGTATGATTCTAATTGTATGCATGTGAATGTATAATTCTGATTGTATGTTTGTGATAATATGATTGCGATTGTATGATTGTGACTGTATGATTGTGATTGTATGATTGTGATTGTATGATTGTGTTTGTATGATTGCGATTATATAATTATGATTGTGTGAATGTGATTGTATGATTGTGATTGTATGATTGTGATTATATGATTGTGATTGTATGACTGTGATTGTATGATTGTGATTGTATGATTGTGATTGCATGATTGTGATTGTGTGATTGTCATTGTATGATTGTGGTTTTATTATTGTGATTGTATGATTCTAATTGTATGCATGTGAATGTATAATTCTGATTGTATGTTTGTGATAATATGATTGCGATTGTATGACTGTGACTGTATGATTGTGATTGTATGATTGCGATTGTATGATTGTGATCGTATGACTGTCATTGTATGATTGTGATTGTATGATTGTGATTGTATGATTGTGATTGCATGGTTGTGATTGTGTGATTGTGATTGTACGATTGTGGTTCTATGATTGTAATTGTATGATTGTGTTTGTATAATTGTGATTGTATGATTGTGATTGTTTGATTGTGGTTGTATGATTGTGATTGTATAGTTGTGATTGTAGGATTGTGATTAAACGATTGTGATTGTAAGATTGTAATTGTATGATTGTGATTGTATGATTGTACTTGCGTGATTGCGATTGTGTGATTGTGAATATATAATTGTATTTGAGTGACTGTGATTGCCGGATTGCTATTGTATAATTCTGATTGTATGATAGTGACTGTGTGATTGTGATTGTACGATTGTGGTTCTATGATTGTGATTGTATGATTGTTATTGTATGATTGTGATTGTATGATTGTGATTGTATGACTGTGATTGTATCATTGTGATTGTATGATTGTGATTGTATGATTGTGATTCTATGATTGTGATTGTAGGATTGTGATTGTACAATTGCGATTGTCTGATTGCGATTGTGTGATTGTGATTGTATGATTGTGTTTGTGTGATTGCGTTTGTATGATTCTAATTGTATGCATGTGAATGTATAATTCTGATTGTATGTTTGTGATAATATGATTGCGATTGTATGGTTGCAATTGTATGATTGTGAATGTATGATTGTTATTGTATGATTGTGATTGTATGATTGTGATTGTATGATTGTGATTGTATGATTGTGATTGTACAATTGCGATTGTCTGATTGCGATTGTCTGATTGCGATTGTGTGATTGTGATTGTATGATTGTGATTGTGTGATTGCGTTTGTATGATTCTAATTGTATGCATGTGAATGTATAATTCTGATTGTATGTTTGTGATAATATGATTGCGATTGTATGATTGCGATTGTATGATTGCGATTGTATGATTGTTATTGTATGATTGTGATTGTATGATTGTGATTGTATCATTGTGATTGTATGATTGTGATTGTATGATTGCGATTGTCTGATTGCGATTGTGTGATTGCGAATGTATGATTGTGATTGTATGATTGTGATTCTATGATTGTGATTGTATGATTGTGATTGTATGATTGTGATTGTATGATTGTGATTGCATGATTGTGATTGTATGATTGTGATTGTGTGATTGCGTTTGTATGATGCTAATTGTATGCATGTGAATGTATAATTCTGATTGTATGTTTGTGATAATATGATTGCGATTGTAGGATTGTGATTGTATGATTGTGATTGTATGATTGTGATTGTAAGATTGTAATTGTATGATTGTGATTGTATGATTGTCATTGTATGATTGCGATTGTCTGATTGCGATTGTGTGATTGTGAATGTATGATTGTGATTCTATGATTGTGATTGTATGATTGTAATTGCATGAATTTGATTGTATGATTGTGATTGTATGATTGTGATTGTGTGATTGCGTTTGTATGATTCTAATTGTATGCATGTGAATGTATAATTCTGATTGTATGTTTGTGATAATATGATTGTGATTGTATGATTGAGATTGTATGATTGTGATTGTATGATTGTGATTGTGTGATTGTGATTGTATGATTGTGATTGTATGATTGTGATAATATGATTGCGATTGTATGATTGTGAATGTATGATTGTGATTGTATGATTGTGATTGTATGATTGTGATTGTATGATTGTGATTGTATGATTGTGATTGTGTGATTGCGTTTGTATGATTCTAATTGTATGCATGTGAATGTATAGTTCTGATTGTATGTTTGTGATAATATGATTGCGATTGTATGATTGTGACTGTATGATTGTGATTGTATGATTGTGATTGTATGATTGTGTTTGTATGATTGCGATTATATGATTACGATTGTGTGAATGTGATTGTATGATTGTGATTGTATGATTGTGATTATATGATTGTGATTGTATGACTGTGATTGTATGATTGTGATTGTATGATTGTGATTGCATGATTGTGATTGTGTGATTGTCATTATATGATTGTGGTTTTATTATTGTGATTCTATGATTCTAATTGTATGCATGTGAATGTAAAATTCTGATTGTATGTTTGTGATAATATGATTGCGATTGTATGATTGTGACTGCATGATTGTGATCCTATGATTGTGATTGTATGATTGTAATTGTACGATTGTGATTGTATGATTGTGATTGTATGATTCCAGTTGCGTGATTGCGATTGTGTGATTGTGAATATATAATTGTATTTGAGTGACTGTGATTGCCGGATTGCTATTGTATAATTCTGATTGTATGATAGTGACTGTGTGATTGTGATTGTACGATTGTGGTTCTATGATTGTGATTGTATGATTGTTATTGTATGATTGTGATTGTATGATTGTGATTGTATGACTGTGATTGTATGATTGTGATTGTATGATTGTGATTGTATGATTGTGATTCTATGATTGTGATTGTAGGATTGTGATTGTACAATTGCGATTGTCTGATTGCGATTGTGTGATTGTGATTGTATGATTGTGTTTGTGTGATTGCGTTTGTATGATTCTAATTGTATGCATGTGAATGTATAATTCTGATTGTATGTTTGTGATAATATGATTGCGATTGTATGATTGCAATTGTATGATTGTGATTGTATGATTGTTATTGTATGATTGTGATTATATGATTGTGATTGTATGATTGTGATTGTATGATTGTGATTGTATGATTGTGATTGTATGATTGCGATTGTATGATTGCGATTGTATGATTGTTATTGTATGATTGTGATTGTATGATTGTGATTGTATCATTGTGATTGTATGACTGTGATTGTATGATTGCGATTGTCTGATTGCGATTGTGTGATTGCGAATGTATGATTGTGGTTGTATGATTGTGATTCTATGATTGTGATTGTATGATTGTGATTGTATGATTGTGATTGCATGATTGTGATTGTATGATTGTGATTGTGTGATTGCGTTTGTATGATGCTAATTGTATGCATGTGAATGTATAATTCTGATTGTATGTTTGTGATAATATGATTGCGATTGTAGGATTGTGATTGTATGATTGTGATTGTATGATTGTGATTGTAAGATTGTAATTGTATGATTGTGATTGTATGATTGTGATTGTATGATTGCGATTGTCTGATTGCGATTGTGTGATTGTGAATGTATGATTGTGATTCTATGATTGTGATTGTATGATTGCAATTGCATGAATTTGATTGTATGATTGTGATTGTATGATTGTGATTGTGTGATTGCGTTTGTATGATTCTAATTGTATGCATGTGAATGTATAATTCTGATTGTATGTTTGTGATAATATGATTGTGATTGTATGATTGAGATTGTATGATTGTGATTGTATGATTGTGATTGTGTGATTGTGATTGTATGATTGTGATTGTATGATTGTGATTGTATGATTGTGATTGTATGATTGTGATAATATGATTGCGATTGTATGATTGTGACTGTATGATTGTGATTGTATGATTGTGATTGTATGATTGTGATTGTATGATTGTGATTGTATGAATGTGATTGTATGATTGTGATTGTATGATTGCGATTGTATGATTGTGATCGTAAGACTGTGATTGGATGATTGTGATTGTATGATTGTGATTGTATGACTGTGAATGTATGATTGTGATTGTATGATTGTGATTGTATGATTGTGATTATATGAATGTGATTCTATGATTGTGATTTTATGATTGTGATTTTATGATTGTGATTGTATGATTGTGATTGTATGATTGTGATTGTATGATTGTGATTGTATGATTGCGATTGTCTGATTGCGATTGTGTGATTGTGACTGTATGATTGTGATTGTATGATTGTGATTGTATGATTGTGATTCTATGATTGTGATTGTATGATTGTAATAGTATGAATGCGACTGTATGATTGTGATTGTATGATTGTGATTGTGTGATTGCGTTTGTATGATTCTAATTGTATGCATGTGAATGTATAATTCTGATTGTATGATTGTGAATGTGTGATTGTGATTCTATGATTGTGATTGTATGATTGTAATTGCATGAATGTGATTGTATGATTGTGATTGTATGATTGTGATTGTGTGATTGCGTTTGTATGATTCGAATTGTATGCATGTGAATGTATAATTCTGATTGTATGTTTGTGATAATATGATTGCGATTGTATGATTGAGATTGTATGATTGTGATTGTATGATTGTGATTGTATGATTGTGATTGTATGATTGTGATTTTATGATTGTGATTGTATGATTGTGATTGTATGATTGTTATTGTATGATTGTGATTGTATGATTGTGATTGTATGACTGTGATTGTATGATTGTGATTGTATGATTGTGATTGTATGATTGTGATTCTATGATTGTGATTGTAGGATTGTGATTGTACAATTGCGATTGTCTGATTGCGATTGTGTGATTGTGATTGTATGATTGTGTTTGTGTGATTGCGTTTGTATGATTCTAATTGTATGCATGTGAATGTATAATTCTGATTGTATGTTTGTGATAATATGATTGCGATTGTATGATTGCAATTGTATGATTGTGATTGTATGATTGTTATTGTATGATTGTGATTATATGATTGTGATTGTATGATTGTGATTGTATGATTGTGATTGTATGATTGTGATTGTATGATTGCGATTGTATGATTGCGATTGTATGATTGTTATTGTATGATTGTGATTGTATGATTGTGATTGTATCATTGTGATTGTATGACTGTGATTGTATGATTGCGATTGTCTGATTGCGATTGTGTGATTGCGAATGTATGATTGTGGTTGTATGATTGTGATTCTATGATTGTGATTGTATGATTGTGATTGTATGATTGTGATTGCATGATTGTGATTGTATGATTGTGATTGTGTGATTGCGTTTGTATGATGCTAATTGTATGCATGTGAATGTATAATTCTGATTGTATGTTTGTGATAATATGATTGCGATTGTAGGATTGTGATTGTATGATTGTGATTGTATGATTGTGATTGTAAGATTGTAATTGTATGATTGTGATTGTATGATTGTGATTGTATGATTGCGATTGTCTGATTGCGATTGTGTGATTGTGAATGTATGATTGTGATTCTATGATTGTGATTGTATGATTGCAATTGCATGAATTTGATTGTATGATTGTGATTGTATGATTGTGATTGTGTGATTGCGTTTGTATGATTCTAATTGTATGCATGTGAATGTATAATTCTGATTGTATGTTTGTGATAATATGATTGTGATTGTATGATTGAGATTGTATGATTGTGATTGTATGATTGTGATTGTGTGATTGTGATTGTATGATTGTGATTGTATGATTGTGATTGTATGATTGTGATTGTATGATTGTGATAATATGATTGCGATTGTATGATTGTGACTGTATGATTGTGATTGTATGATTGTGATTGTATGATTGTGATTGTATGATTGTGATTGTATGAATGTGATTGTATGATTGTGATTGTATGATTGCGATTGTATGATTGTGATCGTAAGACTGTGATTGGATGATTGTGATTGTATGATTGTGATTGTATGACTGTGAATGTATGATTGTGATTGTATGATTGTGATTGTATGATTGTGATTATATGAATGTGATTCTATGATTGTGATTTTATGATTGTGATTTTATGATTGTGATTGTATGATTGTGATTGTATGATTGTGATTGTATGATTGTGATTGTATGATTGCGATTGTCTGATTGCGATTGTGTGATTGTGACTGTATGATTGTGATTGTATGATTGTGATTGTATGATTGTGATTCTATGATTGTGATTGTATGATTGTAATAGTATGAATGCGACTGTATGATTGTGATTGTATGATTGTGATTGTGTGATTGCGTTTGTATGATTCTAATTGTATGCATGTGAATGTATAATTCTGATTGTATGATTGTGAATGTGTGATTGTGATTCTATGATTGTGATTGTATGATTGTAATTGCATGAATGTGATTGTATGATTGTGATTGTATGATTGTGATTGTGTGATTGCGTTTGTATGATTCGAATTGTATGCATGTGAATGTATAATTCTGATTGTATGTTTGTGATAATATGATTGCGATTGTATGATTGAGATTGTATGATTGTGATTGTATGATTGTGATTGTATGATTGTGATTGTATGATTGTGATTTTATGATTGTGATTGTATGATTGTGATTGTATGATTGTGATTGTATGATTGTGATTGCATGATTGTGATTGTATGATTGTGATTGTATGATTGTGAATGTATGATTGTGATTGCATGATAGTGATTCTATGATTGTGATTGTACGATTGTAATTGTATGAATTTAATTGTATGATTGTGATTGTATGATTGTGATTGTGTGATTGCGTTTGTATGATTCTAATTGTATGCATGTGAATGTATAATTCTGATTATATGTTTGTGATAATATGATTGCGATTGTATGATTGAGATTGTATGATTGTGATTGTATGATTGTGATTGTATGATTGTGATTGTATGATTGTGATTGTATGATTGTGATTGTGTGACTGTGATTGTGTGATTGTGATTGTATGATTGCGATTGTATGATTGCGATTGTATGATTGCGATTGTATGATTGCGATTGTATGATTGCGATTGTATGATTGCGATTGTATGATTGCGATTGTATGATTGCGATTGTATGATTGTGATTGTATGATTTTGATTGTATAATTGTGATTGTCTGATAGTGATTGTGTGATTGTGACTGCATGATTGTGATTCTATGATTGTGATTGTATGATTGTAATTGTACGATTATGATTGTACGATTGTGATTGTATGATACTACTTGCGTGATTGTGATTGTATGATTGTGAATATATAATTGTATTTGAGTTACTGTGATTGCCGGATTGCTATTGTATAATTCTGATTGCATGATAGTGATTTTGTGATTTTGATTGTACGATTGTGGTTCTATGATTGTGATTGTATGATTGTGATTGTATGATTGTAAATGTATGATTGTGATTGTACAATTGCGATTGTCTGATTGCGATTGTGTGATTGTGATTGTATGATTGTGATTGTGTGATTGCGTTTGTATGATTCTAATTGTATGCATGTGAATGTATAATTCTGATTGTATGTTTGTGATAATATGATTGCGATTGTATGATTGCGATTGTATGATTGTGATTGTATGATTGTTATTGTATGATTGTGATTGTATGATTGTGATTGTATGATTGTGATTGTATGATTGTGATTGTATGATTGCGATTGTCTCATTGCGATTGTGTGATTGCGAATGTATGATTGTGATTGTATGATTGTGATTCTATGATTGTGATTGTATGATTGTGATTGTATGACTGTGATTGTATGATTGTGATTGTATGATTGTGATTGTATGATTGTGATTGTATGATTGTGATTGTATGATTGTGATGGTGTGATTGTGATTGCATGATTGTGATTGCATGATTGTGATTGTATGATTGTGATTGTGTGATTGCGTTTGTATGATGCTAATTGTATGCATGTGAATGTATAATTCTGATTATATGTTTGTGATAATATGATTGCGATTGTAGGATTGTGATTGTATGATTGTGATTGTAAGATTGTAATTGTATGATTGTGATTGTATGACTGTGATTGTATCATTGTGATTGTATGATTGTGATTGTATGATTGTGATTCTATGAT
This sequence comes from Megachile rotundata, assembly GCF_050947335.1. Classification (NCBI taxonomy): domain Eukaryota; kingdom Metazoa; phylum Arthropoda; class Insecta; order Hymenoptera; family Megachilidae; genus Megachile; species Megachile rotundata. The sequence continues at coordinate 330,835 of NC_134994.1, forward strand.
TGTGATTGTAGGATTGTGATTGTACAACTGCGATTGTCTGATTGCGATTGTGTGATTGTGATTGTATGATTGTGTTTGTGTGATTGCGTTTGTATGAGTCTAATTGTATGCATGTGAATGTATAATTCTGATTTTATGTTTGTGATAATATGATTGCGATTGTATGATTGCAATTGTATGATTGTGATTGTATGATTGTTATTGTATGATTGTGAGTGTATGATTGTGATTGTATGATTGTGATTGTATGATTGTGATTGTACAATTGCGATTGTCTGATTACGATTGTCTGATTGCGATTGTGTGATTGTGATTGTATGATTGTGATTGTGTGATTGCGTTTGTATGATTCTAATTGTATGCATGTGAATGTATAATTCTGATTGTATGTTTGTGATAATATGATTTCGATTGTATGATTTCGATTGTATGATTGCGAATGTATGATTGCGATTGTATGATTGTGATTGTATGATTGTTATTGTATGATTGTGATTGTATGATTGTGATTGTATGATTGTGATTGTATGATTGTGATTGTATGATTGTGATTGTATGATTGTGATTGTATGATTGTGATGGTATGATTGTGATGGTGTGATTGTGATTGCATGATTGTGATTGCATGATTGTGATTGTATGATTGTGATTGTGTGATTGCGTTTGTATGATTCTAATTGTATGCATGTGAATGTATAATTCTGATTGTATGTTTGTGATAATATGATTGCGATTGTATGATTGTGACTGTATGATTGTGATTGTATGATTGTGATTGTATGATTGTGTTTGTATGATTGCGATTATATAATTATGATTGTGTGAATGTGATTGTATGATTGTGATTGTATGATTGTGATTATATGATTGTGATTGTATGACTGTGATTGTATGATTGTGATTGTATGATTGTGATTGCATGATTGTGATTGTGTGATTGTCATTGTATGATTGTGGTTTTATTATTGTGATTGTATGATTCTAATTGTATGCATGTGAATGTATAATTCTGATTGTATGTTTGTGATAATATGGTTGCGATTGTATGACTGTGACTGTATGATTGTGATTGTATGATTGCGATTGTATGATTGTGATCGTATGACTGTCATTGTATGATTGTGATTGTATGATTGTGATTGTATGATTGTGATTGCATGGTTGTGATTGTGTGATTGTGATTGTACGATTGTGGTTCTATGATTGTAATTGTATGATTGTGTTTGTATAATTGTGATTGTATGATTGTGATTGTTTGATTGTGGTTGTATGATTGTGATTGTATAGTTGTGATTGTAGGATTGTGATTAAACGATTGTGATTGTAAGATTGTAATTGTATGATTGTGATTGTATGATTGTACTTGCGTGATTGCGATTGTGTGATTGTGAATATATAATTGTATTTGAGTGACTGTGATTGCCGGATTGCTATTGTATAATTCTGATTGTATGATAGTGACTGTGTGATTGTGATTGTACGATTGTGGTTCTATGATTGTGATTGTATGATTGTTATTGTATGATTGTGATTGTATGATTGTGATTGTATGACTGTGATTGTATCATTGTGATTGTATGATTGTGATTGTATGATTGTGATTCTATGATTGTGATTGTAGGATTGTGATTGTACAATTGCGATTGTCTGATTGCGATTGTGTGATTGTGATTGTATGATTGTGTTTGTGTGATTGCGTTTGTATGATTCTAATTGTATGCATGTGAATGTATAATTCTGATTGTATGTTTGTGATAATATGATTGCGATTGTATGGTTGCAATTGTATGATTGTGAATGTATGATTGTTATTGTATGATTGTGATTGTATGATTGTGATTGTATGATTGTGATTGTATGATTGTGATTGTACAATTGCGATTGTCTGATTGCGATTGTCTGATTGCGATTGTGTGATTGTGATTGTATGATTGTGATTGTGTGATTGCGTTTGTATGATTCTAATTGTATGCATGTGAATGTATAATTCTGATTGTATGTTTGTGATAATATGATTGCGATTGTATGATTGCGATTGTATGATTGCGATTGTATGATTGTTATTGTATGATTGTGATTGTATGATTGTTATTGTATGATTGTGATTGTATGATTGTGATTGTATGATTGTGATTGTATGTTTGTGATAATATGATTGCGATTGTAGGATTGTGATTGTATGATTGTGATTGTATGATTGTGATTGTAAGATTGTAATTGTATGATTGTGATTGTATGATTGTCATTGTATGATTGCGATTGTCTGATTGCGATTGTGTGATTGTGAATGTATGATTGTGATTCTATGATTGTGATTGTATGATTGTAATTGCATGAATTTGATTGTATGATTGTGATTGTATGATTGTGATTGTGTGATTGCGTTTGTATGATTCTAATTGTATGCATGTGAATGTATAATTCTGATTGTATGTTTGTGATAATATGATTGTGATTGTATGATTGAGATTGTATGATTGTGATTGTATGATTGTGATTGTGTGATTGTGATTGTATGATTGTGATTGTATGATTGTGATAATATGATTGCGATTGTATGATTGTGAATGTATGATTGTGATTGTATGATTGTGATTGTATGATTGTGATTGTATGATTGTGATTGTATGATTGTGATTGTGTGATTGCGTTTGTATGATTCTAATTGTATGCATGTGAATGTATAGTTCTGATTGTATGTTTGTGATAATATGATTGCGATTGTATGATTGTGACTGTATGATTGTGATTGTATGATTGTGATTGTATGATTGTGTTTGTATGATTGCGATTATATGATTATGATTGTGTGAATGTGATTGTATGATTGTGATTGTATGATTGTGATTATATGATTGTGATTGTATGACTGTGATTGTATGATTGTGATTGTATGATTGTGATTGCATGATTGTGATTGTGTGATTGTGGTTTTATTATTGTGATTGTATGATTCTAATTGTATGCATGTGAATGTATAATTCTGATTGTATGTTTGTGATAATATGATTGCGATTGTATGATTGTGACTGTATGATTGTGATTGTATGATTGCGATTGTATGATTGTGATCGTATGACTGTCATTGTATAATTGTGATTGTTTGATTGTGGTTGTATGATTGTGATTGTATAATTGTGATTGTAGGATTGTGATTAAACGATTGTGATTTTAAGATTGTAATTGTATGATTGTGATTGTATGATTGTACTTGCGTGATTGCGATTGTGTGATTGTGAATATATAATTGTATTTGAGTGACTGTGATTGCCGGATTGCTATTGTATAATTCTGATTGTATGATAGTGACTGTGTGATTGTGATTGTACGATTGTGGTTCTATGATTGTGATTGTATGATTGTGATTGTATGATTGTGATTGTATGATTGTGATTGTACAATTGCGATTGTCTGATTGCGATTGTCTGATTGCGATTGTGTGATTGTGATTGTATGATTGTGATTGTGTGATTGCGTTTGTATGATTCTAATTGTATGCATGTGAATGTATAATTCTGATTGTATGTTTGTGATAATATGATTGCGATTGTATGATTGCGATTGGATGATTGCGATTGTATGATTGCGATTGTATGATTGTTATTGTATGATTGTGATTGTATGATTGTGATTGTATCATTGTGATTGTATGATTGTGATTGTATGATTGCGATTGTCTGATTGCGATTGTGTGATTGCGAATGTATGATTGTGATTGTATGATTGTGATTCTATGATTGTGATTGTATGATTGTGATTGTATGATTGTGATTGTATGATTGTGATTGCATGATTGTGATTGTATGATTGTGATTGTGTGATTGCGTTTGTATGATGCTAATTGTATGCATGTGAATGTATAATTCTGATTGTATGTTTGTGATAATATGATTGCGATTGTAGGATTGTGATTGTATGATTGTGATTGTATGATTGTGATTGTATGATTGTGATTGTAAGATTGTAATTGTATGATTGTGATTGTATGATTGTGATTATATGAATGTGATTCTATGATTGTGATTTTATGATTGTGATTTTATGATTGTGATTGTATGATTGTGATTGTATGATTGTGATTGTATGATTGTGATTGTATGATTGCGATTGTCTGATTGCGATTGTGTGATTGTGACTGTATGATTGTGATTGTATGAATGTGATTGTATGATTGTGATTCTATGATTGTGATTGTATGATTGTAATTGTATGAATGCGACTGTATGATTGTGATTGTATGATTGTGATTGTGTGATTGCGTTTGTATGATTCTAATTGTATGCATGTGAATGTATAATTCTGATTGTATGATTGTGAATGTATGATTGTGATTCTATGATTGTGATTGTATGATTGTAATTGCATGAATGTGATTGTATGATTGTGATTGTATGATTGTGATTGTGTGATTGCGTTTGTATGATTCGAATTGTATGCATGTGAATGTATAATTCTGATTGTATGTTTGTGATAATATGATTGCGATTGTATGATTGAGATTGTATGATTGTGATTGTATGATTGTGATTGTATGATTGTGATTGTATGATTGTGATTGTATGATTGTGATTGTATGACTGTGATTGTATGATTGTGATTGTATGATTGTGATTGCATGATTGTGGTTGTATGATTGTGATTGTATGATTGTGTATGTATGATTGTGATTGCATGATAGTGATTCTATGATTGTGATTGTACGATTGTAGTTGTATGAATTTAATTGTATGATTGTGATTGTATGATTGTGATTGTATGATTGTGATTGTATGATTGTGATAATATGATTGCGATTGTATGATTGTGACTGTATGATTGTGATTGTATGATTGTGATTGTATGATTGTGATTGTATGATTGTGATTCTATGAATGTGATTGTATGATTGTGATTGTATGATTGCGATTGTATGATTGTGATCGTAAGACTGTGATTGGATGATTGTGATTGTATGATTGTGATTGTATGACTGTGAATGTATGATTGTGATTGTATGATTGTGATTGTATGATTGTGATTATATGAATGTGATTCTATGATTGTGATTGTAGGATTGTGATTGCATAATTGCGATTGTCTGATTGCGATTGTGTGATTGTGATTGTATGATTGTGATTGTATGATTGTGATTGTGTGATTGCGTTTGTATGATTCTAATTCTATGCATGTGAATGTATAATTCTGATTGTATGTTTGTGATAATATGATTGCGATTGTATGATTGCTATTGTATGATTGTGATTGTATGATTGTTATTGTATGATTGTGATTGTATGATTGTGATTGTATGATTGTGATTGTATGATTGTGATTGTATGATTGTGATTGTATGATTCTGATTGTATGATTGTGATTGTACAATTGCGATTGTCTGATTGCGGTTGTCTGATTGCGATTGTGTGATTGTGATTGTATGATTGTGATTCTATGATTGTGATTGTATGATTGTGATTGTATGACTGTGATTGTATGATTGTGATTGTATGATTGTGATTGTATGATTGTGATTGTATGATTGTGATGGTGTGATTGTGATTGCATGATTGTGATTGCATGATTGTGATTGTATGATTGTGATTGTGTGATTGCGTTTGTATGATGCTAATTGTATGCATGTGAATGTATAATTCTGATTATATGTTTGTGATAATATGATTGCGATTGTAGGATTGTGATTGTATGATTGTGATTGTAAGATTGTAATTGTATGATTGTGATTGTATGACTGCGATTGTATCATTGTGATTGTATGATTGTGATTGTATGATTGTGATTCTATGATTGTTATTGTAGGATTGCGATTGTACAACTGCGATTGTCTGATTGCGATTGTGTGATTGTGATTGTATGATTGTGTTTGTGTGATTGCGTTTGCATGATTCTAATTGTATGCATGTGAATGTATAATTCTGATTGTATGTTTGTGATAATATGATTGCGATTGTATGATTGCAATTGTATGATTGTGATTGTATGATTGTTATTGTATGATTGTTATTGTATGATTGTGATTGTATGATTGTGATTGTATGATTGTGATTCTATGATTGTGTTTGTATGATTGTGATTGTATGATTGTGATGGTATGATTGTGATGGTGTGATTGTGATTGCATGATTGTGATTGCATGATTGTGATTGTATGATTGTGATTGTGTGATTGCGTTTGTATGATTCTAATTGTATGCATGTGAATGTATAATTCTGATTGTATGATTGCGATTGTATGATTGTGATTGTATGATTGTTATTGTATGATTGTGATTGTATAATTGTGATTGTATGATTGTGATTGTATGATTGTGATTGTATGATTGTGATTGTATGATTGTGATTGTATGATTGTGATTGTATGATTGTGATTGTATGATTGTGATTGTATGATTGTGATTGTACAATTGCGATTGTCTGATTGCGGTTGTCTGATTGCGATTGTGTGATTGTGATTGTATGATTGTGATTCTATGATTGTGATTGTATGATTGTGATTGTATGATTGTGATTGTATGATTGTGATTGTATGATTGTGATTGTATGATTGTGATTGTATGATTGTGATTGTATGATTGTGATTGTATGATTGTGATTGTATGATTGCGATTGTCTGATTGCGATTGTGTGATTGCGAATGTATGATTGTGATTGTATGATTGTGATTCTATGATTGTGATTGTATGATTGTGATTGTATGATTGTGATTGTATGATTGTGATTCTATGATTGTGTTTGTATGATTGTGATTGTATGATTGTGATGGTATGATTGTGATGGTGTGATTGTGATTGCATGATTGTGATTGCATGATTGTGATTGTATGATTGTGATTGTGTGATTGCGTTTGTATGATGCTAATTGTATGCATGTGAATGTATAATTCTGATTGTATGTTTGTGATAATATGATTGCGACTGTAGGATTGTGATTGTATGATTGTGATTGTAAGATTGTAATTGTATGATTGTGATTGTATGACTGTGATTGTATCATTGTGATTGTATGATTGCGTTTGTATGATGCTAATTGTATGCATGTGAATGTATAATTCTGATTGTATGTTTGTGATAATATGATTGCGATTGTATGATTGCGATTGTATGATTGTTATTGTATGATTGTGATTGTATGATTGTGGTTGTATGATTGTGATTGTATGATTGTGTATGTATGATTGTGATTGCATGATAGTGATTCTATGATTGTGATTGTACGATTGTAGTTGTATGAATTTAATTGTATGATTGTGATTGTATGATTGTGATTGTATGATTGTGATTGTATGATTGTGATAATATGATTGCGATTGTATGATTGTGACTGTATGATTGTGATTGTATGATTGTGATTGTATGATTGTGATTGTATGATTGTGATTCTATGAATGTGATTGTATGATTGTGATTGTATGATTGCGATTGTATGATTGTGATCGTAAGACTGTGATTGGATGATTGTGATTGTATGATTGTGATTGTATGACTGTGAATGTATGATTGTGATTGTATGATTGTGATTGTATGATTGTGATTATATGAATGTGATTCTATGATTGTGATTGTAGGATTGTGATTGCATAATTGCGATTGTCTGATTGCGATTGTGTGATTGTGATTGTATGATTGTGATTGTATGATTGTGATTGTGTGATTGCGTTTGTATGATTCTAATTCTATGCATGTGAATGTATAATTCTGATTGTATGTTTGTGATAATATGATTGCGATTGTATGATTGCTATTGTATGATTGTGATTGTATGATTGTTATTGTATGATTGTGATTGTATGATTGTGATTGTATGATTGTGATTGTATGATTGTGATTGTATGATTGTGATTGTATGATTGTGATTGTATGATTGTGTTTGTACAATTGCGATTGTCTGATTGCGGTTGTCTGATTGCGATTGTGTGATTGTGATTGTATGATTGTGATTCTATGATTGTGATTGTATGATTGTGATTGTATGACTGTGATTGTATGATTGTGATTGTATGATTGTGATTGTATGATTGTGATTGTATGATTGTGATGGTGTGATTGTGATTGCATGATTGTGATTGCATGATTGTGATTGTATGATTGTGATTGTGTGATTGCGTTTGTATGATGCTAATTGTATGCATGTGAATGTATAATTCTGATTATATGTTTGTGATAATATGATTGCGATTGTAGGATTGTGATTGTATGATTGTGATTGTAAGATTGTAATTGTATGATTGTGATTGTATGACTGTGATTGTATCATTGTGATTGTATGATTGTGATTGTATGATTGTGATTCTATGATTGTTATTGTAGGATTGCGATTGTACAACTGCGATTGTCTGATTGCGATTGTGTGATTGTGATTGTATGATTGTGTTTGTGTGATTGCGTTTGCATGATTCTAATTGTATGCATGTGAATGTATAATTCTGATTGTATGTTTGTGATAATATGATTGCGATTGTATGATTGCAATTGTATGATTGTGATTGTATGATTGTTATTGTATGATTGTGATTGTATGATTGCGATTGTATGATTGTGATTGTATGATTGTGATTCTATGATTGTGTTTGTATGATTGTGATTGTATGATTGTGATGGTATGATTGTGATGGTGTGATTGTGATTGCATGATTGTGATTGCATGATTGTGATTGTATGATTGTGATTGTGTGATTGCGTTTGTATGATTCTAATTGTATGCATGTGAATGTATAATTCTGATTGTATGATTGCGATTGTATGATTGTGATTGTATGATTGTTATTGTATGATTGTGATTGTATGATTGTGATTGTATGATTGTGATTGTATGATTGTGATTGTATGATTGTGATTGTATGATTGTGATTGTATGATTGTGATTGTATGATTGCGATTGTCTGATTGCGATTGTGTGATTGCGAATGTATGATTGTGATTGTATGATTGTGATTCTATGATTGTGATTGTATGATTGTGATTGTATGATTGTGATTGTATGATTGCGATTGTATGATTGTGATCGTATGACTGTCATTGTATGATTGTGATTGTATGATTGTGATTGTATGATTGTGATTGCATGGTTGTGATTGTGTGATTGTGATTGTACGATTGTGGTTCTATGATTGTAATTGTATGATTGTGTTTGTATAATTGTGATTGTATGATTGTGATTGTTTGATTGTGGTTGTATGATTGTGATTGTATAGTTGTGATTGTAGGATTGTGATTAAACGATTGTGATTGTAAGATTGTAATTGTATGATTGTGATTGTATGATTGTACTTGCGTGATTGCGATTGTGTGATTGTGAATATATAATTGTATTTGAGTGACTGTGATTGCCGGATTGCTATTGTATAATTCTGATTGTATGATAGTGACTGTGTGATTGTGATTGTACGATTGTGGTTCTATGATTGTGATTGTATGATTGTTATTGTATGATTGTGATTGTATGATTGTGATTGTATGACTGTGATTGTATCATTGTGATTGTATGATTGTGATTGTATGATTGTGATTCTATGATTGTGATTGTAGGATTGTGATTGTACAATTGCGATTGTCTGATTGCGATTGTGTGATTGTGATTGTATGATTGTGTTTGTGTGATTGCGTTTCTATGATTCTAATTGTATGCATGTGAATGTATGATTCTGATTGTATGTTTGTGATAATATGATTGCGATTGTATGGTTGCAATTGTATGATTGTGAATGTATGATTGTTATTGTATGATTGTGATTGTATGATTGTGATTGTATGATTGTGATTGTATGATTGTGATTGTATGATTGTGATTGTACAATTGCGATTGTCTGATTGCGATTGTCTGATTGCGATTGTGTGATTGTGATTGTATGATTGTGATTGTGTGATTGCGTTTGTATGATTCTAATTGTATGCATGTGAATGTATAATTCTGATTGTATGTTTGTGATAATATGATTGCGATTGTATGATTGCGATTGTATGATTGCGATTGTATGATTGTTATTGTATGATTGTGATTGTATGATTGTGATTGTATCATTGTAATTGTATGATTGTGATTGTATGATTGCGATTGTCTGATTGCGATTGTGTGATTGCGAATGTATGATTGTGATTGTATGATTGTGATTCTATGATTGTGATTGTATGATTGTGATTGTATGATTGTGATTGTATGATTGTGATTGCATGATTGTGATTGTATGATTGTGATTGTGTGATTGCGTTTGTATGATGCTAATTGTATGCATGTGAATGTATAATTCTGATTGTATGTTTGTGATAATATGATTGCGATTGTAGGATTGTGATTGTATGATTGTGATTGTATGATTGTGATTGTAAGATTGTAATTGTATGATTGAGATTGTATGATTGTAATTGTATGATTGTGATTGTATGATTGTACTTGCGTGATTGCGATTGTGTGATTGTGAACATATAATTGTATTTGAGTGACTGTGATTGCCGGATTGCTATTGTATAATTCTGATTGTATGATAGTGACTGTGTGATTGTGATTGTACGATTGTGGTTCTATGATTGTGATTGTATGATTGTGATTGTATGATTGTGATTGTATGATTGTGATTGTACAATTGCGATTGTCTGATTGCGATTGTCTGATTGCGATTGTGTGATTGTGATTGTATGATTGTGATTGTGTGATTGCGTTTGTATGATTCTAATTGTATGCATGTGAATGTATAATTCTGATTGTATGTTTGTGATAATATGATTGCGATTGTATGATTGCGATTGGATGATTGCGATTGTATGATTGCGATTGTATGATTGTTATTGTATGATTGTGATTGTATGATTGTGATTGTATCATTGTGATTGTATGATTGTGATTGTATGATTGCGATTGTCTGATTGCGATTGTGTGATTGCGAATGTATGATTGTGATTGTATGATTGTGATTCTATGATTGTGATTGTATGATTGTGATTGTATGATTGTGATTGTATGATTGTGATTCTATGATTGTGATTGTATGATTGTAATTGCATGAATGTGATTGTATGATTGTGATTGTATGATTGTGATTGTATGATTGTGATTGTGTGATTGCGTTTGTATGATTCGAATTGTATGCATGTGAATGTATAATTCTGATTGTATGTTTGTGATAATATGATTGCGATTGTATGATTGAGATTGTATGATTGTGATTGTATGATTGTGATTGTATGATTGTGATTGTATGATTGTGATTGTATGATTGTGATTGTATGACTGTGATTGTATGATTGTGATTGTATGATTGTGATTGCATGATTGTGGTTGTATGATTGTGATTGTATGATTGTGTATGTATGATTGTGATTGCATGATAGTGATTCTATGATTGTGATTGTACGATTGTAGTTGTATGAATTTAATTGTATGATTGTGATTGTATGATTGTGATTGTATGATTGTGATTGTATGATTGTGATTGTATGATTGTGATAATATGATTGCGATTGTATGATTGTGACTGTATGATTGTGATTGTATGATTGTGATTGTATGATTGTGATTGTATGATTGTGATTCTATGAATGTGATTGTATGATTGTGATTGTATGATTGCGATTGTATGATTGTGATCGTAAGACTGTGATTGGATGATTGTGATTGTATGATTGTGATTGTATGACTGTGAATGTATGATTGTGATTGTATGATTGTGATTGTATGATTGTGATTATATGAATGTGATTCTATGATTGTGATTGTAGGATTGTGATTGCATAATTGCGATTGTCTGATTGCGATTGTGTGATTGTGATTGCATGATTGTGATTGTATGATTGTGATTGTGTGATTGCGTTTGTATGATGCTAATTGTATGCATGTGAATGTATAATTCTGATTGTATGTTTGTGATAATATGATTGCGATTGTATGATTGCTATTGTATGATTGTGATTGTATGATTGTTATTGTATGATTGTGATTGTATGATTGTGATTGTATGATTGTGATTGTATGATTGTGATTGTATGATTGTGATTGTATGATTGTGATTGTATGATTGTGATTGTATGATTGTGATTGTACAATTGCGATTGTCTGATTGCGGTTGTCTGATTGCGATTGTGTGATTGTGATTGTATGATTGTGATTCTATGATTGTGATTGTATGATTGTGATTGTATGACTGTGATTGTATGATTGTGATTGTATGATTGTGATTGTATGATTGTGATTGTATGATTGTGATGGTGTGATTGTGATTGCATGATTGTGATTGCATGATTGTGATTGTATGATTGTGATTGTGTGATTGCGTTTGTATGATGCTAATTGTATGCATGTGAATGTATAATTCTGATTATATGTTTGTGATAATATGATTGCGATTGTAGGATTGTGATTGTATGATTGTGATTGTAAGATTGTAATTGTATGATTGTGATTGTATGACTGTGATTGTATCATTGTGATTGTATGATTGTGATTGTATGATTGTGATTCTATGATTGTTATTGTAGGATTGCGATTGTACAACTGCGATTGTCTGATTGCGATTGTGTGATTGTGATTGTATGATTGTGTTTGTGTGATTGCGTTTGCATGATTCTAATTGTATGCATGTGAATGTATAATTCTGATTGTATGTTTGTGATAATATGATTGCGATTGTATGATTGCAATTGTATGATTGTGATTGTATGATTGTTATTGTATGATTGTGATTGTATGATTGTGATTGTATGATTGTGATTGTATGATTGTGATTGTATGATTGTGATTCTATGATTGTGTTTGTATGATTGTGATTGTATGATTGTGATGGTATGATTGTGATGGTGTGATTGTGATTGCATGATTGTGATTGCATGATTGTGATTGTATGATTGTGATTGTGTGATTGCGTTTGTATGATTCTAATTGTATGCATGTGAATGTATAATTCTGATTGTATGATTGCGATTGTATGATTGTGATTGTATGATTGTTATTGTATGATTGTGATTGTATGATTGTGATTGTATGATTGTGATTGTATGATTGTGATTGTATGATTGTGATTGTATGATTGTGATTGTATGATTGTGATTGTATGATTGCGATTGTCTGATTGCGATTGTGTGATTGCGAATGTATGATTGTGATTGTATGATTGTGATTCTATGATTGTGATTGTATGATTGTGATTGTATGATTGTGATTGTATGATTGCGATTGTATGATTGTGATCGTATGACTGTCATTGTATGATTGTGATTGTATGATTGTGATTGTATGATTGTGATTGCATGGTTGTGATTGTGTGATTGTGATTGTACGATTGTGGTTCTATGATTGTAATTGTATGATTGTGTTTGTATAATTGTGATTGTATGATTGTGATTGTTTGATTGTGGTTGTATGATTGTGATTGTATAGTTGTGATTGTAGGATTGTGATTAAACGATTGTGATTGTAAGATTGTAATTGTATGATTGTGATTGTATGATTGTACTTGCGTGATTGCGATTGTGTGATTGTGAATATATAATTGTATTTGAGTGACTGTGATTGCCGGATTGCTATTGTATAATTCTGATTGTATGATAGTGACTGTGTGATTGTGATTGTACGATTGTGGTTCTATGATTGTGATTGTATGATTGTTATTGTATGATTGTGATTGTATGATTGTGATTGTATGACTGTGATTGTATCATTGTGATTGTATGATTGTGATTGTATGATTGTGATTCTATGATTGTGATTGTAGGATTGTGATTGTACAATTGCGATTGTCTGATTGCGATTGTGTGATTGTGATTGTATGATTGTGTTTGTGTGATTGCGTTTGTATGATTCTAATTGTATGCATGTGAATGTATAATTCTGATTGTATGTTTGTGATAATATGATTGCGATTGTATGGTTGCAATTGTATGATTTTGAATGTATGATTGTTATTGTATGATTGTGATTGTATGATTGTGATTGTATGATTGTGATTGTATGATTGTGATTGTATGATTGTGATTGTACAATTGCGATTGTCTGATTGCGATTGTCTGATTGCGATTGTGTGATTGTGATTGTATGATTGTGATTGTGTGATTGCGTTTGTATGATTCTAATTGTATGCATGTGAATGTATAATTCTGATTGTATGTTTGTGATAATATGATTGCGATTGTATGATTGCGATTGTATGATTGCGATTGTATGATTGTTATTGTATGATTGTGATTGTATGATTGTGATTGTATCATTGTGATTGTATGATTGTGATTGTATGATTGCGATTGTCTGATTGCGATTGTGTGATTGCGAATGTATGATTGTGATTGTATGATTGTGATTCTATGATTGTGATTGTATGATTGTGATTGTATGATTGTGATTGTATGATTGTGATTGCATGATTGTGATTGTATGATTGTGATTGTGTGATTGCGTTTGTATGATGCTAATTGTATGCATGTGAATGTATAATTCTGATTGTATGTTTGTGATAATATGATTGCGATTGTAGGATTGTGATTGTATGATTGTGATTGTATGATTGTGATTGTAAGATTGTAATTGTATGATTGAGATTGTATGATTGTAATTGTATGATTGTGATTGTATGATTGTACTTGCGTGATTGCGATTGTGTGATTGTGAATATATAATTGTATTTGAGTGACTGTGATTGCCGGATTGCTATTGTATAATTCTGATTGTATGATAGTGACTGTGTGATTGTGATTGTACGATTGTGGTTCTATGATTGTGATTGTATGATTGTGATTGTATGATTGTGATTGTATGATTGTGATTGTACAATTGCGATTGTCTGATTGCGATTGTCTGATTGCGATTGTGTGATTGTGATTGTATGATTGTGATTGTGTGATTGCGTTTGTATGATTCTAATTGTATGCATGTGAATGTATAATTCTGATTGTATGTTTGTGATAATATGATTGCGATTGTATGATTGCGATTGGATGATTGCGATTGTATGATTGCGATTGTATGATTGTTATTGTATGATTGTGATTGTATGATTGTGATTGTATCATTGTGATTGTATGATTGTGATTGTATGATTGCGATTGTCTGATTGCGATTGTGTGATTGCGAATGTATGATTGTGATTGTATGATTGTGATTCTATGATTGTGATTGTATGATTGTGATTGTATGATTGTGATTGTATGATTGTGATTGCATGATTGTGATTGTATGATTGTGATTGTGTGATTGCGTTTGTATGATGCTAATTGTATGCATGTGAATGTATAATTCTGATTGTATGTTTGTGATAATATGATTGCGATTGTAGGATTGTGATTGTATGATTGTGATTGTATGATTGTGATTGTATGATTGTGATTGTAAGATTGTAATTGTATGATTGTGATTGTATGATTGTGATTATATGAATGTGATTCTATGATTGTGATTTTATGATTGTGATTTTATGATTGTGATTGTATGATTGTGATTGTATGATTGTGATTGTATGATTGTGATTGTATGATTGCGATTGTCTGATTGCGATTGTGTGATTGTGACTGTATGATTGTGATTGTATGATTGTGATTGTATGATTGTGATTCTATGATTGTGATTGTATGATTGTAATTGTATGAATGCGACTGTATGATTGTGATTGTATGATTGTGATTGTGTGATTGCGTTTGTATGATTCTAATTGTATGCATGTGAATGTATAATTCTGATTGTATGATTGTGAATGTATGATTGTGATTCTATGATTGTGATTGTATGATTGTAATTGCATGAATGTGATTGTATGATTGCGATTGTATGATTGTGATTGTGTGATTGCGTTTGTATGATTCGAATTGTATGCATGTGAATGTATAATTCTGATTGTATGTTTGTGATAATATGATTGCGATTGTATGATTGAGATTGTATGATTGTGATTGTATGATTGTGATTGTATGATTGTGATTGTATGATTGTGATTGTATGATTGTGATTGTATGACTGTGATTGTATGATTGTGATTGTATGATTGTGATTGCATGATTGTGGTTGTATGATTGTGATTGTATGATTGTGTATGTATGATTGTGATTGCATGATAGTGATTCTATGATTGTGATTGTACGATTGTAGTTGTATGAATTTAATTGTATGATTGTGATTGTATGATTGTGATTGTATGATTGTGATTGTATGATTGTGATTGTATGATTGTGATAATATGATTGCGATTGTATGATTGTGACTGTATGATTGTGATTGTATGATTGTGATTGTATGATTGTGATTGTATGATTGTGATTCTATGAATGTGATTGTATGATTGTGATTGTATGATTGCGATTGTATGATTGTGATCGTAAGACTGTGATTGGATGATTGTGATTGTATGATTGTGATTGTATGACTGTGAATGTATGATTGTGATTGTATGATTGTGATTGTATGATTGTGATTGTATGATTGTGATTATATGAATGTGATTCTATGATTGTGATTGTAGGATTGTGATTGCATAATTGCGATTGTCTGATTGCGATTGTGTGATTGTGATTGTATGATTGTGATTGTATGATTGTGATTGTGTGATTGCGTTTGTATGATTCTAATTCTATGCATGTGAATGTATAATTCTGATTGTATGTTTGTGATAATATGATTGCGATTGTATGATTGCTACTGTATGATTGTGATTGTATGATTGTTATTGTATGATTGTGATTGTATGATTGTGATTGTATGATTGTGATTGTATGATTGTGATTGTATGATTGTGATTGTATGATTGTGATTGTATGATTGTGATTGTACAATTGCGATTGTCTGATTGCGGTTGTCTGATTGCGATTGTGTGATTGTGATTGTATGATTGTGATTCTATGATTGTGATTGTATGATTGTGATTGTATGACTGTGACTGTATGATTGTGATTGTATGATTGTGATTGTATGATTGTGATTGTATGATTGTGATGGTGTGATTGTGATTGCATGATTGTGATTGCATGATTGTGATTGTATGATTGTGATTGTGTGATTGCGTTTGTATGATGCTAATTGTATGCATGTGAATGTATAATTCTGATTATATGTTTGTGATAATATGATTGCGATTGTAGGATTGTGATTGTATGATTGTGATTGTAAGATTGTAATTGTATGATTGTGATTGTATGACTGTGATTGTATCATTGTGATTGTATGATTGTGATTGTATGATTGTGATTCTATGATTGTTATTGTAGGATTGCGATTGTACAACTGCGATTGTCTGATTGCGATTGTGTGATTGTGATTGTATGATTGTGTTTGTGTGATTGCGTTTGCATGATTCTAATTGTATGCATGTGAATGTATAATTCTGATTGTATGTTTGTGATAATATGATTGCGATTGTATGATTGCAATTGTATGATTGTGATTGTATGATTGTTATTGTATGATTGTGATTGTATGATTGTGATTGTATGATTGTGATTGTATGATTGTGATTCTATGATTGTGTTTGTATGATTGTGATTGTATGATTGTGATGGTATGATTGTGATGGTGTGATTGTGATTGCATGATTGTGATTGCATGATTGTGATTGTATGATTGTGATTGTGTGATTGCGTTTGTATGATTCTAATTGTATGCATGTGAATGTATAATTCTGATTGTATGATTGCGATTGTATGATTGTGATTGTATGATTGTTATTGTATGATTGTGATTGTATGATTGTGATTGTATGATTGTGATTGTATGATTGTGATTGTATGATTGTGATTGTATGATTGTGATTGTATGATTGTGATTGTATGATTGTGATTGTATGATTGTGATTGTATGATTGTGATTGTACAATTGCGATTGTCTGATTGCGGTTGTCTGATTGCGATTGTGTGATTGTGATTGTATGATTGTGATTCTATGATTGTGATTGTATGATTGTGATTGTATGACTGTGATTGTATGATTGTGATTGTATGATTGTGATTGTATGATTGTGATTGTATGATTGTGATGGTGTGATTGTGATTGCATGATTGTGATTGCATGATTGTGATTGTATGATTGTGATTGTGTGATTGCGTTTGTATGATGCTAATTGTATGCATGTGAATGTATAATTCTGATTATATGTTTGTGATAATATGATTGCGATTGTAGGATTGTGATTGTATGATTGTGATTGTAAGATGGTAATTGTATGATTGTGATTGTATGACTGTGATTGTATCATTGTGATTGTATGATTGTGATTGTATGATTGTGATTCTATGGTTGTTATTGTAGGATTGCGATTGTACAACTGCGATTGTCTGATTGCGATTGTGTGATTGTGATTGTATGATTGTGTTTGTGTGATTGCGTTTGCATGATTCTAATTGTATGCATGTGAATGTATAATTCTGATTGTATGTTTGTGATAATATGATTGCGATTGTATGATTGCAATTGTATGATTGTGATTGTATGATTGTTATTGTATGATTGTGATTGTATGATTGTGATTGTATGATTGTGATTGTATGATTGTGATTCTATGATTGTGTTTGTACGATTGTGATTGTATGATTGTGATGGTATGATTGTGATGGTGTGATTGTGATTGCATGATTGTGATTGCATGATTGTGATTGTATGATTGTGATTGTGTGATTGCGTTTGTATGATTCTAATTGTATGCATGTGAATGTATAATTCTGATTGTATGATTGCGATTGTATGATTGTGATTGTATGATTGTTATTGTATGATTGTGATTGTATGATTGTGATTGTATGATTGTGATTGTATGATTGTGATTGTATGATTGTGATTGTATGATTGTGATTGTATGATTGTGATTGTATGATTGTGATTGTATGATTGTGATTGTATGATTGCGATTGTCTGATTGCGATTGTGTGATTGCGAATGTATGATTGTGATTGTATGATTGTGATTCTATGATTGTGATTGTATGATTGTGATTGTATGATTGTGATTGTATGATTGTGATTCTATGATTGTGTTTGTATGATTGTGATTGTATGATTGTGATGGTATGATTGTGATGGTGTGATTGTGATTGCATGATTGTGATTGCATGATTGTGATTGTATGATTGTGATTGTGTGATTGCGTTTGTATGATGCTAATTGTATGCATGTGAATGTATAATTCTGATTGTATGTTTGTGATAATATGATTGCGACTGTAGGATTGTGATTGTATGATTGTGATTGTAAGATTGTAATTGTATGATTGTGATTGTATGACTGTGATTGTATCATTGTGATTGTATGATTGCGTTTGTATGATGCTAATTGTATGCATGTGAATGTATAATTCTGATTGTATGTTTGTGATAATATGATTGCGATTGTATGATTGCGATTGTATGATTGTTATTGTATGATTGTGATTGTATGATTGTGGTTGTATGATTGTGATTGTATGATTGTGTATGTATGATTGTGATTGCATGATAGTGATTCTATGATTGTGATTGTACGATTGTAGTTGTATGAATTTAATTGTATGATTGTGATTGTATGATTGTGATTGTATGATTGTGATTGTATGATTGTGATAATATGATTGCGATTGTATGATTGTGACTGTATGATTGTGATTGTATGATTGTGATTGTATGATTGTGATTGTATGATTGTGATTCTATGAATGTGATTGTATGATTGTGATTGTATGATTGCGATTGTATGATTGTGATCGTAAGACTGTGATTGGATGATTGTGATTGTATGATTGTGATTGTATGACTGTGAATGTATGATTGTGATTGTATGATTGTGATTGTATGATTGTGATTATATGAATGTGATTCTATGATTGTGATTGTAGGATTGTGATTGCATAATTGCGATTGTCTGATTGCGATTGTGTGATTGTGATTGTATGATTGTGATTGTATGATTGTGATTGTGTGATTGCGTTTGTATGATTCTAATTCTATGCATGTGAATGTATAATTCTGATTGTATGTTTGTGATAATATGATTGCGATTGTATGATTGCTATTGTATGATTGTGATTGTATGATTGTTATTGTATGATTGTGATTGTATGATTGTGATTGTATGATTGTGATTGTATGATTGTGATTGTATGATTGTGATTGTATGATTGTGATTGTATGATTGTGATTGTATGATTGTGATTGTATGATTGTGATTGTACAATTGCGATTGTCTGATTGCGGTTGTCTGATTGCGATTGTGTGATTGTGATTGTATGATTGTGATTCTATGATTGTGATTGTATGATTGTGATTGTATGACTGTGATTGTATGATTGTGATTGTATGATTGTGATTGTATGATTGTGATTGTATGATTGTGATGGTGTGATTGTGATTGCATGATTGTGATTGCATGATTGTGATTGTATGATTGTGATTGTGTGATTGCGTTTGTATGATGCTAATTGTATGCATGTGAATGTATAATTCTGATTATATGTTTGTGATAATATGATTGCGATTGTAGGATTGTGATTGTATGATTGTGATTGTAAGATTGTAATTGTATGATTGTGATTGTATGACTGTGATTGTATCATTGTGATTGTATGATTGTGATTGTATGATTGTGATTCTATGATTGTTATTGTAGGATTGCGATTGTACAACTGCGATTGTCTGATTGCGATTGTGTGATTGTGATTGTATGATTGTGTTTGTGTGATTGCGTTTGCATGATTCTAATTGTATGCATGTGAATGTATAATTCTGATTGTATGTTTGTGATAATATGATTGCGATTGTATGATTGCAATTGTATGATTGTGATTGTATGATTGTTATTGTATGATTGTGATTGTATGATTGTGATTGTATGATTGTGATTGTATGATTGTGATTCTATGATTGTGTTTGTATGATTGTGATTGTATGATTGTGATGGTATGATTGTGATGGTGTGATTGTGATTGCATGATTGTGATTGCATGATTGTGATTGTATGATTGTGATTGTGTGATTGCGTTTGTATGATTCTAATTGTATGCATGTGAATGTATAATTCTGATTGTATGATTGCGATTGTATGATTGTGATTGTATGATTGTTATTGTATGATTGTGATTGTATGATTGTGATTGTATGATTGTGATTGTATGATTGTGATTGTATGATTGTGATTGTATGATTGTGATTGTATGATTGTGATTGTATGATTGTGATTGTATGATTGTGATTGTATGATTGCGATTGTCTGATTGCGATTGTGTGATTGCGAATGTATGATTGTGATTGTATGATTGTGATTCTATGATTGTGATTGTATGATTGTGATTGTATGATTGTGATTGTATGATTGTGATTCTATGATTGTGTTTGTATGATTGTGATTGTATGATTGTGATGGTATGATTGTGATGGTGTGATTGTGATTGCATGATTGTGATTGCATGATTGTGATTGTATGATTGTGATTGTGTGATTGCGTTTGTATGATGCTAATTGTATGCATGTGAATGTATAATTCTGATTGTATGTTTGTGATAATATGATTGCGACTGTAGGATTGTGATTGTATGATTGTGATTGTAAGATTGTAATTGTATGATTGTGATTGTATGACTGTGATTGTATCATTGTGATTGTATGATTGCGTTTGTATGATGCTAATTGTATGCATGTGAATGTATAATTCTGATTGTATGTTTGTGATAATATGATTGCGATTGTATGATTGCGATTGTATGATTGTTATTGTATGATTGTGATTGTATGATTGTGATTGTATGATTGTGATTGTATGATTGTGATTGTATGATTGTGAATGTGTGATTGCGTTTGTATGATTCTAATTGTATGCATGTGAATGTATAATTCTGATTGTATGTTTGTGATAATATGATTGCGATTGTATGATTGCAATTGTATGATTGTGATTGTATGATTGTTATTGTATGATTGTGATTGTATGATTGTGATTGTGTGATTGCGTTTGTATGATTCTAATTGTATGCATGTGAATGTATAATTCTGATTGTATGTTTGTGATAATATGATTGCGATTGTATGATTGCGATTGTATGATTGCGATTGTATGATTGCGATTGTATGATTGTTATTGTATGATTGTGATTGTATGATTGTGATTGTATGATTGTGATTGTATGATTGTGATTGTATGATTGCGATTGTGTGGTTGCGAATGTATGATTGTGATTGTATGATTGTGATTCTATGATTGTGATTGTATGATTGTGATTGTATGATTGTGATTGTATGATTGCGATTGTCTGATTGCGATTGTGTGATTGCGAATGTATGATTGTGATTGTATGATTGTGATTCTATGATTGTGATTGTATGATTGTGATTGTATGATTGTGATTGTATGATTGTGACTCTATGATTGTGATTGTATGATTGTGATTGTATGATTGTGATGGTATGATTGTGATTGTGTGATTGCGTTTGTATGATTCTAATTGTATGCATGTGTATGTATAATTCTGATTGTATGTTTGTGATAATATGATTGCGATTGTATGATTGCGATTGTATGATTGCGATTGTATGATTGCGATTGTATGATTGTTATTGTATGATTGTGATTGTATGATTGTGATTGTATGATTGTGATTGTATGATTGCGATTGTCTGATTGCGATTGTGTGATTGCGAATGTATGATTGTGATTGTATGATTGTGATTCTATGATTGTGATTGTATGATTGTGATTGTATGATTGTGATTGTATGATTGTGATTGCATGATTGTGATTGTATGATTGTGATTGTGTGATTGCGTTTGTATGATGCTAATTGTATGCATGTGAATGTATAATTCTGATTGTATGTTTGTGATAATATGATTGCGATTGTAGGATTGTGATTGTATGATTGTGATTGTATGATTGTGATTGTAAGATTGTAATTGTATGATTGTGATTGTATGA
Organism: Megachile rotundata; assembly: GCF_050947335.1. NCBI lineage: Eukaryota > Metazoa > Arthropoda > Insecta > Hymenoptera > Megachilidae > Megachile > Megachile rotundata. The sequence continues at coordinate 353,654 of NC_134994.1, forward strand.
TTGTGATTGTATGATTGTGATTGTATGATTGTGATTGTATGATTGTGATTGTATGATTGTGATTGTATGATTGTGATTGTATGATTGTGATTGTATGATTGTGATTGCATGATTGTGATTGTATGATTGTGATTGTATGATTGTGTATGTATGATTGTGATTGCATGATAGTGATTCTATGATTGTGATTGTACGATTGTAATTGTATGAATTTAATTGTATGATTGTGATTGTATGATTGTGATTGTGTGATTGCGTTTGTATGATTCTAATTGTATGCATGTGAATGTATAATTCTGATTGTATGATTGCGATTGTATGATTGTGATTGTATGATTGTTATTGTATGATTGTGATTGTATGATTGTGATTGTATGATTGTGATTGTATGATTGTGATTGTATGATTGTGATTGTATGATTGTGATTGTATGATTGTGATTGTATGATTGTGATTGTATGATTGTGATTGTATGATTGCGATTGTCTGATTGCGATTGTGTGATTGCGAATGTATGATTGTGATTGTATGATTGTGATTCTATGATTGTGATTGTATGATTGTGATTGTATGATTGTGATTGTATGATTGTGATTGTATGATTGTGATTCTATGATTGTGTTTGTATGATTGTGATTGTATGATTGTGATGGTATGATTGTGATGGTGTGATTGTGATTGCATGATTGTGATTGCATGATTGTGATTGTATGATTGTGATTGTGTGATTGCGTTTGTATGATGCTAATTGTATGCATGTGAATGTATAATTCTGATTGTATGTTTGTGATAATATGATTGCGATTGTATGATTGCGATTGTATGATTGTTATTGTATGATTGTGATTGTATGATTGTGATTGTATGATTGTGATTGTATGATTGTGATTGTATGATTGTGATTGTATGATTGTGAATGTGTGATTGCGTTTGTATGATTCTAATTGTATGCATGTGAATGTATAATTCTGATTGTATGTTTGTGATAATATGATTGCGATTGTATGATTGCAATTGTATGATTGTGATTGTATGATTGTTATTGTATGATTGTGATTGTATGATTGTGATTGTGTGATTGCGTTTGTATGATTCTAATTGTATGCATGTGAATGTATAATTCTGATTGTATGTTTGTGATAATATGATTGCGATTGTATGATTGCGATTGTATGATTGCGATTGTATGATTGCGATTGTATGATTGTTATTGTATGATTGTGATTGTATGATTGTGATTGTATGATTGTGATTGTATGATTGTGATTGTATGATTGCGATTGTGTGATTGCGAATGTATGATTGTGATTGTATGATTGTGATACTATGATTGTGATTGTATGATTGTGATTGTATGATTGTGATTGTATGATTGCGATTGTCTGATTGCGATTGTGTGATTGCGAATGTATGATTGTGATTGTATGATTGTGATTCTATGATTGTGATTGTATGATTGTGATTGTATGATTGTGATTGTATGATTGTGATTCTATGATTGTGATTGTATGATTGTGATTGTATGATTGTGATGGTATGATTGTGATTGTGTGATTGCGTTTGTATGATTCTAATTGTATGCATGTGTATGTATAATTCTGATTGTATGTTTGTGATAATATGATTGCGATTGTATGATTGCGATTGTATGATTGCGATTGTATGATTGCGATTGTATGATTGCGATTGTATGATTGTTATTGTATGATTGTGATTGTATGATTGTGATTGTATGATTGTGATTGTATGATTGTGATTGTATGATTGCGATTGTCTGATTGCGATTGTGTGATTGCGAATGTATGATTGTGTTGTATGATTGTGATTCTATGATTGTGATTGTATGATTGTGATTGTATGATTGTGATTGTATGATTGTGATTGCATGATTGTGATTGTATGATTGTGATTGTGTGATTGCGTTTGTATGATGCTAATTGTATGCATGTGAATGTATAATTCTGATTGTATGTTTGTGATAATATGATTGCGATTGTAGGATTGTGATTGTATGATTGTGATTGTATGATTGTGATTGTAAGATTGTAATTGTATGATTGTGATTGTATGATTGTGATTGTATGATTGTGATTGTATGATTGTGATTGTATGATTGTGATTGTATGATTGTGATTGTATGATTGTGATTGTATGACTGTGATTGTATGATTGTGATTGCATGATTGTGATTGTATGATTGTGATTGTATGATTGTGTATGTATGATTGTGATTGCATGATAGTGATTCTATGATTGTGATTGTACGATTGTAATTGTATGAATTTAATTGTATGATTGTGATTGTATGATTGTGATTGTGTGATTGCGTTTGTATGATTCGAATTGTATGCATGTGAATGTATAATTCTGATTGTATGTTTGTGATAATATGATTGCGATTGTATGATTGAGATTGTATGATTGTGATTGTATGATTGTGATTGTATGATTGTGATTGTATGATTGTGATTGTATGATTGTGATTGTATGATTGTGATTGTATGATTGTGATTGTATGATTGTGATTGTATGATTGTGATTGTATGATTGTGATTGCATGATTGTGATTGTATGATTGTGATTGTATGATTGTGTATGTATGATTGTGATTGCATGATAGTGATTCTATGATTGTGATTGTACGATTGTAATTGTATGAATTTAATTGTATGATTGTGATTGTATGATTGTGATTGTGTGATTGCGTTTGTATGATTCTAATTGTATGCATGTGAATGTATAATTCTGATTATATGTTTGTGATAATATCATTGCGATTGTATGATTGAGATTGTATGATTGAGATTGTATGATTGTGATTGTATGATTGTGATTATATGTTTGTGATAATATCATTGCGATTGTATGATTGAGATTGTATGATTGAGATTGTATGATTGTGATTGTATGATTGTGATTGTATGATTGTGATTGTATGATTGTGATTGTATGATTGTGATTGTATGATCGTGATTGTATGATTGTGATTGTATGATTGTGATTGTATGATTGTGATTGCATGATTGTGATTGTATGATTGTGATTGTATGATTGTGTATGTATGATTGTGATTGCATGATAGTGATTCTATGATTGTGATTGTACGATTGTAATTGTATGAATTTAATTGTATGATTGTGATTGTATGATTGTGATTGTGTGATTGCGTTTGTATGATTCGAATTGTATGCATGTGAATGTATAATTCTGATTGTATGTTTGTGATAATATGATTGCGATTGTATGATTGCGATTGTATGATTGCGATTGTATGATTGCGATTGTATGATTGTTATTGTATGATTGTGATTGTATGATTGTGATTGTATCATTGTGATTGTATGATTGTGATTGTATGATTGCGATTGTCTGATTGCGATTGTGTGATTGCGAATGTATGATTGTGATTGTATGATTGTGATTCTATGATTGTGATTGTATGATTGTGATTGTATGATTGTGATTGTATGATTGTGATTGCATGATTGTGATTGTATGATTGTGATTGTGTGATTGCGTTTGTATGATGCTAATTGTATGCATGTGAATGTATAATTCTGATTGTATGTTTGTGATAATATGATTGCGATTGTAGGATTGTGATTGTATGATTGTGATTGTATGATTGTGATTGTAAGATTGTAATTGTATGATTGTGATTGTATGATTCTGATTGTATGATTGCGATTGTCTGACTGCGATTGTGTGATTGTGAATGTATGATTGTGATTCTATGATTGTGATTGTATGATTGTAATTGCATGAATTTGATTGTATGATTGTGATTGTATGATTGTGATTGTGTGATTGCGTTTGTATGATTCTAATTGTATGCATGTGAATGTATAATTCTGATTGTATGTTTGTGATAATATGATTGTGATTGTATGATTGAGATTGTATGATTGTGATTGTATGATTGTGACTGTGTGATTGTGATTGTATGATTGTGATTGTATGATTGTGATTGTATGATTGTGATTGTATGATTGTGATAATTCGATTGCGATTGTATGATTGTGACAGTATGATTGTGATTGTATGATTGTGATTGTATGATTGTGATTGTATGATTGTGATTGTATGATTGTGATTGTATGAATGTGATTGTATGATTGTGATTGTATGATTGCGATTGTATGATTGTGATCGTAAGACTGTGATTGGATGATTGTGATTGTATGATTGTGATTGTATGACTGTGAATGTATGATTGTGATTGTATGATTGTGATAGTATGATTGTGATTATATGAATGTGATTCTATGATTGTGATTTTATGATTGTGATTTTATGATTGTGATTGTATGATTGTGATTGTATGATTGTGATTGTATGATTGTGATTGTATGATTGCGATTGTCTGATTGTGATTGTATGATTGAGATTGTATGATTGTGATTGTATGATTGTGATTGTGTGATTGTGATTGTATGATTGTGATTGTATGATTGTGATTGTATGATTGTGATAATATGATTGCGATTGTATGATTGTGACTGTATGATTGTGATTGTATGATTGTGATTGTATGATTGTGATTCTATGATTGTGATTGTATGATTGTAATTGTATGAATGCGACTGTATGATTGTGATTGTATGATTGTGATTGTGTGATTGCGTTTGTATGATTCTAATTGTATGCATGTGAATGTATAATTCTGATTGTATGATTGTGAATGTATGATTGTGATTCTATGATTGTGATTGTATGATTGTAATTGCATGAATGTGATTGTATGATTGTGATTGTATGATTGTGATTGTGTGATTGCGTTTGTATGATTCGAATTGTATGCATGTGAATGTATAATTCTGATTGTATGTTTGTGATAATATGATTGCGATTGTATGATTGAGATTGTATGATTGTGATTGTATGATTGTGATTGTATGATTGTGATTGTATGATTGTGATTGTATGATTGTGATTATATGATTGTGATTGTATGATTGTGATTGTATGATTGTGATTGTGTGATTGCGTTTGTATGATTCTAATTGTATGCATGTGAATGTATAATTCTGATTGTATGTTTGTGATAATATGATTGCGATTGTATGATTGTGACTGTATGATTGTGATTGTATGATTGTGATTCTATGATTGTGTTTGTATGATTGCGATTATATGATTATGATTGTGTGAATGTGATTGTATGATTGTGATTGTATGATTGTGATTATATGATTGTGATTGTATGACTGTGATTGTATGATTGTGATTGTATGATTGTGATTGTATGATTGTGATTGTATGATTGTGATTGTATGATTGTGATTGTACAATTGCGATTGTCTGATTGCGATTGTCTGATTGCGATTGTGTGATGGTGATTGTATGATTGTGATTGTGTGATTGCGTTTGTATGATTCTAATTGTATGCATGTGAATGTATAATTCTGATTGTATGTTTGTGATAATATGATTGTGATTGTATGATTGAGATTGTATGATTGTGATTGTATGATTGTGATTGTGTGATTGTGATTGTATGATTGTGATTGTATGATTGTGATTGTATGATTGTGATAAAATGATTGCGATTGTATGATTGTGACTGTATGATTGTGATTGTATGATTGTGATTGTATGATTGTGATTGTATGATTGTGATTGTATGAATGTGATTGTATGATTGTGATTGTATGATTGCGATTGTATGATTGTGATCGTAAGACTGTGATTGGATGATTGTGATTGTATGACTGTGAATGTATGATTGTGATTGTATGATTGTGATTGTATGATTGTGATTATATGAATGTGATTCTATGATTGTGATTTTATGTTTGTGATTTTATGATTGTGATTGTATGATTGTGATTGTATGATTGTGATTGTATGATTGTGATTGTATGATTGTGATTGTATGATTGCGATTGTCTGATTGCGATTGTGTGATTGTGACTGTATGATTGTGATTGTATGATTGTGATTGTATGATTGTGATTCTATGATTGTGATTGTATGATTGTAATAGTATGAATGCGACTGTATGATTGTGATTGTATGATTGTGATTGTGTGATTGCGTTTGTATGATTCTAATTGTATGCATGTGAATGTATAATTCTGATTGTATGATTGTGAATGTATGATTGTGATTCTATGATTGTGATTGTATGATTGTAATAGTATGAATGCGACTGTATGATTGTGATTGTATGATTGTGATTGTGTGATTGCGTTTGTATGATTCTAATTGTATGCATGTGAATGTATAATTCTGATTGTATGATTGTGAATGTATGATTGTGATTCTATGATTGTGATTGTATGATTGTAATTGCATGACTGTGGTTGTATGATTGTGATTGTATGATTGTGATTGTGTGATTGCGTTTGTATGATTCGAATTGTATGCATGTGAATGTATAATTCTGATTGTATGTTTGTGATAATATGATTGCGATTGTATGATTGAGATTGTATGATTGTGATTGTATGATTGTGATTGTATGATTGTGATTGTATGATTGTGATTGTATGATTGTGATTGTATGATTGTGATTGTATGATTGTGATTGTATGATTGTGATTGCATGATTGTGATTGTATGATTGTGATTGTATGATTGTGAATGTATGATTGTGATTGCATGATAGTGATTCTATGATTGTGATTGTACGATTGTAATTGTATGAATTTAATTGTATGATTGTGATTGTATGATTGTGATTGTGTGATTGCGTTTGTATGATTCTAATTGTATGCATGTGAATGTATAATTCTGATTATATGTTTGTGATAATATGATTGCGATTGTATGATTGAGATTGTATGATTGTGATTGTATGATTGTGATTGTATGATTGTGATTGTATGATTGTGATTGTATGATTGTGATTGTATGATTGTGATTGTATGATTGTGATTGTATGATTGTGATTGCATGATTGTGATTGTATGATTGTGATTGTATGATTGTGAATGTATGATTGTGATTGCATGATAGTGATTCTATGATTGTGATTGTACGATTGTAATTGTATGAATTTAATTGTATGATTGTGATTGTATGATTGTGATTGTGTGATTGCGTTTGTATGATTCTAATTGTATGCATGTGAATGTATAATTCTGATTATATGTTTGTGATAATATCATTGCGATTGTATGATTGAGATTGTATGATTGTGATTGTATGATTGTGATTGTATGATTGTGATTGTATGATTGTGATTGTATGATTGTGATTGTGTGACTGTGATTGTGTGATTGTGATTGTATGATTGCGATTGTATGATTGCGATTGTATGATTGCGATTGTATGATTGCGATTGTATGATTGCGATTGTATGATTGCGATTGTATGATTGCGACTGTATGATTGCGATTGTATGATTGCGATTGTATGATTGTGATTGTATGATTTTGATTGTATAATTGTGATTGTGTGATAGTGATTGTGTGATTGTGACTGCATGATTGTGATTCTATGATTGTGATTGTATGATTGTAATTGTACGATTATGATTGTACGATTGTGATTGTATCATACTACTTGCGTGATTGTGATTGTATGATTGTGAATATATAATTGTATTTGAGTTACTGTGATTGCCGGATTACTATTGTATAATTCTGATTGCATGATAGTGATTTTGTGATTTTGATTGTACGATTGTGGTTCTATGATTGTGATTGTATGATTGTGATTGTATGATTGTAAATGTATGATTGTGATTGTACAATTGCGATTGTCTGATTGCGATTGTGTGATTGTGATTGTATGATTGTGATTGTGTGATTGCGTTTGTATGATTCTAATTGTATGCATGTGAATGTATAATTCTGATTGTATGTTGCTACACGGTATTTCGCGGCTAGCTCGGTAACGGCCCGCGACCCCGCTTCGCTCGCGAATTCTCGATCGGCCCCTCTTGACCGTGCCCGCGACGACGACCGCCGCGGCGCCTCCGCGGATTCGCGAGCGCGTAGCACTTCGGCGCCCGATCCGAACCCGTTCGATATCGCTTTATTTTATTTGATAATTGGGCGCCAGACGCTTCTCAGCGTCGCGATAAAGAACTTAGACGCGAAACGAGACTCTATAGCGGGAAGATGGGAAAATCGTTTATGTCGATCTCGGAAAAACGCGGAAGATTCGAATCGGCGGCGGAACGGCTCGGTAGCTCAGTATCCGAACGCAATGGTAGAGTGGCGGGATTCTTTAAGGGTAAAGGAGCTAGACGCGGAGGCGGACGAGAGTACGTGATTCGGGATAATTCGCGAGAAACCTCAAGTTAGCGGTATTTGTTAACAGCGGTGTTTTATTTAATATCTAAGTAACCTAGGCGTACAGTGTGATCCAGTATCGGAATTTGATTTAACCGTAACGTTCTCGGCGGAGGGCCGAGATACGATCTCCGCGAGATTTTAACCACGGAAGCGAAATATGCAAGTTCCTAAGCGGAATACAATCTTTGATATTTCCTCGATTCCCGGAACGGTACGCGACGCAACTAATTTAACGGAAACGCAACGCAAATACTTAACCAAACGCGACGCAATTATTCTAACGGAACGCAACGCGGCGAAACGCGACGAGACGCGACGAGACGCGACGGGACGCGACGAGACGCGACGTAACGCAATTATACTAAACGCAACGGAATCTAACGCACTTAGTTTTATACGAGACGCGATTTAATTCTACACGCGGAACGATTCTGTATGGGCGACCGTCTAGAGAGAGAAAGCGAGAAGTTACGCGACAAACACGAAATGTCCGGTACGACAAACATGCACTTTACGTTCTACTCCCGTACCAAGAGTTCGCGAAATCGAGACGTGGGAGGGTACAATATTGTCAAAGGCCTACTCGAGACGATACTTTAATTGTAGCTTACGCTGTACCATTCCCCGGTACAGGTTCGGTGATCCGGCCGAGTGGCGATTCGAGAGATCGAGAAGCGATCTCTCGACGACACGAAAAAGTCCGGACGTCGGGATCCGCGACCGTCCCGGACAGGGGCCCCCGGGTTTCTTTACCCTTCTAACTTAAGCTAATTTCCCTACGATACAAAGCCACTCCGGTCACACTTTGCAGAACCTGCCCGTGAATGGCAAGCCAGGTGATCTACAACCCACGATATGACGATCTCGATTTCGCGCTCTTTACAACGATATGGCGGTAATTGAGGGGGCTTACCAAGGTGTCCAAACACGTGGCGACAGCTCGGGATACGGAAGGTGGTTCTTTTTCCTCACGGAACGCTATTTAACTTTTTTTTGAAACAAACTGAGGCAAATGCCGAATACAGAATAAGGATCCGCGAGCCCTTGCGCCGGTATTAGGACACCTCGTAGCCTACCCCCACCCTCTGCCGGAGTTTCCGAATTCTATCGAAGTCTTCTTCGGCAGGGCTTCTTCCGTCTCCGCAGTCTCTCTTCTTCTGTCGTAGGGCCGGAGCGGGGAAGCGGCAGGGAATCGGCACTTTCCTTCGGCGTACGTCGGTATCTCCCTGGGTTCTCTCCTCTTACTCCGCTGCCTCTCTTCGTCTATCGGAGGGTCCGCGCGGGGTAGCGGCAGAGCAGCGACGTTTTCCCTCGACGTACGTCGCTCCTTCGTTGACCGTGACGTCATTCTCCGGCGGTACATATAAAATAGTATAGCGGCAGAATTTGTTCTTACGATATTATGCGCGCTTCGTTCTCTCTCTAGACGGTATTTTACTGCGACCTATGACCCGTCCGGTCTCCCGAGGAGGCTCCTTGTGACGGGTATAAAATACCACGTCACAATGTTTGTGATAATATGATTGCGATTGTATGATTGCGATTGTATGATTGTGATTGTATGATTGTTATTGTATGATTGTGATTGTATGATTGTGATTGTATGATTGTGATTGTATGATTGTGATTGTATGATTGCGATTGTCTCATTGCGATTGTGTGATTGCGAATGTATGATTGTGATTGTATGATTGTGATTCTATGATTGTGATTGTATGATTGTGATTGTATGACTGTGATTGTATGATTGTGATTGTATGATTGTGATTGTATGATTGTGATTGTATGATTGTGATTGTATGATTGTGATTGTATGATTGTGATGGTGTGATTGTGATTGCATGATTGTGATTGCATGATTGTGATTGTATGATTGTGATTGTGTGATTGCGTTTGTATGATGCTAATTGTATTCATGTGAATGTATAATTCTGATTATATGTTTGTGATAATATGATTGCGATTGTAGGATTGTGATTGTATGATTGTGATTGTAAGATTGTAATTGTATGATTGTGATTGTATGACTGTGATTGTATCATTGTGATTGTATGATTGTGATTGTATGATTGTGATTCTATGATTGTGATTGTAGGATTGTGATTGTACAATTGCGATTGTCTGATTGCGATTGTGTGATTGTGATTGTATGATTGTGTTTGTGTGATTGCGTTTGTATGATTCTAATTGTATGCATGTGAATGTATAATTCTGATTGTATGTTTGTGATAATATGATTGCGATTGTAGGATTGTGATTGTATGATTGTGATTGTATGATTGTGATTGTAAGATTGTAATTGTATGATTGTGATTGTATGATTGTCATTGTATGATTGCGATTGTCTGATTGCGATTGTGTGATTGTGAATGTATGATTGTGATTCTATGATTGTGATTGTATGATTGTGATTGTATGATTGTGATTGTATGATTGTGATTGCATGATTGTGATTGTATGATTGTGATTGTGTGATTGCGTTTGTATGATGCTAATTGTATGCATGTGAATGTATAATTCTGATTGTATGTTTGTGATAATATGATTGCGATTGTAGGATTGTGATTGTATGATTGTGATTGTATGATTGTGATTGTGAGATTGTAATTGTATGATTGTGACTGTATGATTGTCATTGTATGATTGCGATTGTCTGATTGCGATTGTGTGATTGTGAATGTATGATTGTGATTCTATGATTGTGATTGTATGATTGTAATTGCATGAATTTGATTGTATGATTGTGATTGTATGATTGTGATTGTGTGATTGCGTTTGTATGATTCTAATTGTATGCATGTGAATGTATAATTCTGATTGTATGTTTGTGATAATATGATTGTGATTGTATGATTGAGATTGTATGATTGTGATTGTATGATTGTGATTGTGTGATTGTGATTGTATGATTGTGATTGTATGATTGTGATTGTATGATTGTGATAATATGATTGCGATTGTATGATTGTGACTGTATGATTGTGATTGTATGATTGTGATTGTATGATTGTGATTGTATGATTGTGATTGTATGAATGTGATTGTATGATTGTGATTGTATGATTGCGATTGTATGATTGTGATCGTAAGACTGTGATTGGATGATTGTGATTGTATGATTGTGATTGTATGACTGTGAATGTATGATTGTGATTGTATGATTGTGATTGTATGATTGTGATTATATGAATGTGATTCTATGATTGTGATTTTATGATTGTGATTTTATGATTGTGATTGTATGATTGTGATTGTATGATTGTGATTGTATGATTGTGATTGTATGATTGTGATTGTATGATTGCGATTGTCTGATTGCGATTGTGTGATTGTGACTGTATGATTGTGATTGTATGATTGTGATTGTATGATTGTGATTCTATGATTGTGATTGTATGATTGTAATTGTATGAATGCGACTGTATGATTGTGATTGTATGATTGTGATTGTGTGATTGCGTTTGTATGATTCTAATTGTATGCATGTGAGTGTATAATTCTGATTGTATGATTGTGAATGTATGATTGTGATTCTATGATTGTGATTGTATGATTGTAATTGCATGAATGTGATTGTATGATTGTGATTGTATGATTGTGATTGTGTGATTGCGTTTGTATGATTCGAATTGTATGCATGTGAATGTATAATTCTGATTGTATGTTTGTGATAATATGATTGCGATTGTATGATTGAGATTGTATGATTGTGATTGTATGATTGTGATTGTATGACTGTGATTGTATGATTGTGATTGTATGATTGTGATTGTATGATTGTGATTGTATGATTGTGATTGTATGATTGTGATTGTATGATTGTGATTGTATGATTGTGATTGTGTGATTGCGTTTGTATGATTCTAATTGTATGCATGTGAATGTATAATTCTGATTGTATGTTTGTGATAATATGATTGCGATTGTATGATTGTGACTGTATGATTGTGATTGTATGATTGTGATTGTATGATTGTGTTTGTATGATTGCGATTATATGATTATGATTGTGTGAATGTGATTGTATGATTGTGATTGTATGATTGTGATTATATGATTGTGATTGTATGACTGTGATTGTCTGATTGTGATTGTATGATTGTGATTGCATGATTGTGATTGTGTGATTGTCATTGTATGATTGTGGTTTTATTATTGTGATTGTATGATTCTAATTGTATGCATGTGAATGTATAATTCTGATTGTTTGTTTGTGATAATATGATTGCGATTGTATGATTGTGACTGTATGATTGTGATTGTATGATTGCGATTGTATGATTGTGATCGTATGACTGTCATTGTATGATTGTGATTGTATGATTGTAATTGTATGATTGTGTTTGTATAATTGTGATTGTATGATTGTGATTGTTTGATTGTGGTTGTATGATTGTGATTGTATAATTGTGATTGTAGGATTGTGATTAAACGATTGTGATTGTAAGATTGTAATTGTATGATTGTGATTGTATGATTGTACTTGCGTGATTGCGATTGTGTGATTGTGAATATATAATTGTATTTGAGTGACTGTGATTGCCGGATTGCTATTGTATAATTCTGATTGTATGATAGTGACTGTGTGATTGTGATTGTACGATTGTGGTTCTATGATTGTGATTGTATGATTGTGATTGTATGATTGTGATTGTATGATTGTGATTGTATGATTGTGATTGTACAATTGCGATTGTCTGATTGCGATTGTCTGATTGCGATTGTGTGATTGTGATTGTATGATTGTGATTGTGTGATTGCGTTTGTATGATTCTAATTGTATGCATGTGAATGTATAATTCTGATTGTATGTTTGTGATAATATGATTGCGATTGTATGATTGCGATTGTATGATTGCGATTGTATGATTGTTATTGTATGATTGTGATTGTATGATTGTGATTGTATCATTGTGATTGTATGATTGTGATTGTATGATTGCGATTGTCTGATTGCGATTGTGTGATTGCGAATGTATGATTGTGATTGTATGATTGTGATTCTATGATTCTGATTGTATGATTGTGATTGTATGATTGTGATTGTATGATTGTGATTGCATGATTGTGATTGTATGATTGTGATTGTGTGATTGCGTTTGTATGATGCTAATTGTATGCATGTGAATGTATAATTCTGATTGTATGTTTGTGATAATATGATTGCGATTGTAGGATTGTGATTGTATGATTGTGATTGTATGATTGTGATTGTAAGATTGTAATTGTATGATTGTGATTGTATGATTGTGATTGTATGATTGTGATTATATGAATGTGATTCTATGATTGTGATTTTATGATTGTGATTTTATGATTGTGATTGCATGATTGTGATTGTATGATTGTGATTGTATGATTGCGATTGTCTGATTGCGATTGTGTGATTGTGACTGTATGATTGTGATTGTATGATTGCGATTGTATGATTGCGATTGTATGATTGTGATTGTATGATTGTGATTGTATGATTGTGATTGTATGATTGTGATAATATGATTGCGATTGTATGATTGTGACTGTATGATTGTGATTGTATGATTGTGATTGTATGATTGTGATTGTATGATTGTGATTCTATGAATGTGATTGTATGATTGTGATTGTATGATTGCGATTGTATGATTGTGATCGTAAGACTGTGATTGGTTGATTGTGATTGTATGATTGTGATTGTATGACTGTGAATGTATGATTGTGATTGTATGATTGTGATTGTATGATTGTGATTATATGAATGTGATTCTATGATTGTGATTGTAGGATTGTGATTGCATAATTGCGATTGTCTGATTGCGATTGTGTGATTGTGATTCTATGAATGTGATTGTATGATTGTGATTGTATGATTGCGATTGTATGATTGTGATTGTATGATTGTGATTGTATGATTGTGATTGTATGATTGTGATTGTATGACTGTGAATGTATGATTGTGATTGTACAATTGCGATTGTCTGATTGCGGTTGTCTGATTGCGATTGTGTGATTGTGATTGTATGATTGTGATTCTATGATTGTGATTGTATGATTGTGATTGTATGACTGTGATTGTATGATTGTGATTGTATGATTGTGATTGTATGATTGTGATTGTATGATTGTGATTGTATGATTGTGATGGTGTGATTGTGATTGCATGATTGTGATTGCATGATTGTGATTGTATGATTGTGATTGTGTGATTGCGTTTGTATGATGCTAATTGTATGCATGTGAATGTATAATTCTGATTATATGTTTGTGATAATATGATTGCGATTGTAGGATTGTGATTGTATGATTGTGATTGTAAGATTGTAATTGTATGATTGTGATTGTATGACTGTGATTGTATCATTGTGATTGTATGATTGTGATTGTATGATTGTGATTCTATGATTGTGATTGTAGGATTGTGATTGTACAACTGCGATTGTCTGATTGCGATTGTGTGATTGTGATTGTATGATTGTGTTTGTGTGATTGCGTTTGCATGATTCTAATTGTATGCATGTGAATGTATAATTCTGATTGTATGTTTGTGATAATATGATTGCGATTGTATGATTGCAATTGTATGATTGTGATTGTATGATTGTTATTGTATGATTGTTATTGTATGATTGTGATTGTATGATTGTGATTGTATGATTGTGATTGTATGATTGTGATTGTATGATTGTGATTGTACAATTGCGATTGTCTGATTACGATTGTCTGATTGCGATTGTGTGATTGTGATTGTATGATTGTGATTGTGTGATTGCGTTTGTATGATTCTAATTGTATGCATGTGAATGTATAATTCTGATTGTATGTTTGTGATAATATGATTTCGATTGTATGATTGCGATTGTATGATTGCGATTGTATGATTGTGATTGTATGATTGTTATTGTATGATTGTGATTGTATGATTGTGATTGTTTGATTGTGAATGTGTGATTGCGTTTGTATGATTCTAATTGTATGCATGTGAATGTATAATTCTGATTGTATGTTTGTGATAATATGATTGCGATTGTATGATTGCAATTGTATGATTGTGATTGTATGATTGTTATTGTATGATTGTGATTGTATGATTGTGATTGTGTGATTGCGTTTGTATGATTCTAATTGTATGCATGTGAATGTATAATTCTGATTGTATGTTTGTGATAATATGATTTCGATTGTAGGATTGTGATGGTATGATTGTGATGGTGTGATTGTGATTGCATGATTGTGATTGCATGATTGTGATTGTATGATTGTGATTGTGTGATTGCGTTTGTATGATTCTAATTGTATGCATGTGAATGTATAATTCTGATTGTATGTTTGTGATAATATGATTGCGATTGTATGATTGTGACTGTATGATTGTGATTGTTAGATTGTGATTGTATGATTGTGTTTGTATGATTGCGATTGTATGATTATGATTGTGTGAATGTGATTGTATGATTGTTATTGTATGATTGTGATTGTATGATTGTGATTGTATGATTGTGATTTTATGATTGTGATTGTATGATTGTGATTGTATGATTGCGATTGTCTGATTGCGATTGTGTGATTGTGACTGTATGATTGTGATTGTATGATTGTGATTGTATGATTGTGATTCTATGATTGTGATTGTATGATTGTAATTGTATGAATGCGACTGTATGATTGTGATTGTATGATTGTGATTGTGTGATTGCGTTTGTATGATTCTAATTGTATGCATGTGAATGTATAATTCTGATTGTATGATTGTGAATGTATGATTGTGATTCTATGATTGTGATTGTATGATTGTAATTGCATGAATGTGATTGTATGATTGTGATTGTATGATTGTGATTGTGTGATTGCGTTTGTATGATTCGAATTGTATGCATGTGAATGTATAATTCTGATTGTATGTTTGTGATAATATGATTGCGATTGTATGATTGAGATTGTATGATTGTGATTGTATGATTGTGATTGTATGATTGTGATTGTTTGATTGTGATTGTATGATTGTGATTGTATGATTGTGATTGTATGATTGTGATTGTATGATTGTGATTGCATGATTGTGATTGTATGATTGTGATTGTATGATTGTGTATGTATGATTGTGATTGCATGATAGTGATTCTATGATTGTGATTGTACGATTGTAATTGTATGAATTTAATTGTATGATTGCGATTGTATGATTGTGATTGTGTGATTGCGTTTGTATGATTCTAATTGTATGCATGTGAATGTATAATTCTGATTATATGTTTGTGATAATATCATTGCGATTGTATGATTGAGATTGTATGATTGAGATTGTATGATTGTGATTGTATGATTGTGATTGTATGATTGTGATTGTATGATTGTGATTGTGTGACTGTGATTGTGTGATTGTGATTGTATGATTGCGATTGTATGATTGCGATTGTATGATTGCGATTGTATGATTGCGATTGTATGATTGCGATTGTATGATTGCGATTGTATGATTGTGATTGTATGATTTTGATTTTATAATTGTGATTGTGTGATAGTGATTGTGTGATTGTGACTGCATGATTGTGATTCTATGATTGTGATTGTATGATTGTAATTGTACGATTATGATTGTTCGATTGTGATTGTATGATTCTACTTGCGTGATTGTGATTGTATGATTGCGATTGTATGATTGTGATTGTATGATTTTGATTTTATAATTGTGATTGCATGATAGTGATTCTATGATTGTGATTGTACGATTGTAATTGTATGAATTTAATTGTATGATTGCGATTGTATGATTGTGATTGTGTGATTGCGTTTGTATGATTCTAATTGTATGCATGTGAATGTATAATTCTGATTATATGTTTGTGATAATATCATTGCGATTGTATGATTGTGATTGTATGATTGTGATTGTATGATTGTGATTGTATGATTGTGATTGTGTGACTGTGATTGTGTGATTGTGATTGTATGATTGCGATTGTATGATTGCGATTGTATGATTGCGATTGTATGATTGCGATTGTATGATTGCGATTGTATGATTGCGATTGTATGATTGTGATTGTATGATTTTGATTTTATAATTGTGATTGTGTGATAGTGATTGTGTGATTGTGACTGCATGATTGTGATTCTATGATTGTGATTGTATGATTGTAATTGTACGATTATGATTGTACGATTGTGATTGTACGATTCTACTTGCGTGATTGTGATTGTATGATTGTGTATATATAATTGTATTTGAGTTACTGTGATTGCCGGATTGCTATTGTATAATTCTGATTGCATGATAGTGATTGTGTGATTTTGATTGTACGATTGTGGTTCTATGATTGTGATTGTATGATTGTGATTGTATGATTGTGATTGTATGATTGTGATTGTATGATTGCGATTGTCTGATTGCGATTGTGTGATTGCGAATGTATGATTGTGATTGTATGATTGTGATTCTATGATTGTGATTGTATGATTGTGATTGTATGATTGTGATTGTATGATTGTGATTGTATGATTGTGATTGTATGATTGTGATTGTATGATTGTGATTGTATGATTGTGATGGTATGATTGTGATGGTGTGATTGTGATTGCATGATTGTGATTGCATGATTGTGATTGTATGATTGTGATTGTGTGATTGCGTTTGTATGATTCTAATTGTATGCATGTGAATGTATAATTCTGATTGTATGTTTGTGATAATATGATTGCGATTGTATGATTGTGACTGTATGATTGTGATTGTATGATTGTGATTGTATGATTGTGTTTGTATGATTGCGATTATATGATTATGATTGTGTGAATGTGATTGTATGATTGTGATTGTATGATTGTGATTATATGATTGTGATTGTATGACTGTGATTGTATGATTGTGATTGTATGATTGTGATTGCATGATTGTGATTGTGTGATTGTCATTGTATGATTGTGGTTTTATTATTGTGATTGTATGATTCCACTTGTATGCATGTGAATGTATAATTCTGATTGTATGTTTGTGATAATATGATTGCGATTGTATGACTGTGACTGTATGATTGTGATTGTATGATTGCGATTGTATGATTGTGATCGTATGACTGTCATTGTATGATTGTGATTGTATGATTGTGATTCTATGATTGTGATTGTATGATTGTGATTGTATGATTGT
This sequence comes from Megachile rotundata, assembly GCF_050947335.1. Lineage (NCBI taxonomy): Eukaryota > Metazoa > Arthropoda > Insecta > Hymenoptera > Megachilidae > Megachile > Megachile rotundata. The sequence goes on from NC_134994.1 coordinate 372,023, forward strand.
GATTGTATGATTGTGATTCTATGATTGTGATTGTATGATTGTGATTGTATGATTGTGATGGTATGATTGTGATGGTGTGATTGTGATTGCATGATTGTGATTGCATGATTGTGATTGTATGATTGTGATTGTGTGATTGCGTTTGTATGATGCTAATTGTATGCATGTGAATGTATAATTCTGATTGTATGTTTGTGATAATATGATTGCGATTGTAGGATTGTGATGGTATGATTGTGATGGTGTGATTGTGATTGCATGATTGTGATTGCATGATTGTGATTGTATGATTGTGATTGTGTGATTGCGTTTGTATGATTCTAATTGTATGCATGTGAATGTATAATTCTGATTGTATGTTTGTGATAATATGATTGCGATTGTATGATTGTGACTGTATGATTGTGATTGTTAGATTGTGATTGTATGATTGTGTTTGTATGATTGCGATTGTATGATTATGATTGTGTGAATGTGATTGTATGATTGTTATTGTATGATTGTGATTGTATGATTGTGATTGTATGATTGTGATTTTATGATTGTGATTGTATGATTGTGATTGTATGATTGCGATTGTCTGATTGCGATTGTGTGATTGTGACTGTATGATTGTGATTGTATGATTGTGATTGTATGATTGTGATTCTATGATTGTGATTGTATGATTGTAATTGTATGAATGCGACTGTATGATTGTGATTGTATGATTGTGATTGTGTGATTGCGTTTGTATGATTCTAATTGTATGCATGTGAATGTATAATTCTGATTGTATGATTGTGAATGTATGATTGTGATTCTATGATTGTGATTGTATGATTGTAATTGCATGAATGTGATTGTATGATTGTGATTGTATGATTGTGATTGTGTGATTGCGTTTGTATGATTCGAATTGTATGCATGTGAATGTATAATTCTGATTGTATGTTTGTGATAATATGATTGCGATTGTATGATTGAGATTGTATGATTGTGATTGTATGATTGTGATTGTATGATTGTGATTGTTTGATTGTGATTGTATGATTGTGATTGTATGATTGTGATTGTATGATTGTGATTGTATGATTGTGATTGCATGATTGTGATTGTATGATTGTGATTGTATGATTGTGATTGCATGATAGTGATTCTATGATTGTGATTGTACGATTGTAATTGTATGAATTTAATTGTATGATTGCGATTGTATGATTGTGATTGTGTGATTGCGTTTGTATGATTCTAATTGTATGCATGTGAATGTATAATTCTGATTATATGTTTGTGATAATATCATTGCGATTGTATGATTGAGATTGTATGATTGAGATTGTATGATTGTGATTGTATGATTGTGATTGTATGATTGTGATTGTATGATTGTGATTGTGTGACTGTGATTGTGTGATTGTGATTGTATGATTGCGATTGTATGATTGCGATTGTATGATTGCGATTGTATGATTGCGATTGTATGATTGCGATTGTATGATTGCGATTGTATGATTGCGATTGTATGATTGTGATTGTATGATTTTGATTTTATAATTGTGATTGTGTGATAGTGATTGTGTGATTGTGACTGCATGATTGTGATTCTATGATTGTGATTGTATGATTGTAATTGTACGATTATGATTGTACGATTGTGATTGTATGATTCTACTTGCGTGATTGTGATTGTATGATTGTGTATATATAATTGTATTTGAGTTACTGTGATTGCCGGATTGCTATTGTATAATTCTGATTGCATGATAGTGATTGTGTGATTTTGATTGTACGATTGTGGTTCTATGATTGTGATTGTATGATTGTGATTGTATGATTGTGATTGTATGATTGTGATTGTACAATTGCGATTGTCTGATTGCGATTGTCTGATTGCGATTGTGTGATTGTGATTGTATGATTGTGATTGTGTGATTGCGTTTGTATGATTCTAATTGTATGCATGTGAATGTATAATTCTGATTGTATGTTTGTGATAATATGATTGCGATTGTATGATTGCGATTGTATGATTGTGATTGTATGATTGTTATTGTATGATTGTGATTGTATGATTGTGATTGTATGATTGTGATTGTATGATTGCGATTGTCTGATTGCGATTGTGTGATTGCGAATGTATGATTGTGATTGTATGATTGTGATTCTATGATTGTGATTGTATGATTGTGATTGTATGATTGTGATTGTATGATTGTGATTGTATGATTGTGATTGTATGATTGTGATTGTATGATTGTGATTGTATGATTGTGATGGTATGATTGTGATGGTGTGATTGTGATTGCATGATTGTGATTGCATGATTGTGATTGTATGATTGTGATTGTGTGATTGCGTTTGTATGATTCTAATTGTATGCATGTGAATGTATAATTCTGATTGTATGTTTGTGATAATATGATTGCGATTGTATGATTGTGACTGTATGATTGTGATTGTATGATTGTGATTGTATGATTGTGTTTGTATGATTGCGATTATATGATTATGATTGTGTGAATGTGATTGTATGATTGTGATTGTATGATTGTGATTATATGATTGTGATTGTATGACTGTGATTGTATGATTGTGATTGTATGATTGTGATTGCATGATTGTGATTGTGTGATTGTCATTGTATGATTGTGGTTTTATTATTGTGATTGTATGATTCCACTTGTATGCATGTGAATGTATAATTCTGATTGTATGTTTGTGATAATATGATTGCGATTGTATGACTGTGACTGTATGATTGTGATTGTATGATTGCGATTGTATGATTGTGATCGTATGACTGTCATTGTATGATTGTGATTGTATGATTGTGATTGTATGATTGTGATTGCATGGTTGTGATTGTGTGATTGTGATTGTACGATTGTGGTTCTATGATTGTAATTGTATGATTGTGTTTGTATAATTGTGATTGTATGATTGTGATTGTTTGATTGTGGTTGTATGATTGTGATTGTATAGTTGTGATTGTAGGATTGTGATTAAACGATTGTGATTGTAAGATTGTAATTGTATGATTGTGATTGTATGATTGTACTTGCGTGATTGCGATTGTGTGATTGTGAATATATAATTGTATTTGAGTGACTGTGATTGCCGGATTGCTATTGTATAATTCTGATTGTATGATAGTGACTGTGTGATTGTGATTGTACGATTGTGGTTCTATGATTGTGATTGTATGATTGTTATTGTATGATTGTGATTGTATGATTGTGATTGTATGACTGTGATTGTATCATTGTGATTGTATGATTGTGATTGTATGATTGTGATTCTATGATTGCGATTGTAGGATTGTGATTGTACAATTGCGATTGTCTGATTGCGATTGTGTGATTGTGATTGTATGATTGTGTTTGTGTGATTGCGTTTGTATGATTCTAATTGTATGCATGTGAATGTATAATTCTGATTGTATGTTTGTGATAATATGATTGCGATTGTAGGATTGTGATTGTATGATTGTGATTGTATGATTGTGATTGTAAGATTGTAATTGTATGATTGTGATTGTATGATTGTCATTGTATGATTGCGATTGTCTGATTGCGATTGTGTGATTGTGAATGTATGATTGTGATTCTATGATTGTGATTGTATGATTGTAATTGCATGAATTTGATTGTATGATTGTGATTGTATGATTGTGATTGTGTGATTGCGTTTGTATGATTCTAATTGTATGCATGTGAATGTATAATTCTGATTGTATGTTTGTGATAATATGATTGTGATTGTATGATTGAGATTGTATGATTGTGATTGTATGATTGTGATTGTGTGATTGTGATTGTATGATTGTGATTGTATGATTGTGATTGTATGATTGTGATAATATGATTGCGATTGTATGATTGTGACTGTATGATTGTGATTGTATGATTGTGATTGTATGATTGTGATTGTATGATTGTGATTGTATGAATGTGATTGTATGATTGTGATTGTATGATTGCGATTGTATGATTGTGATCGTAAGACTGTGATTGGATGATTGTGATTGTATGATTGTGATTGTATGACTGTGAATGTATGATTGTGATTGTATGATTGTGATTGTATGATTGTGATTATATGAATGTGATTCTATGATTGTGATTTTATGATTGTGATTTTATGATTGTGATTGTATGATTGTGATTGTATGATTGTGATTGTATGATTGTGATTGTATGATTGTGATTGTATGATTGCGATTGTCTGATTGCGATTGTGTGATTGTGACTGTATGATTGTGATTGTATGATTGTGATTGTATGATTGTGATTCTATGATTGTGATTGTATGATTGTAATTGTATGAATGCGACTGTATGATTGTGATTGTATGATTGTGATTGTGTGATTGCGTTTGTATGATTCTAATTGTATGCATGTGAATGTATAATTCTGATTGTATGATTGTGAATGTATGATTGTGATTCTATGATTGTGATTGTATGATTGTAATTGCATGAATGTGATTGTATGATTGTGATTGTATGATTGTGATTGTGTGATTGCGTTTGTATGATTCGAATTGTATGCATGTGAATGTATAATTCTGATTGTATGTTTGTGATAATATGATTGCGATTGTATGATTGAGATTGTATGATTGTGATTGTATGATTGTGATTGTATGACTGTGATTGTATGATTGTGATTGTATGATTGTGATTGTATGATTGTGATTGTATGATTGTGATTGTATGATTGTGATTGTATGATTGTGATTGTGTGATTGCGTTTGTATGATTCTAATTGTATGCATGTGAATGTATAATTCTGATTGTATGTTTGTGATAATATGATTGCGATTGTATGATTGTGACTGTATGATTGTGATTGTATGATTGTGATTGTATGATTGTGTTTGTATGATTGCGATTATATGATTATGATTGTGTGAATGTGATTGTATGATTGTGATTGTATGATTGTGATTATATGATTGTGATTGTATGACTGTGATTGTCTGATTGTGATTGTATGATTGTGATTGCATGATTGTGATTGTGTGATTGTCATTGTATGATTGTGGTTTTATTATTGTGATTGTATGATTCTAATTGTATGCATGTGAATGTATAATTCTGATTGTATGTTTGTGATAATATGATTGCGATTGTATGATTGTGACTGTATGATTGTGATTGTATGATTGCGATTGTATGATTGTGATCGTATGACTGTCATTGTATGATTGTGATTGTATGATTGTGATTGTATGATTGTGATTGCATGATTGTGATTGTGTGATTGTGATTGTACGATTGTGGTTCTATGATTGTAATTGTATGATTGTGTTTGTATAATTGTGATTGTATGATTGTGATTGTTTGATTGTGGTTGTATGATTGTGATTGTATAATTGTGATTGTAGGATTGTGATTAAACGATTGTGATTGTAAGATTGTAATTGTATGATTGTGATTGTATGATTGTACTTGCGTGATTGCGATTGTGTGATTGTGAATATATAATTGTATTTGAGTGACTGTGATTGCCGGATTGCTATTGTATAATTCTGATTGTATGATAGTGACTGTGTGATTGTGATTGTACGATTGTGGTTCTATGATTGTGATTGTATGATTGTGATTGTATGATTGTGATTGTATGATTGTGATTGTATGATTGTGATTGTACAATTGCGATTGTCTGATTGCGATTGTCTGATTGCGATTGTGTGATTGTGATTGTATGATTGTGATTGTGTGATTGCGTTTGTATGATTCTAATTGTATGCATGTGAATGTATAATTCTGATTGTATGTTTGTGATAATATGATTGCGATTGTATGATTGCGATTGTATGATTGCGATTGTATGATTGCGATTGTATGATTGTTATTGTATGATTGTGATTGTATGATTGTGATTGTATCATTGTGATTGTATGATTGTGATTGTATGATTGCGATTGTCTGATTGCGATTGTGTGATTGCGAATGTATGATTGTGATTGTATGATTGTGATTCTATGATTCTGATTGTATGATTGTGATTGTATGATTGTGATTGTATGATTGTGATTGCATGATTGTGATTGTATGATTGTGATTGTGTGATTGCGTTTGTATGATGCTAATTGTATGCATGTGAATGTATAATTCTGATTGTATGTTTGTGATAATATGATTGCGATTGTAGGATTGTGATTGTATGATTGTGATTGTATGATTGTGATTGTAAGATTGTAATTGTATGATTGTGATTGTATGATTGTGATTGTATGATTGTGATTATATGAATGTGATTCTATGATTGTGATTTTATGATTGTGATTTTATGATTGTGATTGTATGATTGTGATTGCATGATTGTGATTATATGATTGTGATTGTATGATTGCGATTGTCTGATTGCGATTGTGTGATTGTGACTGTATGATTGTGATTGTATGATTGCGATTGTATGATTGCGATTGTATGATTGTGATTGTATGATTGTGATTGTATGATTGTGATTGTATGATTGCGATTGTCTGATTGCGATTGTGTGATTGCGAATGTATGATTGTGATTGTATGATTGTGATTGTATGATTGTGATTGTGTGATTGCGATTGTCTGATTGCGATTGTGTTATTGCGAATGTATGATTGTGATTGTATGATTGTGATTGTATGATTGTGATTGTATGATTGTGATTGTATGATTGTGATGGTATGATTGTGATGGTGTGATTGTGATTGCATGATTGTGATTGCATGATTGTGATTGTATGATTGTGATTGTGTGATTGCCTTTGTATGATGCTAATTGTATGCATGTGAATGTATAATTCTGATTGTATGTTTGTGATAATATGATTGCGATTGTAGGATTGTGGTTGTATGATTGTGATTGTAAGATTGTAATTGTATGATTGTGATTGTATGACTGTGATTGTATCATTGTGATTTTATGATTGCGATTGTATGATTGTGATTCTATGATTGTGATTGTAGGATTGTGATTGTACAACTGCGATTGTCTGATTGCGATTGTGTGATTTTGATTGTATGATTGTGATTGTGTGATTGCGTTTGTATGATTCTAATTGTATGCATGTGAATGTATAATTCTGATTGTATGTTTGTGATAATATGATTGCGATTGTATGATTGCGATTGTATGATTGCGATTGTATGATTGCGATTGTATGATTGTTATTGTATGATTGTGATTGTATGATTGTGATTGTATGATTGTGAATGTGTGATTGCGTTTGTATGATTCTAATTGTATGCATGTGAATGTATAATTCTGATTGTATGTTTGTGATAATATGATTGCGATTGTATGATTGTGACTGTATGATTGTGATTGTTAGATTGTGATTGTATGATTGTGTTTGTATGATTGCGATTGTATGATTATGATTGTGTGAATGTGATTGTATGATTGTGATTGTATGATTGTGATTATATGATTGTGATTGTATGACTGTGATTGTATGATTGTGATTGTATGATTGTGATTGCATGATTGTGATTGTGTGATTGTCACTGTATGATTGTGGTTTTATTATTGTGATTGTATGATTCTAATTGTATGCATGTGAATGTATAATTCTGATTGTATGTTTGTGATAATATGATTGCGATTGTATGATTGCGATTGTATGATTGCGATTGTATGATTGCGATTGTATGATTGTTATTGTATGATTGTGATTGTATGATTGTGATTGTATGATTGTGAATGTGTGATTGCGTTTGTATGATTCTAATTGTATGCATGTGAATGTATAATTCTGATTGTATGTTTGTGATAATATGATTGTGATTGTATGATTGAGATTGTATGATTGTGATTGTATGATTGTGATTGTGTGATTGTGATTGTATGATTGTGATTGTATGATTGTGATCGTAAGACTGTGATTGGTTGATTGTGATTGTATGATTGTGATTGTATGACTGTGAATGTATGATTGTGATTGTATGATTGTGATTGTATGATTGTGATTATATGAATGTGATTCTATGATTGTGATTGTAGGATTGTGATTGCATAATTGCGATTGTCTGATTGCGATTGTGTGATTGTGATTCTATGAATGTGATTGTATGATTGTGATTGTATGATTGCGATTGTATGATTGTGATTGTATGATTGTGATTGTATGATTGTGATTGTATGACTGCGAATGTATGATTGTGATTGTACAATTGCGATTGTCTGATTGCGGTTGTCTGATTGCGATTGTGTGATTGTGATTGTATGATTGTGATTCTATGATTGTGATTGTATGATTGTGATTGTATGACTGTGATTGTATGATTGTGATTGTATGATTGTGATTGTATGATTGTGATTGTATGATTGTGATTGTATGATTGTGATGGTGTGATTGTGATTGCATGATTGTGATTGCATGATTGTGATTGTATGATTGTGATTGTGTGATTGCGTTTGTATGATGCTAATTGTATGCATGTGAATGTATAATTCTGATTATATGTTTGTGATTGTATGATTGCGATTGTCTGATTGCGATTGTGTGATTGTGACTGTATGATTGTGATTGTATGATTGCGATTGTATGATTGCGATTGTATGATTGTGATTGTATGATTGTGATTGTATGATTGTGATTGTATGATTGCGATTGTCTGATTGCGATTGTGTGATTGCGAATGTATGATTGTGATTGTATGATTGTGATTGTATGATTGTGATTGTGTGATTGCGATTGTCTGATTGCGATTGTGTTATTGCGAATGTATGATTGTGATTGTATAATTGTGATTGTATGATTGTGATTGTATGATTGTGATTGTATGATTGTGATTGTATGATTGTGATGGTATGATTGTGATGGTGTGATTGTGATTGCATGATTGTGATTGCATGATTGTGATTGTATGATTGTGATTGTGTGATTGCGTTTGTATGATGCTAATTGTATGCATGTGAATGTATAATTCTGATTGTATGTTTGTGATAATATGATTGCGATTGTAGGATTGTGGTTGTATGATTGTGATTGTAAGATTGTAATTGTATGATTGTGATTGTATGACTGTGATTGTATCATTGTGATTGTATGATTGCGATTGTATGATTGTGATTCTATGATTGTGATTGTAGGATTGTGATTGTACAACTGCGATTGTCTGATTGCGATTGTGTGATTTTGATTGTATGATTGTGATTGTGTGATTGCGTTTGTATGATTCTAATTGTATGCATGTGAATGTATAATTCTGATTGTATGTTTGTGATAATATGATTGCGATTGTATGATTGCGATTGTATGATTGCGATTGTATGATTGCGATTGTATGATTGTTATTGTATGATTGTGATTGTATGATTGTGATTGTATGATTGTGATGGTGTGATTGTGATTGCATGATTGTGATTGCATGATTGTGATTGTATGATTGTGATTGTATGATTGTGTTTGTATGATTGCGATTGTATGATTATGATTGTGTGAATGTGATTGTATGATTGTGATTGTATGATTGTGATTATATGATTGTGATTGTATGACTGTGATTGTATGATTGTGATTGTATGATTGTGATTGCATGATTGTGATTGTGTGATTGTCACTGTATGATTGTGGTTTTATTATTGTGATTGTATGATTCTAATTGTATGCATGTGAATGTATAATTCTGATTGTATGTTTGTGATAATATGATTGCGATTGTATGATTGTGACTGTATGATTGTGATTGTATGATTGCGATTGTATGATTGTGATCGTATGACTGTGATTGTATGATTGTGATTGTATGATTGTGATTGTATGAGTGTGATTGCATGATTGTGATTGTGTGATTGTGATTGTACGATTGTGGTTCTATGATTGTAATTGTATGATTGTGTTTGTATAATTGTGATTGTATGATTGTGATTGTTTGATTGTGGTTGTATGATTGTGATTGTATAATTGTGATTGTAGGATTGTGATTAAACGATTGTGATTGTAAGATTGTAATTGTATGATTGTGATTGTATGATTGTACTTGAGTGATTGTGATTGTGTGATTGTGAATATATAATTGTATTTGAGTGACTGTGATTGCCGGATTGCTATTGTATAATTCTGATTGTATGATAGTGACTGTGTGATTGTGATTGTACGATTGTGGTTCTATGATTGTGATTGTATGATTGTTATTGTATGATTGTGATTGTATGATTGTGATTGTATGACTGTGATTGTATCATTGTGATTGTATGATTGTGATTGTATGATTGTGATTGTATGATTGTGATTGTATGATTGTGATTGTATGATTGTGATTGTATGATTGTGATTGTATGATTGTGATTGTATGATTGTGATTGTACAATTGCGATTGTCTGATTGCGATTGTCTGATTGCGATTGTGTGATTGTGATTGTATGATTGTGATTGTGTGATTGCGTTTGTATGATTCTAATTGTATGCATGTGAATGTATAATTCTGATTGTATGTTTGTGATAATATGATTGTGATTGTATGATTGAGATTGTATGATTGTGATTGTATGATTGTGATTGTGTGATTGTGATTGTATGATTGTGATTGTATGATTGTGATCGTAAGACTGTGATTGGTTGATTGTGATTGTATGATTGTGATTGTATGACTGTGAATGTATGATTGTGATTGTATGATTGTGATTGTATGATTGTGATTATATGAATGTGATTCTATGATTGTGATTGTAGGATTGTGATTGCATAATTGCGATTGTCTGATTGCGATTGTGTGATTGTGATTCTATGAATGTGATTGTATGATTGTGATTGTATGATTGCGATTGTATGATTGTGATTGTATGATTGTGATTGTATGATTGTGATTGTATGACTGTGAATGTATGATTGTGATTGTACAATTGCGATTGTCTGATTGCGGTTGTCTGATTGCGATTGTGTGATTGTGATTGTATGATTGTGATTCTATGATTGTGATTGTATGATTGTGATTGTATGACTGTGATTGTATGATTGTGATTGTATGATTGTGATTGTATGATTGTGATTGTATGATTGTGATTGTATGATTGTGATGGTGTGATTGTGATTGCATGATTGTGATTGCATGATTGTGATTGTATGATTGTGATTGTGTGATTGCGTTTGTATGATGCTAATTGTATGCATGTGAATGTATAATTCTGATTATATGTTTGTGATAATATGATTGCGATTGTAGGATTGTGATTGTATGATTGTGATTGTAAGATTGTAATTGTATGATTGTGATTGTATGACTGTGATTGTATCATTGTGATTGTATGATTGTGATTGTATGATTGTGATTCTATGATTGTGATTGTAGGATTGTGATTGTACAACTGCGATTGTCTGATTGCGATTGTGTGATTGTGATTGTATGATTGTGTTTGTGTGATTGCGTTTGCATGATTCTAATTGTATGCATGTGAATGTATAATTCTGATTGTATGTTTGTGATAATATGATTGCGATTGTATGATTGCAATTGTATGATTGTGATTGTATGATTGTTATTGTATGATTGTGATTGTATGATTGTGATTGTATGATTGTGATTGTATGATTGTGATTGTATGATTGTGATTGTATGATTGTGATTGTACAATTGCGATTGTCTGATTGCAATTGTCTGATTGCGATTGTGTGATTGTGATTGTATGATTGTGATTGTATGACTGTGATTGTATCATTGTGATTGTATGATTGTGATTGTATGATTGTGATTCTATGATTGTGATTGTAGGATTGTGATTGTACAACTGCGATTGTCTGATTGCGATTGTGTGATTGTGATTGTATGATTGTGTTTGTGTGATTGCGTTTGTATGAGTCTAATTGTATGCATGTGAATGTATAATTCTGATTGTATGTTTGTGATAATATGATTGCGATTGTATGATTGCAATTGTATGATTGTGATTGTATGATTGTTATTGTATGATTGTGATTGTATGATTGTGATTGTATGATTGTGATTGTATGATTGTGATTGTATGATTGTGATTGTATGATTGTGATTGTACAATTGCGATTGTCTGATTGCGATTGTCTGATTGCGATTGTGTGATTGTGATTGTATGATTGTGATTGTGTGATTGCGTTTGTATGATTCTAATTGTATGCATGTGAATGTATAATTCTGATTGTATGTTTGTGATAATATGATTGCGATTGTATGATTGCGATTGTATGATTGTGATTGTATGATTGTTATTGTATGATTGTGATTGTATGATTGTGATTGTATGATTGTGATTGTATGATTGTGATTGTATGATTGCGATTGTCTCATTGCGATTGTGTGATTGCGAATGTATGATTGTGATTGTATGATTGTGATTCTATGATTGTGATTGTATGATTGTGATTGTATGACTGTGATTGTATGATTGTGATTGTATGATTGTGATTGTATGATTGTGATTGTATGATTGTGATTGTATGATTGTGATGGTGTGATTGTGATCGCATGATTGTGATTGCATGATTGTGATTGTATGATTGTGATTGTGTGATTGCGTTTGTATGATGCTAATTGTATGCATGTGAATGTATAATTCTGATTATATGTTTGTGATAATATGATTGCGATTGTAGGATTGTGATTGTATGATTGTGATTGTAAGATTGTAATTGTATGATTGTGATTGTATGACTGTGATTGTATCATTGTGATTGTATGATTGTGATTGTATGATTGTGATTCTATGATTGTGATTGTAGGATTGTGATTGTACAATTGCGATTGTCTGATTGCGATTGTGTGATTGTGATTGTATGATCGTGTTTGTGTGATTGCGTTTGTATGAGTCTAATTGTATGCATGTGAATGTATAATTCTGATTGTATGTTTGTGATAATATAATTGCGATTGTATGATTGCAATTGTATGATTGTGATTGTATGATTGTCATTGTATGATTGTGATTGTATGATTGTGATTGTATGATTGTGATTGTATGATTGTGATTGTATGATTGTGATTGTACAATTGCGATTGTCTGATTACGATTGTCTGATTGCGATTGTGTGATTGTGATTGTATGATTGTGATTGTGTGATTGCGTTTGTATGATTCTAATTGTATGCATGTGAATGTATAATTCTGATTGTATGTTTGTGATAATATGATTTCGATTGTATGATTGCGATTGTATGATTGCGATTGTATGATTGTGATTGTATGATTGTGATTGTATGATTGTGATTGTATGATTGCGATTGTCTGATTGCGATTGTGTGATTGCGAATGTATGATTGTGATTGTATGATTGTGATTGTATGATTGTGATTGTATGATTGCGATTGTCTGATTGCGATTGTGTTGTTGCGAATGTATGATTGTGATTGTATGATTGTGATTGTATGATTGTGATTGTATGATTGTGATTGTATGATTGTGATGGTATGATTGTGATGGTGTGATTGTGATTGCATGATTGTGATTGCATGATTGTGATTGTATGATTGTGATTGTGTGATTGCGTTTGTATGATGCTAATTGTATGCATGTGAATGTATAATTCTGATTGTATGTTTGTGATAATATGATTGCGATTGTAGGATTGTGGTTGTATGATTGTGATTGTAAGATTTTAATTGTATGATTGTGATTGTATGACTGTGATTGTATCATTGTGATTGTATGATTGCGTTTGTATGATGCTAATTGTATGCATGTGAATGTATAATTCTGATTGTATGTTTGTGATAATATGATTGCGATTGTATGATTGCGATTGTATGATTGTTATTGTATGATTGTGATTGTATGATTGTGATTGTATGATTGTGAATGTGTGATTGCGTTTGTATGATTCTAATTGTATGCATGTGAATGTATAATTCTGATTGTATGTTTGTGATAATATGATTGCGATTGTATGATTGCAATTGTATGATTGTGATTGTATGATTGTTATTGTATGATTGTGATTGTATGATTGTGATTGTGTGATTGCGTTTGTATGATTCTAATTGTATGCATGTGAATGTATAATTCTGATTGTATGTTTGTGATAATATGATTTCGATTGTATGATTGCGATTGTATGATTGCGATTGTATGATTGTGATTGTATGATCGTTATTGAATGATTGTGATTGTATGATTGTGATTGTATGATTGTGATTGTATGATTGTGATTGTATGATTGCGATTGTCTGATTGCGATTGTGTGATTGCGAATGTATGATTGTGATTGTATGATTGTGATTGTATGATTGTGATTGTATGATTGTGATTGTATGATTGTGATTGTATGATTGTGATTGTATGATTGTGATTCTATGATTGTGATTGTATGATTGTGATGGTATGATTGTGATGGTGTGATTGTGATTGCATGATTGTGATTGCATGATTGTGATTGTATGATTGTGATTGTGTGATTGCGTTTGTATGATGCTAATTGTATGCATGTGAATGTATAATTCTGATTGTATGTTTGTGATAATATGATTGCGATTGTAGGATTGTGATGGTATGATTGTGATGGTGTGATTGTGATTGCATGATTGTGATTGCATGATTGTGATTGTATGATTGTGATTGTGTGATTGCGTTTGTATGATTCTAATTGTATGCATGTGAATGTATAATTCTGATTGTATGTTTGTGATAATATGATTGCGATTTTATGATTGTGACTGTATGATTGTGATTGTTAGATTGTGATTGTATGATTGTGTTTGTATGATTGTGATGGTATGATTGTGATGGTGTGATTGTGATTGCATGATTGTGATTGCATGATTGTGATTGTATGATTGTGATTGTGTGATTGCGTTTGTATGATGCTAATTGTATGCATGTGAATGTATAATTCTGATTGTATGTTTGTGATAATATGATTGCGATTGTAGGATTGTGATGGTATGATTGTGATGGTGTGATTGTGATTGCATGATTGTGATTGCATGATTGTGATTGTATGATTGTGATTGTGTGATTGCGTTTGTATGATGCTAATTGTATGCATGTGAATGTATAATTCTGATTGTATGTTTGTGATAATATGATTGCGATTGTAGGATTGTGGTTGTATGATTGTGATTGTAAGATTGTAATTGTATGATTGTGATTGTATGACTGTGATTGTATCATTGTGATTGTATGATTGCGTTTGTATGATGCTAATTGTATGCATGTGAATGTATAATTCTGATTGTATGTTTGTGATAATATGATTGCGATTGTATGATTGCGATTGTATGATTGTTATTGTATGATTGTGATTGTATGATTGTGATTGTATGATTGTGAATGTGTGATTGCGTTTGTATGATTCTAATTGTATGCATGTGAATGTATAATTCTGATTGTATGTTTGTGATAATATGATTGCGATTGTATGATTGCAATTGTATGATTGTGATTGTATGATTGTTATTGTATGATTGTGATTGTATGATTGTGATTGTGTGATTGCGTTTGTATGATTCTAATTGTATGCATGAGAATGTATAATTCTGATTGTATGTTTGTGATAATATGATTTCGATTGTATGATTGCGATTGTATGATTGCGATTGTATGATTGTGATTGTATGATCGTTATTGTATGATTGTGATTGTATGATTGTGATTGTATGATTGTGATTGTATGATTGTGATTGTATGATTGCGATTGTCTGATTGCGATTGTGTGATTGCGAATGTATGATTGTGATTGTATGATTGTGATTGTATGATTGTGATTGTATGATTGTGATTGTATGATTGTGATTGTATGATTGTGATTGTATGATTGTGATTGTATGATTGTGATTGTATGATTGTGATTGTACAATTGCGATTGTCTGATTGCGATTGTCTGATTGCGATAGTGTGATTGTGATTGTATGATTGTGATTGTGTGATTGCGTTTGTATGATTCTAATTGTATGCATGTGAATGTATAATTCTGATTGTATGTTTGTGATAATATGATTGCGATTGTATGATTGCGATTGTATGATTGCGATTGTATGATTGCGATTGTATGATTGTTATTGTATGATTGTGATTGTATGATTGTGATTGTATCATTGTGATTGTATGATTGTGATTGTATGATTGCGATTGTCTGATTGCGATTGTGTGATTGCGAATGTATGATTGTGATTGTATGATTGTGATTGTATGATTGTGATTGTATGATTGTGATTGTATGATTGTGATTGTATGATTGTGATTGCATGATTGTGATTGTATGATTGTGATTGTGTGATTGCGTTTGTATGATGCTAATTGTATGCATGTGAATGTATAATTCTGATTGTATGTTTGTGATAATATGATTGCGATTGTAGGATTGTGAATGTATGATTGTGATTCTATGATTGTGATTGTATGATTGTAATTGCATGAATGTGATTGTATGATTGTGATTGTATGATTGTGATTGTATGATTGTGATTGTATGATTGCGATTGTCTGATTGCGATTGTGTGATTGTGACTGTATGATTGAGATTGTATGATTGTGATTGTATGATTGTGATTGTATGATTGTGATTGTATGATTGTGATTGTATGATTGTGATTGTATGATTGTGATTGTATGATTGTGACTGTATGATTGTGATTGTATGATTGTGATTGTATGATTGTGATTGCATGATTGTGATTGTATGATTGTGATTGTATGATTGTGTATGTATGATTGTGATTGCATGATAGTGATTCTATGATTGTGATTGTACGATTGTAATTGTATGAATTTAATTGTATGATTGTGATTGTATGATTGTGATTGTGTGATTGCGTTTGTATGATTCTAATTGTATGCATGTGAATGTATAATTCTGATTATATGTTTGTGATAATATCATTGCGATTGTATGATTGAGATTGTATGATTGAGATTGTATGATTGAGATTGTATGATTGTGATTGTATGATTGTGATTGTATGATTGTGATTGTATGATTGTGATTGTGTGACTGTGATTGTGTGATTGTGATTGTATGATTGCGATTGTATGATTGCGATTGTATGATTGCGATTGTATGATTGCGATTGTATGATTGCGATTGTATGCATGTGAATGTATAATTCTGATTGTATGTTTGTGATAATATGATTGCGATTGTATGATTGCGATTGTATGATTGTTATTGTATGATTGTGATTGTATGATTGTGATTGTATGATTGTGAATGTGTGATTGCGTTTGTATGATTCTAATTGTATGCATGTGAATGTATAATTCTGATTGTATGTTTGTGATAATATGATTGCGATTGTATGATTGCAATTGTATGATTGTGATTGTATGATTGTTATTGTATGATTGAGATTGTATGATTGCGATTGTGTGATTGTGATTGTATGATTGTGATTGTGTGATTGCGTTTGTATGATTCTAATTGTATGCATGTGAATGTATAATTCTGATTGTATGTTTGTGATAATATGATTTCGATTGTATGATTGCGATTGTATGATTGCGATTGTATGATTGTGATTGTATGATTGTGATTGTATGATTGTGATTGTATGATTGCGATTGTCTGATTGCGATTGTGTGATTGCGAATGTATGATTGTGATTGTATGATTGTGACTGTATGATTGTGATTGTATGATTGTGATTGTATGATTGTGATTGCATGATTGTGATTGTATGATTGTGATTGTATGATTGTGTATGTATGATTGTGATTGCATGATAGTGATTCTATGATTGTGATTGTACGATTGTAATTGTATGAATTTAATTGTATGATTGTGATTGTATGATTGTGATTGTGTGATTGCGTTTGTATGATTCTAATTGTATGCATGTGAATGTATAATTCTGATTATATGTTTGTGATAATATCATTGCGATTGTATGATTGAGATTGTATGATTGAGATTGTATGATTGTGATTGTATGATTGTGATTGTATGATTGTGATTGTATGATTGTGATTGTGTGACTGTGATTGTGTGATTGTGATTGTATGATTGCGATTGTATGATTGCGATTGTATGATTGCGATTGTATGATTGCGATTGTATGATTGCGATTGTATGATTGCGATTGTATGATTGCGATTGTATGATTGCGATTGTATGATTGTGATTGTATGATTTTGATTTTATAATTGTGATTGTGTGATAGTGATTGTGTGATTGTGACTGCATGATTGTGATTCTATGATTGTGATTGTATGATTGTAATTGTACGATTATGATTGTACGATTGTGATTGTATGATTCTACTTGCGTGATTGTGATTGTATGATTGTGAATATATAATTGTATTTGAGTTACTGTGATTGCCGGATTGCTATTGTATAATTCTGATTGCATGATAGTGATTGTGTGATTTTGATTGTACGATTGTCGTTCTATGATTGTGATTGTATGATTGTGATTGTATGATTGTGATTGTATGATTGTGATTGTACAATTGCGATTGTCTGATTGCGATTGTCTGATTGCGATTGTGTGATTGTGATTGTATGATTGTGATTGTGTGATTGCGTTTGTATGATTCTAATTGTATGCATGTGAATGTATAATTCTGATTGTATGTTTGTGATAATACGATTGCGATTGTATGATTGCGATTGTATGATTGTGATTGTATGATTGTTATTGTATGATTGTGATTGTATGATTGTGATTGTATGATTGTGATTGTATGATTGTGATTGTATGATTGTGATTGTATGATTGTGATTGTATGATTGTGATTGCATGATTGTGATTGCATGATTGTGATTGTATGATTGTGATTGTATGATTGCGATTGTCTCATTGCGATTGTGTGATTGCGAATGTATGATTGTGATTGTATGATTGTGATTCTATGATTGTGATTGTATGATTGTGATTGTATGACTGTGATTGTATGATTGCGATTGTAGGATTGTGATTGTATGATTGTGATTGTAAGATTGTAATTGTATGATTGTGATTGTATGACTGTGATTGTATCATTGTGATTGTATGATTGTGATTGTCTCATTGCGATTGTGTGATTGCGAATGTATGATTGTGATTGTATGATTGTGATTCTATGATTGTGATTGTATGATTGTGATTGTATGACTGTGATTGTATGATTGCGATTGTAGGATTGTGATTGTATGATTGTGATTGTAAGATTGTAATTGTATGATTGTGATTGTATGACTGTGATTGTATCATTGTGATTGTATGATTGTGATTGTATGATTGTGATTCTATGATTGTGATTGTAGGATTGTGATTGTACAACTGCGATTGTCTGATTGCGATTGTGTGATTGTGATTGTATGATTGTGTTTGTGTGATTGCGTTTGTATGAGTCTAATTGTATGCATGTGAATGTATAATTCTGATTGTATGTTTGTGATAATATGATTGCGATTGTATGATTGCAATTGTATGATTGTGATTGTATGATTGTTATTGTATGATTGTGATTGTATGATTGTGATTGTATGATTGTGATTGTATGATTGTGATTGTACAATTGCGATTGTCTGATTACGATTGTCTGATTGCGATTGTGTGATTGTGATTGTATGATTGTGATTGTGTGATTGCGTTTGTATGATTCTAATTGTATGCATGTGAATGTATAATTCTGATTGTATGTTTGTGATAATATGATTTCGATTGTATGATTGCGATTGTATGATTGCGATTGTATGATTGTGATTGTATGATTGTGATTGTATGATTGTGATTGTATGATTGCGATTGTCTGATTGCGATTGTGTGATTGCGAATGTATGATTGTGATTGTATGATTGTGATTGTATGATTGTGATTGTATGATTGCGATTGTCTGATTGCGATTGTGTTATTGCGAATGTATGATTGTGATTGTATGATTGTGATTGTATGATTGTGATTGTATGATTGTGATTGTATGATTGTGATTGTATGATTGTGATGGTATGATTGTGATGGTGTGATTGTGATTGCATGATTGTGATTGCATGATTGTGATTGTATGATTGTGATTGTGTGATTGCGTTTGTATGATGCTAATTGTATGCATGTGAATGTATAATTCTGATTGTATGTTTGTGATAATATGATTGTGATTGTATGATTGAGATTGTATGATTGTGATTGTATGATTGTGATTGTATGATTGTGATTGTATGATTGTGATAATATGATTGCGATTGTATGATTGTGACTGTATGATTGTGATTGTATGATTGTGATTGTATGATTGTGATTGTATGACTGTGATTGTATGATTGTGATTCTATGATTGTGATTGTATGATTGTGATTGTATGACTGTGATTGTATGATTGTGATTGTATGATTGTTATTGTATGATTGTGATTGTATGATTGTGATTGTATGATTGTGATTCTATGATTGTGATTGTATGATTGTGATTGTATGATTGTGATTGTACAATTGCGATTGTCTGATTGCAATTGTCTGATTGCGATTGTGTGATTGTGATTGTATGATTGTGATTGTATGACTGTGATTGTATCATTGTGATTGTATGATTGTGATTGTATGATTGTGATTCTATGATTGTGATTGTAGGATTGTGATTGTACAACTGCGATTGTCTGATTGCGATTGTGTGATTGTGATTGTATGATTGCGTTTGTGTGATTGCGTTTGTATGAGTCTAATTGTATGCATGTGAATGTATAATTCTGATTGTATGTTTGTGATAATATGATTTCGATTGTATGATTGCGATTGTATGATTGCGATTGTACGATTGTGATTGTATGATTGTTATTGTATGATTGTGATTGTATGATTGTGATTGTATGATTGTGATTGTATGATTGTGATTGTATGATTGTGATTGTATGATTGTGATTGTATGATTGTGATTGTATGATTGCGATTGTCTGATTGCGATTGTGTGATTGCGAATGTATGATTGTGATTGTATGATTGTGATTCTATGATTGTGATTGTATGATTGTGATTGTATGATTGTGATTGTATGATTGTGATTCTATGATTGTGTTTGTATGATTGCGATTGTATGATTGTGATGGTATGATTGTGATGGTGTGATTGTGATTGCATGATTGTGATTGCATGATTGTGATTGTATGATTGTGATTGTGTGATTGCGTTTGTATGATGCTAATTGTATGCATGTGAATGTATAATTCTGATTGTATGTTTGTGATAATATGATTGCGACTGTAGGATTGTGATTGTATGATTGTGATTGTAAGATTGTAATTGTATGATTGTGATTGTATGACTGTGATTGTATCATTGTGATTGTATGATTGCGTTTGTATGATGCTAATTGTATGCATGTGAATGTATAATTCTGATTGTATGTTTGTGATAATATGATTGCGATTGTATGATTGCGATTGTATGATTGTTATTGTATGATTGTGATTGTATGATTGTGATTGTATGATTGTGATTGTATGATTGTGAATGTGTGATTGCGTTTGTATGATTCTAATTGTATGCATGTGAATGTATAATTCTGATTGTATGTTTGTGATAATATGATTGCGATTGTATGATTGCAATTGTATGATTGTGATTGTATGATTGTTATTGTATGATTGTGATTGTATGATTGTGATTGTGTGATTGCGTTTGTATGATTCTAATTGTATGCATGTGAATGTATAATTCTGATTGTATGTTTGTGATAATATGATTTCGATTGTATGATTGCGATTGTATGATTGCGATTGTATGATTGCGATTGTATGATTGCGATTGTATGATTGCGATTGTATGATTGTGGTTGTATGATTGTTATTGTATGATTGTGATTGTATGATTGTGATTGTATGATTGTGATTGTATGATTGTGATTGTATGATTGCGATTGTCTGATTGCGATTGTGTGATTGCGAATGTATGATTGTGATTGTATGATTGTGATTCTATGATTGTGATTGTATGATTGTGATTGTATGATTGTGATTGTATGATTGTGATTCTATGATTGTGATTGTATGATTGTGATTGTATGATTGTGATGGTATGATTGTGATGGTGTGATTGTGATTGCATGATTGTGATTGCATGATTGTGATTGTATGATTGTGATTGTGTGATTGCATTTGTATGATGCTAATTGTATGCATGTGAATGTATAATTCTGATTGTATGTTTGTGATGATATGATTGCGATTGTAGGATTGTGATGGTATGATTGTGATGGTGTGATTGTGATTGCATGATTGTGATTGCATGATTGTGATTGTATGATTGTGATTGTGTGATTGCGTTTGTATGATTCTAATTGTATGCATGTGAATGCATAATTCTGATTGTATGTTTGTGATAATATGATTGCGATTGTATGATTGCAATTGTATGATTGTGATTGTATGATTGTTATTGTATGATTGTGATTGTATGATTGTGATTGTATGATTGTGATTGTATGATTGTGATTGTATGATTGTGATTGTATGATTGTGATTGTATGATTGTGATTGTACAATTGCGATTGTCTGATTGCAATTGTCTGATTGCGATTGTGTGATTGTGATTGTATGATTGTGATTGTATGACTGTGATTGTATCATTGTGATTGTATGATTGTGATTGTATGATTGTGATTCTATGATTGTGATTGTAGGATTGTGATTGTACAACTGCGATTGTCTGATTGCGATTGTGTGATTGTGATTGTATGATTGTGTTTGTGTGATTGCGTTTGTATGAGTCTAATTGTATGCATGTGAATGTATAATTCTGATTGTATGTTTGTGATAATATGATTGCGATTGTATGATTGCAATTGTATGATTGTGATTGTATGATTGTTATTGTATGATTGTGATTGTATGATTGTGATTGTATGATTGTGATTGTATGATTGTGATTGTACAATTGCGATTGTCTGATTACGATTGTCTGATTGCGATTGTGTGATTGTGATTGTATGATTGTGATTGTGTGATTGCGTTTGTATGATTCTAATTGTATGCATGTGAATGTATAATTCTGATTGTATGTTTGTGATAATATGATTTCAATTGTATGATTGCGATTGTAAGATTGCGATTGTACGATTGTGATTGTATGATTGTTATTGTATGATTGTGATTGTATGATTGTGATTGTATGATTGTGATTGTATGATTGTGATTGTATGATTGTGATTGTATGATTGTGATTGTATGATTGTGATTGTATGATTGCGATTGTATGATTGCGATTGTCTGATTGCGATTGTGTGATTGCGAATGTATGATTGTGATTGTATGATTGTGATTCTATGATTGTGATTGTATGATTGTGATTGTATGATTGTGATTGTATGATTGTGATTCTATGATTGTGATTGTATGATTGTGATGGTATGATTGTGATGGTGTGATTGTGATTGCATGATTATGATTGCATGATTGTGATTGTATGATTGTGATTGTGTGATTGCGTTTGTATGATTCTAATTGTATGCATGTGAATGTATAATTCTGATTGTATGTTTGTGATAATATGATTTCGATTGTATGATTGCGATTGTATGATTGCGATTGTATGATTGTGATTGTATGATTGCGATTGTGTGATTGCAATTGTATGATTGTGATTGTATGATTGTTATTGTATGATTGTGATTGTATGATTGTGATTGTGTGATTGCGTTTGTATGATTCTAATTGTATGCATGTGAATGTATAATTCTGATTGTATGTTTGTGATAATATGATTTCGATTGTATGATTGCGATTGTATGATTGCGATTGTATGATTGCGATTGTATGATTGTGATTGTATGATTGTTATTGTATGATTGTGATTGTATGATTGTGATTGTATGATTGTGATTGTATGATTGTGATTGTATGATTGCGATTGTCTGATTGCGATTGTGTGATTGTGATTGTATGATTGCGATTGTATGATTGCGATTGTATGATTGCGATTGTATGATTGCGATTGTATGATTGCGATTGTATGATTGCGATTGTATGATTGCGATTGTATGATTGCGATTGTATGATTGTGATTGTATGATTTTGATTTTATAATTGTGATTGTGTGATAGTGATTGTGTGATTGTGACTGCATGATTGTGATTCTATGATTGTGATTGTATGATTGTAATTGTACGATTATGATTGTACGATTGTGATTGTATGATTCTACTTGCGTGATTGTGATTGTATGATTGTGAATATATAATTGTATTTGAGTTACTGTGATTGCCGGATTGCTATTGTATAATTCTGATTGCATGATAGTGATTGTGTGATTTTGATTGTACGATTGTCGTTCTATGATTGTGATTGTATGATTGTGATTGTATGATTGTGATTGTATGATTGTGATTGTACAATTGCGATTGTCTGATTGCGATTATCTGATTGCGATTGTGTGATTGTGATTGTATGATTGTGATTGTGTGATTGCGTTTGTATGATTCTAATTGTATGCATGTGAATGTATAATTCTGATTGTATGTTTGTGATAATACGATTGCGATTGTATGATTGCGATTGTATGATTGTGATTCTATGATTGTGATTGTATGATTGTGATTGTATGACTGTGATTGTATGATTGCGATTGTAGGATTGTGATTGTATGATTGTGATTGTAAGATTGTAATTGTATGATTGTGATTGTATGACTGTGATTGTATCATTGTGATTGTATGATTGTGATTGTCTCATTGCGATTGTGTGATTGCGAATGTATGATTGTGATTGTATGATTGTGATTCTATGATTGTGATTGTATGATTGTGATTGTATGACTGTGAATGTATGATTGCGATTGTAGGATTGTGATTGTATGATTGTGATTGTAAGATTGTAATTGTATGATTGTGATTGTATGACTGTGATTGTATCATTGTGATTGTATGATTGTGATTGTATGATTGTGATTCTATGATTGTGATTGTAGGATTGTGATTGTACAACTGTGATTGTCTGATTGCGATTGTGTGATTGTGATTGTATGATTGTGTTTGTGTGATTGCGTTTGTATGAGTCTAATTGTATGCATGTGAATGTATAATTCTGATTGTATGTTTGTGATAATATGATTGCGATTGTATGATTGCAATTGTATGATTGTGATTGTATGATTGTTATTGTATGATTGTGATTGTATGATTGTGATTGTATGATTGTGATTGTATGATTGTGATTGTACAATTGCGATTGTCTGATTACGATTGTCTGATTGCGATTGTGTGATTGTGATTGTATGATTGTGATTGTGTGATTGCGTTTGTATGATTCTAATTGTATGCATGTGAATGTATAATTCTGATTGTATGTTTGTGATAATATGATTTCGATTGTATGATTGCGATTGTATGATTGCGATTGTATGATTGTGATTGTATGATTGTGATTGTATGATTGTGATTGTATGATTGCGATTGTCTGATTGCGATTGTGTGATTGCGAATGTATGATTGTGATTGTATGATTGTGATTGTATGATTGTGATTGTATGATTGCGATTGTCTGATTGCGATTGTGTTATTGCGAATGTATGATTGTGATTGTATGATTGTGATTGTATGATTGTGATTGTATGATTGTGATTGTATGATTGTGATTGTATGATTGTGATGGTATGATTGTGATGGTGTGATTGTGATTGCATGATTGTGATTGCATGATTGTGATTGTATGATTGTGATTGTGTGATTGCGTTTGTATGATGCTAATTGTATGCATGTGAATGTATAATTCTGATTGTATGTTTGTGATAATATGATTGCGATTGTAGGATTGTGGTTGTATGATTGTGATTGTAAGATTGTAATTGTATGATTGTGATTGTATGACTGTGATTGTATCATTGTGACTGTATGATTGTGATTGTATGATTGTGATTCTATGATTGTGATTGTAGGATTGTGATTGTACAACTGCGATTGTCTGATTGCGATTGTGTGATTTTGATTGTATGATTGTGATTGTGTGATTGCGTTTGTATGATTCTAATTGTATGCATGTGAATGTATAATTCTGATTGTATGTTTGTGATAATATGATTGCGATTGTATGATTGCGATTGTATGATTGCGATTGTATGATTGCGATTGTATGATTGCGATTGTATGATTGCGATTGTATGATTGTGATTGTATGATTGTGATTGTATGATTGTGAATGTGTGATTGCGTTTGTATGATTCTAATTGTATGCATGTGAATGTATAATTCTGATTGTATGTTTGTGATAATATGATTGCGATTGTATGATTGTGACTGTATGATTGTGATTGTTAGATTGTGATTGTATGATTGTGTTTGTATGATTGCGATTGTATGATTATGATTGTGTGAATGTGATTGTATGATTGTGATTGTATGATTGTGATTATATGATTGTGATTGTATGACTGTGATTGTATGATTGTGATTGTATGATTGTGATTGCATGATTGTCATTGTGTGATTGTCATTGTATGATTGTGGTTTTATTATTGTGATTGTATGATTCTAATTGTATGCATGTGAATGTATAATTCTGATTGTATGCTTGTGATAATATGATTGCGATTGTATGATTGTGACTGTATGATTGTGATTGTATGATTGCGATTGTATGATTGTGATCGTATGACTGTGATTGTATGATTGTGATTGTATGATTGTGATTGTATGAGGGTGATTGCATGATTGTGATTGTGTGATTGTGATTGTACGATTGTGGTTCTATGATTGTAATTGTATGATTGTGTTTGTATAATTGTGATTGTATGATTGTGATTGTTTGATTGTGGTTGTATGATTGTGATTGTATAATTGTGATTGTAGGATTGTGATTAAACGATTGTGATTGTAAGATTGTAATTGTATGATTGTGATTGTATGATTGTACTTGAGTGATTGTGATTGTGTGATTGTGAATATATAATTGTATTTGAGTGACTGTGATTGCCGGATTGCTATTGTATAATTCTGATTGTATGATAGTGACTGTGTGATTGTGATTGTACGATTGTGGTTCTATGATTGTGATTGTATGATTGTTATTGTATTATTGTGATTGTATGATTGTGATTGTATGACTGTGATTGTATCATTGTGATTGTATGATTGTGATTGTATGATTGTGATTGTATGATTGTGATTGTATGATTGTGATTGTATGATTGTGATTGTATGATTGTGATTGTACAATTGCGATTGTCTGATTGCGATTGTCTGATTGCGATTGTGTGATTGTGATTGTATGATTGTGATTGTGTGATTGCGTTTGTATGATTCTAATTGTATGCATGTGAATGTATAATTCTGATTGTATGTTTGTGATAATATGATTGTGATTGTATGATTGAGATTGTATGATTGTGATTGTATGATTGTGATTGTGTGATTGTGATTGTATGATTGTGATTGTATGATTGTGATTGTATGATTGTGATAATATGATTGCGATTGTATGATTGTGACTGTATGATTGTGATTGTATGATTGTGATTGTATGATTGTGATTGTATGATTGTGATTCTATGAATGTGATTGTATGATTGTGATTGTATGATTGCGATTGTATGATTGTGATCGTAAGACTGTGATTGGATGATTGTGATTGTATGATTGTGATTGTATGATTGTGATTGTATGACTGTGAATGTATGATTGTGATTGTATGATTGTGATTGTATGATTGTGATTATATGAATGTGATTCTATGATTGTGATTGTAGGATTGTGATTGCATAATTGCGATTGTCTGATTGCGATTGTGTGATTGTGATTGTATGATTGTGATTGTATGATTGTGATTGTGTGATTGCGTTTGTATGATTCTAATTCTATGCATGTGAATGTATAATTCTGATTGTATGTTTGTGATAATATGATTGCGATTGTATGATTGCTATTGTATGATTGTGATTGTATGATTGTTATTGTATGATTGTGATTGTATGATTGTGATTGTATGATTGTGATTGTGTGATTGTGATTGTGTGATTGTGATTGTATGATTGTGATTGTATGATTGTGATTGTACAATTGCGACTGTCTGATTGCGATTGTCTGATTGCGATTGTGTGATTGTGATTGTATGATTGTGATTCTATGATTGTGATTGTATGATTGTGATTGTATGACTGTGACTGTATGATTGTGATTGTATGATTGTGATTGTATGATTGTGATGGCGTGATTGTGATTGCATGATTGTGATTGCATGATTGTGATTGTATGATTGTGATTGTGTGATTGCGTTTGTATGATGCTAATTGTATGCATGTGAATGTATAATTCTGATTATATGTTTGTGATAATATGATTGCGATTGTAGGATTGTGATTGTATGATTGTGATTGTAAGATTGTAATTGTATGATTGTGATTGTATGACTGTGATTGTATCATTGTGATTGTATGATTGTGATTGTATGATTGTGATTCTATGATTGTGATTGTAGGATTGTGATTGTACAACTGCGATTGTCTGATTGCGATTGTGTGATTGTGATTGTATGATTGTGTTTGTGTGATTGCGTTCGCATGATTCTAATTGTATGCATGTGAATGTATAATTCTGATTGTATGTTTGTGATAATATGATTGCGATTGTATGATTGCAATTGTATGATTGTGATTGTATGATTGTTATTGTATGATTGTGATTGTATGATTGTGATTGTATGATTGTGATTCTATGATTGTGATTGTATGATTGTGATTGTATGATTGTGATTGTACAATTGCGATTGTCTGATTGCAATTGTCTGATTGCGATTGTGTGATTGTGATTGTATGATTGTGATTGTATGACTGTGATTGTATCATTGTGATTGTATGATTGTGATTGTATGATTGTGATTCTATGATTGTGATTGTAGGATTGTGATTGTACAACTGCGATTGTCTGATTGCGATTGTGTGATTGTGATTGTATGATTGCGTTTGTGTGATTGCGTTTGTATGAGTCTAATTGTATGCATGTGAATGTATAATTCTGATTGTATGTTTGTGATAATATGATTTCGATTGTATGATTGCGATTGTATGATTGCGATTGTACGATTGTGATTGTATGATTGTTATTGTATGATTGTGATTGTATGATTGTGATTGTATGATTGTGATTGTATGATTGTGATTGTATGATTGTGATTGTATGATTGTGATTGTATGATTGTGATTGTATGATTGCGATTGTCTGATTGCGATTGTGTGATTGCGAATGTATGATTGTGATTGTATGATTGTGATTCTATGATTGTGATTGTATGATTGTGATTGTATGATTGTGATTGTATGATTGTGATTCTATGATTGTGTTTGTATGATTGCGATTGTATGATTGTGATGGTATGATTGTGATGGTGTGATTGTGATTGCATGATTGTGATTGCATGATTGTGATTGTATGATTGTGATTGTGTGATTGCGTTTGTATGATGCTAATTGTATGCATGTGAATGTATAATTCTGATTGTATGTTTGTGATAATATGATTGCGACTGTAGGATTGTGATTGTATGATTGTGATTGTAAGATTGTAATTGTATGATTGTGATTGTATGACTGTGATTGTATCATTGTGATTGTATGATTGCGTTTGTATGATGCTAATTGTATGCATGTGAATGTATAATTCTGATTGTATGTTTGTGATAATATGATTGCGATTGTATGATTGCGATTGTATGATTGTTATTGTATGATTGTGATTGTATGATTGTGATTGTATGATTGTGATTGTATGATTGTGAATGTGTGATTGCGTTTGTATGATTCTAATTGTATGCATGTGAATGTATAATTCTGATTGTATGTTTGTGATAATATGATTGCGATTGTATGATTGCAATTGTATGATTGTGATTGTATGATTGTTATTGTATGATTGTGATTGTATGATTGTGATTGTGTGATTGCGTTTGTATGATTCTAATTGTATGCATGTGAATGTATAATTCTGATTGTATGTTTGTGATAATATGATTTCGATTGTATGATTGCGATTGTATGATTGCGATTGTATGATTGCGATTGTATGATTGCGATTGTATGATTGTGATTGTATGATTGTTATTGTATGATTGTGATTGTATGATTGTGATTGTATGATTGTGATTGTATGATTGTGATTGTATGATTGCGATTGTCTGATTGCGATTGTGTGATTGCGAATGTATGATTGTGATTGTATGATTGTGATTCTATGATTGTGATTGTATGATTGTGATTGTATGATTGTGATTGTATGATTGTGATTCTATGATTGTGATTGTATGATTGTGATTGTATGATTGTGATGGTATGATTGTGATGGTGTGATTGTGATTGCATGATTGTGATTGCATGATTGTGATTGTATGATTGTGATTGTGTGATTGCATTTGTATGATGCTAATTGTATGCATGTGAATGTATAATTCTGATTGTATGTTTGTGATGATATGATTGCGATTGTAGGATTGTGATGGTATGATTGTGATGGTGTGATTGTGATTGCATGATTGTGATTGCATGATTGTGATTGTATGATTGTGATTGTGTGATTGCGTTTGTATGATTCTAATTGTATGCATGTGAATGTATAATTCTGATTGTATGTTTGTGATAATATGATTGCGATTGTATGATTGCAATTGTATGATTGTGATTGTATGATTGTTATTGTATGATTGTGATTGTATGATTGTGATTGTATGATTGTGATTGTATGATTGTGATTGTATGATTGTGATTGTATGATTGTGATTGTATGATTGTGATTGTACAATTGCGATTGTCTGATTGCAATTGTCTGATTGCGATTGTGTGATTGTGATTGTATGATTGTGATTGTATGACTGTGATTGTATCATTGTGATTGTATGATTGTGATTGTATGATTGTGATTCTATGATTGTGATTGTAGGATTGTGATTGTACAACTGCGATTGTCTGATTGCGATTGTGTGATTGTGATTGTATGATTGTGTTTGTGTGATTGCGTTTGTATGAGTCTAATTGTATGCATGTGAATGTATAATTCTGATTGTATGTTTGTGATAATATGATTGCGATTGTATGATTGCAATTGTATGATTGTGATTGTATGATTGTTATTGTATGATTGTGATTGTATGATTGTGATTGTATGATTGTGATTGTATGATTGTGATTGTATGATTGTGATTGTACAATTGCGATTGTCTGATTACGATTGTCTGATTGCGATTGTGTGATTGTGATTGTATGATTGTGATTGTGTGATTGCGTTTGTATGATTCTAATTGTATGCATGTGAATGTATAATTCTGATTGTATGTTTGTGATAATATGATTTCGATTGTATGATTGCGATTGTAAGATTGCGATTGTACGATTGTGATTGTATGATTGTTATTGTATGATTGTGATTGTATGATTGTGATTGTATGATTGTGATTGTATGATTGTGATTGTATGATTGTGATTGTATGATTGTGATTGTATGATTGCGATTGTATGATTGCGATTGTCTGATTGCGATTGTGTGATTGCGAATGTATGATTGTGATTGTATGATTGTGATTCTATGATTGTGATTGTATGATTGTGATTGTATGATTGTGATTGTATGATTGTGATTCTATGATTGTGATTGTATGATTGTGATGGTATGATTGTGATGGTGTGATTGTGATTGCATGATTATGATTGCATGATTGTGATTGTATGATTGTGATTGTGTGATTGCGTTTGTATGATTCTAATTGTATGCATGTGAATGTATAATTCTGATTGTATGTTTGTGATAATATGATTTCGATTGTATGATTGCGATTGTATGATTGCGATTGTATGATTGTGATTGTATGATTGCGATTGTATGATTGCAATTGTATGATTGTGATTGTATGATTGTTATTGTATGATTGTGATTGTATGATTGTGATTGTGTGATTGCGTTTGTATGATTCTAATTGTATGCATGTGAATGTATAATTCTGATTGTATGTTTGTGATAATATGATTTCGATTGTATGATTGCGATTGTATGATTGCGATTGTATGATTGCGATTGTATGATTGTGATTGTATGATTGTTATTGTATGATTGTGATTGTATGATTGTGATTGTATGATTGTGATTGTATGATTGTGATTGTATGATTGTGATTGTATGATTGTGATTGTATGATTGCGATTGTCTGATTGCGATTGTGTGATTGCGAATGTATGATTGTGATTGTATGATTGTGATTCTATGATTGTGATTGTATGATTGTGATTGTATGATTGTGATTGTATGATTGTGATTGTATGATTGTGATTGTATGATTGTGATTGTATGATTGTGATTGTACAATTGCGATTGTCTGATTGCAATTGTCTGATTGCGATTGTGTGATTGTGATTGTATGATTGTGATTGTATGACTGTGATTGTATCATTGTGATTGTATGATTGTGATTGTATGATTGTGATTCTATGATTGTGATTGTAGGATTGTGATTGTACAACTGCGATTGTCTGATTGCGATTGTGTGATTGTGATTGTATGATTGTGTTTGTGTGATTGCGTTTGTATGAGTCTAATTGTATGCATGTGAATGTATAATTCTGATTGTATGTTTGTGATAATATGATTGCGATTGTATGATTGCAATTGTATGATTGTGATTGTATGATTGTTATTGTATGATTGTGATTGTATGATTGTGATTGTATGATTGTGATTGTATGATTGT
Organism: Megachile rotundata; assembly: GCF_050947335.1. Lineage (NCBI taxonomy): Eukaryota > Metazoa > Arthropoda > Insecta > Hymenoptera > Megachilidae > Megachile > Megachile rotundata. The sequence goes on from NC_134994.1 coordinate 404,517, forward strand.
GATTGTACAATTGCGATTGTCTGATTACGATTGTCTGATTGCGATTGTGTGATTGTGATTGTATGATTGTGATTGTGTGATTGCGTTTGTATGATTCTAATTGTATGCATGTGAATGTATAATTCTGATTGTATGTTTGTGATAATATGATTTCGATTGTATGATTGCGATTGTATGATTGCGATTGTACGATTGTGATTGTATGATTGTTATTGTATGATTGTGATTGTATGATTGTGATTGTATGATTGTGATTGTATGATTGTGATTGTATGATTGTGATTGTATGATTGTGATTGTATGATTGCGATTGTATGATTGCGATTGTCTGATTGCGATTGTGTGATTGCGAATGTATGATTGTGATTGTATGATTGTGATTCTATGATTGTGATTGTATGATTGTGATTGTATGATTGTGATTGTATGATTGTGATTCTATGATTGTGATTGTATGATTGTGATGGTATGATTGTGATGGTGTGATTGTGATTGCATGATTATGATTGCATGATTGTGATTGTATGATTGTGATTGTGTGATTGCGTTTGTATGATTCTAATTGTATGCATGTGAATGTATAATTCTGATTGCATGTTTGTGATAATATGATTTCGATTGTATGATTGCGATTGTATGATTGCGATTGTATGATTGTGATTGTATGATTGTTATTGTATGATTGTGATTGTATGATTGTGATTGTATGATTGTGATTGTATGATTGTGATTGTATGATTGTGATTGTATGAGTGTGATTGTATGATTGCGATTGTCTGATTGCGATTGTGTGATTGCGAATGTATGATTGTGATTGTATGATTGTGATTCTATGATTGTGATTGTATGATTGTGATTGTATGACTGTGATTGTATGATTGTGATTGTATGATTGTGATTGTATGATTGTGATGGCGTGATTGTGATTGCATGATTGTGATTGCATGATTGTGATTGTATGATTGTGATTGTGTGATTGCGTTTGTATGATGCTAATTGTATGCATGTGAATGTATAATTCTGATTATATGTTTGTGATAATATGATTGCGATTGTAGGATTGTGATTGTATGATTGTGATTGTAAGATTGTAATTGTATGATTGTGATTGTATGACTGTGATTGTATCATTGTGATTGTATGATTGTGATTGTATGATTGTGATTCTATGATTGTGATTGTAGGATTGTGATTGTACAACTGCGATTGTCTGATTGCGATTGTGTGATTGTGATTGTATGATTGCGTTTGTGTGATTGCGTTTGTATGAGTCTAATTGTATGCATGTGAATGTATAATTCTGATTGTATGTTTGTGATAATATGATTTCGATTGTATGATTGCGATTGTATGATTGCGATTGTACGATTGTGATTGTATGATTGTTATTGTATGATTGTGATTGTATGATTGTGATTGTATGATTGTGATTGTATGATTGTGATTGTATGATTGTGATTGTATGATTGTGATTGTATGATTGTGATTGTATGATTGCGATTGTCTGATTGCGATTGTGTGATTGCGAATGTATGATTGTGATTGTATGATTGTGATTCTATGATTGTGATTGTATGATTGTGATTGTATGATTGTGATTGTATGATTGTGATTCTATGATTGTGTTTGTATGATTGCGATTGTATGATTGTGATGGTATGATTGTGATGGTGTGATTGTGATTGCATGATTGTGATTGCATGATTGTGATTGTATGATTGTGATTGTGTGATTGCGTTTGTATGATGCTAATTGTATGCATGTGAATGTATAATTCTGATTGTATGTTTGTGATAATATGATTGCGACTGTAGGATTGTGATTGTATGATTGTGATTGTAAGATTGTAATTGTATGATTGTGATTGTATGACTGTGATTGTATCATTGTGATTGTATGATTGCGTTTGTATGATGCTAATTGTATGCATGTGAATGTATAATTCTGATTGTATGTTTGTGATAATATGATTGCGATTGTATGATTGCGATTGTATGATTGTTATTGTATGATTGTGATTGTATGATTGTGATTGTATGATTGTGATTGTATGATTGTGAATGTGTGATTGCGTTTGTATGATTCTAATTGTATGCATGTGAATGTATAATTCTGATTGTATGTTTGTGATAATATGATTGCGATTGTATGATTGCAATTGTATGATTGTGATTGTATGATTGTTATTGTATGATTGTGATTGTATGATTGTGATTGTGTGATTGCGTTTGTATGATTCTAATTGTATGCATGTGAATGTATAATTCTGATTGTATGTTTGTGATAATATGATTTCGATTGTATGATTGCGATTGTATGATTGCGATTGTATGATTGCGATTGTATGATTGCGATTGTATGATTGTGATTGTATGATTGTTATTGTATGATTGTGATTGTATGATTGTGATTGTATGATTGTGATTGTATGATTGTGATTGTATGATTGCGATTGTCTGATTGCGATTGTGTGATTGCGAATGTATGATTGTGATTGTATGATTGTGATTCTATGATTGTGATTGTATGATTGTGATTGTATGATTGTGATTGTATGATTGTGATTCTATGATTGTGATTGTATGATTGTGATTGTATGATTGTGATGGTATGATTGTGATGGTGTGATTGTGATTGCATGATTGTGATTGCATGATTGTGATTGTATGATTGTGATTGTGTGATTGCATTTGTATGATGCTAATTGTATGCATGTGAATGTATAATTCTGATTGTATGTTTGTGATGATATGATTGCGATTGTAGGATTGTGATGGAATGATTGTGATGGTGTGATTGTGATTGCATGATTGTGATTGCATGATTGTGATTGTATGATTGTGATTGTGTGATTGCGTTTGTATGATTCTAATTGTATGCATGTGAATGTATAATTCTGATTGTATGTTTGTGATAATATGATTGCGATTGTATGATTGCAATTGTATGATTGTGATTGTATGATTGTTATTGTATGATTGTGATTGTATGATTGTGATTGTATGATTGTGATTGTATGATTGTGATTGTATGATTGTGATTGTATGATTGTGATTGTACAATTGCGATTGTCTGATTGCAATTGTCTGATTGCGATTGTGTGATTGTGATTGTATGATTGTGATTGTATGACTGTGATTGTATCATTGTGATTGTATGATTGTGATTGTATGATTGTGATTCTATGATTGTGATTGTAGGATTGTGATTGTACAACTGCGATTGTCTGATTGCGATTGTGTGATTGTGATTGTATGATTGTGTTTGTGTGATTGCGTTTGTATGAGTCTAATTGTATGCATGTGAATGTATAATTCTGATTGTATGTTTGTGATAATATGATTGCGATTGTATGATTGCAATTGTATGATTGTGATTGTATGATTGTTATTGTATGATTGTGATTGTATGATTGTGATTGTATGATTGTGATTGTATGATTGTGATTGTATGATTGTGATTGTACAATTGCGATTGTCTGATTACGATTGTCTGATTGCGATTGTGTGATTGTGATTGTATGATTGTGATTGTGTGATTGCGTTTGTATGATTCTAATTGTATGCATGTGAATGTATAATTCTGATTGTATGTTTGTGATAATATGATTTCGATTGTATGATTGCGATTGTAAGATTGCGATTGTACGATTGTGATTGTATGATTGTTATTGTATGATTGTGATTGTATGATTGTGATTGTATGATTGTGATTGTATGATTGTGATTGTATGATTGTGATTGTATGATTGTGATTGTATGATTGCGATTGTATGATTGCGATTGTCTGATTGCGATTGTGTGATTGCGAATGTATGATTGTGATTGTATGATTGTGATTCTATGATTGTGATTGTATGATTGTGATTGTATGATTGTGATTGTATGATTGTGATTCTATGATTGTGATTGTATGATTGTGATGGTATGATTGTGATGGTGTGATTGTGATTGCATGATTATGATTGCATGATTGTGATTGTATGATTGTGATTGTGTGATTGCGTTTGTATGATTCTAATTGTATGCATGTGAATGTATAATTCTGATTGTATGTTTGTGATAATATGATTTCGATTGTATGATTGCGATTGTATGATTGCGATTGTATGATTGTGATTGTATGATTGCGATTGTATGATTGCAATTGTATGATTGTGATTGTATGATTGTTATTGTATGATTGTGATTGTATGATTGTGATTGTGTGATTGCGTTTGTATGATTCTAATTGTATGCATGTGAATGTATAATTCTGATTGTATGTTTGTGATAATATGATTTCGATTGTATGATTGCGATTGTATGATTGCGATTGTATGATTGCGATTGTATGATTGTGATTGTATGATTGTTATTGTATGATTGTGATTGTATGATTGTGATTGTATGATTGTGATTGTATGATTGTGATTGTATGATTGTGATTGTATGATTGCGATTGTCTGATTGCGATTGTGTGATTGCGAATGTATGATTGTGATTGTATGATTGTGATTCTATGATTGTGATTGTATGATTGTGATTGTATGATTGTGATTGTATGATTGTGATTCTATGATTGTGATTGTATGATTGTGATTGTATGATTGTGATGGTATGATTGTGATGGTGTGATTGTGATTGCATGATTGTGATTGCATGATTGTGATTGTATGATTGTGATTGTGTGATTGCATTTGTATGATGCTAATTGTATGAATGTGAATGTATAATTCTGATTGTATGTTTGTGATGATATGATTGCGATTGTAGGATTGTGATGGTATGATTGTGATGGTGTGATTGTGATTGCATGATTGTGATTGCATGATTGTGATTGTATGATTGTGATTGTGTGATTGCGTTTGTATGATTCTAATTGTATGCATGTGAATGTATAATTCTGATTGTATGTTTGTGATAATATGATTGCGATTGTATGATTGCAATTGTATGATTGTGATTGTATGATTGTTATTGTATGATTGTGATTGTATGATTGTGATTGTATGATTGTGATTGTATGATTGTGATTGTATGATTGTGATTGTATGATTGTGATTGTACAATTGCGATTGTCTGATTGCAATTGTCTGATTGCGATTGTGTGATTGTGATTGTATGATTGTGATTGTATGACTGTGATTGTATCATTGTGATTGTATGATTGTGATTGTATGATTGTGATTCTATGATTGTGATTGTAGGATTGTGATTGTACAACTGCGATTGTCTGATTGCGATTGTGTGATTGTGATTGTATGATTGTGTTTGTGTGATTGCGTTTGTATGAGTCTAATTGTATGCATGTGAATGTATAATTCTGATTGTATGTTTGTGATAATATGATTGCGATTGTATGATTGCAATTGTATGATTGTGATTGTATGATTGTTATTGTATGATTGTGATTGTATGATTGTGATTGTATGATTGTGATTGTATGATTGTGATTGTACAATTGCGATTGTCTGATTACGATTGTCTGATTGCGATTGTGTGATTGTGATTGTATGATTGTGATTGTGTGATTGCGTTTGTATGATTCTAATTGTATGCATGTGAATGTATAATTCTGATTGTATGTTTGTGATAATATGATTTCGATTGTATGATTGCGATTGTATGATTGCGATTGTACGATTGTGATTGTATGATTGTTATTGTATGATTGTGATTGTATGATTGTGATTGTATGATTGTGATTGTATGATTGTGATTGTATGATTGTGATTGTATGATTGTGATTGTATGATTGCGATTGTATGATTGCGATTGTCTGATTGCGATTGTGTGATTGCGAATGTATGATTGTGATTGTATGATTGTGATTCTATGATTGTGATTGTATGATTGTGATTGTATGATTGTGATTGTATGATTGTGATTCTATGATTGTGATTGTATGATTGTGATGGTATGATTGTGATGGTGTGATTGTGATTGCATGATTATGATTGCATGATTGTGATTGTATGATTGTGATTGTGTGATTGCGTTTGTATGATTCTAATTGTATGCATGTGAATGTATAATTCTGATTGCATGTTTGTGATAATATGATTTCGATTGTATGATTGCGATTGTATGATTGCGATTGTATGATTGTGATTGTATGATTGTTATTGTATGATTGTGATTGTATGATTGTGATTGTATGATTGTGATTGTATGATTGTGATTGTATGATTGTGATTGTATGAGTGTGATTGTATGATTGCGATTGTCTGATTGCGATTGTGTGATTGCGAATGTATGATTGTGATTGTATGATTGTGATTCTATGATTGTGATTGTATGATTGTGATTGTATGACTGTGATTGTATGATTGTGATTGTATGATTGTGATTGTATGATTGTGATGGCGTGATTGTGATTGCATGATTGTGATTGCATGATTGTGATTGTATGATTGTGATTGTGTGATTGCGTTTGTATGATGCTAATTGTATGCATGTGAATGTATAATTCTGATTATATGTTTGTGATAATATGATTGCGATTGTAGGATTGTGATTGTATGATTGTGATTGTAAGATTGTAATTGTATGATTGTGATTGTATGACTGTGATTGTATCATTGTGATTGTATGATTGTGATTGTATGATTGTGATTCTATGATTGTGATTGTAGGATTGTGATTGTACAACTGCGATTGTCTGATTGCGATTGTGTGATTGTGATTGTATGATTGTGTTTGTGTGATTGCGTTTGCATGATTCTAATTGTATGCATGTGAATGTATAATTCTGATTGTATGTTTGTGATAATATGATTGCGATTGTATGATTGCAATTGTATGATTGTGATTGTATGATTGTTATTGTATGATTGTGATTGTATGATTGTGATTGTATGATTGTGATTCTATGATTGTGATTGTATGATTGTGATTGTATGATTGTGATTGTACAATTGCGATTGTCTGATTGCAATTGTCTGATTGCGATTGTGTGATTGTGATTGTATGATTGTGATTGTATGACTGTGATTGTATCATTGTGATTGTATGATTGTGATTGTATGATTGTGATTCTATGATTGTGATTGTAGGATTGTGATTGTACAACTGCGATTGTCTGATTGCGATTGTGTGATTGTGATTGTATGATTGCGTTTGTGTGATTGCGTTTGTATGAGTCTAATTGTATGCATGTGAATGTATAATTCTGATTGTATGTTTGTGATAATATGATTGCGATTGTATGATTGCAATTGTATGATTGTGATTGTATGATTGTTATTGTATGATTGTGATTGTATGATTGTGATTGTATGATTGTGATTGTATGATTGTGATTGTATGATTGTGATTGTACAATTGCGATTGTCTGATTACGATTGTCTGATTGCGATTGTGTGATTGTGATTGTATGATTGTGATTGTGTGATTGCGTTTGTATGATTCTAATTGTATGCATGTGAATGTATAATTCTGATTGTATGTTTGTGATAATATGATTTCGATTGTATGATTGCGATTGTATGATTGCGATTGTACGATTGTGATTGTATGATTGTTATTGTATGATTGTGATTGTATGATTGTGATTGTATGATTGTGATTGTATGATTGTGATTGTATGATTGTGATTCTATGATTGTGATTGTATGATTGTGATTGTATGATTGCGATTGTCTGATTGCGATTGTGTGATTGCGAATGTATGATTGTGATTGTATGATTGTTATTGTATGATTGTGATTGTATGACTGTGATTGTATGATTGTGATTGTATGATTGTGATTCTATGATTGTGATTGTAGGATTGTGATTGTACAACTGCGATTGTCTGATTGCGATTGTGTGATTGTGATTGTATGATTGTGTTTGTGTGATTGCGTTTGTATGAGTCTAATTGTATGCATGTGAATGTATAATTCTGGTTGTATGTTTGTGATAATATGATTGCGATTCTATGATTGCAATTGTATGATTGTGATTGTATGATTGTTATTGTATGATTGTGATTGTATGATTGTGATTGTATGATTGTGATTGTATGATTGTGATTGTATGATTGTGATTGTACAATTGCGATTGTCTGATTACGATTGTCTGATTGCGATTGTGTGATTGTGATTGTATGATTGTGATTGTGTGATTGCGTTTGTATGATTCTAATTGTATGCATGTGAATGTATAATTCTGATTGTATGTTTGTGATAATATGATTTCGATTGTATGATTGCGATTGTAAGATTGCGATTGTACGATTGTGATTGTATGATTGTTATTGTATGATTGTGATTGTATGATTGTGATTGTATGATTGTGATTGTATGATTGTGATTGTATGATTGTGATTGTATGATTGTGATTGTATGATTGTGATTGTATGATTGCGATTGTATGATTGCGATTGTCTGATTGCGATTGTGTGATTGCGAATGTATGATTGTGATTGTATGATTGTGATTCTATGATTGTGATTGTATGATTGTGATTGTATGATTGTGATTGTATGATTGTGATTCTATGATTGTGATTGTATGATTGTGATGGTATGATTGTGATGGTGTGATTGTGATTGCATGATTATGATTGCATGATTGTGATTGTATGATTGTGATTGTGTGATTGCGTTTGTATGATTCTAATTGTATGCATGTGAATGTATAATTCTGATTGTATGTTTGTGATAATATGATTTCGATTGTATGATTGCGATTGTATGATTGCGATTGTATGATTGTGATTGTATGATTGCGATTGTATGATTGCAATTGTATGATTGTGATTGTATGATTGTTATTGTATGATTGTGATTGTATGATTGTGATTGTGTGATTGCGTTTGTATGATTCTAATTGTATGCATGTGAATGTATAATTCTGATTGTATGTTTGTGATAATATGATTTCGATTGTATGATTGCGATTGTATGATTGCGATTGTATGATTGCGATTGTATGATTGTGATTGTATGATTGTTATTGTATGATTGTGATTGTATGATTGTGATTGTATGATTGTGATTGTATGATTGTGATTGTATGATTGTGATTGTATGATTGCGATTGTCTGATTGCGATTGTGTGATTGCGAATGTATGATTGTGATTGTATGATTGTGATTCTATGATTGTGATTGTATGATTGTGATTGTATGATTGTGATTGTATGATTGTGATTCTATGATTGTGATTGTATGATTGTGATTGTATGATTGTGATGGTATGATTGTGATGGTGTGATTGTGATTGCATGATTGTGATTGCATGATTGTGATTGTATGATTGTGATTGTGTGATTGCATTTGTATGATGCTAATTGTATGCATGTGAATGTATAATTCTGATTGTATGTTTGTGATGATATGATTGCGATTGTAGGATTGTGATGGTATGATTGTGATGGTGTGATTGTGATTGCATGATTGTGATTGCATGATTGTGATTGTATGATTGTGATTGTGTGATTGCGTTTGTATGATTCTAATTGTATGCATGTGAATGTATAATTCTGATTGTATGTTTGTGATAATATGATTGCGATTGTATGATTGCAATTGTATGATTGTGATTGTATGATTGTTATTGTATGATTGTGATTGTATGATTGTGATTGTATGATTGTGATTGTATGATTGTGATTGTATGATTGTGATTGTATGATTGTGATTGTATGATTGTGATTGTACAATTGCGATTGTCTGATTGCAATTGTCTGATTGCGATTGTGTGATTGTGATTGTATGATTGTGATTGTATGACTGTGATTGTATCATTGTGATTGTATGATTGTGATTGTATGATTGTGATTCTATGATTGTGATTGTAGGATTGTGATTGTACAACTGCGATTGTCTGATTGCGATTGTGTGATTGTGATTGTATGATTGTGTTTGTGTGATTGCGTTTGTATGAGTCTAATTGTATGCATGTGAATGTATAATTCTGATTGTATGTTTGTGATAATATGATTGCGATTGTATGATTGCAATTGTATGATTGTGATTGTATGATTGTTATTGTATGATTGTGATTGTATGATTGTGATTGTATGATTGTGATTGTATGATTGTGATTGTATGATTGTGATTGTACAATTGCGATTGTCTGATTACGATTGTCTGATTGCGATTGTGTGATTGTGATTGTATGATTGTGATTGTGTGATTGCGTTTGTATGATTCTAATTGTATGCATGTGAATGTATAATTCTGATTGTATGTTTGTGATAATATGATTTCGATTGTATGATTGCGATTGTAAGATTGCGATTGTACGATTGTGATTGTATGATTGTTATTGTATGATTGTGATTGTATGATTGTGATTGTATGATTGTGATTGTATGATTGTGATTGTATGATTGTGATTGTATGATTGTGATTGTATGATTGCGATTGTATGATTGCGATTGTCTGATTGCGATTGTGTGATTGCGAATGTATGATTGTGATTGTATGATTGTGATTCTATGATTGTGATTGTATGATTGTGATTGTATGATTGTGATTGTATGATTGTGATTCTATGATTGTGATTGTATGATTGTGATGGTATGATTGTGATGGTGTGATTGTGATTGCATGATTATGATTGCATGATTGTGATTGTATGATTGTGATTGTGTGATTGCGTTTGTATGATTCTAATTGTATGCATGTGAATGTATAATTCTGATTGTATGTTTGTGATAATATGATTTCGATTGTATGATTGCGATTGTATGATTGCGATTGTATGATTGTGATTGTATGATTGCGATTGTATGATTGCAATTGTATGATTGTGATTGTATGATTGTTATTGTATGATTGTGATTGTATGATTGTGATTGTGTGATTGCGTTTGTATGATTCTAATTGTATGCATGTGAATGTATAATTCTGATTGTATGTTTGTGATAATATGATTTCGATTGTATGATTGCGATTGTATGATTGCGATTGTATGATTGCGATTGTATGATTGTGATTGTATGATTGTTATTGTATGATTGTGATTGTATGATTGTGATTGTATGATTGTGATTGTATGATTGTGATTGTATGATTGTGATTGTATGATTGTGATTGTATGATTGCGATTGTCTGATTGCGATTGTGTGATTGCGAATGTATGATTGTGATTGTATGATTGTGATTCTATGATTGTGATTGTATGATTGTGATTGTATGATTGTGATTGTATGATTGTGATTCTATGATTGTGATTGTATGATTGTGATTGTATGATTGTGATGGTATGATTGTGATGGTGTGATTGTGATTGCATGATTGTGATTGCATGATTGTGATTGTATGATTGTGATTGTGTGATTGCATTTGTATGATGCTAATTGTATGCATGTGAATGTATAATTCTGATTGTATGTTTGTGATGATATGATTGCGATTGTAGGATTGTGATGGTATGATTGTGATGGTGTGATTGTGATTGCATGATTGTGATTGCATGATTGTGATTGTATGATTGTGATTGTGTGATTGCGTTTGTATGATTCTAATTGTATGCATGTGAATGTATAATTCTGATTGTATGTTTGTGATAATATGATTGCGATTGTATGATTGCAATTGTATGATTGTGATTGTATGATTGTTATTGTATGATTGTGATTGTATGATTGTGATTGTATGATTGTGATTGTATGATTGTGATTGTATGATTGTGATTGTATGATTGTGATTGTACAATTGCGATTGTCTGATTGCAATTGTCTGATTGCGATTGTGTGATTGTGATTGTATGATTGTGATTGTATGACTGTGATTGTATCATTGTGATTGTATGATTATGATTGTATGATTGTGATTCTATGATTGTGATTGTAGGATTGTGATTGTACAACTGCGATTGTCTGATTGCGATTGTGTGATTGTGATTGTATGATTGTGTTTGTGTGATTGCGTTTGTATGAGTCTAATTGTATGCATGTGAATGTATAATTCTGATTGTATGTTTGTGATAATATGATTGCGATTGTATGATTGCAATTGTATGATTGTGATTGTATGATTGTTATTGTATGATTGTGATTGTATGATTGTGATTGTATGATTGTGATTGTATGATTGTGATTGTACAATTGCGATTGTCTGATTACGATTGTCTGATTGCGATTGTGTGATTGTGATTGTATGATTGTGATTGTGTGATTGCGTTTGTATGATTCTAATTGTATGCATGTGAATGTATAATTCTGATTGTATGTTTGTGATAATATGATTTCGATTGTATGATTGCGATTGTATGATTGCGATTGTACGATTGTGATTGTATGATTGTTATTGTATGATTGTGATTGTATGATTGTGATTGTATGATTGTGATTGTATGATTGTGATTGTATGATTGTGATTGTATGATTGTGATTGTATGATTGCGATTGTATGATTGCGATTGTCTGATTGCGATTGTGTGATTGCGAATGTATGATTGTGATTGTATGATTGTGATTCTATGATTGTGATTGTATGATTGTGATTGTATGATTGTGATTGTATGATTGTGATTCTATGATTGTGATTGTATGATTGTGATGGTATGATTGTGATGGTGTGATTGTGATTGCATGATTATGATTGCATGATTGTGATTGTATGATTGTGATTGTGTGATTGCGTTTGTATGATTCTAATTGTATGCATGTGAATGTATAATTCTGATTGCATGTTTGTGATAATATGATTTCGATTGTATGATTGCGATTGTATGATTGCGATTGTATGATTGTGATTGTATGATTGTTATTGTATGATTGTGATTGTATGATTGTGATTGTATGATTGTGATTGTATGATTGTGATTGTATGATTGTGATTGTATGAGTGTGATTGTATGATTGCGATTGTCTGATTGCGATTGTGTGATTGCGAATGTATGATTGTGATTGTATGATTGTGATTCTATGATTGTGATTGTATGATTGTGATTGTATGACTGTGATTGTATGATTGTGATTGTATGATTGTGATTGTATGATTGTGATGGCGTGATTGTGATTGCATGATTGTGATTGCATGATTGTGATTGTATGATTGTGATTGTGTGATTGCGTTTGTATGATGCTAATTGTATGCATGTGAATGTATAATTCTGATTATATGTTTGTGATAATATGATTGCGATTGTAGGATTGTGATTGTATGATTGTGATTGTAAGATTGTAATTGTATGATTGTGATTGTATGACTGTGATTGTATCATTGTGATTGTATGATTGTGATTGTATGATTGTGATTCTATGATTGTGATTGTAGGATTGTGATTGTACAACTGCGATTGTCTGATTGCGATTGTGTGATTGTGATTGTATGATTGCGTTTGTGTGATTGCGTTTGTATGAGTCTAATTGTATGCATGTGAATGTATAATTCTGATTGTATGTTTGTGATAATATGATTTCGATTGTATGATTGCGATTGTATGATTGCGATTGTACGATTGTGATTGTATGATTGTTATTGTATGATTGTGATTGTATGATTGTGATTGTATGATTGTGATTGTATGATTGTGATTGTATGATTGTGATTGTATGATTGTGATTGTATGATTGTGATTGTATGATTGCGATTGTCTGATTGCGATTGTGTGATTGCGAATGTATGATTGTGATTGTATGATTGTGATTCTATGATTGTGATTGTATGATTGTGATTGTATGATTGTGATTGTATGATTGTGATTCTATGATTGTGTTTGTATGATTGCGATTGTATGATTGTGATGGTATGATTGTGATGGTGTGATTGTGATTGCATGATTGTGATTGCATGATTGTGATTGTATGATTGTGATTGTGTGATTGCGTTTGTATGATGCTAATTGTATGCATGTGAATGTATAATTCTGATTGTATGTTTGTGATAATATGATTGCGACTGTAGGATTGTGATTGTATGATTGTGATTGTAAGATTGTAATTGTATGATTGTGATTGTATGACTGTGATTGTATCATTGTGATTGTATGATTGCGTTTGTATGATGCTAATTGTATGCATGTGAATGTATAATTCTGATTGTATGTTTGTGATGATATGATTGCGATTGTAGGATTGTGATGGTATGATTGTGATGGTGTGATTGTGATTGCATGATTGTGATTGCATGATTGTGATTGTATGATTGTGATTGTGTGATTGCGTTTGTATGATTCTAATTGTATGCATGTGAATGTATAATTCTGATTGTATGTTTGTGATAATATGATTGCGATTGTATGATTGCAATTGTATGATTGTGATTGTATGATTGTTATTGTATGATTGTGATTGTATGATTGTGATTGTATGATTGTGATTGTATGATTGTGATTGTATGATTGTGATTGTATGATTGTGATTGTATGATTGTGATTGTACAATTGCGATTGTCTGATTGCAATTGTCTGATTGCGATTGTGTGATTGTGATTGTATGATTGTGATTGTATGACTGTGATTGTATCATTGTGATTGTATGATTGTGATTGTATGATTGTGATTCTATGATTGTGATTGTAGGATTGTGATTGTACAACTGCGATTGTCTGATTGCGATTGTGTGATTGTGATTGTATGATTGTGTTTGTGTGATTGCGTTTGTATGAGTCTAATTGTATGCATGTGAATGTATAATTCTGATTGTATGTTTGTGATAATATGATTGCGATTGTATGATTGCAATTGTATGATTGTGATTGTATGATTGTTATTGTATGATTGTGATTGTATGATTGTGATTGTATGATTGTGATTGTATGATTGTGATTGTATGATTGTGATTGTACAATTGCGATTGTCTGATTACGATTGTCTGATTGCGATTGTGTGATTGTGATTGTATGATTGTGATTGTGTGATTGCGTTTGTATGATTCTAATTGTATGCATGTGAATGTATAATTCTGATTGTATGTTTGTGATAATATGATTTCGATTGTATGATTGCGATTGTAAGATTGCGATTGTACGATTGTGATTGTATGATTGTTATTGTATGATTGTGATTGTATGATTGTGATTGTATGATTGTGATTGTATGATTGTGATTGTATGATTGTGATTGTATGATTGTGATTGTATGATTGCGATTGTATGATTGCGATTGTCTGATTGCGATTGTGTGATTGCGAATGTATGATTGTGATTGTATGATTGTGATTCTATGATTGTGATTGTATGATTGTGATTGTATGATTGTGATTGTATGATTGTGATTCTATGATTGTGATTGTATGATTGTGATGGTATGATTGTGATGGTGTGATTGTGATTGCATGATTATGATTGCATGATTGTGATTGTATGATTGTGATTGTGTGATTGCGTTTGTATGATTCTAATTGTATGCATGTGAATGTATAATTCTGATTGTATGTTTGTGATAATATGATTTCGATTGTATGATTGCGATTGTATGATTGCGATTGTATGATTGTGATTGTATGATTGCGATTGTATGATTGCAATTGTATGATTGTGATTGTATGATTGTTATTGTATGATTGTGATTGTATGATTGTGATTGTGTGATTGCGTTTGTATGATTCTAATTGTATGCATGTGAATGTATAATTCTGATTGTATGTTTGTGATAATATGATTTCGATTGTATGATTGCGATTGTATGATTGCGATTGTATGATTGCGATTGTATGATTGTGATTGTATGATTGTTATTGTATGATTGTGATTGTATGATTGTGATTGTATGATTGTGATTGTATGATTGTGATTGTATGATTGTGATTGTATGATTGCGATTGTCTGATTGCGATTGTGTGATTGCGAATGTATGATTGTGATTGTATGATTGTGATTCTATGATTGTGATTGTATGATTGTGATTGTATGATTGTGATTGTATGATTGTGATTCTATGATTGTGATTGTATGATTGTGATTGTATGATTGTGATGGTATGATTGTGATGGTGTGATTGTGATTGCATGATTGTGATTGCATGATTGTGATTGTATGATTGTGATTGTGTGATTGCATTTGTATGATGCTAATTGTATGCATGTGAATGTATAATTCTGATTGTATGTTTGTGATGATATGATTGCGATTGTAGGATTGTGATGGTATGATTGTGATGGTGTGATTGTGATTGCATGATTGTGATTGCATGATTGTGATTGTATGATTGTGATTGTGTGATTGCGTTTGTATGATTCTAATTGAATGCATGTGAATGTATAATTCTGATTGTATGTTTGTGATAATATGATTGCGATTGTATGATTGCAATTGTATGATTGTGATTGTATGATTGTTATTGTATGATTGTGATTGTATGATTGTGATTGTATGATTGTGATTGTATGATTGTGATTGTATGATTGTGATTGTATGATTGTGATTGTACAATTGCGATTGTCTGATTGCAATTGTCTGATTGCGATTGTGTGATTGTGATTGTATGATTGTGATTGTATGACTGTGATTGTATCATTGTGATTGTATGATTGTGATTGTATGATTGTGATTCTATGATTGTGATTGTAGGATTGTGATTGTACAACTGCGATTGTCTGATTGCGATTGTGTGATTGTGATTGTATGATTGTGTTTGTGTGATTGCGTTTGTATGAGTCTAATTGTATGCATGTGAATGTATAATTCTGATTGTATGTTTGTGATAATATGATTGCGATTGTATGATTGCAATTGTATGATTGTGATTGTATGATTGTTATTGTATGATTGTGATTGTATGATTGTGATTGTATGATTGTGATTGTATGATTGTGATTGTACAATTGCGATTGTCTGATTACGATTGTCTGATTGCGATTGTGTGATTGTGATTGTATGATTGTGATTGTGTGATTGCGTTTGTATGATTCTAATTGTATGCATGTGAATGTATAATTCTGATTGTATGTTTGTGATAATATGATTTCGATTGTATGATTGCGATTGTATGATTGCGATTGTACGATTGTGATTGTATGATTGTTATTGTATGATTGTGATTGTATGATTGTGATTGTATGATTGTGATTGTATGATTGTGATTGTATGATTGTGATTGTATGATTGTGATTGTATGATTGCGATTGTATGATTGCGATTGTCTGATTGCGATTGTGTGATTGCGAATGTATGATTGTGATTGTATGATTGTGATTCTATGATTGTGATTGTATGATTGTGATTGTATGATTGTGATTCTATGATTGTGATTGTATGATTGTGATGGTATGATTGTGATGGTGTGATTGTGATTGCATGATTATGATTGCATGATTGTGATTGTATGATTGTGATTGTGTGATTGCGTTTGTATGATTCTAATTGTATGCATGTGAATGTATAATTCTGATTGCATGTTTGTGATAATATGATTTCGATTGTATGATTGCGATTGTATGATTGCGATTGTATGATTGTGATTGTATGATTGTTATTGTATGATTGTGATTGTATGATTGTGATTGTATGATTGTGATTGTATGATTGTGATTGTATGATTGTGATTGTATGAGTGTGATTGTATGATTGCGATTGTCTGATTGCGATTGTGTGATTGCGAATGTATGATTGTGATTGTATGATTGTGATTCTATGATTGTGATTGTATGATTGTGATTGTATGACTGTGATTGTATGATTGTGATTGTATGATTGTGATTGTATGATTGTGATGGCGTGATTGTGATTGCATGATTGTGATTGCATGATTGTGATTGTATGATTGTGATTGTGTGATTGCGTTTGTATGATGCTAATTGTATGCATGTGAATGTATAATTCTGATTATATGTTTGTGATAATATGATTGCGATTGTAGGATTGTGATTGTATGATTGTGATTGTAAGATTGTAATTGTATGATTGTGATTGTATGACTGTGATTGTATCATTGTGATTGTATGATTGTGATTGTATGATTGTGATTCTATGATTGTGATTGTAGGATTGTGATTGTACAACTGCGATTGTCTGATTGCGATTGTGTGATTGTGATTGTATGATTGTGTTTGTGTGATTGCGTTTGCATGATTCTAATTGTATGCATGTGAATGTATAATTCTGATTGTATGTTTGTGATAATATGATTGCGATTGTATGATTGCAATTGTATGATTGTGATTGTATGATTGTTATTGTATGATTGTGATTGTATGATTGTGATTGTATGATTGTGATTCTATGATTGTGATTGTATGATTGTGATTGTATGATTGTGATTGTACAATTGCGATTGTCTGATTGCAATTGTCTGATTGCGATTGTGTGATTGTGATTGTATGATTGTGATTGTATGACTGTGATTGTATCATTGTGATTGTATGATTGTGATTGTATGATTGTGATTCTATGATTGTGATTGTAGGATTGTGATTGTACAACTGCGATTGTCTGATTGCGATTGTGTGATTGTGATTGTATGATTGCGTTTGTGTGATTGCGTTTGTATGAGTCTAATTGTATGCATGTGAATGTATAATTCTGATTGTATGTTTGTGATAATATGATTGCGATTGTATGATTGCAATTGTATGATTGTGATTGTATGATTGTTATTGTATGATTGTGATTGTATGATTGTGATTGTATGATTGTGATTGTATGATTGTGATTGTACAATTGCGATTGTCTGATTACGATTGTCTGATTGCGATTGTGTGATTGTGATTGTATGATTGTGATTGTGTGATTGCGTTTGTATGATTCTAATTGTATGCATGTGAATGTATAATTCTGATTGTATGTTTGTGATAATATGATTTCGATTGTATGATTGCGATTGTATGATTGCGATTGTACGATTGTGATTGTATGATTGTTATTGTATGATTGTGATTGTATGATTGTGATTGTATGATTGTGATTGTATGATTGTGATTGTATGATTGTGATTCTATGATTGTGATTGTATGATTGTGATTGTATGATTGCGATTGTCTGATTGCGATTGTGTGATTGCGAATGTATGATTGTGATTGTATGATTGTTATTGTATGATTGTGATTGTATGACTGTGATTGTATGATTGTGATTGTATGATTGTGATTCTATGATTGTGATTGTAGGATTGTGATTGTACAACTGCGATTGTCTGATTGCGATTGTGTGATTGTGATTGTATGATTGTGTTTGTGTGATTGCGTTTGTATGAGTCTAATTGTATGCATGTGAATGTATAATTCTGGTGGTATGTTTGTGATAATATGATTGCGATTGTATGATTGCAATTGTATGATTGTGATTGTATGATTGTTATTGTATGATTGTGATTGTATGATTGTGATTGTATGATTGTGATTGTATGATTGTGATTGTATGATTGTGATTGTACAATTGCGATTGTCTGATTACGATTGTCTGATTGCGATTGTGTGATTGTGATTGTATGATTGTGATTGTGTGATTGCGTTTGTATGATTCTAATTGTATGCATGTGAATGTATAATTCTGATTGTATGTTTGTGATAATATGATTTCGATTGTATGATTGCGATTGTAAGATTGCGATTGTACGATTGTGATTGTATGATTGTTATTGTATGATTGTGATTGTATGATTGTGATTGTATGATTGTGATTGTATGATTGTGATTGTATGATTGTGATTGTATGATTGTGATTGTATGATTGCGATTGTATGATTGCGATTGTCTGATTGCGATTGTGTGATTGCGAATGTATGATTGTGATTGTATGATTGTGATTCTATGATTGTGATTGTATGATTGTGATTGTATGATTGTGATTGTATGATTGTGATTCTATGATTGTGATTGTATGATTGTGATGGTATGATTGTGATGGTGTGATTGTGATTGCATGATTATGATTGCATGATTGTGATTGTATAATTGTGATTGTGTGATTGCGTTTGTATGATTCTAATTGTATGCATGTGAATGTATAATTCTGATTGTATGTTTGTGATAATATGATTTCGATTGTATGATTGCGATTGTATGATTGCGATTGTATGATTGTGATTGTATGATTGCGATTGTATGATTGCAATTGTATGATTGTGATTGTATGATTGTTATTGTATGATTGTGATTGTATGATTGTGATTGTGTGATTGCGTTTGTATGATTCTAATTGTATGCATGTGAATGTATAATTCTGATTGTATGTTTGTGATAATATGATTTCGATTGTATGATTGCGATTGTATGATTGCGATTGTATGATTGCGATTGTATGATTGTGATTGTATGATTGTTATTGTATGATTGTGATTGTATGATTGTGATTGTATGATTGTGATTGTATGATTGTGATTGTATGATTGTGATTGTATGATTGCGATTGTCTGATTGCGATTGTGTGATTGCGAATGTATGATTGTGATTGTATGATTGTGATTCTATGATTGTGATTGTATGATTGTGATTGTATGATTGTGATTGTATGATTGTGATTCTATGATTGTGATTGTATGATTGTGATTGTATGATTGTGATGGTATGATTGTGATGGTGTGATTGTGATTGCATGATTGTGATTGCATGATTGTGATTGTATGATTGTGATTGTGTGATTGCATTTGTATGATGCTAATTGTATGCATGTGAATGTATAATTCTGATTGTATGTTTGTGATGATATGATTGCGATTGTAGGATTGTGATGGTATGATTGTGATGGTGTGATTGTGATTGCATGATTGTGATTGCATGATTGTGATTGTATGATTGTGATTGTGTGATTGCGTTTGTATGATTCTAATTGTATGCATGTGAATGTATAATTCTGATTGTATGTTTGTGATAATATGATTGCGATTGTATGATTGCAATTGTATGATTGTGATTGTATGATTGTGATTGTATGACTGTGATTGTATCATTGTGATTGTATGATTGTGATTGTATGATTGTGATTCTATGATTGTGATTGTAGGATTGTGATTGTACAACTGCGATTGTCTGATTGCGATTGTGTGATTGTGATTGTATGATTGTGTTTGTGTGATTGCGTTTGTATGAGTCTAATTGTATGCATGTGAATGTATAATTCTGATTGTATGTTTGTGATAATATGATTGCGATTGTATGATTGCAATTGTATGATTGTGATTGTATGATTGTTATTGTATGATTGTGATTGTATGATTGTGATTGTATGATTGTGATTGTATGATTGTGATTGTACAATTGCGATTGTCTGATTACGATTGTCTGATTGCGATTGTGTGATTGTGATTGTATGATTGTGATTGTGTGATTGCGTTTGTATGATTCTAATTGTATGCATGTGAATGTATAATTCTGATTGTATGTTTGTGATAATATGATTTCGATTGTATGATTGCGATTGTATGATTGCGATTGTACGATTGTGATTGTATGATTGTTATTGTATGATTGTGATTGTATGATTGTGATTGTATGATTGTGATTGTATGATTGTGATTGTATGATTGTGATTGTATGATTGTGATTGTATGATTGCGATTGTATGATTGCGATTGTCTGATTGCGATTGTGTGATTGCGAATGTATGATTGTGATTGTATGATTGTGATTCTATGATTGTGATTGTATGATTGTGATTGTATGATTGTGATTGTATGATTGTGATTCTATGATTGTGATTGTATGATTGTGATGGTATGATTGTGATGGTGTGATTGTGATTGCATGATTATGATTGCATGATTGTGATTGTATGATTGTGATTGTGTGATTGCGTTTGTATGATTCTAATTGTATGCATGTGAATGTATAATTCTGATTGCATGTTTGTGATAATATGATTTCGATTGTATGATTGCGATTGTATGATTGCGATTGTATGATTGTGATTGTATGATTGTTATTGTATGATTGTGATTGTATGATTGTGATTGTATGATTGTGATTGTATGATTGTGATTGTATGATTGTGATTGTATGAGTGTGATTGTATGATTGCGATTGTCTGATTGCGATTGTGTGATTGCGAATGTATGATTGTGATTGTATGATTGTGATTCTATGATTGTGATTGTATGATTGTGATTGTATGACTGTGATTGTATGATTGTGATTGTATGATTGTGATTGTATGATTGTGATGGCGTGATTGTGATTGCATGATTGTGATTGCATGATTGTGATTGTATGATTGTGATTGTGTGATTGCGTTTGTATGATGCTAATTGTATGCATGTGAATGTATAATTCTGATTATATGTTTGTGATAATATGATTGCGATTGTAGGATTGTGATTGTATGATTGTGATTGTAAGATTGTAATTGTATGATTGTGATTGTATGACTGTGATTGTATCATTGTGATTGTATGATTGTGATTGTATGATTGTGATTCTATGATTGTGATTGTAGGATTGTGATTGTACAACTGCGATTGTCTGATTGCGATTGTGTGATTGTGATTGTATGATTGTGTTTGTGTGATTGCGTTTGCATGATTCTAATTGTATGCATGTGAATGTATAATTCTGATTGTATGTTTGTGATAATATGATTGCGATTGTATGATTGCAATTGTATGATTGTGATTGTATGATTGTTATTGTATGATTGTGATTGTATGATTGTGATTGTATGATTGTGATTCTATGATTGTGATTGTATGATTGTGATTGTATGATTGTGATTGTACAATTGCGATTGTCTGATTGCAATTGTCTGATTGCGATTGTGTGATTGTGATTGTATGATTGTGATTGTATGACTGTGATTGTATCATTGTGATTGTATGATTGTGATTGTATGATTGTGATTCTATGATTGTGATTGTAGGATTGTGATTGTACAACTGCGATTGTCTGATTGCGATTGTGTGATTGTGATTGTATGATTGCGTTTGTGTGATTGCGTTTGTATGAGTCTAATTGTATGCATGTGAATGTATAATTCTGATTGTATGTTTGTGATAATATGATTGCGATTGTATGATTGCAATTGTATGATTGTGATTGTATGATTGTTATTGTATGATTGTGATTGTATGATTGTGATTGTATGATTGTGATTGTATGATTGTGATTGTACAATTGCGATTGTCTGATTACGATTGTCTGATTGCGATTGTGTGATTGTGATTGTATGATTGTGATTGTGTGATTGCGTTTGTATGATTCTAATTGTATGCATGTGAATGTATAATTCTGATTGTATGTTTGTGATAATATGATTTCGATTGTATGATTGCGATTGTATGATTGCGATTGTACGATTGTGATTGTATGATTGTTATTGTATGATTGTGATTGTATGATTGTGATTGTATGATTGTGATTGTATGATTGTGATTGTATGATTGTGATTCTATGATTGTGATTGTATGATTGTGATTGTATGATTGCGATTGTCTGATTGCGATTGTGTGATTGCGAATGTATGATTGTGATTGTATGATTGTGATTCTATGATTGTGATTGTATGATTGTGATTGTATGATTGTGATTGTATGATTGTGATTCTATGATTGTGTTTGTATGATTACGATTGTATGATTGTGATGGTATGATTGTGATGGTGTGATTGTGATTGCATGATTGTGATTGCATGATTGTGATTGTATGATTGTGATTGTGTGATTGCGTTTGTATGATGCTAATTGTATGCATGTGAATGTATAATTCTGATTGTATGTTTGTGATAATATGATTGCGACTGTAGGATTGTGATTGTATGATTGTGATTGTAAGATTGTAATTGTATGATTGTGATTGTATGACTGTGATTGTATCATTGTGATTGTATGATTGCGTTTGTATGATGCTAATTGTATGCATGTGAATGTATAATTCTGATTGTATGTTTGTGATAATATGATTGCGATTGTATGATTGCGATTGTCTGATTGCGATTGTGTGATTGTGATTGTATGATTGTGATTGTGTGATTGCGTTTGTATGATTCTAATTGTATGCATGTGAATGTATAATTCTGATTGTATGTTTGTGATAATATGATTTCGATTGTATGATTGCGATTGTAAGATTGCGATTGTACGATTGTGATTGTATGATTGTTATTGTATGATTGTGATTGTATGATTGTGATTGTATGATTGTGAATGTATGATTGTGATTGTATGATTGTGATTGTATGATTGTGATTGTATGATTGCGATTGTATGATTGCGATTGTCTGATTGCGATTGTGTGATTGCGAATGTATGATTGTGATTGTATGATTGTGATTCTATGATTGTGATTGTATGATTGTGATTGTATGATTGTGATTGTATGATTGTGATTCTATGATTGTGATTGTATGATTGTGATGGTATGATTGTGATGGTGTGATTGTGATTGCATGATTATGATTGCATGATTGTGATTGTATGATTGTGATTGTGTGATTGCGTTTGTATGATTCTAATTGTATGCATGTGAATGTATAATTCTGATTGTATGTTTGTGATAATATGATTTCGATTGTATGATTGCGATTGTATGATTGCGATTGTATGATTGCGATTGTATGATTGCGATTGTATGATTGTGATTGTATGATTGTTATTGTATGATTGTGATTGTATGATTGTGATTGTATGATTGTGATTGTATGATTGTGATTGTATGATTGCGATTGTCTGATTGCGATTGTGTGATTGCGAATGTATGATTGTGATTGTATGATTGTGATTCTATGATTGTGATTGTATGATTGTGATTGTATGATTGTGATTGTATGATTGTGATTCTATGATTGTGATTGTATGATTGTGATTGTATGATTGTGATGGTATGATTGTGATGGTGTGATTGTGATTGCATGATTGTGATTGCATGATTGTGATTGT
Organism: Megachile rotundata; assembly: GCF_050947335.1. NCBI lineage: Eukaryota > Metazoa > Arthropoda > Insecta > Hymenoptera > Megachilidae > Megachile > Megachile rotundata. Next base: position 429,177 of record NC_134994.1, read on the forward strand.
ATGATTGTGATTGTGTGATTGCATTTGTATGATGCTAATTGTATGCATGTGAATGTATAATTCTGATTGTATGTTTGTGATGATATGATTGCGATTGTAGGATTGTGATGGTATGATTGTGATGGTGTGATTGTGATTGCATGATTGTGATTGCATGATTGTGATTGTATGATTGTGATTGTGTGATTGCGTTTGTATGATTCTAATTGTATGCATGTGAATGTATAATTCTGATTGTATGTTTGTGATAATATGATTGCGATTGTATGATTGCAATTGTATGATAGTGATTGTATGATTGTTATTGTATGATTGTGATTGTATGATTGCGATTGTATGATTGTGATTGTATGATTGTGATTGTATGATTGTGATTGTATGATTGTGATTGTACAATTGCGATTGTCTGATTGCAATTGTCTGATTGCGATTGTGTGATTGTGATTGTATGATTGTGATTGTATGACTGTGATTGTACCATTGTGATTGTATGATTGTGATTGTATGATTGTGATTCTATGATTGTGATTGTAGGATTGTGATTGTACAACTGCGATTGTCTGATTGCGATTGTGTGATTGTGATTGTATGATTGTGTTTGTGTGATTGCGTTTGTATGAGTCTAATTGTATGCATGTGAATGTATAATTCTGATTGTATGTTTGTGATAATATGATTGCGATTGTATGATTGCAATTGTATGATTGTGATTGTATGATTGTTATTGTATGATTGTGATTGTATGATTGTGATTGTATGATTGTGATTGTATGATTGTGATTGTACAATTGCGATTGTCTGATTACGATTGTCTGATTGCGATTGTGTGATTGTGATTGTATGATTGTGATTGTGTGATTGCGTTTGTATGATTCTAATTGTATGCATGTGAATGTATAATTCTGATTGTATGTTTGTGATAATATGATTTCGATTGTATGATTGCGATTGTATGATTGCGATTGTACGATTGTGATTGTATGATTGTTATTGTATGATTGTGATTGTATGATTGTGATTGTATGATTGTGATTGTATGATTGTGATTGTATGATTGTGATTGTATGATTGTGATTGTATGATTGCGATTGTATGATTGCGATTGTCTGATTGCGATTGTGTGATTGCGAATGTATGATTGTGATTGTATGATTGTGATTCTATGATTGTGATTGTATGATTGTGATTGTATGATTGTGATTGTATGATTGTGATTCTATGATTGTGATTGTATGATTGTGATGGTATGATTGTGATGGTGTGATTGTGATTGCATGATTATGATTGCATGATTGTGATTGTATGATTGTGATTGTGTGATTGCGTTTGTATGATTCTAATTGTATGCATGTGAATGTATAATTCTGATTGTATGTTTGTGATAATATGATTTCGATTGTATGATTGCGATTGTATGATTGCGATTGTATGATTGTGATTGTATGATTGTTATTGTATGATTGTGATTGTATGATTGTGATTGTATGATTGTGATTGTATGATTGTGATTGTATGATTGTGATGGTATGATTGTGATGGTGTGATTGTGATTGCATGATTGTGATTGCATGATTGTGATTGTATGATTGTGATTGTGTGATTGCGTTTGTATGATGCTAATTGTATGCATGTGAATGTATAATTCTGATTGTATGTTTGTGATAATATGATTGCGACTGTAGGATTGTGATTGTATGATTGTGATTGTAAGATTGTAATTGTATGATTGTGATTGTATGACTGTGATTGTATCATTGTGATTGTATGATTGCGTTTGTATGATGCTAATTGTATGCATGTGAATGTATAATTCTGATTGTATGTTTGTGATAATATGATTGCGATTGTATGATTGCGATTGTATGATTGTTATTGTATGATTGTGATTGTATGATTGTGATTGTATGATTGTGATTGTATGATTGTGAATGTGTGATTGCGTTTGTATGATTCTAATTGTATGCATGTGAATATATAATTCTGATTGTATGTTTGTGATAATATGATTGCGATTGTATGATTGCAATTGTATGATTGTGATTGTATGATTGTTATTGTATGATTGTGATTGTATGATTGTGATTGTGTGATTGCGTTTGTATGATTCTAATTGTATGCATGTGAATGTATAATTCTGATTGTATGTTTGTGATAATATGATTTCGATTGTATGATTGCGATTGTATGATTGCGATTGTATGATTGTGATTGTATGATTGTGATTGTATGATTGTGATTGTATGATTGCGATTGTCTGATTGCGATTGTGTGATTGCGAATGTATGATTGTGATTGTATGATTGTGATTCTATGGTTGTGATTGTATGATTGTGATTGTATGATTGTGATTGTATGATTGTGATTCTATGATTGTGATTGTATGATTGTGATTGTATGATTGTGATGGTATGATTGTGATGGTGTGATTGTGATTGCATGATTGTGATTGCATGATTGTGATTGCATGATTGTGATTGTGTGATTGCGTTTGTATGATGCTAATTGTATGCATGTGAATGTATAATTCTGATTGTATGTTTGTGATAATATGATTGCGTTTGTAGGATTGTGATGGTATGATTGTGATGGTGTGATTGTGATTGCATGATTGTGATTGCATGATTGTGATTGTATGATTGTGATTGTGTGATTGCGTTTGTATGATTCTAATTGTATGCATGTGAATGTATAATTCTGATTGTATGTTTGTGATAATATGATTGCGATTGTATGATTGTGACTGTATGATTGTGATTGTTAGATTGTGATTGTATGATTGTGTTTGTATGATTGCGATTGTATGATTATGATTGTGTGAATGTGATTGTATGATTGTTATTGTATGATTGTGATTGTATGATTGTGATTGTATGATTGCGATTGTATGATTGGGATTGTATGATTGTGATTGTACAATTGCGATTGTCCGATTGCGATTGTCTGATTGCGATTGTGTGATTGTGATTGCATGATTGTGATTGTGTGATTGCGTTTGTATGATTCTAATTGTATGCATGTGAATGTATAATTCTGATTGTATGTTTGTGATAATATGATTGCGATTGTATGATTGCGATTGTATGATTGCGATTGTATGATTGCGATTGTATGATTGCGATTGTATGATTGCGATTGTATGATTGCGATTGTATGATTGTTATTGTATGATTGTGATTGTATGATTGTGATTGTATGATTGTGATTGTATGATTGTGATTGTATGATTGTGATTGTATGATTGTGATTTTATGATTGTGATTGTATGATTGTGATTGTATGATTGTGATTGTATGATTGTGATTGTATGATTGTGATTGTACGATTGTGGTTCTATGATTGTGATTGTATGATTGTTATTGTATGATTGCGATTGTATGATTGCGATTGCATGATTGTGATTGTATGATTCTTATTGCATGATTGTGATTGTATGATTGTTATTGCATGATTGTGATTGTATGATTGTAATTGTACGATTGTGATTGTATGATTGTGATTGTATGATTGTACTTGCGTGATTGTGATTGTGTGATTGTGAATATATAATTGTATTTGAGTGACTGTGATTGCCGGATTGCTATTGTATAATTCTGATTGTATGATAGTGACTGTGTGATTGTGATTGTACGATTGTGGTTCTATGATTGTGATTGTATGATTGTTATTGTATGATTGTGATTGTATGATTGTGATTGTATGATTGTGATTGTATGATTGTGATTGTATGATTGTGATTGTATGATTGTGATTGTATGATTGTGATTGTACAATTGCGATTGTCTGATTGCGATTGTCTGATTGCGATTGTGTGATTGTGATTGTATGATTGTGATTGTGTGATTGCGTTTGTATGATTCTAATTGTATGCATGTGAATGTATAATTCTGATTGTATGTTTGTGATAATATGATTGCGATTGTATGATTGCGATTGTATGATTGTGATTGTATGATTGTTATTGTATGATTGTGATTGTATGATTGTGATTGTATGATTGTGATTGTATGATTGTGATTGTATGATTGTGATTGTATGATTGCGATTGTCTCATTGCGATTGTGTGATTGCGAATGTATGATTGTGATTGTATGATTGTGATTGTGTGATTGCGTTTGTATGATGCTAATTGTATGCATGTGAATGTATAATTCTGATTGTATGTTTGTGATAATATGATTGTGATTGTATGATTGAGATTGTATGATTGTGATTGTATGATTGCGATTGTCTGATTGCGATTGTGTGATTGCGAATGTATGATTGTGATTGTATGATTGTGATTCTATGATTGTGATTGTATGATTGTGATTGTATGATTGTGATTGTATGATTGTGATTCTATGATTGTGTTTGTATGATTGTGATTGTATGATTGTGATGGTATGATTGTGATGGTGTGATTGTGATTGCATGATTGTGATTGCATGATTGTGATTGTATGATTGTGATTGTGTGATTGCGTTTGTATGATGCTAATTGTATGCATGTGAATGTATAATTCTGATTGTATGTTTTTGATAATATGATTGCGATTGTAGGATTGTGATGGTATGATTGTGATGGTGTGATTGTGATTGCATGATTGTGATTGCATGATTGTGATTGTATGATTGTGATTGTGTGATTGCGTTTGTATGATTCTAATTGTATGCATGTGAATGTATAATTCTGATTGTATGTTTGTGATAATATGATTGCGATTGTATGATTGTGACTGTATGATTGTGATTGTTAGATTGTGATTGTATGATTGTGTTTGTATGATTGCGATTGTATGATTATGATTGTGTGAATGTGATTGTATGATTGTTATTGTATGATTGTGATTGTATGATTGTGATTGTATGATTGTGATTGTATGATTGTGATTGTATGATTGTGATTGTATGATTGTGATTGTACAATTGCGATTGTCCGATTGCGATTGTCTGATTGCGATTGTGTGATTGTGATTGTATGATTGTGATTGTGTGATTGCGTTTGTATGATTCTAATTGTATGCATGTGAATGTATAATTCTGATTGTATGTTTGTGATAATATGATTGCGATTGTATGATTGCGATTGTATGATTGCGATTGTATGATTGCGATTGTATGATTGTTATTGTATGATTGTGATTGTATGATTGTGATTGTATGATTGTGATTGTATGATTGTGATTGTATGATTGTGATTGTATGATTGTGATTTTATAATTGTGATTGTATGATTGTGATTGTATGATTGTGATTGTATGATTGTGATTGTATGATTGTGATTGTATGATTGTGATTGTATGATTGTGATTGTATGATTGTGATTGTATGATGCGATTGTCTGATTGCGATTGTGTGATTGTGACTGTATGATTGTGATTGTATGATTGTGATTCTATGATTGTGATTGTATGATTGTAATTGTATGAATGTGATTGTATGATTGTGATTGAATGATTGTGATTGTGTGATTGCGTTTGTATGATTCTAATTGTATGCATGTGAATGTATAATTCTGATTGTATGATTGTGATTGTATGATTGCGATTGTGTGATTGTGATTGTATGATTGTGATTGTATGATTGTGATTCTATGATTGTGATTGTATGATTGCGATTGTCTGATTGCGATTGTGTGATTGTGAATGTGTGATTGTGATTGTATGATTGTGATTCTATGATTGTGGTTGTATGATTGTGATTGTATGATTGTGATTATATGATTGTGAATGTATGATTGTGATTGTATGATTGTGATTGTATGATTGTGATCGTATGATTGTGATTATATGATTGTGATTGTATGATTGTGATTGTATGACTGTGATTGTATGACTGTGATTGTATGACTGTGATTGTATAATTGTGATTGTATAATTGTGATTGCATGATTGTGATTGCATGATTGTCATTGTACGATTGTGGTTGTACGATTGTGATTGTAGGATTGTGATTGTATGATTATGATTGTATGATTGTGATTGTATGATTGTGATTGTATGATTGTGATTGTATGATTGTGATTGTATGATTGTGATTGTATGATTGTGATTGTATGATTGTGATTGTATGATTGTGATTGTATGATTGCGATTGTAGGATTGTGATTGTATGATTGTGATTGTATGATTTTGATTGTATAATAGTTATTGTGTGATAGTGATTGTGTGATTGTGACTGCATGATTGTGATTCTATGATTGTGATTGTATGATTGTAATGGTGTGATTGTGATTGCATGATTGTGATTGCATGATTGTGATTGTATGATTGTGATTGTAGGATTGTAATTGTACGATTGTGATTGTATTATTTTGATTGTATAATTGTGATTGTATGAATGTGATTGTATGATTGTGATTGTATGATTGTGATTGTTTGATTGTGATTGTATGATTATGATTGCATGATTGCGATTGTCTGATTGCGATTGTGTGATTGTGACTGTATGATTTTAATTGTATGATTGTGATTGTATGATTGAGATTGTACGATTGTGGTTGTTGTGATTGTGTTGCTATGTTTCTCTATGTATGACTGTGATTGTATCATAGTGATTGTGTGATTGTGGTTGTCTGATTGTGATTGTATGATTGCGAATGCAGGATTGTGATTGTATGATTTTGTTAGTGTGATTGTGATCCTATGATTCTCATTGTATAACTGTGATTGTATGATAGTGATTGCGTGATTGTGGTTGTCTGATTCTGATTGTATGATTGCGAATGCAGGATTGTGATTGTGATTGTATGATTGCGATTGTATGATTGCGATTGTATGATTGCGATTCTATGATTGCGATTGTATGATTGCGATTGTATGATTGTGATTGTATGATTGTGATTGTATGATTGTGCTTGTATGATTGTGATTCTATGATTGTGATTGTAGGATTATGATTGTATGATTGCGATTGTCTGATTGCGATTGTGTGATTGTGAATGTATGATTGCGATTGTATGATTGCGATTGTATGATTGCGAGTGTATGATTGCGAGTGTATGATTGCGAGTGTATGATTGTGATTGTATGATTGTGATTGTATGATTGTGATTGTATGATTGTGATTGTATCTTTGTGATTGTATGATTGTGATTGTATGATTGTGATTGTTTGATTGTTATTGTGTGATTGCGTTTGTATGATTCTAATTGTATGCATGTGAATGTATAATTCTGATTGTATGTTTGTGATAATATGTTTGCGATTGTATGATTGAGATTGTATGATTGTGATTGTGTGACTGTGATTGTATGATTGTGATTGTATGATATTGATTGTGTGATTGTGGTTGTCTGATTGTGATTGTATGATTGCGAATGCAGGATTGTGATTGTGATTGTATGGTTTTGATTGTGTGATTGTGTTCCTATGATTCTCATTGTATAACTGTGATTGTATGATAGTGATTGTGTGATTGTGGTTGTCTGATTCTGATTGTATGATTGCGAATGCAGGATTGTATTGTGATTGTATGATTGCGATTGTATGATTGTGATTGTATGATTGTGATTGTAAGATTGTGATTGTATGATTGTGATTGTTTGATAGTGATTGTGTGATTGTGGTTGTCTGATTGTGATTGTATGATTGCGAATGCAGGATTGTGATTGTGATTGTATGATTTTGATTGTGTGATTGTGTTCCTATGATTCTCATTGTATAACTGTGATTGTATGATAGTGATTGTGTGATTGTGGTTGACTGATTCTGATTGTATGATTGCGAATGCAGGATTGTGATTGTGATTGTATGATTGCGATTGTATGATTGTGATTGTATGATTGTGATTGTTTGATTGTGATTGTATGATTGTGATTGTATGATTGTGATTGTATGATTGTGATTGTATGATTGTGAATGTGTGATTGCGTTTGTATGATTCTAATTGTATGCATGTGAATGTATAATTCTGATTGTATGTTTGTGATAATATGATTGCGATTGTATGATTGTGACTGTATGATTGTGATTGTTAGATTGTGATTGTATGATTGTGTTTGTATGATTGCGGTTGTATGATTATGATTGTGTGAATGTGATTGTATGATTGTGATTGTATGATTGTGATTGTATGGTGCGATTGTCTGATTGCGATTGTGTGATTGTGACTGTATGATTGTGATTGTATGATTGTGATTCTATGATTGTGATTGTATGATTGTAATTGTATGAATGTGATTGTATGATTGTGATTGTATGATTGTGATTGTGTGATTGCGTTTGTATGATTCTAATTGTATGCATGTGAATGTATAATTCTGATTGTATGATTCTGATCGTATGATTGTGATTGTATGATTGTGATTGTGTGATTGTGATTGTATGATTGTGATTGTATGATTGTGATTGTATGACTGTGATTGCATGATTGTGATTGTATAATTGTGATTGTATAATTGCGATTGCATGATTGTGATTGTATGATTGTCATTGTACGATTGTGGTTGTATGATTGTGATTGTATGATTGTGATTGTATGATTGTAATTGTATGATTGTGATTGTATGATTGTGATTGTATGATTGTGATTGTGTGATTGTGATTGTATGATTGTGATTGTATGATTGTGATTGTTTGATTGTGATTGCATGATTATGATTGCATGATTGCGATTGTCTGATTGCGATTGTGTGATTGTGACTGTATGATTGTGATTGTATGATTGTGATTCTATGATTGTGATTGTATGATTGTAATTGTATGAATGTGATTGTATGATTGTGATTGAATGATTGTGATTGTGTGATTGCGTTTGTATGATTCTAATTGTATGCATGTGAATGTATAATTCTGATTGTATGATTGTGATTGTATGATTGCGATTGTGTGATTGTGATTGTATGATTGTGATTGTATGATTGTGATTCTATGATTGTGATTGTATGATTGCGATTGTCTGATTGCGATTGTGTGATTGTGAATGTGTGATTGTGATTGTATGATTGTGATTCTATGATTGTGATTGTATGATTGTGATTGTATGATTGTGATTATATGATTGTGAATGTATGATTGTGATTGTATGATTGTGATTGTATGATTGTGATCGTATGATTGTGATTATATGATTGTGATTGTATGATTGTGATTGTATGACTGTGATTGTATGACTGTGATTGTATAATTGTGATTGTATAATTGTGATTGCATGATTGTGATTGCATGATTGTCATTGTACGATTGTGGTTGTACGATTGTGATTGTAGGATTGTGATTGTATGATTATGATTGTATGATTGTGATTGTATGATTGTGATTGTATGATTGTGATTGTATGATTGTGATTGTATGATTGTGATTGTATGATTGTGATTGTATGATTGCGATTGTAGGATTGTGATTGTATGATTGTGATTGTATGATTTTGATTGTATAATAGTTATTGTGTGATAGTGATTGTGTGATTGTGACTGCATGATTGTGATTCTATGATTGTGATTGTATGATTGTAATGGTGTGATTGTGATTGCATGATTGTGATTGCATGATTGTGATTGTATGATTGTGATTGTAGGATTGTAATTGTACGATTGTGATTGTATTATTTTGATTGTATAATTGTGATTGTATGAATGTGATTGTATGATTGTGATTGTATGATTGTGATTGTTTGATTGTGATTGTATGATTATGATTGCATGATTGCGATTGTCTGATTGCGATTGTGTGATTGTGACTGTATGATTTTAATTTTATGATTGTGATTGTATGATTGAGATTGTACGATTGTGGTTGTTGTGATTGTGTTGCTATGTTTCTCTATGTATGACTGTGATTGTATCATAGTGATTGTGTGATTGTGGTTGTCTGATTGTGATTGTATGATTGCGAATTCAGGATTGTGATTGTATGATTTTGTTTGTGTGATTGTGATCCTATGATTCTCATTGTATAACTGTGATTGTATGATAGTGATTGCGTGATTGTGGTTGTCTGATTCTGATTGTATGATTGAAAATGCAGGATTGTGATTGTGATTGTATGATTGCGATTGTATGATTGCGATTGTATGATTGCGATTCTATGATTGCGATTGTATGATTGCGATTGTATGATTGTGATTGTATGATTGTGATTGTATGATTGTGCTTGTATGATTGTGATTCTATGATTGTGATTGTAGGATTATGATTGTATGATTGCGATTGTCTGATTGCGATTGTGTGATTGTGAATGTATGATTGCGATTGTATGATTGCGATTGTATGATTGCGAGTGTATGATTGCGAGTGTATGATTGTGATTGTATGATTGTGATTGTATGATTGTGATTGTATGATTGTGATTGTATGATTGTGATTGTATCTTTGTGATTGTATGATTGTGATTGTATGATTGTGATTGTTTGATTGTTATTGTGTGATTGCGTTTGTATGATTCTAATTGTATGCATGTGAATGTATAATTCTGATTGTATGTTTGTGATAATATGATTGCGATTGTATGATTGAGATTGTATGATTGTGATTGTGTGACTGTGATTGTATGATTGTGATTGTATGATATTGATTTTGTGATTGTGGTTGTCTGATTGTGATTGTATGATTGCGAATGCAGGATTGTGATTGTGATTGTATGATTTTGATTGTGTGATTGTGTTCCTATGATTCTCATTGTATAACTGTGATTGTATGATAGTGATTGTGTGATTGTGGTTGACTGATTCTGATTGTATGATTGCGAATGCAGGATTGTGATTGTGATTGTATGATTGCGATTGTATGATTGTGATTGTATGATTGTGATTGTTTGATTGTGATTGTATGATTGTGATTGTATGATTGTGATCGTATGATTGTGATTGTATGATTGTGAATGTGTGATTGCGTTTGTATGATTCTAATTGTATGCATGTGAATGTATAATTCTGATTGTATGTTTGTGATAATATGATTGCGATTGTATGATTGTGACTGTATGAATGTGATTGTTAGATTGTGATTGTATGATTGTGTTTGTATGATTGCGGTTGTATGATTATGATTGTGTGAATGTGATTGTATGATTGTGATTGTATGATTGTGATTATATGATTGTGATTGTATGACTGTGATTGTATGATTGTGATTGTATGATTGTGATTGCATGATTGTGATTGTGTGATTGTCATTGTATGATTGTGGTTTTATTATTGTGATTGTATGATTCTAATTGTATGCATGTGAATGTATAATTCTGATTGTATGTTTGTGATAATATGATTGCGATTGCATGATTGTGACTGTATGATTGTGATTGTATGATTTTGATTGTATAATAGTTATTGTGTGATAGTGATTGTGTGATTGTGACTGCATGATTGTGATTCTATGATTGTGATTGTATGATTGTAATGGTGTGATTGTGATTGCATGATTGTGATTGCATGATTGTGATTGTATGATTGTGATTGTAGGATTGTAATTGTACGATTGTGATTGTATTATTTTGATTGTATAATTGTGATTGTATGAATGTGATTGTATGATTGTGATTGTATGATTGTGATTGTTTGATTGTGATTGTATGATTATGATTGCATGATTGCGATTGTCTGATTGCGATTGTGTGATTGTGACTGTATGATTTTAATTGTATGATTGTGATTGTATGATTGAGATTGTACGATTGTGGTTGTTGTGATTGTGTTGCTATGTTTCTCTATGTATGACTGTGATTGTATCATAGTGATTGTGTGATTGTGGTTGTCTGATTGTGATTGTATGATTGCGAATGCAGGATTGTGATTGTATGATTTTGTTTGTGTGATTGTGATCCTATGATTCTCATTGTATAACTGTGATTGTATGATAGTGATTGCGTGATTGTGGTTGTCTGATTCTGATTGTATGATTGCGAATGCAGGATTGTGATTGTGATTGTATGATTGCGATTGTATGATTGCGATTGTATGATTGTGATTGTATGATTGTGATTGTATGATTGTGCTTGTATGATTGTGATTCTATGATTGTGATTGTAGGATTATGATTGTATGATTGCGATTGTCTGCTTGCGATTGTGTGATTGTGAATGTATGATTGCGATTGTATGATTGCGATTGTATGATTGCGAGTGTATGATTGCGAGTGTATGATTGCGATTGTATGATTGTGATTGTATGATTGTGATTGTATGATTGTGATTGTATGATTGTGATTGTATCTTTGTGATTGTATGATTGTGATTGTATGATTGTGATTGTTTGATTGTTATTGTGTGATTGCGATTGTATGATTCTAATTGTATGCATGTGAATGTATAATTCTGATTGTATGTTTGTGATAATATGATTGCGATTGTATGATTGAGATTGTATGATTGTGATTGTGTGACTGTGATTGTATGATTGTGATTGTATGATATTGATTGTGTGATTGTGGTTGTCTGATTGTGATTGTATGATTGCGAATGCAGGATTGTGATTGTGATTGTATGGTTTTGATTGTGTGATTGTGTTCCTATGATTCTCATTGTATAACTGTGATTGTATGATAGTGATTGTGTGATTGTGGTTGTCTGATTCTGATTGTATGATTGCGAATGCAGGATTGTATTGTGATTGTATGATTGCGATTGTATGATTGTGATTGTATGATTGTGATTGTAAGATTGTGATTGTATGATTGTGATTGTATGATAGTGATTGTATGATTGTGATTGTATGATGGTGATTGTATGATTGTGATTGTATGATTGTGATTGTATCTTTGTGATTGTATGATTGTGATTGTATGATTGTGATTGTTTGATTGTTATTGTGTGATTGCGTTTGTATGATTCTAATTGTATGCATGTGAATGTATAATTCTGATTGTATGTTTGTGATAATATGATTGCGATTGTATGATTGTGACTGTATGATTGTGATTGTATGATTGCGATTGTATGATTGTGATCGTATGACTGTGATTGTATGATTGTGATTGTATGATTGTGATTGTATGAGTGTGATTGCATGATTGTGATTGTGTGATTGGGATTGTACGATTGTGGTTCTATGATTGTAATTGTATAATTGTGATTGTAGGATTGTGATTAAACGATTGTGATTGTAAGATTGTAATTGTATGATTGTGATTGTATGATTGTCCTTGCGTGATTGTGATTGTGTGATTGTGAATATATAATTGTATTTGAGTGTCTGTGATTGCCGGATTGCTATTGTATAATTCTGATTGTATGATAGTGACTGTGTGATTGTGATTGTACGATTGTGGTTCTATGATTGTGATTGTATGATTGTTATTGTATGATTGTGATTGTATGATTGTGATTGTATGACCGTGATTGTATCATTGTGATTGTATGATTGTGATTGTATGATTGTGATTGTATGATTGTGATTGTATGATTGTGATTGTATGATTGTGATTGTATGATTGTGATTGTATGATTGTGATTGTATGATTGTGATTGTATGATTGTGATTGTGTGATTGTGATTGTACAATTGCGATTGTCTGATTGCGATTGTCTGATTGCGATTGTGTGATTGTGATTGTATGATTGTGATTGTGTGATTGCGTTTGTATGATTCTAATTGTATGCATGTGAATGTATAATTCTGATTGTATGTTTGTGATAATATGATTGTGATTGTATGATTGAGATTGTATGATTGTGATTGTATGATTGTGATTGTGTGATTGTGATTGTATGATTGTGATTGTATGATTGTGATTGTATGATTGTGATTGTATGATTGTGATTGTATGATTGTGATTGTACAATTGCGATTGTCTGATTGCGATTGTCTGATTGCGATTGTGTGATTGTGATTATATGATTGTGATTGTGTGATTGCGTTTGTATGATTCTAATTGTATGCATGTGAATGTATAATTCTGATTGTATGTTTGTGATAATATGATTGCGATTGTATGATTGCGATTGTATGATTGCGATTGTATGATTGCGATTGTATGATTGTTATTGTATGATTGTGATTGTATGATTGTGATTGTATGATTGTGATTGTATGATTGTGATTGTATGATTGTGATTGTATGATTGTGATTTTATGATTGTGATTGTATGATTGTGATTGTATGATTGTGATTGTATGATTGTGATTGTATGATTGTGATTGTATGATTGTGATTGTATGATTGTGATTGTATGATGCGATTGTCTGATTGCGATTGTGTGATTGTGACTGTATGATTGTGATTGTATGATTGTGATTGTATGATTGTGATTGTGTGATTGCGTTTGTATGATTCTAATTGTATGCATGCGAATGTATAATTCTGATTGTATGTTTGTGATAATATCATTGCGATTGTATGATTGTGACTGTATGATTGTGATTGTATGATTGTGATTGTATGATTGTGATTGTATGATTGTGATTGTATGAATGTGATTGTATGATTGTGATTGTATGATTGCGATTGTATGATTGTGATCGTAAGGCTGTGATTGGATGATTGTGATTGTATGATTGTGATTGTATGATTGTGATTGCGTGATTGTGATTGTGTGATTGTGATTGTACGATTGTGGTTCTATGATTGTAATTGTATGATTGTGTTTGTATAATTGTGATTGTATGATTGTGATTGTATGATTGTGACTGTATGATTGTGATTGTACGATTGTGATTGTACGATTGTCATTGTACGATTGTGATTTTATGGTTGTGACTGTATGATTGTAACTGTATGATAGAGATTGTGTAAATCCGATTGTGATTGCATGATCGTAATTGTATGATTGTGAATGTATGATTATGATTGCATGATTGCGATTGTCTGATTGCGATTGTGTGATTGTGAATGTATGATTGTGATTGCATGATTGTGATTCTCTGATTGTGATTCTATGATTGTGATTGCATGATTGTAATTGTACGATTATGATTGTATGATTGTGATTGTGTGATTGCGTTTGTATGATTCTAATTGTATGCATGTGAATGTATAATTCTGATTGTATGTTTGTGATAATATGATTGCGATTGTATGATTGCGATTGTATGATTGTGATTGTATGATTGTTATTGTATGATTGTGATTGTATGATTGTGATTGTATGATTGTGATTGTATGATTGTGATTGTATGATTGCGATTGTCTCATTGCGATTGTGTGATTGCGAATGTATGATTGTGATTGTATGATTGTGATTCTATGATTGTGATTGTATGATTGTTATGGTGTGATTGTGATTGCATGATTGTGATTGCATGATTGTGATTGTATGATTGTGATTGTGTGATTGCGTTTGTATGATGCTAATTGTATGCATGTGAATGTATAATTCTGATTGTATGTTTGTGATAATATGATTGCGATTGTAGGATTGTGATTGTATGATTGTGATTGTAAGATTGTAATTGTATGATTGTGATTGTATGACTGTGATTGTATCATTGTGATTGTATGATTGTGATTGTATGATTGCGATTGTATGATTGCGATTGTATGATTGTGATTGTATGATTGTTATTGTATGATTGTGATTGTATGATTGTGATTGTATGATTGTGATTGTATGATTGTGATTGTATGATTGTGATTGTATGATTGCGATTGTCTGATTGCGATTGTGTGATTGCGAATGTATGATTGTGATTGTATGATTGTGATTCTATGATTGTGATTGTATGATTGTGATTGTATGATTGTGATTGTATGATTGTGATTCTATGATTGTGATAGTATGATTGTGATTGTATGATTGTGATGGTATGATTGTGATGGTGTGATTGTGATTGCATGATTGTGATTGCATGATTGTGATTGTATGATTGTGATTGTGTGATTGCGTTTGTATGATGCTAATTGTATGCATGTGAATGTATAATTCTGATTGTATGTTTGTGATAATATGATTGCGATTGTAGGATTGTAATTGTATGATTGTGATTGTAAGATTGTAATTGTATGATTGTGATTGTATGACTGTGATTGTATCATTGTGATTGTATGATTGCGTTTGTATGATGCTAATTGTATGCATGTGAATGTATAATTCTGATTGTATGTTTGTGATAATATAATTGCGATTGTATGATTGCGATTGTATGATTGTTATTGTATGATTGTGATTGTATGATTGTGATTGTGTGATTGTGATTGTATGATTGTGATTGTATGATTGTGAATGTGTGATTGCGTTTGTATGATTCTAATTGTATGCATGTGAATGTATAATTCTGATTGTATGTTTGTGATAATATGATTGCGATTGTATGATTGCAATTGTATGATTGTGATTGTATGATTGTTATTGTATGATTGTGATTGTACGATTGTGATTGTATGATTGTGATTGTATGATTGTGATTGTACAATTGCGATTGTCTGATTACGATTGTCTGATTGCGATTGTGTGATTGTGATTGTATGATTGTGTTTGTGTGATTGCGTTTGTATGATTCTAATTGTATGCATGTGAATGTGTAATTCTGATTGTATGTTTGTGCTAATATGATTGCGATTGTATGATTGCAATTGTATGATTGTGATTGTATGATTGTTATTGTATGATTGTGATTGTATGATTGTGATTGTATGATTGTGATTGTATGATTGTGATTGTATGATTGTGATTGTATGATTGTGATTGTATGATTGTGATTGTACAATTGCGATTGTCTGATTGCGATTGTCTGATTGCGATTGTGTGATTGTGATTATATGATTGTGATTGTGTGATTGCGTTTGTATGATTCTAATTGTATGCATGTGAATGTATAATTCTGATTGTATGTTTGTGATAATATGATTGCGATTGTATGATTGCGATTGTATGATTGCGATTGTATGATTGCGATTGTATGATTGCGATTGTATGATTGTTATTGTATGATTGTGATTGTATGATTGTGATTGTATGATTGTGATTGTATGATTGTGATTGTATGATTGGGATTGTATGATTGTGATTTTATGATTGTGATTGTATGATTGTGATTGTATGATTGTGATTGTATGATTGTGATTGTATGATTGTGATTGTATGATTGTGATTGTATGATTGTGATTGTATGATTGTGATTGTATGATGCGATTGTCTGATTGCGATTGTGTGATTGTGACTGTATGATTGTGATTGTATGATTGTGATTGTATGATTGTGATTGTGTGATTGCGTTTGTATGATTCTAATTGTATGCATGCGAATGTATAATTCTGATTGTATGTTTGTGATAATATGATTGCGATTGTATGATTGTGACTGTATGATTGTGATTGTATGATTGTGATTGTATGATTGTGTTTGTATGATTGTGATTGTATGAATGTGATTGTATGATTGTGATTGTATGATTGCGATTGTATGATTGTGATCGTAAGACTGTGATTGGATGATTGTGATTGTATGATTGTGATTGTATGATTGTGATTGCGTGATTGTGATTGTGTGATTGTGATTGTACGATTGTGGTTCTATGATTGTAATTGTATGATTGTGTTTGTATAATTGTGATTGTATGATTGTGATTGTATGATTGTGACTGTATGATTGTGATTGTACGATTGTGATTGTACGATTGTCATTGTACGATTGTGACTTTATGATTGTGACTGTATGATTGTAACTGTATGATAGAGATTGTGTAAATCCGATTGTGATTGCATGATCGTAATTGTATGATTGTGAATGTATGATTATGATTGCATGATTGCGATTGTCTGATTGCGATTGTGTGATTGTGAATGTATGATTGTGATTGCATGATTGTGATTCTCTGATTGTGATTCTATGATTGTGATTGCATGATTGTAATTGTACGATTATGATTGTATGATTGTGATTGTGTGATTGCGTTTGTATGATTCTAATTGTATGCATGTGAATGTATAATTCTGTTTGTATATTTGTGATAATATGATTGCGATTGTATGATTGAGATTGTATGATTGTGATTGTATGATTGTTATTGTATGATTGTGATTGTATGAATGTGATTGTATGATTGTGATTGTATGATTGTGACTGTATGATTGTGATTGTATGATTGTGATTGTGTGATTGTGATTGTATGATTGTGATTGTATGATTGTGATTGTTTGATTGTGATTGTATGAATTTGATTGTATGATTGTGACTGTATGATTGTGATTGTATGATTGTGATTGTATGAATGTGATTGTATGATTGTGATTGTATGATTGCGATTGTATTATTGTGATCGTAAGACTGTGATTTTATGATTGTGATTGTATGATTGTGATTCTATGATTGTGATTGTATGATTGTAATTGTATGAATGTGATTGTATGATTGTGATTGAATGATTGTGATTGTGTGATTGCGTTTGTATGATTCTAATTGTATGCATGTGAATGTATAATTCTGATTGTATGCTTGTGATAATATGATTGCGATTGTATGATTGAGATTGTATGATTGAGATTGTATGATTGTGATTGTATGATTGTGATTGTATGTTTGTGATTGTATGATTGAGATTCTATGATTGTGATTGTATGATTGTGATTGTATGATTGTGATTGTATGATTGTGATTGTATGATTGTGATTGTATGATTGTGATTGTATGATTGCGATTGTAGGGTTGTGATTGTGAGATTGTGATTGTATGATTTTTAATTGTATGATTGTGATTGCATGATCGTGATTGTATGATAGTGATAGTGTGATTGTGATAGTATGATTCAGTTTTTATAATTGTGACTGTATGATTTTAATTGTATGATTGTGATTGTATGATTGAGATTGTACGATTGTTGTTGTTGTGATTGTGTTGCTATGTTTCTCTATGTATGACTGTGATTGTATCATAGTGATTGTGTGATTGTGGTTGTCTGATTGTGATTGTATGATTGCGAATGCAGGATTGTGATTGTATGATTTTGTTTGTGTGATTGTGTTCCTATGATTCTCATTGTATAACTGTGATTGTATGATAGTGATTGTGTGATTGTGGTTGTCTGATTCTGATTGTATGATTGCGAATGCAGGATTGTGATTGTGATTGTATGATTGCGATTGTATGATTGTGATTGTATGGTTGTGATTGTAAGATTGTGATTGTATGACTGTGATTGTATGATTGTGATTGTTTGGTTGTTATTGTGTGATTGCGTTTGTATGATTCTAATTGTATGCATGTGAATGTATAATTCTGATTGTATGTTTGTGATAATATGATTGCGATTGTATGATTGAGATTGTATGATTGTGATTGTGTGACTGTGATTGTATGATTGTGATTGTATGATAGTGATTGTGTGATTGTGGTTGTCTGATTGTGATTGTATGATTGCGAATGCAGGATTGTGATTGTGATTGTATGATTTTGATTGTGTGATTGTGTTCCTATGATTCTCATTGTATAACTGTGATTGTATGATAGTGATTGTGTGATTGTGGTTGTCTGATTCTGATTGTATGATTGCGAATGCAGGATTGTATTGTGATTGTATGATTGCGATTATATGATTGTGATTGTATGATTGTGATTGTAAGATTGTGATTGTATGATTGTGATTGTATGATAGTGATTGTGTGATTGTGGTTGTCTGATTGTGATTGTTTGATTGTGATTGTATGATTGTGATTGTATGATTGTGATTGTATGATTGTGATTGTATGATTGTGATTGTATGATTGTGATTGTATGATTGTGATTGTATGATTGTGATTGTATGATTGCGATTGTAGGGTTGTGATTGTATGATTGTGATTGTATGATTGTGATTGTATGATTTTGATTGTATAATTGTTATTGTGTGATAGTGATTGTATGATTTTGATTGTATAATTGTTATTGTGTGATAGTGATTGTGTGATTGTGACTGCATGATTGTGATTCTATGATTGTGATTGTATGATTGTGATGGTGTGATTGTGATTGCATGACTGTGATTGCATGATTGTGATTGTATGATTGTGATTGTAAGATTGTAATTGTATGATTGTGATTGTATTATTTCGATTGTATAATTGTGATTGTATGAATGTGATTGTATGCTTGTGATTGTATGATAGTGATTGTACCATTGTGATTGTATCATTGTGATTGTATGATTGTAATTGTACGATTATGATTGTATGATTGTGATTGTATGATTCTACTTGCGTGATTGTGATTGTATGATTGTGAATATATAATTGTATTTGAGTTACTGTGATTGCCGGATTGCTATTGTATAATTCTGATTGTATGATAGTGATTGTGTGATTTTGATTGTACGATTGTGGTTCTATGATTGTGATTGTATGATTGTGATTGTATGATTGTGATTGTATGTTTGTGATTGTATGATTGAGATTCTATGATTGTCATTGTACGATTGTGGTTGTACGATTGTGATTGTAGGATTGTGATTGTATGATTGTGATTGTATGATTGTGATTGTATGATTGCGATTGTAGGGTTGTGATTGTGAGATTGTGATTGTATGATTTTTAATTGTATGATTGTGATTGCATGATTGTGATTGTATGATAGTGATTGTGTGATTGTGATAGTATGATTCAGTTTTTATAATTGTGACTGTATGATTTTAATTGTATGATTGTGATTGTATGATTGAGATTGTACGATTGTGGTTGTTGTGATTGTGTTGCTATGTTTCTCTATGTATGACTGTGATTGTATGATAGTGATTGTGTGATTGTGGAAGTCTGATTGTGATTGTATGATTGCGAATGCAGGATTGTGATTGTATGATTTTGATTGTGTGATTGTGTTCCTATGATTCTCATTGTATAACTGTGATTGTATGATAGTGATTGTGTGATTGTGGTTGTCTGATTCTGATTGTATGATTGCGATTGTATGATTGTGATTGTATGGTTGTGATTGTAAGATTGTGATTGTATGATTGTGATTGTATGATTGTGATTGTATGATTGTGATTGTATGATTGTGATTGTATGATTCTACTTGGGTGATTGTGGTTGTATGATTGTGAATATATAATTGTATTTGCGTGATTGTTATTGCCGGATTGCTATTGTATAATGCTGTTTTGTATGATAGTGATTGTGTGATTGTGATTGTACGATTGTGGTTCTATGATTGCGATTGTATGTCGGTGATTGTATGATTGTGATTGTATGATTGTGATTGTATGATCGTGATTGTATGATTGTGATTGTATGATTGTGATTGTACGATTGTGTGATTGCGTTTGTATGATTCTAATTGTATGCATGTGAATGTATAATTCTGATTGTATGTTTGTGATAATATGATTGTGATTGTATGATTGTGAATGTATGATTGTGATTGTATGATTGTGATTGTATGATTGTGATTGTGTGATTGTGATTGCATGATTGTGATTCTATGATTGTGATTGAATGATTGTAAATGTACGATTGTGATTGTATGATTCTACTTGCGTGATTGTAATTGTATGATTGCGATTGTATGATTGCGATTGTAGGGTTGTGATTGTGAGATTGTGATTGTATGATTGTAATTGTATGATTGTGAATGCATGATTGTGATTGTATGATAGTGATTGTACGATTGTGTTTGTTGTGATTGTGTTGCAATGTTTCTCTATGTATAACTGTGATTGTATGATAGTGATTGTGTGATTGTGATTGTATGATTGTGTTTTTATAATTGTGACTGTATGATTTTAATTGTATGATTGTGATTGTATGATTGTGATTGTATGATTGAGATTGTACGATTGTTGCTGTTGTGATTGTGTTGCTATGTTTCTCTATGTATGACTGTGATTGTATGATAATGATTGTGTGATTGTGGTTGTCTGATTGTGATTGTATGATTGTGGTTGTATGATTGTGATTGTATGATTGTGATCGTATGATTGTGATTATATGATTGTGATAGTATGACTGTGATTGTATGATTGTGATTGTACGATTATGTTTGCACGATTGTGATTTTCTGATTGTGACTGTATGATTGTAACTGTATGATAGTGATTGTGTGAATGCGATTGTGATTGCATGATCGTAATTGTATGATTGTGGATGTATGATTATGACTGTATGATTGCGATTGTCTGATTGCGATTGTGTGATTGTGGTTGTATGATTGTGAGTGTATGATTGTGATTGTATCATTGTGATTGTATGATTGTGATTGTATGATTGTGATTGTATCATTGTGATTGTATCATTGTGATTGCATCTTTGTGATTGCATCATTGTGATTGTATCATTGTGATTGTATCATTGTGATTGTATCATTGTGATTGTATGATTGTGGTTGTTGTGATTGTGTTGCTATGTTTCTCTATGTATGACTGTGATTGTATGATAGTGATTGTGTGATTGTGGTTGTCTGATTGTGATTGTATGATTGCGAATGCAGGATTGTGATTGTGATTGTATGATTTTGATTGTGTGATTGTGTTCCTATGATTCTCATTGTATAACTGTGATTGTATGATAGTGATTGTGTGATTGTGGTTGTCTGATTCTGATTGTATGATTGCGAATGCAGGATTGTGATTGTGATTGTATGATTGCGATTGTATGATTGTGATTGTATGATTGCGATTGTATGATTGTGATTGTATGATTGTGAATATATAATTGTATTTGAGTTACTGTGATTGCCGGATTGCTATTGTATAATTCTGATTGTATGATAGTGATTGTGTGATTTTGATTGTACGATTGTGGTTCTATGATTGTGATTGTATGGTTGTGATTGTATGATTGTGATTGTATGATTGTGATTGTATGTTTGTGATTGTATCATTGAGATTCTATGATTGTGATTGTATGATTGTGATTGTATGATTGTGATTGTATGATTGTGATTGTATGATTGTGATTGTATGATTGTGATTGTATGATTGTGATTGTATGATTGTGATTGTATGATTGTGATTGTATGATTGTGATTGTATGATTGCGATTGTAGGGTTGTGATTGTGAGATTGTGATTGTATGATTTTTAATTGTATGATTGTGTTTGCATGATTGTGATTGTATGATAGTGATTGTGTGATTGTGATAATATGATTCAGTTTTTATAATTGTGACTGTATGATTTTAATTGTATGATTGTGATTGTATGATTGAGATTGTACGATTGTGGTTGTATGATAGTGATTGTATCATTGTGATTGTATCATTGTGATTGTATGATTGTAATTGTACGATTATGATTGTATGATTGTGATTGTATGATTCTACGTGCGTGATTGTGATTGTATGATTGTGAATATATAATTGTATTTGAGTTACTGTGATTGCCGGATTGCTATTGTATAATTCTGATTGTATGATAGTGATTGTGTGATTTTGATTGTACGATTGTGGTTCTATGATTGTGATTGTATGATTGTGATTGTGTAACCGCTCTTTCCTCCCTGAGTAGCCGAGCGAAAGGAGATGTTGCGAGAGGAGAGTACGGACCTTTTTAGAATAGGGTTCGCGTTGAAAGATTTCAAGGCAAGAGGAAGGACAGTAATTCAGCCAATGACACACTCGTTAAAATCTGGTAGACACGAAATTTATTAAACTTTAGTATTTAATATAGATAGTTATAAATTCTTTGTTCTTATACCCCCGAGCGCTTGAACGAGGCCCTGCGATACTACCGGCAAAATTCTTTGAAAAATAAATCCGCTGATGGGAGATTGCGATATCTGCTTTAAACTATATTTCGACTATTATTACTCCGAAGAGTTTACAAAAACGATTTTGGAATTCGCTAGCTATCGATGTTTACACCCAGACGAACGTTCGTCACCGCGCGCGGTAAATAGAGACTCGGCCTTGACAAGGCCGTAGCAAGCGACACACTAAATAAAGAAAAACCCCTTTCTCGACTTTAACGCCTTGTTCAAAGATATTCTAGCTACGACGCTGGTGCTCAACTTGCGGCGCACTATCGTTATACTACGCTCTTTAGAGCGTGTGACACAGGAATGTCAAAATATGATCAGTGGGTTCATGAGCCACTTAATCACGTTTGACATTGGCCATGCCACTGTGGCTATGAGTTAACAGGAAGAGAGGGAATGCACACTCAAGAATTGTGTGGGTTCCGGCCCCTCTGTAACTCACAACACACAAATGTACCGATAGCTCCAAATCCTCAATTTTGGATCCGAATCACGCGTAAAAGGAACTTCCAAATTGCAGTAAACTGCCCGAGCTCAGGAGAGAGTGAATAACGAACCTGAGGGTTTCTGGGGCCTGGAGGCTTCGTTATCACCCCTGGCTTTGCTCGTTTGTAATTTGTCTATACGTGAGATGGGAGAGGCACTCGTCTGAGCGAGCGGGTCTCGTTTCTCCGATTTTCAAATTAACAATAACTTGGAAGTTTTCTGTCTTTTAGATTTATCACGTCACCTACTTCGCACTCCGAACTGCATTAAAAATGCCTGAGCTCAGGAATGGATGAAAAACGAGTTTTTGGGATCTAGGGCCTCAAACACGTTATCACCATTGGCTTCACTCGTACGACATTCGCG
Source organism: Megachile rotundata (assembly GCF_050947335.1). Lineage (NCBI taxonomy): Eukaryota > Metazoa > Arthropoda > Insecta > Hymenoptera > Megachilidae > Megachile > Megachile rotundata. The sequence continues at coordinate 453,532 of NC_134994.1, forward strand.
AGTACTCAAGATGGGAGAGGCACTTTTTAGAAATAAGTGAGTCTCGGTTCTCGGATCTTCGAATGTACGTAAATCTGGAGTGGTTTCCTAATTGACTCTGATCCCCCGGTTGCAAAATCTCCGATTTCCAAATCGCGGGAATAACGCGTAACCGTGCCGTGATACAGTTTGGAACAACGACTCCTCAGTTTGAGGCGCGAACAATAACCACGAGCACCAGCCGTTTTACTGCGTGTTCGATAGTCAGTTTGACTCAAGCTATGTTCCGTTTTTCGTTAGGAGGACCCCCTTGTTAGAATTACGAGTGATATAAAAGCCGGTCGAAATCAGAGTGACGATCGATTTCACGGCTTGCGGGTCGATCGCTCACCTGTCCCCTGGAGGGGATAACACGCATGCGCTATTAGGACGCGTGACGAAATAGTCTGCCTAATTGCTCTCTACCCCACCCCGCAATCCGCGAACTATGAATCTCTAATATGTGAGCGTACTTTGTACGGTTACAATTGTATGATTGTGATTGTATGATTGTGATTGTATGATTGTGATTGTATGATAGTGATTGTACGATTGTGATTGTGTGATTGTGATTGCATGATTGTGATTCTATGATTGTCATTGTATGATTGTGGTTTTATGATTGTGATTGTATGATTGTGATTGTAAGATTGTGATTGTATGATTGTGATTGTATGATTGTGATTGTATGATTGTGATTGTATGATTGCGATTGTATGATTCTACTTGGGTGATTGTGGTTGTATGATTGTGAATATATAATTGTATGTGCGTGATTGTTATTGCCGGATTGCTATTGTATAATGCTGTTTTGTATGATAGTGATTGTGTGATTGTGATTGTACGATTGTGGTTCTATGATTGCGATTGTATGTCGGTGATTGTATGATTGTGATTGTATGATTGTGATTGTATGATCGTGATTGTATGATTGTGATTGTATGATTGTGATTGTATGATTGTGTGATTGCGTTTGTATGATTCTAATTGTATGCATGTGAATGTATAATTCTGATTGTATGTTTGTGATAATATGATTGTGATTGTATGATTGTGATTGTATGATTGTGATTGTATGATTGTGATTGTATGATTGTGAATGTATGATTGTGATTGTATGATTGTGATTGTATGATTGTGATTGTGTGATTGTGATTGCATGATTGTGATTCTATGATTGTGAATGAATGATTGTAAATGGACGATTGTGATTGTATGATTCTACTTGCGTGATTGTAATTGTATGATTGCGATTGTATGATTGCGATTGTAGGGTTGTGATTGTGAGATTGTGATTGTATGATTGTAATTGTATGATTGTGAATGCATGATTGTGATTGTATGATAGTGATTGTACGATTGTGTTTGTTGTGATTGTGTTGCAATGTTTCTCTATGTATAACTGTGATTGTATGATAGGGATTGTGTGATTGTGATTGTATGATTGTGTTTTTATAATTGTGACTGTATGATTTTAATTGTATGATTGTGATTGTATGATTGTGATTGTATGATTGAGATTGTACGATTGTGGTTGTTGTGATTGAGTTGCTATGTATCTCTATGTATGACTGTGATTGTATGATAGTGATTGTGTGATTGTGGTTGTATCATTGTGATTGTATCATTGTGATTGTATCATTGTGATTGTATGATTGTGATTGTATGATTGTGATTGTATGATTGTGATTGTATCATTGTGATTGTATCATTGTGATTGCATCTTTGTGATTGCATCATTGTGATTGTATCATTGTGATTGTATCATTGTGATTGTATCATTGTGATTGTATCATTGTGATTGTATCATTGTGATTGTATGATTGTGGTTGTTGTGATTGTGTTGCTATGTTTCTCTATGTATGACTGTGATTGTAGGATAGTGATTGTGTGATTGTGGTTGTCTGATTGTGATTGTATGATTGCGAATGCAGGATTGTGATTGTGATTGTATGATTTTGATTGTGTGATTGTGTTCCTATGATTCTCATTGTATAACTGTGATTGTATGATAGTGATTGTGTGATTGTGGTTGTCTGATTCTGATTGTATGATTGCGAATGCAGGATTGTGATTGTGATTGTATGATTGCGATTGTATGATTGTGATTGTATGATTGTGATTGTATGATTGTGATTGTATGATTGTGATTGTATGATTGTGATTGTATGATTGTGATTGTATGATTGTGATTGTATGATTGTGATTGTATGATAGTGATTGTATGATTCTACTTGGGTGATTGTGGTTGTATGATTGTGAATATATAATTGTATTTGCGTGATTGTTATTGCCGGATTGCTATTGTATAATGCTGATTGTATGATAGTGATTGTGTGATTGTGATTGTACGATTGTGGGTCTATGATTGCGATTGTATGATTGTGATTGTATGATTGTGATTGTATGATTGTGATTGTATGATTGTGATTGTATGATTGTGATTGTATGATCGTGATTGTATGATCGTGATTGTTTGACTGTGATTGTATGATTGTGATTGTATGATTGTGATTGTATGATTGTGATTGTATGATTGCGATTGTAGGGTTGTGATTGTATGATTGTGATTGTATGATTGTGATTGTATGATTGTGATTGTATGATTGTGATTGTATGATTGTGATTGTATGATAGTGATTGTATGATTCTACTTGGGTGATTGTGGTTGTATGATTGTGAATATATAATTGTATTTGAGTTACTGTGATTGCCGGATTGCTATTGTATAATTCTGATTGTATGATAGTGATTGTGTGATTTTGATGGTACGATTGTGGTTCTATGATTGTGATTGTATGATTGTGATTGTGTAACCGCTCTTTCCTCCCTGAGTAGCCGAGCGAAAGGAGATGTTGCGAGAGGAGAGTACGGACCTTTTTAGAATAGGGTTCGCGTTGAAAGATTTCAAGGCACGAGGAAGGACAGTAATTCAGCCAATGACACACTCGTTAAAATCTGGTAGACACGAAATTTATTAAACTTTAGTATTTAATATAGATAGTTATAAATTCTTTGTTCTTATACCCCCGAGCGCTTGAACGAGGCCCTGCGATACTACCGGCAAAATTCTTTGAAAAATAAATCCGCTGATGGGAGATTGCGATATCTGCTTTAAACTATATTTCGACTATTATTACTCCGAAGAGTTTACAAAAACGATTTTGGAATTCGCTAGCTATCGATGTTTACACCCAGACGAACGTTCGTCACCGCGCGCGGTAAATAGAGACTCGGCCTTGACAAGGCCGTAGCAAGCGACACACTAAATAAAGAAAAACCCCTTTCTCGACTTTAACGCCTTGTTCAAAGATATTCTAGCTACGACGCTGGTGCTCAACTTGCGGCGCACTATCGTTATACTACGCTCTTTAGAGCGTGTGACACAGGAATGTCAAAATATGATCAGTGGGTTCATGAGCCACTTAATCACGTTTGACATTGGCCATGCCACTGTGGCTATGAGTTAACAGGAAGAGAGGGAATGCACACTCAAGAATTGTGTGGGTTCCGGCCCCTCTGTAACTCACAACACACAAATGTACCGATAGCTCCAAATCCTCAATTTTGGATCCGAATCACGCGTAAAAGGAACTTCCAAATTGCAGTAAACTGCCCGAGCTCAGGAGAGAGTGAATAACGAACCTGAGGGTTTCTGGGGCCTGGAGGCTTCGTTATCACCCCTGGCTTTGCTCGTTTGTAATTTGTCTATACGTGAGATGGGAGAGGCACTCGTCTGAGCGAGCGGGTCTCGTTTCTCCGATTTTCAAATTAACAATAACTTGGAAGTTTTCTGTCTTTTAGATTTATCACGTCACCTACTTCGCACTCCGAACTGCATTAAAAATGCCTGAGCTCAGGAATGGATGAAAAACGAGTTTTTGGGATCTAGGGCCTCAAACACGTTATCACCATTGGCTTCACTCGTACGACATTCGCGAGTACTCAAGATGGGAGAGGCACTTTTTAGAAATAAGTGAGTCTCGGTTCTCGGATCTTCGAATGTACGTAAATCTGGAGTGGTTTCCTAATTGACTCTGATCCCCCGGTTGCAAAATCTCCGATTTCCAAATCGCGGGAATAACGCGTAACCGTGCCGTGATACAGTTTGGAACAACGACTCCTCAGTTTGAGGCGCGAACAATAACCACGAGCACCAGCCGTTTTACTGCGTGTTCGATAGTCAGTTTGACTCAAGCTATGTTCCGTTTTTCGTTAGGAGGACCCCCTTGTTAGAATTACGAGTGATCTAAAAGCCGGTCGAGATAAGAGTGACGATCGATTTCACGGCTTGCGGGTCGATCGCTCACCTGTCCCCTGGAGGGGATAACACGCATGCGCTATTAGGACGCGTGACGAAATAGTCTGCCTAATTGCTCTCTACCCCACCCCGCAATCCGCGAACTATGAATCTCTAATATGTGAGCGTACTTTGTACGGTTACAATTGTATGATTGTGATTGTATGATTGTGATTGTATCATTGTGATTGTATGATAGTGATTGTACGATTGTGATTGTGTGATTGTGATTGCATGATTGTGATTCTATGATTGTCATTGTATGATTGTGGTTTTATGATTGTGATTGTATGATTGTGATTGTAAGATTGTGATTGTATGATTGTGATTGTATGATTGTGATTGTATGATTGTGATTGTATGATTGCGATTGTATGATTCTACTTGGGTGATTGTGGTTGTATGATTGTGAATATGTAATTGTATTTGCGTGATTGTTAGTGCCGGATTGCTATTGTATAATGCTGTTTTGTATGATAGTGATTGTGTGATTGTGATTGTACGATTGTGGTTCTATGATTGCGATTGTATGTCGGTGATTGTATGATTGTGATTGTATGATTGTGATTGTATGATCGTGATTGTATGATTGTGATTGTATGATTGTGATTGTATGATTGTGTGATTGCGTTTGTATGATTCTAATTGTATGCATGTGAATGTATAATTCTGATTGTATGTTTGTGATAATATGATTGTGATTGTATGATTGTGATTGTATGATTGTGATTGTATGATTGTGAATGTATGATTGTGATTGTATGATTGTGATTGTATGATTGTGATTGTGTGATTGTGATTGCATGATTGTGATTCTATGATTGCGATTGAATGATTGTAAATGTACGATTGTGATTGTATGATTCTACTTGCGTGATTGTAATTGTATGATTGCGATTGTATGATTGCGATTGTAGGGTTGTGATTGTGAGATTGTGATTGTATGATTGTAATTGTATGATTGTGAATGCATGATTGTGATTGTATGATAGTGATTGTACGATTGTGTTTGTTGTGATTGTGTTGCAATGTTTCTCTATGTGTAACTGTGATTGTATGATAGGGATTGTGTGATTGTGATTGTATGATTGTGTTTTTATAATTGTGACTGTATGATTTTAATTGTATGATTGTGATTGTATGATTGTGATTGTATGATTGAGATTGTACGATTGTGGTTGTTGTGATTGAGTTGCTATGTTTCTCTATGTATGACTGTGATTGTATGATAGTGATTGTGTGATTGTGATTGTACGATTGTGGTTCTATGATTGCGATTGTATGTCGGTGATTGTATGATTGTGATTGTATGATTGTGATTGTATGATCGTGATTGTATGATTGTGATTGTATGATTGTGATTGTATGATTGTGTGATTGCGTTTGTATGATTCTAATTGTATGCATGTGAATGTATAATTCTCATTGTATGTTTGTGATAATATGATTGTGATTGTATGATTGTGATTGTATGATTGTGATTGTATGATTGTGAATGTATGATTGTGATTGTATGATTGTGATTGTATGATTGTGATTGTGTGATTGTGATTGCATGATTGTGATTCTATGATTGTGATTGAATGATTGTAAATGTACGATTGTGATTGTATGATTCTACTTGCGTGATTGTAATTGTATGATTGCGATTGTATGATTGCGATTGTAGGGTTGTGATTGTGAGATTGTGATTGTATGATTGTAATTGTATGATTGTGAATGCATGATTGTGATTGTATGATAGTGATTGTACGATTGTGTTTGTTGTGATTGTGTTGCAATGTTTCTCTATGTATAACTGTGATTGTATGATAGGGATTGTGTGATTGTGATTGTATGATTGTGTTTTTATAATTGTGACTGTATGATTTTAATTGTATGATTGTGATTGTATGATTGTGATTGTATGATTGAGATTGTACGATTGTGGTTGTTGTGATTGAGTTGCTATGTTTCTCTATGTATGACTGTGATTGTATGATAGTGATTGTGTGATTTTGGTTGTCTGATTGTGATTGTATGATTGTGGTTGTATGATTGTGATTGTATGATTGTGATTGTATGATTGTGATCGTATGATTGTGATTATATGATTGCGATAGTATGACTGTGATTGTATGATTGTGATTGTACGATTATGTTTGTACGATTGTGATTTTATGATTGTGACTGTATGATTGTAACTGTATGATAGTGATTGTGTGAATGTGATTGTGATTGCATGATCGTAATTGTATGATTGTGGATGTATGATTATGACTGTATGATTGCGATTGTCTGATTGCGATTGTGTGATTGTGGTTGTATGATTGTGAGTGTATGATTGTGATTGTATCATTGTGATTGTATGATTGTGATTGTATGATTGTGATTGTATCATTGTGATTGTATCATTGTGATTGCATCTTTGTGATTGCATCATTGTGATTGTATCATTGTGATTGTATCATTGTGATTGTATCATTGTGATTGTATCATTGTGATTGTATCATTGTGATTGTATCATTGTGATTGTATCATTGTGATTGTATGATTGTGGTTGTTGTGATTGTGTTGCTATGTTTCTCTATGTATGACTGTGATTGTATGATAGTGATTGTGTGATTGTGGTTGTCTGATTGTGATTGTATGATTGCGAATGCAGGGTTGTGATTGTGATTGTATGATTTTGATTGTGTGATTGTGTTCCTATGATTCTCATTGTATAACTGTGATTGTATGATAGTGATTGTGTGATTGTGGTTGTCTGATTCTGATTGTATGATTGCGAATGCAGGATTGTGATTGTGATTGTATGATTGCGATTGTATGATTGTGATTGTAAGATTGTGATTGTATGATTGTGATTGTATGATTGTGATTGTATGATTGTGATTGTATGATTCTACTTGCGTGATTGTGGTTGTATGATTGTGATTGTATGATTGTGGTTGTATGATTGTGATTGTATGATTGTGATCGTATGATTGTGATTATATGATTGTGATTGTATGACTGTGATTGTATGATTGTGATTGTACGATTATGTTTGTACGATTGTGATTTTATGATTGTGACTGTATGATTGTAACTGTATGATAGTTATTGTGTGAATGTGATTGTGATTGCATGATCGTAATTGTATGATTGTGGATGTATGTTTATGACTGTATGATTGCGATTGTCTGATTGCCGTTGTGTGATTGTGGTTGTATGATTGTGATTGTATGATTGTGATTGTATCATTGTGATTGTATCATTGTGATTGTATGATTGTGATTGTATGATTGTGATTGTATGATTGTGATTGTATGATTGCGATTGTGTGATTGTGATTGTGTGATTGTGATTGTATGATTGTGATTGTATGATTGTGATTGTATGATTGAGATTATATCATTGTGATTGTATCATTGTGATTGTATCATTGTGATTGTATCATTGTGATTGTATCATTGTGATTGTATCATTGTGATTGTCTCATTGTAATTGTATGATTGTGATTGTATGATTGTGGTTGTTGTGATTGTGTTGCTATGTTTCTCTATGTATGACTGTGATTGTATGATAGTGATTGTGTGATTGTGGTTGTCCGATTCTGATTGTATGATTGCGAATGCAGGATTGTGATTGTGATTGTATGATTGCGATTGTATGATTGTGATTGTATGATTGCGATTGTGTGATTGTGATTGTGTGATTGTGATTGTATGATTGTGGTTGTATGATTGTGATTGTATGATTGTGATTGTATCATTGTGATTGTATCATTGTGATTGTATGATTGTGATTGTATGATTGTGATTGTATGATTGTGATTGTATGATAGTGATTGTGTGATTGTGATTGCACGATTGTGGTTCTATGATTGCGATTGTATGTCGGTGATTGTATGATTGTGATTGTATGATTGTGATTGTATGATCGTGATTGTATGATTGTGATTGTTTGATTGTGATTGTATGATTGTGATTGTATGATTGTGATTGTATGATTGTGATTGTATGATTGTGATTGTATGATTGTGAATGTATGATTGTGATTGTATGATTGTGATTGTATGATTGTGATTGTATGATTGTGATTGTATGATTGTGATTGTATGATTGTGGTTGTATGATTGTGATTGTATGATAGTGATTGTATGATAGTGATTGTACGATTGTGATTGTATGATTGTGATTGCATGATTGTGATTCCATGATTGTCATTGTATGATTGTGGTTTTATGATTGTGATTGTATGATTGTGATTGTAGGATTGTGATTGTATGATTGTGATTGTATGATTCTACTTGCGTGATTGTGATTGTATGATTGTGAATATATAATTGTATTTGAGTTACTGTGATTGCCGGATTGCTATTGTATAATTCTGATTGTATGATAGTGATTGTGTGATTTTGATTGTATGATTGTGATTGTATGATTGTGATTGTATGATTGTGATTGTATGATTGTGATTGTATGATTGTGATTGTATGATTGTGATTGTATGATTGTGATTGTATGATTGTGATTGTATGATTGTGATTGTATGATTGTGATTGTATGATTGTGATTGTATGATTGTGATTGTATGATTGTGATTGTATGATAGTGATTGTGTGATTGTGATTGCACGATTGTGGTTCTATGATTGCGATTGTATGTCGGTGATTGTATGATTGTGATTGTATGATTGTGATTGTATGATCGTGATTGTATGATTGTGATTGTTTGATTGTGATTGTATGATTGTGATTGTATGATTGTGATTGTATGATTGTGATTGTATGATTGTGATTGTATGATTGTGAATGTATGATTGTGATTGTATGATTGTGATTGTATGATTGTGATTGTATGATTGTGATTGTATGATTGTGATTGTATGATTGTGGTTGTATGATTGTGATTGTATGATAGTGATTGTATGATAGTGATTGTACGATTGTGATTGTATGATTGTGATTGCATGATTGTGATTCCATGATTGTCATTGTATGATTGTGGTTTTATGATTGTGATTGTATGATTGTGATTGTAGGATTGTGATTGTATGATTGTGATTGTATGATTCTACTTGCGTGATTGTGATTGTATGATTGTGAATATATAATTGTATTTGAGTTACTGTGATTGCCGGATTGCTATTGTATAATTCTGATTGTATGATAGTGATTGTGTGATTTTGATTGTATGATTGTGATTGTATGATTGTGATTGTATGATTGTGATTGTATGATTGTGATTGTATGATTGTGATTGTATGATTGTGATTGTATGATTGTGATTGTATGATTGTGATTGTATGATTGTGATTGTATGATTGTGATTGTATGATTGTGATTGTATGATTGCGATTGCATGATTGTGATTGTATGATTCTACTTGGGTGATTGTGGTTGTATGATTGTGAATATATAATTGTATTTGCGTGATTGTTATTGCCGGATTGCTATTGTATAATGCTGATTGTATGATAGTGATTGTGTGATTGCGATTGTACGATTGTGGTTCTATGATTGCGATTGTATGTCGGTGATTGTATGATTGTGATTGTATGATTGTGATTGTATGATCGTGATTGTATGATCGTGATTGTTTGATCGTGATTGTATGATTGTGATTGTATGATTGTGATTGTATGATTGTGATTGTATGATCGTGATTGTTTGATCGTGATTGTATGATCGTGATTGTATGATTGTGATTGTATGATTGTGATTGTATGATTGTGAATGTATGATTGTGATTGTATGATTGTGATTGTATGATTGTGATTGCATGATCGTAATTGTATGATTGTGAATGTATGATTATGATTGTATGATTGTGATTGTATGATTGTGATCGTATGATTGTGATTGTATTATAGTGGTTGTATGATTGTGATTGTGTGATTGTGATTGCATGATTGTGATTGTATGATTGTCACTGTATGATTGTGGTTTTATGATTGTGATTGTATGATTGGGATTTTAGGATTGTGATTGTATGATTGTGATTGTATGATTGTGATTGTATGATTGTGTTTGTATGATTGTGATTGTATGATTGTGATTGTATGATTGTGATTGTATGATTATGATTGTATGATAGTGATTGTATGATTGTGATTGTATGATTGTGATTGTATGATTGTGATTGTATGATTGTGATTGTATGATTGTGATTGTATGATTGTGATTGTATGATTGTGATTGTTTGAATGTGATTGTATGATTGTGATTGTATGATTGTGCTTGTATGATTGTGATTCTATGATTGTGATTGTAGGATTATGATTGTATGATTGCGATTGTCCGATTGCGATTGTGTGATTGTGATTGTGTGATTGTGATTAAATGATTGTGATTGTATGATTGTGATTGTATGATTGTGATTGTATGATTGTGATTGTATGATTGTGATTGTATGATTGTGATTGTATGATTGTGATTGTAGGATTGTGATTAAATGATTGTGATTGTATGACTGTGATTGTGTGATTGTGATTGCATGATTGTGATTCTATGATTGTGATTGAATGATTGTAAATGTACGATTGTGATTGCATGATTCTACTTGCGTGATTGTGATTGTATGATTGTGATTGTATGACTGTTATTATATGATTGTAATTGTATGATGGCGATTGTATGATTGCGATTGTAGGGTTGTGATTGTGAGATTGTGATTGTATGATTGTAATTGTATGACTGTGAATGCATGATTGTGATTGTATGATAGTGATTGTACGATTGTGTTTGTTGTGATTGTGTTGCAATATTTCTCTATGTATAACTGTGATTGTATGATAGTGATTGTGTGATTGTGATTGTATGATTGTGTTTTTATAATTGTGACTGTATGATTTTAATTGTATGATTGTGATTGTATGATTGTGATTGTATGATTGAGATTGTACGATTGTGGTTGTTGTGATTGAGTTGCTATGTTTCTCTATGTATGACTGTGATTGTATGATAGTGATTGTGTGATTGTGATTGTACGATTGTGGTTCTATGATTGCGATTGTATGTCGGTGATTGTATGATTGTGATTGTATGATTGTGATTGTATGATCGTGATTGTATGATTGTGATTGTATGATTGTGATTGTATGATTGTGAATGTATGATTGTGATTGTATGATTGTGATTGTATGATTGTGATTGTGTGATTGTGATTGCATGATTGTGATTCTATGATTGTGATTGAATGATTGTAAATGTACGATTGTGATTGTATGATTCTACTTGCGTGATTGTAATTGTATGATTGCGATTGTATGATTGCGATTGTAGGGTTGTGATTGTGAGATTGTGATTGTATGATTGTAATTGTATGATTGTGAATGCATGATTGTGATTGTATGATAGTGATTGTACGATTGTGTTTGTTGTGATTGTGTTGCAATGTTTCTCTATGTGTAACTGTGATTGTATGATAGGGATTGTGTGATTGTGATTGTATGATTGTGTTTTTATAATTGTGACTGTATGATTTTAATTGTATGATTGTGATTGTATGATTGTGATTGTATGATTGAGATTGTACGATTGTGGTTGTTGTGATTGAGTTGCTATGTTTCTCTATGTATGACTGTGATTGTATGATAGTGATTGTGTGATTGTGATTGTACGATTGTGGTTCTATGATTGCGATTGTATGTCGGTGATTGTATGATTGTGATTGTATGATTGTGATTGTATGATCGTGATTGTATGATTGTGATTGTATGATTGTGATTGTATGATTGTGTGATTGCGTTTGTATGATTCTAATTGTATGCATGTGAATGTATAATTCTCATTGTATGTTTATGATAATATGATTGTGATTGTATGATTGTGATTGTATGATTGTGATTGTATGATTGTGAATGTATGATTGTGATTGTATGATTGTGATTTTATGATTGTGATTGTGTGATTGTGATTGCATGATTGTGATTCTATGATTGTGATTGAATGATTGTAAATGTACGATTGTGATTGTATGATTCTACTTGCGTGATTGTAATTGTATGATTGCGATTGTATGATTGCGATTGTAGGGTTGTGATTGTGAGATTGTGATTGTATGATTGTAATTGTATGATTGTGAATGCATGATTGTGATTGTATGATAGTGATTGTACGATTGTGTTTGTTGTGATTGTGTTGCAATGTTTCTCTATGTATAACTGTGATTGTATGATAGGGATTGTGTGATTGTGATTATATGATTGTGTTTTTATAATTGTGACTGTATGATTTTAATTGTATGATTGTGATTGTATGATTGTGATTGTATGATTGAGATTGTACGATTGTGGTTGTTGTGATTGAGTTGCTATGTTTCTCTATGTATGACTGTGATTGTATGATAGTGATTGTGTGATTTTGGTTGTCTGATTGTGATTGTATGATTGTGGTTGTATGATTGTGATTGTATGATTGTGATCGTATGATTGTGATTATATGATTGCGATAGTATGACTGTGATTGTATGATTGTGATTGTACGATTATGTTTGTACGATTGTGATTTTATGATTGTGACTGTATGATTGTAACTGTATGATAGTGATTGTGTGAATGTGATTGTGATTGCATGATCGTAATTGTATGATTGTGGATGTATGATTATGACTGTATGATTGCGATTGTCTAATTGCGATTGTGTGATTGTGGTTGTATGATTGTGAGTGTATGATTGTGATTGTATCATTGTGATTGTATGATTGTGATTGTATGATTGTGATTGTATCATTGTGATTGTATCATTGTGATTGCATCTTTGTGATTGCATCATTGTGATTGTATCATTGTGATTGTATCATTGTGATTGTATCATTGTGATTGTATCATTGTGATTGTATCATTGTGATTGTATCATTGTGATTGTATGATTGTGGTTGTTGTGATTGTGTTGCTATGTTTCTCTATGTATGACTGTGATTGTATGATAGTGATTGTGTGATTGTGGTTGTCTGATTGTGATTGTATGATTGCGAATGCAGGGTTGTGATTGTGATTGTATGATTTTGATTGTGTGATTGTGTTCCTATGATTCTCATTGTATAACTGTGATTGTATGATAGTGATTGTGTGATTGTGGTTGTCTGATTCTGATTGTATGATTGCGAATGCAGGATTGTGATTGTGATTGTATGATTGCGATTGTATGATTGTGATTGTAAGATTGTGATTGTATGATTGTGATTGTATGATTGTGATTGTATGATTGTGATTGTATGATTCTACTTGGGTGATTGTGGTTGTATGATTGTGATTGTATGATTGTGGTTGTATGATTGTGATTGTATGATTGTGATCGTATGATTGTGATTATATGATTGTGATTGTATGACAGTGATTGTATGATTGTGATTGTACGATTATGTTTGTACGATTGTGATTTTATGATTGTGACTGTATGATTGTAACTGTATGATAGTGATTGTGTGAATGTGATTGTGATTGCATGATCGTAATTGTATGATTGTGGATGTATGATTATGACTGTATGATTGCGATTGTCTAATTGCGATTGTGTGATTGTGGTTGTATGATTGTGAGTGTATGATTGTGATTGTATCATTGTGATTGTATGATTGTGATTGTATGATTGTGATTGTATCATTGTGATTGTATCATTGTGATTGCATCTTTGTGATTGCATCATTGTGATTGTATCATTGTGATTGTATCATTGTGATTGTATCATTGTGATTGTATCATTGTGATTGTATCATTGTGATTGTATCATTGTGATTGTATGATTGTGGTTGTTGTGATTGTGTTGCTATGTTTCTCTATGTATGACTGTGATTGTATGATAGTGATTGTGTGATTGTGGTTGTCTGATTGTGATTGTATGATTGCGAATGCAGGGTTGTGATTGTGATTGTATGATTTTGATTGTGTGATTGTGTTCCTATGATTCTCATTGTATAACTGTGATTGTATGATAGTGATTGTGTGATTGTGGTTGTCTGATTCTGATTGTATGATTGCGAATGCAGGATTGTGATTGTGATTGTATGATTGCGATTGTATGATTGTGATTGTAAGATTGTGATTGTATGATTGTGATTGTATGATTGTGATTGTATGATTGTGATTGTATGATTCTACTTGGGTGATTGTGGTTGTATGATTGTGATTGTATGATTGTGGTTGTATGATTGTGATTGTATGATTGTGATCGTATGATTGTGATTATATGATTGTGATTGTATGACAGTGATTGTATGATTGTGATTGTACGATTATGTTTGTACGATTGTGATTTTATGATTGTGACTGTATGATTGTAACTGTATGATAGGTATTGTGTGAATGTGATTGTGATTGCATGATCGTAATTGTATGATTGTGGATGTATGTTTATGACTGTATGATTGCGATTGTCTGATTGCCATTGTGTGATTGTGGTTGTATGATTGTGATTGTATGATTGTGATTGTATCATTGTGATTGTATCATTGTGATTGTATGATTGTGATTGTATGATTGTGATTGTATGATTGTGATTGTATGATTGCGATTGTGTGATTGTGATTGTGTGATTGTGATTGTATGATTGTGATTGTATGATTGTGATTCCATGATTGTCATTGTATGATTGTGGTTTTATGATTGAGATTGTATGATTGTGATTGTAGGATTGTGATTGTATGATTGTGATTGTATGATTCTACTTGCGTGATTGTGATTGTATGATTGTGAATATATAATTGTATTTGAGTTACTGTGATTGCCGGATTGCTATTGTATAATTCTGATTGTATGATAGTGATTGTGTGATTTTGATTGTATGATTGTGATTGTATGATTGTGATTGTATGATTGTGATTGTATGATTGTGATTGTATGATTGTGATTGTATGATTGTGATTGTATGATTGTGATTGTATGATTGTGATTGTATGATTGTGATTGTATGATTTTGATTGTATAATTGTTATTGTGTGATAGTGATTGTGTGATTGTGACTGCATGATCGTGATTCTATGATTGTGATTGTATGATTGTAATTGTACGATTATGATTGTATGATTGTGATTGTATGATTCTACTTGCGTGATTGTGATTGTATGATTGTGAATATATAATTGTATTTGAGTTACTGTGATTGCCGGATTGCTATTGTATAATTCTGATTGTATGATAGTGATTGTGTGATTTTGATTGTACGATTGTGGTTCCATGATTGTGATTGTATGATTGTGATTGTATGATTGTGATTGTATGATTGTGATTGTATGATTGTGATTGTATGATTGTGATTGTATGATTGAGATTCTATGATTGTGATTCTATGATTGTGATTGCATGATTGTAATTGTATGATTGTGATTGTATGATTGTGATTGTATGATTGCGATTGTAGGGTTGTGATTGTGAGATTGTGATTGTATGATTGTAATTGTATGATTGTGATTGCATGATTGTGATTGTATGATAGTGATTGTACGATTGTGTTTGTTGTGATTGTGTTGCTATGTTTCTCTATGTATAACTGTGATTGCATGATAGTGATTGTGTGATTGTGATTGTATGATTGTGTTTTTATAATTGTCACTGTATGATTTTAATTGTATGATTGTGATTGTATGATTGTGATTGCATGATTGTGATTGTATGATTCTACTTGGGTGATTGTGGTTGTATGATTGTGAATATATAATTGTATTTGCGTGATTGTTATTGCCGGATTGCTATTGTATAATGCTGATTGTATGATAGTGATTGTGTGATTGCGATTGTACGATTGTGGTTCTATGATTGCGATTGTATGTCGGTGATTGTATGATTGTGATTGTATGATTGTGATTGTATGATCGTGATTGTATGATCGTGATTGTTTGATCGTGATTGTATGATTGTGATTGTATGATTGTGATTGTATGATTGTGATTGTATGATCGTGATTGTTTGATCGTGATTGTATGATCGTGATTGTATGATTGTGATTGTATGATTGTGATTGTATGATTGTGAATGTATGATTGTGATTGTATGATTGTGATTGTATGATTGTGATTGCATGATCGTAATTGTATGATTGTGAATGTATGATTATGATTGTATGATTGTGATTGTATGATTGTGATCGTATGATTGTGATTGTATTATAGTGGTTGTATGATTGTGATTGTGTGATTGTGATTGCATGATTGTGATTGTATGATTGTGATTGAATGATTGTAAATGTACGATTGTGATTGCATGATTCTACTTGCGTGATTGTGATTGTATGATTGTGATTGTATGACTGTTATTATATGATTGTAATTGTATGATGGCGATTGTATGATTGCGATTGTAGGGTTGTGATTGTGAGATTGTGATTGTATGATTGTAATTGTATGATTGTGAATGCATGATTGTGATTGTATGATAGTGATTGTACGATTGTGTTTGTTGTGATTGTGTTGCAATATTTCTCTATGTATAACTGTGATTGTATGATAGTGATTGTGTGATTGTGATTGTATGATTGTGTTTTTATAATTGTGACTGTATGATTTTAATTGTATGATTGTGATTGTATGATTGTGATTGTATGATTGAGATTGTACGATTGTGGTTGTTGTGATTGAGTTGCTATGTTTCTCTATGTATGACTGTGATTGTATGATAGTGATTGTGTGATTGTGATTGTACGATTGTGGTTCTATGATTGCGATTGTATGTCGGTGATTGTATGATTGTGATTGTATCATTGTGATTGTATGATTGTGGTTGTTGTGATTGTGTTGCTATGTTTCTCTATGTATGACTGTGATTGTATGATAGTGATTGTGTGATTGTGGTTGTCTGATTGTGATTGTATGATTGCGAATGCAGGGTTGTGATTGTGATTGTATGATTTTGATTGTGTGATTGTGTTCCTATGATTCTCATTGTATAACTGTGATTGTATGATAGTGGTTGTGTGATTGTGGTTGTCTGATTCTGATTGTATGATTGCGAATGCAGGATTGTGATTGTGATTGTATGATTGCGATTGTATGATTGTGATTGTAAGATTGTGATTGTATGATTGTGATTGTATGATTGTGATTGTATGATTGTGATTGTATGATTGTGATTGTATGATTCTACTTGGGTGATTGTGGTTGTATGATTGTGATTGTATGATTGTGGTTGTATGATTGTGATTGTATGATTGTGATCGTATGATTGTGATTATATGATTGTGATTGTATGACTGTGATTGTATGATTGTGATTGTACGATTATGTTTGTACGATTGTGATTTTATGATTGTGACTGTATGATTGTAACTGTATGATAGTTATTGTGTGAATGTGATTGTGATTGCATGATCGTAATTGTATGATTGTGGATGTATGTTTATGACTGTATGATTGCGATTGTCTGATTGCCATTGTGTGATTGTGGTTGTATGATTGTGATTGTATGATTGTGATTGTATCATTGTGATTGTATCATTGTGATTGTATGATTGTGATTGTATGATTGTGATTGTATGATTGTGATTGTATGATTGCGATTGTGTGATTGTGATTGTGTGATTGTGATTGTATGATTGTGATTGTATGATTGTGATTGTATGATTGTGATTATATCATTGTGATTGTATCATTGTGATTGTATCATTGTGATTGTATCATTGTGATTGTATCATTGTGATTGTATCATTGTGATTGTCTCATTGTAATTGTATGATTGTGATTGTATGATTGTGGTTGTTGTGATTGTGTTGCTATGTTTCTCTATGTATGACTGTGATTGTATGATAGTGATTGTGTGATTGTGGTTGTCCGATTCTGATTGTATGATTGCGAATGCAGGATTGTGATTGTGATTTATGATTGCGATTGTATGATTGTGATTGTATGATTGTGATTGTATGATTGTGATTGTAAGATTGTGATTGTATGATTGTGATTGTATGATTGTGATTGTATGATTGTGATTGTATGATTCTACTTGGGTGATTGTGGTTGTATGATTGTGAATATATAATTGTATTTGCGTGATTGATATTGCCGGATTGCTATTGTATAATGCTGATTGTATGATAGTGATTGTGTGATTGTGATTGCACGATTGTGGTTCTATGATTGCGATTGTATGTCGGTGATTGTATGATTGTGATTGTATGATTGTGATTGTATGATCGTGATTGTATGATTGTGATTGTTTGATTGTGATTGTATGATTGTGATTGTATGATTGTGATTGTATGATTGTGATTGTATGATTGTGATTGTATGATTGTGATTGTATGATTGTGATTGTATGATTGTGATTGTATGATTGTGATTGTATGATAGTGATTGTATGATAGTGATTGTACGATTGTGATTGTATGATTGTGATTGCATGATTGTGATTCCATGATTGTCATTGTATGATTGTGGTTTTATGATTGTGATTGTATGATTGTGATTGTAGGATTGTGATTGTATGATTGTGATTGTATGATTCTACTTGCGTGATTGTGATTGTATGATTGTGAATATATAATTGTATTTGAGTTACTGTGATTGCCGGATTGCTATTGTATAATTCTGATTGTATGATAGTGATTGTGTGATTTTGATTGTATGATTGTGATTGTATGATTGTGATTGTATGATTGTGATTGTATGATTGTGATTGTATGATTGTGATTGTATGATTGTGATTGTATGATTGTGATTGTATGATTGTGATTGTATGATTGTGATTGTATGATTGTGATTGTATGATTGTGATTGTATGATAGTGATTGTATGATAGTGATTGGACGATTGTGATTGTATGATTGTGATTGCATGATTGTGATTCCATGATTGTCATTGTATGATTGTGGTTTTATGATTGTGATTGTATGATTGTGATTGTAGGATTGTGATTGTATGATTGTGATTGTATGATTCTACTTGCGTGATTGTGATTGTATGATTGTGAATATATAATTGTATTTGAGTTACTGTGATTGCCGGATTGCTATTGTATAATTCTGATTGTATGATAGTGATTGTGTGATTTTGATTGTATGATTGTGATTGTATGATTGTGATTGTATGATTGTGATTGTATGATTGTGATTGTATGATTGTGATTGTATGATTGTGATTCTATGATTGTGATTGTATGATTGTAATTGTACGATTATGATTGTATGATTGTGATTGTATGATTCTACTTGCGTGATTGTGATTGTATGATTGTGAATATATAATTGTATTTGAGTTACTGTGATTGCCGGATTGCTATTGTATAATTCTGATTGTATGATAGTGATTGTGTGATTTTGATTGTACGATTGTGGTTCCATGATTGTGATTGTATGATTGTGATTGTATGATTGTGATTGTATGATTGTGATTGTATGATTGTGATTGTATGATTGTGATTGTATGATTGAGATTCTATGATTGTGATTCTATGATTGTGATTGCATGATTGTAATTGTATGATTGTGATTGTATGATTGTGATTGTATGATTGCGATTGTAGGGTTGTGATTGTGAGATTGTGATTGTATGATTGTAATTGTATGATTGTGATTGCATGATTGTGATTGTATGATAGTGATTGTACGATTGTGTTTGTTGTGATTGTGTTGCTATGTTTCTCTATGTATAACTGTGATTGCATGATAGTGATTGTGTGATTGTGATTGTATGATTGTGTTTTTATAATTGTCACTGTATGATTTTAATTGTATGATTGTGATTGTATGATTGTGATTGTATGATTGAGATTGTACGATTGTGGTTGTTGTGATTGTGTTGCTATGTTTCTCTATGTATGACTGTGATTGTATGATTGTGATTGTAAGATTGTGATTGTATGATTGTGATTGTATGATTGCGATTGCATGATTGTGATTGTATGATTCTACTTGGGTGATTGTGGTTGTATGATTGTGAATATATAATTGTATTTGCGTGATTGTTATTGCCGGATTGCTATTGTATAATGCTGATTGTATGATAGTGATTGTGTGATTGCGATTGTACGATTGTGGTTCTATGATTGCGATTGTATGTCGGTGATTGTATGATTGTGATTGTATGATTGTGATTGTATGATCGTGATTGTATGATCGTGATTGTTTGATCGTGATTGTATGATTGTGATTGTATGATTGTGATTGTATGATTGTGATTGTATGATCGTGATTGTTTGATCGTGATTGTATGATCGTGATTGTATGATTGTGATTGTATGATTGTGATTGTATGATTGTGAATGTATGATTGTGATTGTATGATTGTGATTGTATGATTGTGATTGCATGATCGTAATTGTATGATTGTGAATGTATGATTATGATTGTATGATTGTGATTGTATGATTGTGATCGTATGATTGTGATTGTATTATAGTGGTTGTATGATTGTGATTGTGTGATTGTGATTGCATGATTGTGATTGTATGATTGTCACTGTATGATTGTGGTTTTATGATTGTGATTGTATGATTGGGATTTTAGGATTGTGATTGTATGATTGTGATTGTATGATTGTGATTGTATGATTGTGTTTGTATGATTGTGATTGTATGATTGTGGTTGTATGATTGTGATTGTATGATTATGATTGTATGATTGTGATTGTATGATTGTGATTGTATGATTGTGATTGTATGATTGTGATTGTATGATTGTGATTGTATGATTGTGATTGTATGATTGTGATTGTATGATTGTGATTGTTTGAATGTGATTGTATGATTGTGATTGTATGATTGTGCTTGTATGATTGTGATTCTATGATTGTGATTGTAGGATTATGATTGTATGATTGCGATTGTCCGATTGCGATTGTGTGATTGTGATTGTGTGATTGTGATTAAATGATTGTGATTGTATGATTGTGATTGTATGATTGTGATTGTATGATTGTGATTGTATGATTGTGATTGTATGATTGTGATTGTAGGATTGTGATTAAATGATTGTGATTGTATGACTGTGATTGTGTGATTGTGATTGCATGATTGTGATTCTATGATTGTGATTGAATGATTGTAAATGTACGATTGTGATTGCATGCTTCTACTTGCGTGATTGTGATTGTATGATTGTGATTGTATGACTGTTATTATATGATTGTAATTGTATGATGGCGATTGTATGATTGCGATTGTAGGGTTGTGATTGTGAGATTGTGATTGTATGATTGTAATTGTATGATTGTGAATGCATGATTGTGATTGTATGATAGTGATTGTACGATTGTGTTTGTTGTGATTGTGTTGCAATATTTCTCTATGTATAACTGTGATTGTATGATAGTGATTGTGTGATTGTGATTGTATGATTGTGTTTTTATAATTGTGACTGTATGATTTTAATTGTATGATTGTGATTGTATGATTGTGATTGTATGATTGAGATTGTACGATTGTGGTTGTTGTGATTGAGTTGCTATGTTTCTCTATGTATGACTGTGATTGTATGATAGTGATTGTGTGATTGTGATTGTACGATTGTGGTTCTATGATTGCGATTGTATGTCGGTGATTGTATGATTGTGATTGTATGATTGTGATTGTATGATCGTGATTGTATGATTGTGATTGTATGATTGTGATTGTATGATTGTGTGATTGCGTTTGTATGATTCTAATTGTATGCATGTGAATGTATAATTCTCATTGTATGTTTGTGATAATATGATTGTGATTGTATCATTGTGATTGTATGATTGTGGTTGTTGTGATTGTGTTGCTATGTTTCTCTATGTATGACTGTGATTGTATGATAGTGATTGTGTGATTGTGGTTGTCTGATTGTGATTGTATGATTGCGAATGCAGGGTTGTGATTGTGATTGTATGATTTTGATTGTGTGATTGTGATTGTATGATTGAGATTCTATGATTGTGATTCTATGATTGTGATTGCATGATTGTAATTGTATGATTGTGATTGTATGATTGTGATTGTATGATTGCGAATGCAGGATTGTGATTGTGATTGTATGATTTTGATTGTGTGATTGTGTTCGTATGATTCTCATTGTATATCTGTGATTGTATGATAGTGACTGTGTGATTGTGGTTGTCTGATTCTGATTGTATGATTGCGAATGCAGGATTGTGATTGTGATTGTATGATTGCGATTGTATGATTGTGATTGTATGATTGTGATTGTAAGATTGTGATTGTATGATTGTGATTGTATGATTGCGATTGCATGATTGTGATTGTATGATTCTACTTGGGTGATTGTGGTTGTATGATTGTGAATATATAATTGTATTTGCGTGATTGTTATTGCCGGATTGCTATTGTATAATGCTGATTGTATGATAGTGATTGTGTGATTGCGATTGTACGATTGTGGTTCTATGATTGCGATTGTATGTCGGTGATTGTATGATTGTGATTGTATGATTGTGATTGTATGATCGTGATTGTATGATCGTGATTGTTTGATCGTGATTGTATGATTGTGATTGTATGATTGTGATTGTATGATTGTGATTGTATGATCGTGATTGTTTGATCGTGATTGTATGATCGTGATTGTATGATTGTGATTGTATGATTGTGATTGTATGATTGTGAATGTATGATTGTGATTGCATGATTGTGATTGTATGATTGTGATTGCATGATCGTAATTGTATGATTGTGAATGTATGATTATGATTGTATGATTGTGATTGTATGATTGTGATCGTATGATTGTGATTGTATTATAGTGGTTGTATGATTGTGATTGTGTGATTGTGATTGCATGATTGTGATTGTATGATTGTCACTGTATGATTGTGGTTTTATGATTGTGATTGTATGATTGGGATTTTAGGATTGTGATTGTATGATTGTGATTGTATGATTGTGATTGTATGATTGTGTTTGTATGATTGTGATTGTATGATTGTGATTGTATGATTGTGATTGTATGATTATGATTGTATGATTGTGATTGTATGATTGTGATTGTATGATTGTGATTGTATGATTGTGATTGTATGATTGTGATTGTATGATTGTGATTGTATGATTGTGATTGTATGATTGTGATTGTATGATTGTGATTGTATGATTGTGATTGTTTGAATGTGATTGTATGATTGTGATTGTATGATTGTGCTTGTATGATTGTGATTCTATGATTGTGATTGTAGGATTATGATTGTATGATTGCGATTGTCCGATTGCGATTGTGTGATTGTGATTGTGTGATTGTGATTAAATGATTGTGATTGTATGATTGTGATTGTATGATTGTGATTGTATGATTGCGATTGTAGGGTTGTGATTGTGAGATTGTGATTGTATGATTGTAATTGTATGATTGTGAATGCATGATTGTGATTGTATGATAGTGATTGTACGATTGTGTTTGTTGTGATTGTGTTGCAATATTTCTCTATGTATAACTGTGATTGTATGATAGTGATTGTGTGATTGTGATTGTATGATTGTGTTTTTATAATTGTGACTGTATGATTTTAATTGTATGATTGTGATTGTATGATTGTGATTGTATGATTGAGATTGTACGATTGTGGTTGTTGTGATTGAGTTGCTATGTTTCTCTATGTATGACTGTGATTGTATGATAGTGATTGTGTGATTGTGATTGTACGATTGTGGTTCTATGATTGCGATTGTATGTCGGTGATTGTATGATTGTGATTGTATGATTGTGATTGTATGATCGTGATTGTATGATTGTGATTGTATGATTGTGATTGTATGATTGTGAATGTATGATTGTGATTGTATGATTGTGATTGTATGATTGTGATTGTGTGATTGTGATTGCATGATTGTGATTCTATGATTGTGATTGAATGATTGTAAATGTACGATTGTGATTGTATGATTCTACTTGCGTGATTGTAATTGTATGATTGCGATTGTATGATTGCGATTGTAGGGTTGTGATTGTGAGATTGTGATTGTATGATTGTAATTGTATGATTGTGAATGCATGATTGTGATTGTATGATAGTGATTGTACGATTGTGTTTGTTGTGATTGTGTTGCAATGTTTCTCTATGTGTAACTGTGATTGTATGATAGGGATTGTGTGATTGTGATTGTATGATTGTGTTTTTATAATTGTGACTGTATGATTTTAATTGTATGATTGTGATTGTATGATTGTGATTGTATGATTGAGATTGTACGATTGTGGTTGTTGTGATTGAGTTGCTATGTTTCTCTATGTATGACTGTGATTGTATGATAGTGATTGTGTGATTGTGATTGTACGATTGTGGTTCTATGATTGCGATTGTATGTCGGTGATTGTATGATTGTGATTGTATGATTGTGATTGTATGATCGTGATTGTATGATTGTGATTGTATGATTGTGATTGTATGATTGTGTGATTGCGTTTGTATGATTCTAATTGTATGCATGTGAATGTATAATTCTCATTGTATGTTTGTGATAATATGATTGTGATTGTATGATTGTGATTGTATGATTGTGATTGTATGATTGTGAATGTATGATTGTGATTGTATGATTGTGATTTTATGATTGTGATTGTGTGATTGTGATTGCATGATTGTGATTCTATGATTGTGATTGAATGATTGTAAATGTACGATTGTGATTGTATGATTCTACTTGCGTGATTGTAATTGTATGATTGCGATTGTATGATTGCGATTGTAGGGTTGTGATTGTGAGATTGTGATTGTATGATTGTAATTGTATGATTGTGAATGCATGATTGTGATTGTATGATAGTGATTGTACGATTGTGTTTGTTGTGATTGTGTTGCAATGTTTCTCTATGTATAACTGTGATTGTATGATAGGGATTGTGTGATTGTGATTGTATGATTGTGTTTTTATAATTGTGACTGTATGATTTTAATTGTATGATTGTGATTGTATGATTGTGATTGTATGATTGAGATTGTACGATTGTGGTTGTTGTGATTGAGTTGCTATGTTTCTCTATGTATGACTGTGATTGTATGATAGTGATTGTGTGATTTTGGTTGTCTGATTGTGATTGTATGATTGTGGTTGTATGATTGTGATTGTATGATTGTGATCGTATGATTGTGATTATATGATTGCGATAGTATGACTGTGATTGTATGATTGTGATTGTACGATTATGTTTGTACGATTGTGATTTTATGATTGTGACTGTATGATTGTAACTGTATGATAGTGATTGTGTGAATGTGATTGTGATTGCATGATCGTAATTGTATGATTGTGGATGTATGATTATGACTGTATGATTGCGATTGTCTAATTGCGATTGTGTGATTGTGGTTGTATGATTGTGAGTGTATGATTGTGATTGTATCATTGTGATTGTATGATTGTGATTGTATGATTGTGATTGTATCATTGTGATTGTATCATTGTGATTGCATCTTTGTGATTGCATCATTGTGATTGTATCATTGTGATTGTATCATTGTGATTGTATCATTGTGATTGTATCATTGTGATTGTATCATTGTGATTGTATCATTGTGATTGTATGATTGTGGTTGTTGTGATTGTGTTGCTATGTTTCTCTATGTATGACTGTGATTGTATGATAGTGATTGTGTGATTGTGGTTGTCTGATTGTGATTGTATGATTGCGAATGCAGGGTTGTGATTGTGATTGTATGATTTTGATTGTGTGATTGTGTTCCTATGATTCTCATTGTATAACTGTGATTGTATGATAGTGATTGTGTGATTGTGGTTGTCTGATTCTGATTGTATGATTGCGAATGCAGGATTGTGATTGTGATTGTATGATTGCGATTGTATGATTGTGATTGTAAGATTGTGATTGTATGATTGTGATTGTATGATTGTGATTGTATGATTGTGATTGTATGATTCTACTTGGGTGATTGTGGTTGTATGATTGTGATTGTATGATTGTGGTTGTATGATTGTGATTGTATGATTGTGATCGTATGATTGTGATTATATGATTGTGATTGTATGACAGTGATTGTATGATTGTGATTGTACGATTATGTTTGTACGATTGTGATTTTATGATTGTGACTGTATGATTGTAACTGTATGATAGGTATTGTGTGAATGTGATTGTGATTGCATGATCGTAATTGTATGATTGTGGATGTATGTTTATGACTGTATGATTGCGATTGTCTGATTGCCATTGTGTGATTGTGGTTGTATGATTGTGATTGTATGATTGTGATTGTATCATTGTGATTGTATCATTGTGATTGTATGATTGTGATTGTATGATTGTGATTGTATGATTGTGATTGTATGATTGCGATTGTGTGATTGTGATTGTGTGATTGTGATTGTATGATTGTGATTGTATGATTGTGATTCCATGATTGTCATTGTATGATTGTGGTTTTATGATTGAGATTGTATGATTGTGATTGTAGGATTGTGATTGTATGATTGTGATTGTATGATTCTACTTGCGTGATTGTGATTGTATGATTGTGAATATATAATTGTATTTGAGTTACTGTGATTGCCGGATTGCTATTGTATAATTCTGATTGTATGATAGTGATTGTGTGATTTTGATTGTATGATTGTGATTGTATGATTGTGATTGTATGATTGTGATTGTATGATTGTGATTGTATGATTGTGATTGTATGATTGTGATTGTATGATTGTGATTGTATGATTGTGATTGTATGATTGTGATTGTATGATTGTGATTGTATGATTTTGATTGTATAATTGTTATTGTGTGATAGTGATTGTGTGATTGTGACTGCATGATCGTGATTCTATGATTGTGATTGTATGATTGTAATTGTACGATTATGATTGTATGATTGTGATTGTATGATTCTACTTGCGTGATTGTGATTGTATGATTGTGAATATATAATTGTATTTGAGTTACTGTGATTGCCGGATTGCTATTGTATAATTCTGATTGTATGATAGTGATTGTGTGATTTTGATTGTACGATTGTGGTTCCATGATTGTGATTGTATGATTGTGATTGTATGATTGTGATTGTATGATTGTGATTGTATGATTGTGATTGTATGATTGTGATTGTATGATTGAGATTCTATGATTGTGATTCTATGATTGTGATTGCATGATTGTAATTGTATGATTGTGATTGTATGATTGTGATTGTATGATTGCGATTGTAGGGTTGTGATTGTGAGATTGTGATTGTATGATTGTAATTGTATGATTGTGATTGCATGATTGTGATTGTATGATAGTGATTGTACGATTGTGTTTGTTGTGATTGTGTTGCTATGTTTCTCTATGTATAACTGTGATTGCATGATAGTGATTGTGTGATTGTGATTGTATGATTGTGTTTTTATAATTGTCACTGTATGATTTTAATTGTATGATTGTGATTGTATGATTGTGATTGTATGATTGAGATTGTACGATTGTGGTTGTTGTGATTGTGTTGCTATGTTTCTCTATGTATGACTGTGATTGTATGATAGTGATTGTGTGATTGTGGTTGTCTGATTGTGATTGTATGATTGCGAATGCAGGATTGTGATTGTGATTGTATGATTTTGATTGTGTGATTGTGTTCGTATGATTCTCATTGTATAACTGTGATTGTATGATAGTGATTGTGTGATTGTGGTTGTCTGATTCTGATTGTATGATTGCGAATGCAGGATTGTGATTGTGATTGTATGATTGCGATTGTATGATTGTGATTGTATGATTGTGATTGTAAGATTGTGATTGTATGATTGTGATTGTATGATTGCGATTGCATGATTGTGATTGTATGATTCTACTTGGGTGATTGTGGTTGTATGATTGTGAATATATAATTGTATTTGCGTGATTGTTATTGCCGGATTGCTATTGTATAATGCTGATTGTATGATAGTGATTGTGTGATTGCGATTGTACGATTGTGGTTCTATGATTGCGATTGTATGTCGGTGATTGTATGATTGTGATTGTATGATTGTGATTGTATGATCGTGATTGTATGATCGTGATTGTTTGATCGTGATTGTATGATTGTGATTGTATGATTGTGATTGTATGATTGTGATTGTATGATCGTGATTGTTTGATCGTGATTGTATGATCGTGATTGTATGATTGTGATTGTATGATTGTGATTGTATGATTGTGAATGTATGATTGTGATTGTATGATTGTGATTGTATGATTGTGATTGCATGATCGTAATTGTATGATTGTGAATGTATGATTATGATTGTATGATTGTGATTGTATGATTGTGATCGTATGATTGTGATTGTATTATAGTGGTTGTATGATTGTGATTGTGTGATTGTGATTGCATGATTGTGATTGTATGATTGTGATTGAATGATTGTAAATGTACGATTGTGATTGCATGATTCTACTTGCGTGATTGTGATTGTATGATTGTGATTGTATGACTGTTATTATATGATTGTAATTGTATGATGGCGATTGTATGATTGCGATTGTAGGGTTGTGATTGTGAGATTGTGATTGTATGATTGTAATTGTATGATTGTGAATGCATGATTGTGATTGTATGATAGTGATTGTACGATTGTGTTTGTTGTGATTGTGTTGCAATATTTCTCTATGTATAACTGTGATTGTATGATAGTGATTGTGTGATTGTGATTGTATGATTGTGTTTTTATAATTGTGACTGTATGATTTTAATTGTATGATTGTGATTGTATGATTGTGATTGTATGATTGAGATTGTACGATTGTGGTTGTTGTGATTGAGTTGCTATGTTTCTCTATGTATGACTGTGATTGAATGATAGTGATTGTGTGATTGTGATTGTACGATTGTGGTTCTATGATTGCGATTGTATGTCGGTGATTGTATGATTGTGATTGTATCATTGTGATTGTATGATTGTGGTTGTTGTGATTGTGTTGCTATGTTTCTCTATGTATGACTGTGATTGTATGATAGTGATTGTGTGATTGTGGTTGTCTGATTGTGATTGTATGATTGCGAATGCAGGGTTGTGATTGTGATTGTATGATTTTGATTGTGTGATTGTGTTCCTATGATTCTCATTGTATAACTGTGATTGTATGATAGTGATTGTGTGATTGTGGTTGTCTGATTCTGATTGTATGATTGCGAATGCAGGATTGTGATTGTGATTGTATGATTGCGATTGTATGATTGTGATTGTAAGATTGTGATTGTATGATTGTGATTGTATGATTGTGATTGTATGATTGTGATTGTATGATTGTGATTGTATGATTCTACTTGGGTGATTGTGGTTGTATGATTGTGATTGTATGATTGTGGTTGTATGATTGTGATTGTGTGATTGTGATCGTATGATTGTGATTATATGATTGTGATTGTATGACTGTGATTGTATGATTGTGATTGTACGATTATGTTTGTACGATTGTGATTTTATGATTGTGACTGTATGATTGTAACTGTATGATAGTTATTGTGTGAATGTGATTGTGATTGCATGATCGTAATTGTATGATTGTGGATGTATGTTTATGACTGTATGATTGCGATTGTCTGATTGCCATTGTGTGATTGTGGTTGTATGATTGTGATTGTATGATTGTGATTGTATCATTGTGATTGTATCATTGTGATTGTATGATTGTGATTGTATGATTGTGATTGTATGATTGTGATTGTATGATTGCGATTGTGTGATTGTGATTGTGTGATTGTGATTGTATGATTGTGATTGTATGATTGTGATTGTATGATTGTGATTATATCATTGTGATTGTATCATTGTGATTGTATCATTGTGATTGTATCATTGTGATTGTATCATTGTGATTGTATCATTGTGATTGTCTCATTGTAATTGTATGATTGTGATTGTATGATTGTGGTTGTTGTGATTGTGTTGCTATGTTTCTCTATGTATGACTGTGATTGTATGATAGTGATTGTGTGATTGTGGTTGTCCGATTCTGATTGTATGATTGCGAATGCAGGATTGTGATTGTGATTTATGATTGCGATTGTATGATTGTGATTGTATGATTGTGATTGTATGATTGTGATTGTAAGATTGTGATTGTATGATTGTGATTGTATGATTGTGATTGTATGATTGTGATTGTATGATTCTACTTGGGTGATTGTGGTTGTATGATTGTGAATATATAATTGTATTTGCGTGATTGATATTGCCGGATTGCTATTGTATAATGCTGATTGTATGATAGTGATTGTGTGATTGTGATTGCACGATTGTGGTTCTATGATTGCGATTGTATGTCGGTGATTGTATGATTGTGATTGTATGATTGTGATTGTATGATCGTGATTGTATGATTGTGATTGTTTGATTGTGATTGTATGATTGTGATTGTATGATTGTGATTGTATGATTGTGATTGTATGATTGCGATTGCATGATTGTGATTGTATGATTCTACTTGGGTGATTGTGGTTGTATGATTGTGAATATATAATTGTATTTGCGTGATTGTTATTGCCGGATTGCTATTGTATAATGCTGATTGTATGATAGTGATTGTGTGATTGCGATTGTACGATTGTGGTTCTATGATTGCGATTGTATGTCGGTGATTGTATGATTGTGATTGTATGATTGTGATTGTATGATCGTGATTGTATGATCGTGATTGTTTGATCGTGATTGTATGATTGTGATTGTATGATTGTGATTGTATGATTGTGATTGTATGATCGTGATTGTTTGATCGTGATTGTATGATCGTGATTGTATGATTGTGATTGTATGATTGTGATTGTATGATTGTGAATGTATGATTGTGATTGTATGATTGTGATTGTATGATTGTGATTGCATGATCGTAATTGTATGATTGTGAATGTATGATTATGATTGTATGATTGTGATTGTATGATTGTGATCGTATGATTGTGATTGTATTATAGTGGTTGTATGATTGTGATTGTGTGATTGTGATTGCATGATTGTGATTGTATGATTGTCACTGTATGATTGTGGTTTTATGATTGTGATTGTATGATTGGGATTTTAGGATTGTGATTGTATGATTGTGATTGTATGATTGTGATTGTATGATTGTGTTTGTATGATTGTGATTGTATGATTGTGGTTGTATGATTGTGATTGTATGATTATGATTGTATGATTGTGATTGTATGATTGTGATTGTATGATTGTGATTGTATGATTGTGATTGTATGATTGTGATTGTATGATTGTGATTGTATGATTGTGATTGTATGATTGTGATTGTTTGAATGTGATTGTATGATTGTGATTGTATGATTGTGCTTGTATGATTGTGATTCTATGATTGTGATTGTAGGATTATGATTGTATGATTGCGATTGTCCGATTGCGATTGTGTGATTGTGATTGTGTGATTGTGATTAAATGATTGTGATTGTATGATTGTGATTGTATGATTGTGATTGTATGATTGTGATTGTATGATTGTGATTGTATGATTGTGATTGTAGGATTGTGATTAAATGATTGTGATTGTATGACTGTGATTGTGTGATTGTGATTGCATGATTGTGATTCTATGATTGTGATTGAATGATTGTAAATGTACGATTGTGATTGCATGATTCTACTTGCGTGATTGTGATTGTATGATTGTGATTGTATGACTGTTATTATATGATTGTAATTGTATGATGGCGATTGTATGATTGCGATTGTAGGGTTGTGATTGTGAGATTGTGATTGTATGATTGTAATTGTATGATTGTGAATGCATGATTGTGATTGTATGATAGTGATTGTACGATTGTGTTTGTTGTGATTGTGTTGCAATATTTCTCTATGTATAACTGTGATTGTATGATAGTGATTGTGTGATTGTGATTGTATGATTGTGTTTTTATAATTGTGACTGTATGATTTTAATTGTATGATTGTGATTGTATGATTGTGATTGTATGATTGAGATTGTACGATTGTGGTTGTTGTGATTGAGTTGCTATGTTTCTCTATGTATGACTGTGATTGTATGATAGTGATTGTGTGATTGTGATTGTACGATTGTGGTTCTATGATTGCGATTGTATGTCGGTGATTGTATGATTGTGATTGTATGATTGTGATTGTATGATCGTGATTGTATGATTGTGATTGTATGATTGTGATTGTATGATTGTGTGATTGCGTTTGTATGATTCTAATTGTATGCATGTGAATGTATAATTCTCATTGTATGTTTGTGATAATATGATTGTGATTGTATCATTGTGATTGTATGATTGTGGTTGTTGTGATTGTGTTGCTATGTTTCTCTATGTATGACTGTGATAGTATGATAGTGATTGTGTGATTGTGGTTGTCTGATTGTGATTGTATGATTGCGAATGCAGGGTTGTGATTGTGATTGTATGATTTTGATTGTGTGATTGTGTTCCTATGATTCTCATTGTATAACTGTGATTGTATGATAGTGATTGTGTGATTGTGGTTGTCTGATTCTGATTGTATGATTGCGAATGCAGGATTGTGATTGTGATTGTATGATTGCGATTGTATGATTGTGATTGTAAGATTGTGATTGTATGATTGTGATTGTATGATTGTGATTGTATGATTGTGATTGTATGATTCTACTTGGGTGATTGTGGTTGTATGATTGTGATTGTATGATTGTGGTTGTATGATTGTGATTGTATGATTGTGATCGTATGATTGTGATTATATGATTGTGATGGTATGACTGTGATTGTATGATTGTGATTGTACGATTATGTTTGTACGATTGTGATTTTATGATTGTGACTGTATGATTGTAACTGTATGATAGTTATTGTGTGAATGTGATTGTGATTGCATGATCGTAATTGTATGATTGTGGATGTATGTTTATGACTGTATGATTGCGATTGTCTGATTGCCATTGTGTGATTGTGGTTGTATGATTGTGATTGTATGATTGTGATTGTATCATTGTGATTGTATCATTGTGATTGTATGATTGTGATTGTATGATTGTGATTGTATGATTGTGATTGTATGATTGCGATTGTGTGATTGTGATTGTGTGATTGTGATTGTATGATTGTGATTGTATGATTGTGATTGTATGATTGTGATTATATCATTGTGATTGTATCATTGTCATTGTATCATTGTGATTGTATCATTGTGATTGTATCATTGTGATTGTATCATTGTGATTGTCTCATTGTAATTGTATGATTGTGATTGTATGATTGTGGTTGTTGTGATTGTGTTGCTATGTTTCTCTATGTATGACTGTGATTGTATGATAGTGATTGTGTGATTGTGGTTGTCCGATTCTGATTGTATGATTGCGAATGCAGGATTGTGATTGTGATTGTATGATTGCGATTGTATGATTGTGATTGTATGATTGTGATTGTATGATTGTGATTGTAAGATTGTGATTGTACGATTGTGATTGTATGATTGTGATTGTATGATTGTGATTGTATGATTCTACTTGGGTGATTGTGGTTGTATGATTGTGAATATATAATTGTATTTGCGTGATTGATATTGCCGGATTGCTATTGTATAATGCTGATTGTATGATAGTGATTGTGTGATTGTGATTGCACGATTGTGGTTCTATGATAACGATTGTATGTCGGTGATTGTATGATTGTGATTGTATGATTGTGATTGTATGATCGTGATTGTATGATTGTGATTGTTTGATTGTGATTGTATGATTGTGATTGTATGATTGTGATTGTATGATTGTGATTGTATGATTGTGATTGTATGATTGTGAATGTATGATTGTGATTGTATGATTGTGATTGTATGATTGTGATTGTATGATTGTGATTGTATGATTGTGATTGTATGATTGTGATTGTATGATTGTGATTGTATGATAGTGATTGTATGATAGTGATTGTACGATTGTGATTGTATGATTGTGATTGCATGATTGTGATTCCATGATTGTCATTGTATGATTGTGGTTTTATGATTGTGATTGTATGATTGTGATTGTAGGATTGTGATTGTATGATTGTGATTGTATGATTCTACTTGCGTGATTGTGATTGTATGATTGTGAATATATAATTGTATTTGAGTTACTGTGATTGCCGGATTGCTATTGTATAATTCTGATTGTATGATAGTGATTGTGTGATTTTGATTGTATGATTGTGATTGTATGATTGTGATTGTATGATTGTGATTGTATGATTGTGATTGTATGATTGTGATTGTATGATTGTGATTGTATGATTGTGATTGTATGATTGTGATTGTATGATTGTGATTGTATGATTGTGATTGTATGATTTTGATTGTATAATTGTTATTGTGTGATAGTGATTGTGTGATTGTGACTGCATGATCGTGATTCTATGATTGTGATTGTATGATTGTAATTGTACGATTATGATTGTATGATTGTGATTGTATGATTCTACTTGCGTGATTGTGATTGTATGATTGTGAATATATAATTGTATTTGAGTTACTGTGATTGCCGGATTGCTATTGTATAATTCTGATTGTATGATAGTGATTGTGTGATTTTGATTGTACGATTGTGGTTCCATGATTGTGATTGTATGATTGTGATTGTATGATTGTGATTGTATGATTGTGATTGTATGATTGTGATTGTATGATTGTGATTGTATGATTGAGATTCTATGATTGTGATTCTATGATTGTGATTGCATGATTGTAATTGTATGATTGTGATTGTATGATTGTGATTGTATGATTGCGATTGTAGGGTTGTGATTGTGAGATTGTGATTGTATGATTGTAATTGTATGATTGTGATTGCATGATTGTGATTGTATGATAGTGATTGTACGATTGTGTTTGTTGTGATTGTGTTGCTATGTTTCTCTATGTATAACTGTGATTGCATGATAGTGATTGTGTGATTGTGATTGTATGATTGTGTTTTTATAATTGTCACTGTATGATTTTAATTGTATGATTGTGATTGTATGATTGTGATTGTATGATTGAGATTGTACGATTGTGGTTGTTGTGATTGTGTTGCTATGTTTCTCTATGTATGACTGTGATTGTATGATAGTGATTGTGTGATTGTGGTTGTCTGATTGTGATTGTATGATTGCGAATGCAGGATTGTGATTGTGATTGTATGATTTTGATTGTGTGATTGTGTTCGTATGATTCTCATTGTATAACTGTGATTGTATGATAGTGATTGTGTGATTGTGGTTGTCTGATTCTGATTGTATGATTGCGAATGCAGGATTGTGATTGTGATTGTATGATTGCGATTGTATGATTGTGATTGTATGATTGTGATTGTAAGATTGTGATTGTATGATTGTGATTGTATGATTGCGATTGCATGATTGTGATTGTATGATTCTACTTGGGTGATTGTGGTTGTATGATTGTGAATATATAATTGTATTTGCGTGATTGTTATTGCCGGATTGCTATTGTATAATGCTGATTGTATGATAGTGATTGTGTGATTGCGATTGTACGATTGTGGTTCTATGATTGCGATTGTATGTCGGTGATTGTATGATTGTGATTGTATGATCGTGATTGTATGATCGTGATTGTATGATCGTGATTGTTTGATCGTGATTGTATGATTGTGATTGTATGATTGTGATTGTATGATCGTGAATGTTTGATCGTGATTGTATGATCGTGATTGTATGATTGTGATTGTATGATTGTGATTGTATGATTGTGAATGTATGATTGTGATTGTATGATTGTGATTGTATGATTGTGATTGCATGATTGTGATCGTATGATTGTGATTGTATTATAGTGGTTGTATGATTGTGATTGTGTGATTGTGATTGCATGATTGTGATTGTATGATTGTCACTGTATGATTGTGGTTTTATGATTGTGATTGTATGATTGGGATTTTAGGATTGTGATTGTATGATTGTGATTGTATGATTGTGATTGTATGATTGTGTTTGTATGATTGTGATTGTATGATTGTGATTGTATGATTGTGATTGTATGATTATGATTGTATGATTGTGATTGTATGATTGTGATTGTATGATTGTGATTGTATGATTGTGATTGTATGATTGCGATTGTATGATTGTGATTGTATGATTGTGATTGTATGATTGTGATTGTTTGAATGTGATTGTATGATTGTGATTGTATGATTGTGCTTGTATGATTGTGATTCTATGATTGTGATTGTAGGATTATGATTGTATGATTGCGATTGTCCGATTGCGATTGTGTGATTGTGATTGTGTGATTGTGATTAAATGATTGTGATTGTATGATTGTGATTGTATGATTGTGATTGTATGATTGTGATTGTATGATTGTGATTGTATGATTGTGATTGTAGGATTGTGATTAAATGATTGTGATTGTATGACTGTGATTGTGTGATTGTGATTGCATGATTGTGATTCTATGATTGTGATTGAATGATTGTAAATGTACGATTGTGATTGCATGATTCTACTTGCGTGATTGTGATTGTATGATTGTGATTGTATGACTGTTATTATATGATTGTAATTGTATGATGGCGATTGTATGATTGCGATTGTAGGGTTGTGATTGTGAGATTGTGATTGTATGATTGTAATTGTATGATTGTGAATGCATGATTGTGATTGTATGATAGTGATTGTACGATTGTGTTTGTTGTGATTGTGTTGCAATATTTCTCTATGTATAACTGTGATTGTATGATAGTGATTGTGTGATTGTGATTGTATGATTGTGTTTTTATAATTGTGACTGTATGATTTTAATTGTATGATTGTGATTGTATGATTGTGATTGTATGATTGAGATTGTACGATTGTGGTTGTTGTGATTGAGTTGCTATGTTTCTCTATGTATGACTGTGATTGTATGATAGTGATTGTGTGATTGTGATTGTACGATTGTGGTTCTATGATTGCGATTGTATGTCGGTGATTGTATGATTGTGATTGTATGATTGTGATTGTATGATCGTGATTGTATGATTGTGATTGTATGATTGTGATTGTATGATTGTGTGATTGCGTTTGTATGATTCTAATTGTATGCATGTGAATGTATAATTCTCATTGTATGTTTGTGATAATATGATTGTGATTGTATGATTGTGATTGTATGATTGTGATTGTATGATTGTGAATGTATGATTGTGATTGTATGATTGTGATTGTATGATTGTGATTGTGTGATTGTGATTGCATGATTGTGATTCTATGATTGTGATTGAATGATTGTAAATGTACGATTGTGATTGTATGATTCTACTTGCGTGATTGTAATTGTATGATTGCGATTGTATGATTGCGATTGTAGGGTTGTGATTGTGAGATTGTGATTGTATGATTGTAATTGTATGATTGTGAATGCATGATTGTGATTGTATGATAGTGATTGTACGATTGTGTTTGTTGTGATTGTGTTGCAATGTTTCTCTATGTATAACTGTGATTGTATGATAGGGATTGTGTGATTGTGATTGTATGATTGTGTTTTTATAATTGTGACTGTATGATTTTAATTGTATGCTTGTGATTGTATGATTGTGATTGTATGATTGAGATTGTACGATTGTGGTTGTTGTGATTGAGTTGCTATGTTTCTCTATGTATGACTGTGATTGTATGATAGTGATTGTGTGATTTTGGTTGTCTGATTGTGATTGTATGATTGTGGTTGTATGATTGTGATTGTATGATTGTGATCGTATGATTGTGATTATATGATTGCGATAGTATGACTGTGATTGTATGATTGTGATTGTACGATTATGTTTGTACGATTGTGATTTTATGATTGTGACTGTATGATTGTAACTGTATGATAGTGATTGTGTGAATGTGATTGTGATTGCATGATCGTAATTGTATGATTGTGGATGTATGATTATGACTGTATGATTGCGATTGTCTGATTGCGATTGTGTGATTGTGGTTGCATGATTGTGAGTGTATGATTGTGATTGTATCATTGTGATTGTATGATTGTGATTGTATGATTGTGATTGTATCATTGTGATTGTATCATTGTGATTGCATCTTTGTGATTGCATCATTGTGATTGTATCATTGTGATTGTATCATTGTGATTGTATCATTGTGATTGTATCATTGTGATTGTATCATTGTGATTGTATCATTGTGATTGTATGATTGTGGTTGTTGTGATTGTGTTGCTATGTTTCTCTATGTATGACTGTGATTGTATGATAGTGATTGTGTGATTGTGGTTGTCTGATTGTGATTGTATGATTGCGAATGCAGGGTTGTGATTGTGATTGTATGATTTTGATTGTGTGATTGTGTTCCTATGATTCTCATTGTATAACTGTGATTGTATGATAGTGATTGTGTGATTGTGGTTGTCTGATTCTGATTGTATGATTGCGAATGCAGGATTGTGATTGTGATTGTATGATTGCGATTGTATGATTGTGATTGTAAGATTGTGATTGTATGATTGTGATTGTATGATTGTGATTGTATGATTGTGATTGTATGATTGTGATTGTATGATTCTACTTGGGTGATTGTGGTTGTATGATTGTGATTGTATGATTGTGGTTGTATGATTGTGATTGTATGATTGTGATCGTATGATTGTGATTATATGATTGTGATTGTATGACTGTGATTGTATGATTGTGATTGTACGATTATGTTTGTACGATTGTGATTTTATGATTGTGACTGTATGATTGTAACTGTATGATAGTTATTGTGTGAATGTGATTGTGATTGCATGATCGTAATTGTATGATTGTGGATGTATGTTTATGACTGTATGATTGCGATTGTCTGATTGCCATTGTGTGATTGTGGTTGTATGATTGTGATTGTATGATTGTGATTGTATCATTGTGATTGTATCATTGTGATTGTATGATTGTGATTGTATGATTGTGATTGTATGATTGTGATTGTATGATTGCGATTGTGTGATTGTGATTGTGTGATTGTGATTGTATGATTGTGATTGTATGATTGTGATTGTATGATTGTGA
Organism: Megachile rotundata; assembly: GCF_050947335.1. Lineage (NCBI taxonomy): Eukaryota > Metazoa > Arthropoda > Insecta > Hymenoptera > Megachilidae > Megachile > Megachile rotundata. Next base: position 492,633 of record NC_134994.1, read on the forward strand.
TTATATCATTGTGATTGTATCATTGTGATTGTATCATTGTGATTGTATCATTGTGATTGTATCATTGTGATTGTATCATTGTGATTGTCTCATTGTAATTGTATGATTGTGATTGTATGATTGTGGTTGTTGTGATTGTGTTGCTATGTTTCTCTATGTATGACTGTGATTGTATGATAGTGATTGTGTGATTGTGGTTGTCCGATTCCGATTGTATGATTGCGAATGCAGGATTGTGATTGTGATTGTATGATTGCGATTGTATGATTGTGATTGTATGATTGTGATTGTATGATTGTGATTGTAAGATTGTGATTGTATGATTGTGATTGTATGATTGTGATTGTATGATTGTGATTGTATGATTGTGATTGTATGATTCTACTTGGGTGATTGTGGTTGTATGATTGTGAATATATAATTGTATTTGCGTGATTGATATTGCCGGATTGCTATTGTATAATGCTGATTGTATGATAGTGATTGTGTGATTGTGATTGCACGATTGTGGTTCTATGATTGCGATTGTATGTCGGTGATTGTATGATTGTGATTGTATGATTGTGATTGTATGATCGTGATTGTATGATCGTGATTGTTTGATTGTGATTGTATGATTGTGATTGTATGATTGTGATTGTATGATTGTGATTGTATGATTGTGATTGTATGATTGTGAATGTATGATTGTGATTGTATGATTGTGATTGTATGATTGTGATTGTATGATTGTGATTGTATGATTGTGATTGTATGATTGTGATTGTATGATTGTGATTGTATGATAGTGATTGTATGATAGTGATTGTACGATTGTGATTGTATGATTGTGATTGCATGATTGTGATTCCATGATTGTCATTGTATGATTGTGGTTTTATGATTGTGATTGTATGATTGTGATTGTAGGATTGTGATTGTATGATTGTGATTGTATGATTCTACTTGCGTGATTGTGATTGTATGATTGTGAATATATAATTGTATTTGAGTTACTGTGATTGCCGGATTGCTATTGTATAATTCTGATTGTATGATAGTGATTGTGTGATTTTGATTGTATGATTGTGATTGTATGATTGTGATTGTATGATTGTGATTGTATGATTGTGATTGTATGATTGTGATTGTATGATTGTGATTGTATGATTGTGATTGTATGATTGTGATTGTATGATTGTGATTGTATGATTGTGATTGTATGATTGTGATTGTATGATTTTGATTGTATAATTGTTATTGTGTGATAGTGATTGTGTGATTGTGACTGCATGATCGTGATTCTATGATTGTGATTGTATGATTGTAATTGTACGATTATGATTGTATGATTGTGATTGTATGATTCTACTTGCGTGATTGTGATTGTATGATTGTGAATATATAATTGTATTTGAGTTACTGTGATTGCCGGATTGCTATTGTATAATTCTGATTGTATGATAGTGATTGTGTGATTTTGATTGTACGATTGTGGTTCCATGATTGTGATTGTATGATTGTGATTGTATGATTGTGATTGTGTGATTGTGATTGTATGATTGTGGTTGTATGATTGTGATTGTATGATTGAGATTCTATGATTGTGATTCTATGATTGTGATTGCATGATTGTAATTGTATGATTGTGATTGTATGATTGTGATTGTATGATTGCGATTGTAGGGTTGTGATTGTGAGATTGTGATTGTATGATTGTAATTGTATGATTGTGATTGTATGATTGTGATTGCATGATTGAGATTGTACGATTGTGGTTGTTGTGATTGTGTTGCTATGTTTCTCTATGTATGACTGTGATTGTATGATAGTGATTGTGTGATTGTGGGTGTCTGATTGTGATTGTGTGATTGCGAATGCAGGATTGTGATTGTGATTGTATGATTTTGATTGTGTGATTGTGTTCGTATGATTCTCATTGCATAACTGTGATTGTATGATAGTGATTGTGTGATTGTGGTTGTCTGATTCTGATTGTATGATTGCGAATGCAGGATTGTGATTGTGATTGTATGATTGCGATTGTATGATTGTGATTGTTGTGATTGTGTTGCTATGTTTCTCTATGTATGACTGTGATTGTATGATAGTGATTGTGTGATTGTGGTTGTCCGATTCTGATTGTATGATTGCGAATGCAGGATTGTGATTGTGATTGTATGATTGCGATTGTATGATTGTGATTGTATGATTGTGATTGTATGATTGTGATTGTAAGATTGTGATTGTATGATTGTGATTGTATGATTGTGATTGTATGATTGTGATTGTATGATTCTACTTGGGTGATGGTGGTTGTATGATTGTGAATATATAATTGTATTTGCGTGATTGATATTGCCGGATTGCTATTGTATAATGCTGATTGTATGATAGTGATTGTGTGATTGTGATTGCACGATTGTGGTTCTATGATTGCGATTGTATGTCGGTGATTGTATGATTGTGATTGTATGATTGTGATTGTATGATCGTGATTGTATGATTGTGATTGTTTGATTGTGATTGTATGATTGTGATTGTATGATTGTGATTGTATGATTGTGATTGTATGATTGTGATTGTATGATTGTGATTGTATGATTGTGATTGTATGATTGTGATTGTATGATTGTGATTGTATGATAGTGATTGTATGATAGTGATTGTACGATTGTGATTGTATGATTGTGATTGCATGATTGTGATTCCATGATTGTCATTGTATGATTGTGGTTTTATGATTGTGATTGTATGATTGTGATTGTAGGATTGTGATTGTATGATTGTGATTGTATGATTCTACTTGCGTGATTGTGATTGTATGATTGTGAATATATAATTGTATTTGAGTTACTGTGATTGCCGGATTGCTATTGTATAATTCTGATTGTATGATAGTGATTGTGTGATTTTGATTGTATGATTGTGATTGTATGATTGTGATTGTATGATTGTGATTGTATGATTGTGATTGTATGATTGTGATTGTATGATTGTGATTGTATGATTGTGATTGTATGATTGTGATTGTATGATTGTGATTGTATGATTGTGATTGTATGATAGTGATTGTATGATAGTGATTGTACGATTGTGATTGTATGATTGTGATTGCATGATTGTGATTCCATGATTGTCATTGTATGATTGTGGTTTTATGATTGTGATTGTATGATTGTGATTGTAGGATTGTGATTGTATGATTGTGATTGTATGATCCTACTTGCGCGATTGTGATTGTATGATTGTGAATATATAATTGTATTTGAGTTACTGTGATTGCCGGATTGCTATTGTATAATTCTGATTGTATGATAGTGATTGTGTGATTTTGATTGTATGATTGTGATTGTATGATTGTGATTGTATGATTGTGATTGTATGATTGTGATTGTATGATTGTGATTCTATGATTGTGATTGTATGATTGTAATTGTACGATTATGATTGTATGATTGTGATTGTATGATTCTACTTGCGTGATTGTGATTGTATGATTGTGAATATATAATTGTATTTGAGTTACTGTGATTGCCGGATTGCTATTGTATAATTCTGATTGTATGATAGTGATTGTGTGATTTTGATTGTACGATTGTGGTTCCATGATTGTGATTGTATGATTGTGATTGTATGATTGTGATTGTATGATTGTGATTGTATGATTGTGATTGTATGATTGTGATTGTATGATTGAGATTCTATGATTGTGATTCTATGATTGTGATTGCATGATTGTAATTGTATGATTGTGATTGTATGATTGTGATTGTATGATTGCGATTGTAGGGTTGTGATTGTGAGATTGTGATTGTATGATTGTAATTGTATGATTGTGATTGCATGATTGTGATTGTATGATAGTGATTGTACGATTGTGTTTGTTGTGATTGTGTTGCTATGTTTCTCTATGTATAACTGTGATTGCATGATAGTGATTGTGTGATTGTGATTGTATGATTGTGTTTTTATAATTGTCACTGTATGATTTTAATTGTATGATTGTGATTGTATGATTGTGATTGTATGATTGACATTGTACGATTGTGGTTGTTGTGATTGTGTTGCTATGTTTCTCTATGTATGACTGTGATTGTATGATAGTGATTGTGTGATTGTGGTTGTCTGATTGTGATTGTATGATTGCGAATGCAGGATTGTGATTGTGATTGTATGATTTCGATTGTGTGATTGTGTTCGTATGATTCTCATTGTATAACTGTGATTGTATGATAGTGATTGTGTGATTGTGGTTGTCTGATTCTGATTGTATGATTGCGAATGCAGGATTGTGATTGTGATTGTATGATTGCGATTGTATGATTGTGATTGTATGATTGTGATTGTAAGATTGTGATTGTATGATTGTGATTGTATGATTGCGATTGCATGATTGTGATTGTATGATTCTACTTGGGTGATTGTGGTTGTATGATTGTGAATATATAATTGTATTTGCGTGATTGTTATTGCCGGATTGCTATTGTATAATGCTGATTGTATGATAGTGATTGTGTGATTGCGATTGTACGATTGTGGTTCTATGATTGCGATTGTATGTCGGTGATTGTATGATTGTGATTGTATGATTGTGATTGTATGATCGTGATTGTATGATCGTGATTGTTTGATCGTGATTGTATGATCGTGATTGTATGATTGTGATTGTATGATTGTGATTGTATGATCGTGATTGTTTGATCGTGATTGTATGATCGTGATTGTATGATTGTGATTGTATGATTGTGATTGTATGATTGTGAATGTATGATTGTGATTGTATGATTGTGATTGTATGATTGTGATTGCATGATCGTAATTGTATGATTGTGAATGTATGATTATGATTGTATGATTGTGATTGTATGATTGTGATCGTATGATTGTGGTTGTATGATTGTGATTGTATGATTATGATTGTATGATTGTGATTGTATGATTGTGATTGTATGATTGTGATTGTATGATTGTGATTGTATGATTGTGATTGTATGATTGTGATTGTATGATTGTGATTGTATGATTGTGATTGTTTGAATGTGATTGTATGATTGTGATTGTATGATTGTGCTTGTATGATTGTGATTCTATGATTGTGATTGTAGGATTATGATTGTATGATTGCGATTGTCCGATTGCGATTGTGTGATTGTGATTGTGTGATTGTGATTAAATGATTGTGATTGTATGATTGTGATTGTATGATTGTGATTGTATGATTGTGATTGTATGATTGTGATTGTAGGATTGTGATTAAATGATTGTGATTGTATGACTGTGATTGTGTGATTGTGATTGCATGATTGTGATTCTATGATTGTGATTGAATGATTGTAAATGTACGATTGTGATTGCATGATTCTACTTGCGTGATTGTGATTGTATGATTGTGATTGTATGACTGTTATTATATGATTGTAATTGTATGATGGCGATTGTATGATTGCGATTGTAGGGTTGTGATTGTGAGATTGTGATTGTATGATTGTAATTGTATGATTGTGAATGCATGATTGTGATTGTATGATAGTGATTGTACGATTGTGTTTGTTGTGATTGTGTTGCAATATTTCTCTATGTATAACTGTGATTGTATGATAGTGATTGTGTGATTGTGATTGTATGATTGTGTTTTTATAATTGTGACTGTATGATTTTAATTGTATGATTGTGATTGTATGATTGTGATTGTATGATTGAGATTGTACGATTGTGGTTGTTGTGATTGAGTTGCTATGTTTCTCTATGTATGACTGTGATTGTATGATAGTGATTGTGTGATTGTGATTGTACGATTGTGGTTCTATGATTGCGATTGTATGTCGGTGATTGTATGATTGTGATTGTATGATTGTGATTGTATGATCGTGATTGTATGATTGTGATTGTATGATTGTGATTGTATGATTGTGTGATTGCGTTTGTATGATTCTAATTGTATGCATGTGAATGTATAATTCTCATTGTATGTTTGTGATAATATGATTGTGATTGTATCATTGTGATTGTATGATTGTGGTTGTTGTGATTGTGTTGCTATGTTTCTCTATGTATGACTGTGATTGTATGATAGTGATTGTGTGATTGTGGTTGTCTGATTGTGATTGTATGATTGCGAATGCAGGGTTGTGATTGTGATTGTATGATTTTGATTGTGTGATTGTGTTCCTATGATTCTCATTGTATAACTGTGATTGTATGATAGTGATTGTGTGATTGTGGTTGTCTGATTCTGATTGTATGATTGTGATTGTATGATTGTGATTGTATGATTGTGATTATATCATTGTGATTGTATCATTGTGATTGTATCATTGTGATTGTATCATTGTGATTGTATCATTGTGATTGTATCATTGTGATTGTCTCATTGTAATTGTATGATTGTGATTGTATGATTGTGGTTGTATGATTGTGATTGTATGATTGTGATCGTATGATTGTGATTATATGATTGTGATGGTATGACTGTGATTGTATGATTGTGATTGTACGATTATGTTTGTACGATTGTGATTTTATGATTGTGACTGTATGATTGTAACTGTATGATAGTTATTGTGTGAATGTGATTGTGATTGCATGATCGTAATTGTATGATTGTGGATGTATGTTTATGACTGTATGATTGCGATTGTCTGATTGCCATTGTGTGATTGTGGTTGTATGATTGTGATTGTATGATTGTGATTGTATCATTGTGATTGTATCATTGTGATTGTATGATTGTGATTGTATGATTGTGATTGTATGATTGTGATTGTATGATTGCGATTGTGTGATTGTGATTGTGTGATTGTGATTGTATGATTGTGATTGTATGATTGTGATTGTATGATTGTGATTATATCATTGTGATTGTATCATTGTGATTGTATCATTGTGATTGTATCATTGTGATTGTATCATTGTGATTGTATCATTGTGATTGTCTCATTGTAATTGTATGATTGTGATTGTATGATTGTGGTTGTTGTGATTGTGTTGCTATGTTTCTCTATGTATGACTGTGATTGTATGATAGTGATTGTGTGATTGTGGTTGTCCGATTCTGATTGTATGATTGCGAATGCAGGATTGTGATTGTGATTGTATGATTGCGATTGTATGATTGTGATTGTATGATTGTGATTGTATGATTGTGATTGTAAGATTGTGATTGTACGATTGTGATTGTATGATTGTGATTGTATGATTGTGATTGTATGATTCTACTTGGGTGATTGTGGTTGTATGATTGTGAATATATAATTGTATTTGCGTGATTGATATTGCCGGATTGCTATTGTATAATGCTGATTGTATGATAGTGATTGTGTGATTGTGATTGCACGATTGTGGTTCTATGATTGCGATTGTATGTCGGTGATTGTATGATTGTGATTGTATGATTGTGATTGTATGATCGTGATTGTATGATTGTGATTGTTTGATTGTGATTGTATGATTGTGATTGTATGATTGTGATTGTATGATTGTGATTGTATGATTGTGATTGTATGATTGTGAATGTATGATTGTGATTGTATGATTGTGATTGTATGATTGTGATTGTATGATTGTGATTGTATGATTGTGATTGTATGATTGTGATTGTATGATTGTGATTGTATGATTGTGATTGTATGATAGTGATTGTATGATAGTGATTGTACGATTGTGATTGTATGATTGTGATTGCATGATTGTGATTCCATGATTGTCATTGTATGATTGTGGTTTTATGATTGTGATTGTATGATTGTGATTGTAGGATTGTGATTGTATGATTGTGATTGTATGATTCTACTTGCGTGATTGTGATTGTATGATTGTGAATATATAATTGTATTTGAGTTACTGTGATTGCCGGATTGCTATTGTATAATTCTGATTGTATGATAGTGATTATGTGATTTTGATTGTATGATTGTGATTGTATGATTGTGATTGTATGATTGTGATTGTATGATTGTGATTGTATGATTGTGATTGTATGATTGTGATTGTATGATTGTGATTGTATGATTGTGATTGTATGATTGTGATTGTATGATTGTGATTGTATGATTTTGATTGTATAATTGTTATTGTGTGATAGTGATTGTGTGATTGTGACTGCATGATCGTGATTCTATGATTGTGATTGTATGATTGTAATTGTACGATTATGATTGTATGATTGTGATTGTATGATTCTACTTGCGTGATTGTGATTGTATGATTGTGAATATATAATTGTATTTGAGTTACTGTGATTGCCGGATTGCTATTGTATAATTCTGATTGTATGATAGTGATTGTGTGATTTTGATTGTACGATTGTGGTTCCATGATTGTGATTGTATGATTGTGATTGTATGATTGTGATTGTATGATTGTGATTGTATGATTGTGATTGTATGATTGTGATTGTATGATTGAGATTCTATGATTGTGATTCTATGATTGTGATTGCATGATTGTAATTGTATGATTGTGATTGTATGATTGTGATTGTATGATTGCGATTGTAGGGTTGTGATTGTGAGATTGTGATTGTATGATTGTAATTGTATGATTGTGATTGCATGATTGTGATTGTATGATAGTGATTGTACGATTGTGTTTGTTGTGATTGTGTTGCTATGTTTCTCTATGTATAACTGTGATTGCATGATAGTGATTGTGTGATTGTGATTGTATGATTGTGTTTTTATAATTGTCACTGTATGATTTTAATTGTATGATTGTGATTGTATGATTGTGATTGTATGATTGTGATTGTATGATTGAGATTGTACGATTGTGGTTGTTGTGATTGTGTTGCTATGTTTCTCTATGTATGACTGTGATTGTATGATAGTGATTGTGTGATTGTGGTTGTCTGATTGTGATTGTATGATTGCGAATGCAGGATTGTGATTGTGATTGTATGATTTTGATTGTGTGATTGTGTTCGTATGATTCTCATTGTATAACTGTGATTGTATGATAGTGATTGTGTGATTGTGGTTGTCTGATTCTGATTGTATGATTGCGAATGCAGGATTGTGATTGTGATTGTATGATTGCGATTGTATGATTGTGATTGTATGATTGTGATTGTAAGATTGTGATTGTATGATTGTGATTGTATGATTGCGATTGCATGATTGTGATTGTATGATTCTACTTGGGTGATTGTGGTTGTATGATTGTGAATATATAATTGTATTTGCGTGATTGTTATTGCCGGATTGCTATTGTATAATGCTGATTGTATGATAGTGATTGTGTGATTGCGATTGTACGATTGTGGTTCTATGATTGCGATTGTATGTCGGTGATTGTATGATTGTGATTGTATGATTGTGATTGTATGATCGTGATTGTATGATCGTGATTGTTTGATCGTGATTGTATGATTGTGATTGTATGATTGTGATTGTATGATTGTGATTGTATGATCGTGATTGTTTGATCGTGATTGTATGATCGTGATTGTATGATTGTGATTGTATGATTGTGATTGTATGATTGTGAATGTATGATTGTGATTGTATGATTGTGATTGTATGATTGTGATTGCATGATCGTAATTGTATGATTGTGAATGTATGATTATGATTGTATGATTGTGATTGTATGATTGTGATCGTATGATTGTGATTGTATTATAGTGGTTGTATGATTGTGATTGTGTGATTGTGATTGCATGATTGTGATTGTATGATTGTCACTGTATGATTGTGGTTTTATGATTGTGATTGTATGATTGGGATTTTAGGATTGTGATTGTATGATTGTGATTGTATGATTGTGATTGTATGATTGTGTTTGTATGATTGTGATTGTATGATTGTGATTGTATGATTGTGATTGTATGATTATGATTGTATGATTGTGATTGTATGATTGTGATTGTATGATTGTGATTGTATGATTGTGATTGTATGATTGCGATTGTATGATTGTGATTGTATGATTGTGATTGTATGATTGTGATTGTTTGAATGTGATTGTATGATTGTGATTGTATGATTGTGCTTGTATGATTGTGATTCTATGATTGTGATTGTAGGATTATGATTGTATGATTGCGATTGTCCGATTGCGATTGTGTCATTGTGATTGTGTGATTGTGATTAAATGATTGTGATTGTATGATTGTGATTGTATGATTGTGATTGTATGATTGTGATTGTATGATTGTGATTGTATGATTGTGATTGTATGATTGTGATTGTAGGATTGTGATTAAATGATTGTGATTGTATGACTGTGATTGTGTGATTGTGATTGCATGATTGTGATTCTATGATTGTGATTGAATGATTGTAAATGTACGATTGTGATTGCATGATTCTACTTGCGTGATTGTGATTGTATGATTGTGATTGTATGACTGTTATTATATGATTGTAATTGTATGATGGTGATTGTATGATTGCGATTGTAGGGTTGTGATTGTGAGATTGTGATTGTATGATTGTAATTGTATGATTGTGAATGCATGATTGTGATTGTATGATAGTGATTGTACGATTGTGTTTGTTGTGATTGTGTTGCAATATTTCTCTATGTATAACTGTGATTGTATGATAGTGATTGTGTGATTGTGATTGTATGATTGTGTTTTTATAATTGTGACTGTATGATTTTAATTGTATGATTGTGATTGTATGATTGTGATTGTATGATTGAGATTGTACGATTGTGGTTGTTGTGATTGAGTTGCTATGTTTCTCTATGTATGACTGTGATTGTATGATAGTGATTGTGTGATTGTGATTGTACGATTGTGGTTCTATGATTGCGATTGTATGTCGGTGATTGTATGATTGTGATTGTATGATTGTGATTGTATGATCGTGATTGTATGATTGTGATTGTATGATTGTGATTGTATGATTGTGTGATTGCGTTTGTATGATTCTAATTGTATGCATGTGAATGTATAATTCTCATTGTATGTTTGTGATAATATGATTGTGATTGTATGATTGTGATTGTATGATTGTGATTGTATGATTGTGAATGTATGATTGTGATTGTATGATTGTGATTGTATGATTGTGATTGTGTGATTGTGATTGCATGATTGTGATTCTATGATTGTGATTGAATGATTGTAAATGTACGATTGTGATTGTATGATTCTACTTGCGTGATTGTAATTGTATGATTGCGATTGTATGATTGCGATTGTAGGGTTGTGATTGTGAGATTGTGATTGTATGATTGTAATTGTATGATTGTGAATGCATGATTGTGATTGTATGATAGTGATTGTACGATTGTGTTTGTTGTGATTGTGTTGCAATGTTTCTCTATGTATAACTTTGATTGTATGATAGGGATTGTGTGATTGTGATTGTATGATTGTGTTTTTATAATTGTGACTGTATGATTTTAATTGTATGCTTGTGATTGTATGATTGTGATTGTATGATTGAGATTGTACGATTGTGGTTGTTGTGATTGAGTTGCTATGTTTCTCTATGTATGACTGTGATTGTATGATAGTGATTGTGTGATTTTGGTTGTCTGATTGTGATTGTATGATTGTGGTTGTATGATTGTGATTGTATGATTGTGATCGTATGATTGTGATTATATGATTGCGATAGTATGACTGTGATTGTATGATTGTGATTGTACGATTATGTTTGTACGATTGTGATTTTATCATTGTGACTGTATGATTGTAACTGTATGATAGTGATTGTGTGAATGTGATTGTGATTGCATGATCGTAATTGTATGATTGTGGATGTATGATTATGACTGTATGATTGCGATTGTCTGATTGCGATTGTGTGATTGTGGTTGCATGATTGTGAGTGTATGATTGTGATTGTATCATTGTGATTGTATGATTGTGATTGTATGATTGTGATTGTATCATTGTGATTGTATCATTGTGATTGCATCTTTGTGATTGCATCATTGTGATTGTATCATTGTGATTGTATCATTGTGATTGTATCATTGTGATTGTATCATTGTGATTGTATCATTGTGATTGTATCATTGTGATTGTATGATTGTGGTTGTTGTGATTGTGTTGCTATGTTTCTCTATGTATGACTGTGATTGTATGATAGTGATTGTGTGATTGTGGTTGTCTGATTGTGATTGTATGATTGCGAATGCAGGGTTGTGATTGTGATTGTATGATTTTGATTGTGTGATTGTGTTCCTATGATTCTCATTGTATAACTGTGATTGTATGATAGTGATTGTGTGATTGTGGTTGTCTGATTCTGATTGTATGATTGCGAATGCAGGATTGTGATTGTGATTGTATGATTGTGAATGTATGATTGTGATTGTATGATTGTGATTGTATGATTGTGATTGTATGATTGTGATTGTATGATTGTGATTGTATGATTGTGATTGTATGATTGTGATTGTATGATTGTGATTGTATGATAGTGATTGTATGATAGTGATTGTACGATTGTGATTGTATGATTGTGATTGCATGATTGTGATTCCATGATTGTCATTGTATGATTGTGGTTTTATGATTGTGATTGTATGATTGTGATTGTATGATTGTGATTGTATGATTGTGATTGTATGATTGTGATTGTATGATTGTGATTGTATGATTGTGATTGTATGATTGTGATTGTATGATTGTGATTGTATGATTGTGATTGTATGATTTTGATTGTATAATTGTTATTGTGTGATAGTGATTGTGTGATTGTGACTGCATGATCGTGATTCTATGATTGTGATTGTATGATTGTAATTGTACGATTATGATTGTATGATTGTGATTGTATGATTCTACTTGCGTGATTGTGATTGTATGATTGTGAATATATAATTGTATTTGAGTTACTGTGATTGCCGGATTGCTATTGTATAATTCTGATTGTATGATAGTGATTGTGTGATTTTGATTGTACGATTGTGGTTCCATGATTGTGATTGTATGATTGTGATTGTATGATTGTGATTGTATGATTGTGATTGTATGATTGTGATTGTATGATTGTGATTGTATGATTGTGATTGTATGATTGAGATTCTATGATTGTGATTCTATGATTGTGATTGCATGATTGTAATTGTATGATTGTGATTGTATGATTGTGATTGTATGATTGCGATTGTAGGGTTGTGATTGTGAGATTGTGATTGTATGATTGTAATTGTATGATTGTGATTGCATGATTGTGATTGTATGATAGTGATTGTACGATTGTGTTTGTTGTGATTGTGTTGCTATGTTTCTCTATGTATAACTGTGATTGCATGATAGTGATTGTGTGATTGTGATTGTATGATTGTGTTTTTATAATTGTCACTGTATGATTTTAATTGTATGATTGTGATTGTATGATTGTGATTGCATGATTGAGATTGTACGATTGTGGTTGTTGTGATTGAGTTGCTATGTTTCTCTATGTATGACTGTGATTGTATGATAGTGATTGTGTGATTGTGATTGTACGATTGTGGTTCTATGATTGCGATTGTATGTCGGTGATTGTATGATTGTGATTGTATGATTGTGATTGTATGATCGTGATTGTATGATTGTGATTGTATGATTGTGATTGTATGATTGTGTGATTGCGTTTGTATGATTCTAATTGTATGCATGTGAATGTATAATTCTCATTGTATGTTTGTGATAATATGATTGTGATTGTATGATTGTGATTGTATGATTGTGATTGTATGATTGTGAATGTATGATTGTGATTGTATGATTGTGATTGTATGATTGTGATTGTGTGATTGTGATTGCATGATTGTGATTCTATGATTGTGATTGAATGATTGTAAATGTACGATTGTGATTGTATGATTCTACTTGCGTGATTGTAATTGTATGATTGCGATTGTATGATTGCGATTGTAGGGTTGTGATTGTGAGATTGTGATTGTATGATTGTAATTGTATGATTGTGAATGCATGATTGTGATTGTATGATAGTGATTGTACGATTGTGTTTGTTGTGATTGTGTTGCAATGTTTCTCTATGTATAACTGTGATTGTATGATAGGGATTGTGTGATTGTGATTGTATGATTGTGTTTTTATAATTGTGACTGTATGATTTTAATTGTATGCTTGTGATTGTATGATTGTGATTGTATGATTGAGATTGTACGATTGTGGTTGTTGTGATTGAGTTGCTATGTTTCTCTATGTATGACTGTGATTGTATGATAGTGATTGTGTGATTTTGGTTGTCTGATTGTGATTGTATGATTGTGGTTGTATGATTGTGATTGTATGATTGTGATCGTATGATTGTGATTATATGATTGCGATAGTATGACTGTGATTGTATGATTGTGATTGTACGATTATGTTTGTACGATTGTGATTTTATGATTGAGACTGTATGATTGTAACTGTATGATAGTGATTGTGTGAATGTGATTGTGATTGCATGATCGTAATTGTATGATTGTGGATGTATGATTATGACTGTATGATTGCGATTGTCTGATTGCGATTGTGTGATTGTGGTTGCATGATTGTGATTGCATGATCGTAATTGTATGATTGTGGATGTATGTTTATGACTGTATGATTGCGATTGTCTGATTGCCATTGTGTGATTGTGGTTGTATGATTGTGATTGTATGATTGTGATTGTATCATTGTGATTGTATCATTGTGATTGTATGATTGTGATTGTATGATTGTGATTGTATGATTGTGATTGTATGATTGCGATTGTGTGATTGTGATTGTGTGATTGTGATTGTATGATTGTGATTGTATGATTGTGATTGTATGATTGTGATTATATCATTGTGATTGTATCATTGTGATTGTATCATTGTGATTGTATCATTGTGATTGTATCATTGTGATTGTATCATTGTGATTGTCTCATTGTAATTGTATGATTGTGATTGTATGATTGTGGTTGTTGTGATTGTGTTGCTATGTTTCTCTATGTATGACTGTGATTGTATGATAGTGATTGTGTGATTGTGGTTGTCCGATTCTGATTGTATGATTGCGAATGCAGGATTGTGATTGTGATTGTATGATTGCGATTGTATGATTGTGATTGTTGTGATTGTGTTGCTATGTTTCTCTATGTATGACTGTGATTGTATGATAGTGATTGTGTGATTGTGGTTGTCCGATTCTGATTGTATGATTGCGAATGCAGGATTGTGATTGTGATTGTATGATTGCGATTGTATGATTGTGATTGTATGATTGTGATTGTATGATTGTGATTGTAAGATTGTGATTGTATGATTGTGATTGTATGATTGTGATTGTATGATTGTGATTGTATGATTCTACTTGGGTGATTGTGGTTGTATGATTGTGAATATATAATTGTATTTGCGTGATTGATATTGCCGGATTGCTATTGTATAATGCTGATTGTATGATAGTGATTGTGTGATTGTGATTGCACGATTGTGGTTCTATGATTGCGATTGTATGTCGGTGATTGTATGATTGTGATTGTATGATTGTGATTGTATGATCGTGATTGTATGATCGTGATTGTTTGATTGTGATTGTATGATTGTGATTGTATGATTGTGATTGTATGATTGTGATTGTATGATTGTGATTGTATGATTGTGAATGTATGATTGTGATTGTATGATTGTGATTGTATGATTGTGATTGTATGATTGTGATTGTATGATTGTGATTGTATGATTGTGATTGTATGATTGTGATTGTATGATTGTGATTGTATGATAGTGATTGTATGATAGTGATTGTACGATTGTGATTGTATGATTGTGATTGCATGATTGTGATTCCATGATTGTCATTGTATGATTGTGGTTTTATGATTGTGATTGTATGATTGTGATTGTAGGATTGTGATTGTATGATTGTGATTGTATGATTCTACTTGCGTGATTGTGATTGTATGATTGTGAATATATAATTGTATTTGAGTTACTGTGATTGCCGGATTGCTATTGTATAATTCTGATTGTATGATAGTGATTGTGTGATTTTGATTGTATGATTGTGATTGTATGATTGTGATTGTATGATTGTGATTGTATGATTGTGATTGTATGATTGTGATTGTATGATTGTGATTGTATGATTGTGATTGTATGATTGTGATTGTATGATTGTGATTGTATGATTGTGATTGTATGATTTTGATTGTATAATTGCTATTGTGTGATAGTGATTGTGTGATTGTGACTGCATGATCGTGATTCTATGATTGTGATTGTATGATTGTAATTGTACGATTATGATTGTATGATTGTGATTGTATGATTCTACTTGCGTGATTGTGATTGTATGATTGTGAATATATAATTGTATTTGAGTTACTGTGATTGCCGGATTGCTATTGTATAATTCTGATTGTATGATAGTGATTGTGTGATTTTGATTGTACGATTGTGGTTCCATGATTGTGATTGTATGATTGTGATTGTATGATTGTGATTGTATGATTGTGATTGTATGATTGTGATTGTATGATTGTGATTGTATGATTGAGATTCTATGATTGTGATTCTATGATTGTGATTGCATGATTGTAATTGTATGATTGTGATTGTATGATTGTGATTGTATGATTGCGATTGTAGGGTTGTGATTGTGAGATTGTGATTGTATGATTGTAATTGTATGATTGTGATTGCATGATTGTGTTTGTATGATAGTGATTGTACGATTGTGTTTGTTGTGATTGTGTTGCTATGTTTCTCTATGTATAACTGTGATTGCATGATAGTGATTGTGTGATTGTGATTGTATGATTGTGTTTTTATAATTGTCACTGTATGATTTTAATTGTATGATTGTGATTGTATGATTGTGATTGCATGATTGAGATTGTACGATTGTGGTTGTTGTGATTGTGTTGCTATGTTTCTCTATGTATGACTGTGATTGTATGATAGTGATTGTGTGCTTGTGGTTGTCTGATTGTGATTGTATGATTGCGAATGCAGGATTGTGATTGTGATTGTATGATTTTGATTGTGTGATTGTGTTCGTATGATTCTCATTGCATAACTGTGATTGTATGATAGTGATTGTGTGATTGTGGTTGTCTGATTCTGATTGTATGATTGCGAATGCAGGATTGTTATTGTGATTGTATGATTGCGATTGTATGATTGTGATTGTTGTGATTGTGTTGCTATGTTTCTCTATGTATGACTGTGATTGTATGATAGTGATTGTGTGATTGTGGTTGTCCGATTCTGATTGTATGATTGCGAATGCAGGATTGTGATTGTGATTGTATGATTGCGATTGTATGATTGTGATTGTATGATTGTGATTGTATGATTGTGATTGTAAGATTGTGATTGTATGATTGTGATTGTATGATTGTGATTGTATGATTGTGATTGTATGATTCTACTTGGGTGATTGTGGTTGTATGATTGTGAATATATAATTGTATTTGCGTGATTGATATTGCCGGATTGCTATTGTATAATGCTGATTGTATGATAGTGATTGTGTGATTGTGATTGCACGATTGTGGTTCTATGATTGCGATTGTATGTCGGTGATTGTATGATTGTGATTGTATGATTGTGATTGTATGATCGTGATTGTATGATCGTGATTGTTTGATTGTGATTGTATGATTGTGATTGTATGATTGTGATTGTATGATTGTGATTGTATGATTGTGATTGTATGATTGTGAATGTATGATTGTGATTGTATGATTGTGATTGTATGATTGTGATTGTATGATTGTGATTGTATGATTGTGATTGGATGATTGTGATTGTATGATTGTGATTGTATGATTGTGATTGTATGATAGTGATTGTATGATAGTGATTGTACGATTGTGATTGTATGATTGTGATTGCATGATTGTGATTCCATGATTGTCATTGTATGATTGTGGTTTTATGATTGTGATTGTATGATTGTGATTGTAGGATTGTGATTGTATGATTGTGATTGTATGATTGCGATTGTAGGGTTGTGATTGTGAGATTGTGATTGTATGATTGTGATTGTATGATTGTGATTGTATGATTTTGATTGTATAATTGTTATTGTGTGATAGTGATTGTGTGATTGTGACTGCATGATCGTGATTCTATGATTGTGATTGTATGATTGTAATTGTACGATTATGATTGTATGATTGTGATTGTATGATTCTACTTGCGTGATTGTGATTGTATGATTGTGAATATATAATTGTATTTGAGTTACTGTGATTGCCGGATTGCTATTGTATAATTCTGATTGTATGATAGTGATTGTGTGATTTTGATTGTACGATTGTGGTTCCATGATTGTGATTGTATGATTGTGATTGTATGATTGTGATTGTATGATTGTGATTGTATGATTGTGATTGTATGATTGAGATTCTATGATTGTGATTCTATGATTGTGATTGCATGATTGTAATTGTATGATTGTGATTGTATGATTGTGATTGTATGATTGCGATTGTAGGGTTGTGATTGTGAGATTGTGATTGTATGATTGTAATTGTATGATTGTGATTGCATGATTGTGATTGTATGATAGTGATTGTACGATTGTGTTTGTTGTGATTGTGTTGCTATGTTTCTCTATGTATAACTGTGATTGCATGATAGTGATTGTGTGATTGTGATTGTATGATTGTGTTTTTATAATTGTCACTGTATGATTTTAATTGTATGATTGTGATTGTATGATTGTGATTGCATGATTGAGATTGTACGATTGTGGTTGTTGTGATTGTGTTGCTATGTTTCTCTATGTATGACTGTGATTGTATGATAGTGATTGTGTGATTGTGGTTGTCTGATTGTGATTGTATGATTGCGAATGCAGGATTGTGATTGTGATTGTATGATTTTGATTGTGTGATTGTGTTCGTATGATTCTCATTGTATAACTGTGATTGTATGATAGTGATTGTGTGATTGTGGTTGTCTGATTCTGATTGTATGATTGCGAATGCAGGATTGTGATTGTGATTGTATGATGGCGATTGTATGATTGTGATTGTATGATTGTGATTGTAAGATTGTGATTGTATGATTGTGATTGTATGATTGCGATTGCATGATTGTGATTGTATGATTCTACTTGGGCGATTGTGGTTGTATGATTGTGAATATATAATTGTATTTGCGTGATTGTTATTGCCGGATTGCTATTGTATAATGCTGATTGTATGATAGTGATTGTGTGATTGCGATTGTACGATTGTGGTTCTATGATTGCGATTGTATGTCGGTGATTGTATGATTGTGATTGTATGATTGTGATTGTATGATCGTGATTGTATGATCGTGATTGTTTGATCGTGATTGTATGATTGTGATTGTATGATTGTGATTGTATGATTGTGATTGTATGATCGTGATTGTTTGATCGTGATTGTATGATCGTGATTGTATGATTGTGATTGTATGATTGTGATTGTATGATTGTGAATGTATGATTGTGATTGTATGATTGTGATTGTATGATTGTGATTGCATGATCGTAATTGTATGATTGTGAATGTATGATTATGATTGTATGATTGTGATTGTATGATTGTGATCGTATGATTGTGATTGTATTATAGTGGTTGTATGATTGTGATTGTGTGATTGTGATTGCATGATTGTGATTGTATGATTGTCACTGTATGATTGTGGTTTTATGATTGTGATTGTATGATTGGGATTTTAGGATTGTGATTGTATGATTGTGATTGTATGATTGTGATTGTATGATTGTGATTGTATGATTGTGATTGTATGATTGTGATTGTATGATTGTGATTGTATGATTGTGTTTGTATGATTGTGATTGTATGATTGTGATTGTATGATTGTGATTGTATGATTATGATTGTATGATTGTGGTTGTATGATTGTGATTGTATGATTGTGATTGTATGATTGTGTTTGTATGATTGTGATTGTATGATTGTGATTGTATGATTGTGATTGTATGATTGTGATTGTTTGAATGTGATTGTATGATTGTGATTGTATGATTGTGCTTGTATGATTGTGATTCTATGATTGTGATTGTAGGATTATGATTGTATGATTGCGATTGTCCGATTGCGATTGTGTGATTGTGATTGTGTGATTGTGATTAAATGATTGTGATTGTATGATTGTGATTGTATGATTGTGATTGTATGATTGTGATTGTATGATTGTGATTGTAGGATTGTGATTAAATGATTGTGATTGTATGACTGTGATTGTGTGATTGTGATTGCATGATTGTGATTCTATGATTGTGATTGAATGATTGTAAATGTACGATTGTGATTGCATGATTCTACTTGCGTGATTGTGATTGTATGATTGTGATTGTATGACTGTTATTATATGATTGTAATTGTATGATGGCGATTGTATGATTGCGATTGTAGGGTTGTGATTGTGAGATTGTGATTGTATGATTGTAATTGTATGATTGTGAATGCATGATTGTGATTGTATGATAGTGATTGTACGATTGTGTTTGTTGTGATTGTGTTGCAATGTTTCTCTATGTATAACTGTGATTGTATGATAGTGATTGTGTGATTGTGATTGTATGATTGTGTTTTTATAATTGTGACTGTATGATTTTAATTGTATGATTGTGATTGTATGATTGCGATTGTATGATTGCGATTGTATGATTGCGATTGTATGATTGCGATTGTATGATTGCGATTGTATGATTGCGATTGTATGATTGCGATTGTATGATTGCGATTGTATGATTGCGATTGTATCATTGCGATTGTATCATTGCGATTGTATCATTGCGATTGTATCATTGCGATTGTATCATTGCGATTGTATCATTGTGATTGTATCATTGTGATTGTATGATTGTGGTTGTTGTGATTGTGTTGCTATGTTTCTCTATGTATGACTGTGATTGTATGATAGTGATTGTGTGATTGTGGTTGTCTGATTGTGATTGTATGATTGCGAATGCAGGATTGTGATTGTGGATCTATGATTTTGATTGTGTGATTGTGTTCCTATGATTCTCATTGTATAACTGTGATTGTATGATAGTGATTGTGTGATTGTGGTTGTCTGATTCTGATTGTATGATTGCGAATGCAGGATTGTGATTATGATTGTATGATTGCGATTGTATGATTGTAATTGTATGATTGTGATTGTAAGATTGTGATTGTATGATCGTGATTGTTTGATCGTGATTGTTTGATCGTGATTGTTTGATCGTGATTGTATGATCGTGATTGTATGATTGTGATTGTATGATTGTGAATGTATGATTGTGATTGTTTGATTGTGATTGTATGATTGTGATTGTATGATTGTGATTGTATGATTGTGATTGTATGATTGTGATTGTATGATTGTGATTGTATGATTGTGATTGTATGATTGTGCTTGTATGATTGTGATTCTATGGTTGTGATTGTAGGATTATGATTGTATGATTGCGATTGTCTGATTGCGATTGTGTGATTGTGAATGTATGATTGTGATTGTATGATTGCGATTGTATGATTGCGATTGTATAATTCTGATTGTATGATAGTGATTGTGTGATTTTGATTGTATGATTGAGATTGTATGATTGTGATTGTGTGATTGTGATTGTATGATTGTGATTGTATGATTGTGGTTGTATGATTGTGATTGTATGATTGTGATCGTATGATTGTGATTATATGATTGTGATTGTATCATTGTGATTGTATCATTGTGATTGTATCATTGTGATTGTATGATTGTGATTGTATGATTGTGATTGTATGATTGTGATTGTATGATTGCGATTGTGTGATTGTGATTGTGTGATTGTGATTGTATGATTGTGATTGTATCATTGTGATTGTATCATTGTGATTGTATCATTGTGATTGTATCATTGTGATTGTCTCATTGTAATTGTATGATTGTGATTGTATGATTGTGGTTGTACGATTATGTTTGTACGATTGTGATTTTATGATTGTGACTGTATGATTGTAACTGTATGATAGTGATTGTGTGAATGTGATTGTGATTGCATGATCGTAATTGTATGATTGTGGATGTATGTTTATGACTGTATGATTGCGATTGTCTGATTGCCATTGTGTGATTGTGGTTGTATGATTGTGATTGTATGATTGTGATTGTATCATTGTGATTGTATCATTGTGATTGTATCATTGTGATTGTATCATTGTGATTGTATCATTGTGATTGTATCATTGTGATTGTATGATTGTGATTGTATGATTGTGATTGTATGATTGTGATTGTATGATTGCGATTGTGTGATTGTGATTGTGTGATTGTGATTGTATGATTGTGATTGTATCATTGTGATTGTATCATTGTGATTGTATCATTGTGATTGTATCATTGTGATTGTCTCATTGTAATTGTATGATTGTGATTGTATGATTGTGGTTGTTGTGATTGTGTTGCTATGTTTCTCTATGTATGACTGTGATTGTATGATAGTGATTGTGTGATTGCGGTTGTCCGATTCTGATTGTATGATTGCGAATGCAGGATTGTGATTGTGATTGTATGATTGCGATTGTATGATTGTGATTGTATGATTGTAATTGTATGATTGTGATTGTAAGATTGTGATTGTATGATTGTGATTGTATGATTGTGATTGTATGATTGTGATTGTATGATTCTACTTGGGTGATTGTGGTTGTATGATTGTGAATATATAATTGTATTTGCGTGATTGATATTGCCGGATTGCTATTGTATAATGCTGATTGTATGATAGTGATTGTGTGATTGTGATTGTACGATTGTGGTTCTATGATTGCGATTGTATGTCGGTGATTGTATGATTGTGATTGTATGATTGTGATTGTATGATCGTGACTGTATGATTGTGATTGTTTGATTGTGATTGTATGATTGTGATTGTATGATTGTGATAGTATGATTGTGATTGTATGATTGTGATTGTATGATTGTGAATGTATGATTGTGATTGTATGATTGTGATTGTATGATTGTGATTGTATGATTGTGATTGTATGATTGTGATTGTATGATTGTGATTGTATGATTGTGATTGTATGATTGTGATTGTATGATAGTGATTGTATGATAGTGATTGTACGATTGTGATTGTATGATTGTGATTGCATGATTGTGATTCCATGATTGTCATTGTATGATTGTGGTTTTATGATTGTGATTGTATGATTGTGATTGTAGGATTGTGATTGTATGATTGTGATTGTATCATTCTACTTGCGTGATTGTGATTGTATGATTGTGAATATATAATTGTATTTGAGTTACTGTGATTGCCGGATTGCTATTGTATAATTCTGATTGTATGATAGTGATTGTGTGATTTTGATTGTACGATTGTGGTTCCATGATTGTGATTGTATGAGTGTGATTGTATGATTGTGATTGTATGATTGTGATTGTATGATTGAGATTCTATGATTGTGATTCTATGATTGTGATTGCATGATTGTAATTGTATGATTGTGATTGTATGATTGTGATTGTATGATTGCGATTGTAGGGTTGGGATTGTATGATTGTGATTGTATCATTCTACTTGCCTGATTGTGATTGTATGATTGTGAATATATAATTGTATTTGAGTTACTGTGATTGCCGGATTGCTATTGTATAATTCTGATTGTATGATAGTGATTGTGTGATTTTGATTGTACGATTGTGGTTCCATGATTGTGATTGTATGAGTGTGATTGTATGATTGTGATTGTATGATTGTGATTGTATGATTGAGATTCTATGATTGTGATTCTATGATTGTGATTGCATGATTGTAATTGTATGATTGTGATTGTATGATTGTGATTGTATGATTGCGATTGTAGGGTTGGGATTGTGAGATTGTGATTGTATGATTGTAATTGTATGATAGTGATTGTACGATTGTGTTTGTTGTGATTGTGTTGCTATGTTTCTCTATGTATAACTGTGATTGCATGATAGTGATTGTGTGATTGTGATTGTATGATTGTGTTTTTATAATTGTCACTGTATGATTTTAATTGTATGATTGTGATTGTATGATTGTGATTGTATGATTGTGATTGTATGATTGAGATTGTACGATTGTGGTTGTTGTGATTGTGTTGCTATGTTTCTCTATGTATGACTGTGATTGTATGATAGTGATTGTGTGATTGTGGTTGTCTGATTGTGATTGTATGATTGCGAATGCAGGATTGTGATTGTGATTGTATGATTTTGATTGTGTGATTGTGTTCGTATGATTCTCATTGTATAACTGTGATTGTATGATAGTGATTGTGTGATTGTGGTTGTCTGATTCTGATTGTATGATTGCGAATGCAGGATTGTGATTGTGATTGTATGATTGCGATTGTATGATTGTGATTGTATGATTGTGATTGTAAGATTGTGATTGTATGATTGTGATTGTATGATTGTGATTGCATGATTGTGATTGTATGATTCTACTTGGGTGATTGTGGTTGTATGATTGTGAATATATAATTGTATTTGCGTGATTGTTATTGCCGGATTGCTATTGTATAATGCTGATTGTATGATAGTGATTGTGTGATTGCGATTGTACGATTGTGGTTCTATGATTGCGATTGTATGTCGGTGATTGTATGATTGTGATTGTATGATTGTGATTGTATGATCGTGATTGTATGATCGTGATTGTTTGATCGTGATTGTATGATTGTGATTGTATGATTGTGATTGTATGATTGTGATTGTATGATCGTGATTGTTTGATCGTGATTGTATGATTGTGATTGTATGATTGTGATTGTATGATTGTGATTGTATGATTGTGAATGTATGATTGTGATTGTATGATTGTGATTGTATGATTGTGATTGCATGATCGTAATTGTATGATTGTGCATGTATGATTATGATTGTATGATTGTGATTGTATGATTGTGATCGTATGATTGTGATTGTATTATAGTGGTTGTATGATTGTGATTGTGTGATTGTGATTGCATGATTGTGATTGTATGATAGTGATTGTACGATTGTGTTTGTTGTGATTGTGTTGCAATGTTTCTCTATGTATAACTGTGATTGTATGATAGTGATTGTGTGATTGTGATTGTATGATTGTGTTTTTATAATTGTGACTGTATGATTTTAATTGTATGATTGTGATTGTATGATTGTGATTGTATGATTGGGATTGTATGATTGGGATTGTATGATTGGGATTGTATGATTGCGATTGTATGATTGCGATTGTATGATTGCGATTGTATGATTGCGATTGTATGATTGCGATTGTATGATTGCGATTGTATGATTGCGATTGTATGATTGCGATTGTATGATTGCGATTGTATGATTGCGATTGTATGATTGCGATTGTATGATTGAGATTGTACGATTGTGGTTGTTGTGATTGTGTTGCTATGTTTCTCTATGTATGACTGTGATTGTATGATAGTGATTGTGTGATTGTGGTTGTCTGATTGTGATTGTATGATTGCGAATGCAGGATTGTGATTGTGATTGTATGATTTTGATTGTGTGATTGTGTTCGTATGATTCTCATTGTATAACTGTGATTGTATGATAGTGATTGTGTGATTGTGGTTGTCTGATTCTGATTGTATGATTGCGAATGCAGGATTGTGATTGTGATTGTATGATTGCGATTGTATGATTGTGATTGTATGATTGTGATTGTAAGATTGTGATTGTATGATTGTGATTGTATGATTGTGATTGCATGATTGTGATTGTATGATTCTACTTGGGTGATTGTGGTTGTATGATTGTGAATATATAATTGTATTTGCGTGATTGTTATTGCCGGATTGCTATTGTATAATGCTGATTGTATGATAGTGATTGTGTGATTGCGATTGTACGATTGTGGTTCTATGATTGCGATTGTATGTCGGTGATTGTATGATTGTGATTGTATGATTGTGATTGTATGATCGTGATTGTATGATCGTGATTGTTTGATCGTGATTGTATGATTGTGATTGTATGATTGTGATTGTATGATTGTGATTGTATGATCGTGATTGTTTGATCGTGATTGTATGATTGTGATTGTATGATTGTGATTGTATGATTGTGATTGTATGATTGTGAATGTATGATTGTGATTGTATGATTGTGATTGTATGATTGTGATTGCATGATCGTAATTGTATGATTGTGCATGTATGATTATGATTGTATGATTGTGATTGTATGATTGTGATCGTATGATTGTGATTGTATTATAGTGGTTGTATGATTGTGATTGTGTGATTGTGATTGCATGATTGTGATTGTATGATAGTGATTGTACGATTGTGTTTGTTGTGATTGTGTTGCAATGTTTCTCTATGTATAACTGTGATTGTATGATAGTGATTGTGTGATTGTGATTGTATGATTGTGTTTTTATAATTGTGACTGTATGATTTTAATTGTATGATTGTGATTGTATGATTGTGATTGTATGATTGGGATTGTATGATTGGGATTGTATGATTGGGATTGTATGATTGGGATTGTATGATTGCGATTGTATGATTGCGATTGTATGATTGCGATTGTATGATTGCGATTGTATGATTGCGATTGTATGATTGCGATTGTATGATTGCGATTGTATGATTGCGATTGTATGATTGCGATTGTATGATTGCGATTGTATGATTGCGATTGTATGATTGCGATTGTATGATTGCGATTGTATGATTGCGATTGTATGATTGCGATTGTGTGATTGCGATTGTGTGATTGCGATTGTGTGATTGCGATTGTGTGATTGCGATTGTGTGATTGCGATTGTGTGATTGCGATTGTGTGATTGCGATTGTGTGATTGCGATTGTGTGATTGCGATTGTGTGATTGCGATTGTGTGATTGCGATTGTGTGATTGCGATTGTGTGATTGCGATTGTGTGATTGCGATTGTGTGATTGCGATTGTGTGATTGCGATTGTGTGATTGCGATTGTGTGATTGCGATTGTGTGATTGCGATTGTGTGATTGCGATTGTGTGATTGCGATTGTGTGATTGCGATTGTGTGATTGCGATTGTGTGATTGCGATTGTGTGATTGCGATTGTGTGATTGCGATTGTGTGATTGCGATTGTGTGATTGCGATTGTGTGATTGCGATTGTGTCATTGCGATTGTGTCATTGCGATTGTGTCATTGCGATTGTGTCATTGCGATTGTGTCATTGCGATTGTCTCATTGCGATTGTATCATTGCGATTGTATCATTGCGATTGTATCATTGCGATTGTATCATTGCGATTGTATCATTGCGATTGTATCATTGCGATTGTATCATTGCGATTGTATCATTGCGATTGTATCATTGCGATTGTATCATTGCGATTGTATCATTGCGATTGTATCATTGCGATTGTATCATTGCGATTGTATCATTGCGATTGTATCATTGCGATTGTATCATTGTGACTGTATCATTGTGATTGTATGATTGTGGTTGTTGTGATTGTGTTGCTATGTTTCTCTATGTATGACTGTGATTGTATGATAGTGATTGTGTGATTGTGGTTGTCTGATTGTGATTGTATGATTGCGAATGCAGGATTGTGATTGTGATTGTATGATTTTGATTGTGTGATTGTGTTCGTATGATTCTCATTGTATAACTGTGATTGTATGATAGTGATTGTGTGATTGTGGTTGTCTGATTCTGATTGTATGATTGCGAATGCAGGATTGTGATTGTGATTGTATGATTGCGATTGTATGATTGTGATTGTATGATTGTGATTGTAAGATTGTGATTGTATGATTGTGATTGTATGATTGTGATTGCATGATTGTGATTGTATGATTCTACTTGGGTGATTGTGGTTGTATGATTGTGAATATATAATTGTATTTGCGTGATTGTTATTGCCGGATTGCTATTGTATAATGCTGATTGTATGATAGTGATTGTGTGATTGCGATTGTACGATTGTGGTTCTATGATTGCGATTGTATGTCGGTGATTGTATGATTGTGATTGTATGATTGTGATTTTATGATCGTGATTGTATGATCGTGATTGTTTGATCGTGATTGTATGATTGTGATTGTATGATTGTGATTGTATGATTGTGATTGTATGATCGTGATTGTTTGATCGTGATTGTATGATTGTGATTGTATGATTGTGATTGTATGATTGTGATTGTATGATTGTGAATGTATGATTGTGATTGTATGATTGTGATTGTATGATTGTGATTGCATGATCGTAATTGTATGATTGTGCATGTATGATTATGATTGTATGATTGTGATTGTATGATTGTGATCGTATGATTGTGATTGTATTATAGTGGTTGTATGATTGTGATTGTGTGATTGTGATTGCATGATTGTGATTGTATCATTGTCACTGTATGATTGTGGTTTTATGATTGTGATTGTATGATTGGGATTTTAGGATTGTGATTGTATGATTGTGATTGTATGATTGTGATTGTATGATTGTGTTTGTATGATTGTGATTGTATGATTGTGATTGTATGATTATGATTGTATGATTGTGATTGTATGATTGTGATTGTATGATTGTGATTGTATGATTGTGATTGTATGATTGTGATTGTATGATTGTGATTGTATGATTGTGATTGTTTGAATGTGATTGTATGATTGTGATTGTATGATTGTGCTTGTATGATTGTGATTCTATGATTGTGAATGTAGGATTATGATTGTATGTTTGCGATTGTCCGATTGCGATTGTGTGATTGTGATTAAATGATTGTGATTGTATGATTGTGATTGTATGATTGTGATTGTATGATTGTGATTGTATGATTGTGATTGTATGATTGTGATTGTATGATTGTGATTGTATGATTGTGATTGTATGATTGTGATTGTATGATTGTGATTGTAGGATTGTGATTAAATGATTGTGATTGTATGACTGTGATTGTGTGATTGTGATTGCATGATTGTGATTCTATGATTGTGATTGAATGATTGTAAATGTACGATTGTGATTGTATGATTCTACTTGCGTGATTGTGATTGTATGATTGTGATTGTATGACTGTTATTATATGATTGTAATTGTATGATGGCGATTGTATGATTGCGATTGTAGGGTTGTGATTGTGAGATTGTGATTGTATGATTGTAATTGTATGATTGTGAATGCATGATTGTGATTGTATGATAGTGATTGTACGATTGTGTTTGTTGTGATTGTGTTGCAATGTTTCTCTATGTATAACTGTGATTGTATGATAGTGATTGTGTGATTGTGATTGTATGATTGTGTTTTTATAATTGTGACTGTATGATTTTAATTGTATGATTGTGATTGTATGATTGTGATTGTATGATTGGGATTGTATGATTGCGATTGTATGATTGCGATTGTATGATTGCGATTGTATGATTGCGATTGTATGATTGCGATTGTATGATTGCGATTGTATGATTGCGATTGTATGATTGCGATTGTATGATTGCGATTGTATGATTGCGATTGTATGATTGCGATTGTCTGATTGCGATTGTCTGATTGCGATTGTGTGATTGCGATTGTGTGATTGCGATTGTGTGATTGCGATTGTGTGATTGCGATTGTGTGATTGCGATTTTGTGATTGCGATTGTGTCATTGCGATTGTGTCATTGCGATTGTGTCATTGCGATTGTGTCATTGCGATTGTGTCATTGCGATTGTATCATTGCGATTGTATCATTGCGATTGTATCATTGCGATTGTATCATTGCGATTGTATCATTGCGATTGTATCATTGCGATTGTATCATTGCGATTGTATCATTGCGATTGTATCATTGCGATTGTATCATTGCGATTGTATCATTGCGATTGTATCATTGCGATTGTATCATTGCGATGGTATCATTGCGATGGTATCATTGCGATGGTATCATTGCGATGGTATCATTGCGATTGTATCATTGCGATTGTATCATTGGGATTGTATCATTGTGACTGTATCATTGTGATTGTATGATTGTGGTTATTGTGATTGTGTTGCTATGTTTCTCTATGTATGACTGTGATTGTATGATAGTGATTGTGTGATTGTGGTTGTCTGATTCTGATTGTATGATTGCGAATGCAGGATTGTGATTATGATTGTATGATTGCGATAGTATGATTGTAATTGTATGATTGTGATTGTAAGATTGTGATTGTATGATCGTGATTGTTTGATCGTGATTGTTTGATCGTGATTGTTTGATCGTGATTGTATGATCGTGATTGTATGATCGTGATTGTATGATTGTGAATGTATGATTGTGATTGCATGATTGTGATTGTATGATTCTGATTGTATGATTGTGATTGTATGATTGTGATTGTATGATTGTGATTGTATGATTGTGCTTGTATGATTGTGATTCTATGGTTGTGATTGTAGGATTATGATTGTATGATTGCGATTGTCTGATTGCGATTGTGTGATTGTGAATGTATGATTGTGATTGTATGATTGCGATTGTATGATTGCGATTGTATGATTGCGATTGTATGATTGCGATTGTATGATTGCGATTGTATGATTGTGATTGTATGATTGTGATTGTATGATTGTGATTGTATGATCGTGATTGTTTGATCGTGATTGTTTGATCGTGATAGTTTGATCGTGATTGTATGATCGTGATTGTATGATCGTGATTGTTTGATCGTGATTGTTTGATCGTGATTGTATGATCGTGATTGTATGATCGTGATTGTATGATCGTGATTGTATGATTGTGATTGTATGATTGTGAGTGTATGATTGTGATTGTATGATTGTGATTGTATGATTGTGCTTGTATGATTGTGATTCTATGATTGTGATTGTAGGATTATGATTGTATGATTGCGATTGTCTGATTGCGATTGTGTGATTGTGAATGTATGATTGTGATTGTATGATTGCGATTGTATGATTGCGATTGTATGATTGCGATTGTATGATTGCGATTGTATGATTGTGATTGTATGATTGTGATTGTATGATTGTGATTGTATCTTTGTGATTGTATGGTTGTGATTGTATGATTGTGATAGTACGATTGTGAATGTACGATTGTGATTGTACGATTGTGATTTTATAATTGTGACATTATCATTGTAACTATATGATATTGATTGTGTGAATGTGATTGTGATTGCATGATCGCAATTGTATGATTGTGAATGTATGATTATGATTCCATGATTGCAATTGTCTGATTGCGATTGTGTGATTGTGAATGTATGATTCTGACTCTATGATTGTGATTCTATGATTGTGATTGTATGATTGTAATTGTATGAATGTGATTGTACGATTGTGATTGTTTCATTGTTATTGCGTGATTGCGTTTGTATGATTCTAATTGTATGCATGTGAATGTATAATTCTGATTGTATGTTTGTGATAATATGATTGCGATTGTATGATTGCGATTGTATGATTGCGATTGTATGATTGCGATTGTATGATTGCGATTGTATGATTGCGATTGTATGATTGCGATTGTATCATTGCGATTGTATCATTGCGATTGTATCATTGCGATTGTATCATTGTGATTGTATCATTGTGATTGTATGATTGTGGTTGTTGTGATTGTGTTGCTATGTTTCTCTATGTATGACTGTGATTGTATGATAGTGATTGTGTGATTGTGGTTGTCTGATTGTGATTGTATGATTGCGAATGCAGGATTGTGATTGTGGTTCTATGATTTTGATTGTGTGATTGTGTTCCTATGATTCTCATTGTATAACTGTGATTGTATGATAGTGATTGTGTGATTGTGGTTGTCTGATTCTGATTGTATGATTGCGAATGCAGGATTGTGATTATGATTGTATGATTGCGATTGTATGATTGTAATTGCATGATTGTGATTGTAAGATTGTGATTGTATGATCGTGATTGTTTGATCGTGATTGTTTGATCGTGATTGTTTGATCGTGATTGTATGATCGTGATTGTATGATTGTGATTGTATGATTGTGAATGTATGATTGTGATTGTTTGATTGTGATTGTTTGATTGTGATTGTATGATTGTGATTGTGATTGTATGATTCTACTTGGGTGATTGTGGTTGTATGATTGTGAATATATAATTGTATTTGCGTGATTGTTATTGCCGGATTGCTATTGTATAATGCTGATTGTATGATAGTGATTGTGTGATTGTGATTGCACGATTGTGGTTCTATGATTGCGATTGTATGTCGGTGATTGTATGATTGTGATTGTATGATTGTGATTGTATGATTGTGATTGTATGATCGTGATTGTATGATCGTGATTGTATGATTGTGATTGTATGATTGTGATTGTATGATTGTGCTTGTATCATTGTGATTGTATCATTGTGATTGTATCATTGTGATTGTATCATTGTGATTGTATCATTGTGATTGTATCATTGTGATTGTATCATTGTGATTGTATCATTGTGATTGTATGATTGTGATTGTATGATTGTGATTGTATGATTGTGATTGTATGATTGCGATTGTGTGATTGTGATTGTGTGATTGTGATTGTGTGATTGTGATTGTATGATTGTGATTGTATGATTGTGGTTGTATGATTGTGATTGTATGATTGTGATCGTATGATTGTGATTATATGATTGTGATTGTATCATTGTGATTGTATCATTGTGATTGTATCATTGTGATTGTATGATTGTGATTGTATGATTGTGATTGTATGATTGTGATTGTATGATTGCGATTGTGTGATTGTGATTGTGTGATTGTGATTGTATGATTGTGATTGTATCATTGTGATTGTATCATTGTGATTGTATCATTGTGATTGTCTCATTGTAATTGTATGATTGTGATTGTATGATTGTGGTTGTACGATTATGTTTGTACGATTGTGATCTTATGATTGTGACTGTATGATTGTAACTGTATGATAGTGATTGTGTGAATGTGATTCTGATTGCATGATCGTAATTGTATGATTGTGGATGTATGTTTATGACTGTATGATTGCGATTGTCTGATTGCCATTGTGTGATTGTGGTTGTATGATTGTGATTGTATGATTGCGATTGTATGATTGCGATTGTATGATTGCGATTGTATCATTGCGATTGTATCATTGCGATTGTATCATTGCGATTGTATCATTGTGATTGTATGATTGTGATTGTATGATTGTGATTGTATGATTGTGATTGTATGATTGCGATTGTGTGATTGTGATTGTGTGATTGTGATTGTATGATTGTGATTGTATCATTGTGATTGTATCATTGTGATTGTATCATTGTGATTGTATCATTGTGATTGTCTCATTGTAATTGTATGATTGTGATTGTATGATTGTGGTTGTTGTGATTGTGTTGCTATGTTTCTCTATGTATGACTGTGATTGTATGATAGTGATTGTGTGATTGCGGTTGTCCGATTCTGATTGTATGATTGCGAATGCAGGATTGTGATTGTGATTGTATGATTGCGATTGTATGATTGTGATTGTATGATTGTGATTGTATGATTGTGATTGTAAGATTGTGATTGTATGATTGTGATTGTATGATTGTGATTGTATGATTGTGATTGTATGATTCTACTTGGGTGATTGTGGTTGTATGATTGTGAATATATAATTGTATTTGCGTGATTGATATTGCCGGATTGCTATTGTATAATGCTGATTGTATGATAGTGATTGTGTGATTGTGATTGTACGATTGTGGTTCTATGATTGCGATTGTATGTCGGTGATTGTATGATTGTGATTGTATGATTGTGATTGTATGATCGTGACTGTATGATTGTGATTGTTTGATCGTGATTGTATGATCGTGATTGTATGATTCTGGTTGTATGATTGTGATTGTATGATTGTGATTGTATGATTGTGAATGTATGATTGTGATTGCATGATTGTGATTGTATGATTGTCACTGTATGATTGTGGTTTTATGATTGTGATTGTATGATTGGGATTTTAGGATTGTGATTGTATGATTGTGATTGTATGATTGTGATTGTATGATTGTGACTGTATGATTTTAATTGTATGATTGTGATTGTATGATTGTGATTGTATGATTGTGATTGTATGATTGTGATTGTATGATTGTGATTGTATGATTGTGATTGTATGATTGTGATTGTATGATTGTGATTGTATGATTGTGATTGTATGATTGTGATTGTATGATTGTGATTGTATGATTGTGATTGTATGATTGTGATTGTATGATTGTGATTGTATGATTGTGATTGTATGATTGTGATTGTATGATTGGGATTGTATAATTGCGATTGTCTGACTGCGATTGTGTGACTGCGATTGTGTGACTGCGATTGTGTGACTGCGATTGTGTGACTGCGATTGTGTGACTGCGATTGTGTGACTGCGATTGTGTGACTGCGATTGTGTGATTGCGATTGTGTGATTGCGATTGTGTGATTGCGATTGTGTGATTGCGATTGTGTGATTGCGATTGTGTGATTGCGATTGTGTGATTGCGATTGTATCATTGTGATTGTATCATTGTGATTGTATCATTGTGATTGTATCATTGTGATTGTATCATTGTGATTGTATCATTGTGATTGTATCATTGTGATTGTATCATTGTGATTGTATCATTGTGATTGTATCACTGTGATTGTATGATTGTGGTTGTTGTGATTGTGTTGCTATGTTTCTCTATGTATGACTGTGATTGTTTGATAGTGATTGTGTGATTGTGGTTGTCTGATTGTGATTGTATGATTGCGAATGCAGGATTGTGATTGTGATTGTATGATTTTGATTGTGTGATTGTGTTCCTATGATTCTCATTGTATAACGGTGATTGTATGATAATGATTGTGTGATTGTGGTTGTCTGATTCTGATTGTATGATTGCGAATGCAGGATTGTGATTGTGATTGTATGATTGCGATTGTATGATTGTGATTGTATGTTTGTGATTGTATGATTGTGATTGCATGATTGTGATTGTATGATTCTACTTGGGTGATTGTGGTTGTATGATTGTGAATATATAATTGTATTTGCGCGATTGTTATTGCCGGATTGCTATTGTATAATGCTGATTGTATGATAGTGATTGTGTGATTGCGATTGTACGATTGTGGTTCTATGATTGCGATTGTATGTCGGTGATTGTATGATTGTGATTGTATGATTGTGATTGTATGATCGTGATTGTATGATCGTGATTGTTTGATCGTGATTGTTTGATCGTGATTGTATGATTGTGATTGTATGATTGTGATTGTATGATTGTGATTGTATGATTGTGAATGTATGATTGTGATTGTATGATCGTGATTGTATGATCGTGATTGTATGATCGTGATTGTTTGATCGTGATTGTATGATTGCGATTGTATGATTGCGATTGTGTGATTGTGAATGTATGATTGTGATTGTATGATTGCGATTGTATGATTGCGATTGTATGATTGCGATTGTATGATTGCGATTGTATGATTGCGATTGTATGATTGCGATTGTATGATTGTGATTGTATGATTGTGATTGTATGATTGTGATTGTATCTTTGTGATTGTATGGTTGTGATTGTATGATTGTGATAGTACGATTGTGAATGTACGATTGTGATTGTACGATTGTGATTTTATAATTGTGACATTATCATTGTAACTATATGATATTGATTGTGTGAATGTGATTGTGATTGCATGATCGCAATTGTATGATTGTGAATGTATGATTATGATTCCATGATTGCAATTGTCTGATTGCGATTGTGTGATTGTGAATGTATGATTCTGACTCTATGATTGTGATTCTATGATTGTGATTGTATGATTGTAATTGTATGAATGTGATTGTACGATTGTGATTGTTTCATTGTTATTGCGTGATTGCGTTTGTATGATTCTAATTGTATGCATGTGAATGTATAATTCTGATTGTATGTTTGTGATAATATGATTGCGATTGTATGATTGCGATTGTATGATTGCGATTGTATGATTGCGATTGTATGATTGTGATTGTATGATAGTGATTGTATGATAGTGATTGTACGATTGTGATTGTATGATTGTGATTGCATGATTGTGATTCCATGATTGTCATTGTATGATTGTGGTTTTATGATTGTGATTGTATGATTGTGATTGTAGGATTGTGATTGTATGATTGTGATTGTATCATTCTACTTGCGTGATTGTGATTGTATGATTGTGAATATATAATTGTATTTGAGTTACTGTGATTGCCGGATTGCTATTGTATAATTCTGATTGTATGATAGTGATTGTGTGATTTTGATTGTATGATTGTGATTTTATGATTGTGATTGTATGATTGTGATTGTATGATTGTGATTGTATGATTGTGATTGTATGATTGTGATTGTATGATTGTGATTGTATGATTGTGATTGTATGATTGTGATTGTATGATTTTGATTGTATAATTGTTATTGTGTGATAGTGATTGTGTGATTGTGACTGCATGATCGTGATTCTATGATTGTGATTGTATGATTGTAATTGTACGATTATGATTGTATGATTGTGATTGTATGATTCTACTTGCGTGATTGTGATTGTATGATTGTGAATATATAATTGTATTTGAGTTACTGTGATTGCCGGATTGCTATTGTATAATTCTGATTGTATGATAGTGATTGTGTGATTTTGATTGTACGATTGTGGTTCCATGATTGTGATTGTATGATTGTGATTGTATGATTGTGATTGTATGATTGTGATTGTATGATTGAGATTCTATGATTGTGATTCTATGATTGTGATTGCATGATTGTAATTGTATGATTGTGATTGTATGATTGTGATTGTATGATTGCGATTGTAGGGTTGGGATTGTGAGATTGTGATTGTATGATTGTAATTGTATGATAGTGATTGTACGATTGTGTTTGTTGTGATTGTGTTGCTATGTTTCTCTATGTATAACTGTGATTGCATGATAGTGATTGTGTGATTGTGATTGTATGATTGTGTTTCTATAATTGTCACTGTATGATTTTAATTGTATGATTGTGATTGTATGATTGTGATTGTATGATTGTGATTGTATGATTGAGATTGTACGATTGTGGTTGTTGTGATTGTGTTGCTATGTTTCTCTATGTATGACTGTGATTGTATGATAGTGATTGTGTGATTGTGGTTGTCTGATTGTGATTGTATGATTGCGAATGCAGGATTGTGATTGTGATTGTATGATTTTGATTGTGTGATTGTGTTCGTATGATTCTCATTGTATAACTGTGATTGTATGATAGTGATTGTGTGATTGTGGTTGTCTGATTCTGATTGTATGATTGCGAATGCAGGATTGTGATTGTGATTGTATGATTGCGATTGTATGATTGTGATTGTATGATTGTGATTGTAAGATTGTGATTGTATGATTGTGATTGTATGATTGTGATTGCATGATTGTGATTGTATGATTCTACTTGGGTGATTGTGGTTGTATGATTGTGAATATATAATTGTATTTGCGTGATTGTTATTGCCGGATTGCTATTGTATAATGCTGATTGTATGATAGTGATTGTGTGATTGCGATTGTACGATTGTGGTTCTATGATTGCGATTGTATGTCGGTGATTGTATGATTGTGATTGTATGATTGTGATTGTATGATCGTGATTGTATGATCGTGATTGTTTGATCGTGATTGTATGATCGTGATTGTATGATTGTGATTGTATGATTGTGATTGTATGATCGTGATTGTTTGATCGTGATTGTACGATTGTGATTGTATGATTGTGATTGTATGATTGTGATTGTATGATTGTGAATGTATGATTGTGATTGTATGATTGTGATTGTATGATTGTGATTGCATGATCGTAATTGTATGATTGTGCATGTATGATTATGATTGTATGATTGTGATTGTATGATTGTGATCGTATGATTGTGATTGTATTATAGTGGTTGTATGATTGTGATTGTGTGATTGTGATTGCATGATTGTGATTGTATCATTGTCACTGTATGATTGTGGTTTTATGATTGTGATTGTATGATTGGGATTTTAGGATTGTGATTGTATGATTGTGATTGTATGATTGTGATTGTATGATTGTGTTTGTATGATTGTGATTCTATGATTGTGAATGTAGGATTATGATTGTATGTTTGCGATTGTCCGATTGCGATTGTGTGATTGTGATTGTGTGATTGTGATTAAATGATTGTGATTGTATGATTGTGATTGTATGATTGTGATTGTATGATTGTGCTTGTATGATTGTGATTCTATGATTGTGAATGTAGGATTATGATTGTATGTTTGCGATTGTCCGATTGCGATTGTGTGATTGTGATTGTGTGATTGTGATTAAATGATTGTGATTGTATGATTGTGATTGTATGATTGTGATTGTATGATTGTGATTGTATGATTGTGATTGTATGATTGTGATTGTATGATTGTGATTGTATGATTGTGATTGTATGATTGTGATTGTATGATTGTGATTGTATGATTGTGATTGTAGGATTGTGATTAAATGATTGTGATTGTATGACTGTGATTGTGTGATTGTGATTGCATGATTGTGATTCTATGATTGTGATTGAATGATGGTAAATGTACGATTGTGATTGTATGATTCTACTTGCGTGATTGTGATTGTATGATTGTGATTGTATGACTGTTATTATATGATTGTCATTGTATGATGGCGATTGTATGATTGCGATTGTAGGGTTGTGATTGTGAGATTGTGATTGTATGATTGTAATTGTATGATTGTGAATGCATGATTGTGATTGTATGATAGTGATTGTACGATTGTGTTTGTTGTGATTGTGTTGCAATGTTTCTCTATGTATAACTGTGATTGTATGATAGTGATTGTGTGATTGTGATTGTATGATTGTGTTTTTATAATTGTGACTGTATGATTTTAATTGTATGATTGTGATTGTATGATTGTGATTGTATGATTGGGATTGTATAATTGCGATTGTATGATTGCGATTGTATGATTGCGATTGTATGATTGCGATTGTATGATTGCGATTGTATGATTGCGATTGTATGATTGCGATTGTATGATTGCGATTGTGTGATTGCGATTGTGTGATTGCGATTGTGTGATTGCGATTGTGTGATTGCGATTGTGTGATTGCGATTGTGTGATTGCGATTGTGTGATTGCGATTGTGTGATTGCGATTGTGTGATTGCGATTGTGTGATTGCGATTGTGTGATTGCGATTGTGTGATTGCGATTGTGTGATTGCGATTGTGTGATTGCGATTGTGTGATTGCGATTGTGTGATTGCGATTGTGTGATTGCGATTGTGTGATTGCGATTGTGTGATTGCGATTGTGTGATTGCGATTGTGTGATTGCGATTGTGTGATTGCGATTGTGTGATTGCGATTGTGTGATTGCGATTGTGTGATTGCGATTGTGTGATTGCGATTGTGTGATTGCGATTGTGTGATTGCGATTGTGTGATTGCGATTGTGTGATTGCGATTGTGTCATTGCGATTGTGTCATTGCGATTGTGTCATTGCGATTGTGTCATTGCGATTGTGTCATTGCGATTGTGTCATTGCGATTGTCTCATTGCGATTGTATCATTGCGATTGTATCATTGCGATTGTATCATTGCGATTGTATCATTGCGATTGTATCATTGCGATTGTATCATTGCGATTGTATCATTGCGATTGTATCATTGCGATTGTATCATTGCGATTGTATCATTGCGATTGTATCATTGCGATTGTATCATTGCGATTGTATCATTGCGATTGTATCATTGCGATTGTATCATTGCGATTGTATCATTGCGATTGTATCATTGCGATTGTATCATTGCGATTGTATCATTGCGATTGTATCATTGCGATTGTATCATTGCGATTGTATCATTGCGATTGTATCATTGCGATTGTATCATTGCGATTGTATCATTGCGATTGTATCATTGCGATTGTATCATTGCGATTGTATCATTGCGATTGTATCATTGCGATTGTATCATTGCGATTGTATCATTGCGATTGTATCATTGCGATTGTATCATTGCGATTGTATCATTGTGATTGTATCATTGTGACTGTATCATTGTGATTGTATGATTGTGGTTGTTGTGATTGTGTTGCTATGTTTCTCTATGTATGACTGTGATTGTATGATAGTGATTGTGTGATTGTGGTTGTCTGATTCTGATTGTATGATTGCGAATGCAGGATTGTGATTATGATTGTATGATTGCGATTGTATGATTGTAATTGTATGATTGTGATTGTAAGATTGTGATTGTATGATCGTGATTGTTTGATCGTGATTGTTTGATCGTGATTGTTTGATCGTGATTGTATGATCGTGATTGTATGATCGTGATTGTATGATTGTGAATGTATGATTGTGATTGCATGATTGTGATTGTATGATTGTGATTGTATGATTGTGATTGTATGATTGTGATTGTATGATTGTGATTGTATGATTGTGCTTGTATGATTGTGATTCTATGGTTGTGATTGTAGGATTATGATTGTATGATTGCGATTGTCTGATTGCGATTGTGTGATTGTGAATGTATGATTGTGATTGTATGATTGCGATTGTATGATTGCGATTGTATGATTGCGATTGTATGATTGCGATTGTATGATTGCGATTGTATGATTGTGATTGTATGATTGTGATTGTATGATTGTGATTGTATGATCGTGATTGTTTGATCGTGATTGTTTGATCGTGATAGTTTGATCGTGATTGTATGATCGTGATTGTATGATCGTGATTGTTTGATCGTGATTGTTTGATCGTGATTGTATGATCGTGATTGTATGATCGTGATTGTATGATCGTGATTGTATGATCGTGATTGTATGATCGTGAGTGTATGACTGTGATTGTATGATTGTGATTGTATGATTGTGCTTGTATGATTGTGATTCTATGATTGCGAATGTATGATTGTGATTGTATGATTGCGATTGTATGATTGCGATTGTATGATTGCGATTGTATGATTGCGATTGTATGATTGCGATTGTATGATTGTGATTGTATGATTGTGATTGTATGATTGTGATTGTATCTTTGTGATTGTATGGTTGTGATTGTATGATTGTGATAGTACGATTGTGAATGTACGATTGTGATTGTACGATTGTGATTTTATAATTGTGACATTATCATTGTAACTATATGATATTGATTGTGTGAATGTGATTGTGATTGCATGATCGCAATTGTATGATTGTGAATGTATGATTATGATTCCATGATTGCAATTGTCTGATTGCGATTGTGTGATTGTGAATGTATGATTCTGACACTATGATTGTGATTCTATGATTGTGATTGTATGATTGTAATTGTATGAATGTGATTGTACGATTGTGATTGTTTCATTGTTATTGCGTGATTGCGTTTGTATGATTCTAATTGTATGCATGTGAATGTATAATTCTGATTGTATGTTTGTGATAATATGATTGCGATTGTATGATTGCGATTGTATGATTGCGATTGTATGATTGCGATTGTATGATTGCGATTGTATGATTGCGATTGTATCATTGCGATTGTATCATTGCGATTGTATCATTGCGATTGTATCATTGCGATTGTATCATTGTGATTGTATCATTGTGATTGTATGATTGTGGTTGTTGTGATTGTGTTGCTATGTTTCTCTATGTATGACTGTGATTGTATGATAGTGATTGTGTGATTGTGGTTGTCTGATTGTGATTGTATGATTGCGAATGCAGGATTGTGATTGTGGTTCTATGATTTTGATTGTGTGATTGTGTTCCTATGATTCTCATTGTATAACTGTGATTGTATGATAGTGATTGTGTGATTGTGGTTGTCTGATTCTGATTGTATGATTGCGAATGCAGGATTGTGATTATGATTGTATGATTGCGATTGTATGATTGTAATTGTATGATTGTGATTGTAAGATTGTGATCGTATGATCGTGATTGTTTGATCGTGATTGTTTGATCGTGATTGTTTGATCGTGATTGTATGATCGTGATTGTATGATTGTGATTGTATGATTGTGAATGTATGATTGTGATTGTTTGATTGTGATTGTATGATTGTGATTGTATGATTGTGATTGTATGATTGTGATTGTATGATTGTGATTGTATGATTGTGATTGTATGATTGTGCTTGTATCATTGTGATTGTATCATTGTGATTGTATCATTGTGATTGTATCATTGTGATTGTATCATTGTGATTGTATCATTGTGATTGTATGATTGTGATTGTATGATTGTGATTGTATGATTGTGATTGTATGATTGCGATTGTGTGATTGCGATTGTGTGATTGTGATTGTGTGATTGTGATTGTATGATTGTGGTTGTATGATTGTGATTGTATGATTGTGATCGTATGATTGTGATTATATGATTGTGATTGTATCATTGTGATTGTATCATTGTGATTGTATCATTGTGATTGTATGATTGTGATTGTATGATTGTGATTGTATGATTGTGATTGTATGATTGCGATTGTGTGATTGTGATTGTGTGATTGTGATTGTATGATTGTGATTGTATGATTGTGATTGTATCATTGTGATTGTATCATTGTGATTGTATCATTGTGATTGTATCATTGTGATTGTCTCATTGTAATTGTATGATTGTGATTGTATGATTGTGGTTGTACGATTATGTTTGTACGATTGTGATTTTATGATTGTGACTGTATGATTGTAACTGTATGATAGTGATTGTGTGAATGTGATTCTGATTGCATGATCGTAATTGTATGATTGTGGATGTATGTTTATGACTGTATGATTGCGATTGTCTGATTGCCATTGTGTGATTGTGGTTGTATGGTTGTGATTGTATGATTGTGATTGTATCATTGTGATTGTATCATTGTGATTGTATCATTGTGATTGTATCATTGTGATTGTATCATTGTGATTGTATCATTGTGATTGTATGATTGTGATTGTATGATTGTGATTGTATGATTGTGATTGTATGATTGCGATTGTGTGATTGCGATTGTGTGATTGTGATTGTGTGATTGTGATTGTATGATTGTGATTGTATCATTGTGATTGTATCATTGTGATTGTATCATTGTGATTGTATCATTGTGATTGTCTCATTGTAATTGTATGATTGTGATTGTATGATTGTGGTTGTTGTGATTGTGTTGCTATGTTCCTCTATGTATGACTGTGATTGTATGATAGTGATTGTGTGATTGCGGTTGTCCGATTCTGATTGTATGATTGCGAATGCAGGATTGTGATTGTGATTGTATGATTGCGATTGTATGATTGTGATTGTATGATTGTGATTGTATGATTGTGATTGTAAGATTGTGATTGTATGATTGTGATTGTATGATTGTGATTGTATGATTGTGATTGTATGATTCTACTTGGGTGATTGTGGTTGTATGATTGTGAATATATAATTGTATTTGCGTGATTGATATTGCCGGATTGCTATTGTATAATGCTGATTGTATGATAGTGATTGTGTGATTGTGATTGTACGATTGTGGTTCTATGATTGCGATTGTATGTCGGTGATTGTATGATTGTGATTGTATGATTGTGATTGTATGATCGTGACTGTATGATTGTGATTGTTTGATCGTGATTGTATGATCGTGATTGTATGATTCTGGTTGTATGATTGTGATTGTATGATTGTGATTGTATGATTGTGAATGTATGATTGTGATTGCATGATTGTGATTGTATGATTGTCACTGTATGATTGTGGTTTTATGATTGTGATTGTATGATTGGGATTTTAGGATTGTGATTGTATGATTGTGATTGTATGATTGTGATTGTATGATTGTGATTGTATGATTGTGATTGTATGATTGTGACTGTATGATTTTAATTGTATGATTGTGATTGTATGATTGTGATTGTATGATTGTGATTGTATGATTGTGATTGTATGATTGTGATTGTATGATTGTGATTGTATGATTGTGATTGTATGATTGTGATTGTATGATTGAGATTGTACGATTGTGATTGTATCACTGTGATTGTATGATTGTGGTTGTTGTGATTGTGTTGCTATGTTTCTCTATGTATGACTGTGATTGTTTGATAGTGATTGTGTGATTGTGGTTGTCTGATTGTGATTGTATGATTGCGAATGCAGGATTGTGATTGTGATTGTATGATTTTGATTGTGTGATTGTGTTCCTATGA
Organism: Megachile rotundata; assembly: GCF_050947335.1. Classification (NCBI taxonomy): domain Eukaryota; kingdom Metazoa; phylum Arthropoda; class Insecta; order Hymenoptera; family Megachilidae; genus Megachile; species Megachile rotundata. The sequence continues at coordinate 536,657 of NC_134994.1, forward strand.
TTCTCATTGTATAACGGTGATTGTATGATAATGATTGTGTGATTGTGGTTGTCTGATTCTGATTGTATGATTGCGAATGCAGGATTGTGATTGTGATTGTATGATTGCGATTGTATGATTGTAATTGTATGATTGTGATTGTAAGATTGTGATTGTATGATCGTGATTGTTTGATCGTGATTGTTTGATCGTGATTGTTTGATCGTGATTGTATGATCGTGATTGTATGATCGTGATTGTATGATCGTGATTGTATGATCGTGATTGTATGATCGTGATTGTATGATCGTGATTGTATGATCGTGATTGTATGATTGTGATTGTATGATTGTGATTGTATGATTGTGATTGTATGCTTGTGATTGTATGATTGTGATTGTATGATTGTGAATATATAATTGTATTTGAGTTACTGTGAGTGCCGGATTGCTATTGTATAATTCTGATTGTATGATAGTGATTGTGTGACTTTGATTGTACGATTGTGGTTCTATGATTGTGATTGTATGATTGTGATTGTATGATTGTGATTGTATGATTGTGATTGTATGCTTGTGATTGTATGATTGTGATTGTATGATTGTGAATATATAATTGTATTTGAGTTACTGTGAGTGCCGGATTGCTATTGTATAATTCTGATTGTATGATATTGATTGTGTGACTTTGATTGTACGATTGTGGTTCTATGATTGTGATTGTATGATTGTGATTGTATGATTGTGATTGTATGATAGTGATTGTATGATTGTGATTGTATGATTGAGATTCTATGATTGTGATTGTAGGATTGTGATTGTATGATTGCGATTGTCTGATTGCGATTGTGTGATTGTGAATGTATGATTGTGATTGTATGATTGTGATTCTATGATTGTGATTTTATGATTGTAATTGTATGATTGTGATTGCATGATTGTGATTGTATGATAGTGATTGTACGATTGTGTTTGTTGTAATTGTGTTGCTATGTTTCTCTATGTATAACTGTGATTGTATGATAGTGATTGTGTGATTGTGATTGTATGATTGTGTTTTTATAATTGTCACTGTATGATTTTAATTGTATGATTGTGATTGTATGATTGTGATTGTATGATTGAGATTGTACGATTGTGGTTGTTGTGATTGTGTTGCTATGTTTCTCTATGTATGACTGTGATTGTATGATAGTGATTGTGTGATTGTGGTTGTCTGATTGTGATTGTATGATTGCGAATGCAGGATTGTGATTGTGATTGTATGATTGCGATTGTATGATTGTGATTGTATGTTTGTGATTGTAAGATTGTGATTGTATGATTGTGATTGTATGATAGTGATTGCATGATTGTGATTGTATGATTCTACTTGGGTGATTGTGGTTGTATGATTGTGAATATATAATTGTATTTGCGCGATTGTTATTGCCGGATTGCTATTGTATAATGCTGATTGTATGATAGTGATTGTGTGATTGCGATTGTACGATTGTGGTTCTATGATTGCGATTGTATGTCGGTGATTGTATGATTGTGATTGTATGATTGTGATTGTATGATCGTGATTGTATGATTGTGATTGTATTATTGTGGTTGTATGATTGTGATTGTGTGATTGTGATTGTATCATTGTGATTGTATCATTGTGATTGTATCATTGTGATTGTATGATTGTGATTGTATGATTGTGATTGTATGATTGTGATTGTATGATTGCGATTGTGTGATTGCGATTGTGTGATTGTGATTGTGTGATTGTGATTGTATGATTGTGATTGTATCATTGTGATTGTATCATTGTGATTGTATCATTGTGATTGTATCATTGTGATTGTATCATTGTGATTGTCTCATTGTAATTGTATGATTGTGATTGTATGATTGTGGTTGTTGTGATTGTGTTGCTATGTTCCTCTATGTATGACTGTGATTGTATGATAGTGATTGTGTGATTGCGGTTGTCCGATTCTGATTGTATGATTGCGAATGCAGGATTGTGATTGTGATTGTATGATTGCGATTGTATGATTGTGATTGTATGATTGTGATTGTATGATTGTGATTGTAAGATTGTGATTGTATGATTGTGATTGTATGATTGTGATTGTATGATTGTGATTGTATGATTCTACTTGGGTGATTGTGGTTGTATGATTGTGAATATATAATTGTATTTGCGTGATTGATATTGCCGGATTGCTATTGTATAATGCTGATTGTATGATAGTGATTGTGTGATTGTGATTGTACGATTGTGGTTCTATGATTGCGATTGTATGTCGGTGATTGTATGATTGTGATTGTATGATTGTGATTGTATGATCGTGACTGTATGATTGTGATTGTTTGATCGTGATTGTATGATCGTGATTGTATGATTCTGGTTGTATGATTGTGATTGTATGATTGTGATTGTATGATTGTGAATGTATGATTGTGATTGCATGATTGTGATTGTATGATTGTCACTGTATGATTGTGGTTTTATGATTGTGATTGTATGATTGGGATTTTAGGATTGTGATTGTATGATTGTGATTGTATGATTGTGATTGTATGATTGTGATTGTATGATTGTGACTGTATGATTTTAATTGTATGATTGTGATTGTATGATTGTGATTGTATGATTGTGATTGTATGATTGTGATTGTATGATTGTGATTGTATGATTGTGATTGTATGATTGTGATTGTATGATTGTGATTGTATGATTGAGATTGTACGATTGTGATTGTATCACTGTGATTGTATGATTGTGGTTGTTGTGATTGTGTTGCTATGTTTCTCTATGTATGACTGTGATTGTTTGATAGTGATTGTGTGATTGTGGTTGTCTGATTGTGATTGTATGATTGCGAATGCAGGATTGTGATTGTGATTGTATGATTTTGATTGTGTGATTGTGTTCCTATGATTCTCATTGTATAACGGTGATTGTATGATAATGATTGTGTGATTGTGGTTGTCTGATTCTGATTGTATGATTGCGAATGCAGGATTGTGATTGTGATTGTATGATTGCGATTGTATGATTGTAATTGTATGATTGTGATTGTAAGATTGTGATTGTATGATCGTGATTGTTTGATCGTGATTGTTTGATCGTGATTGTTTGATCGTGATTGTATGATCGTGATTGTATGATCGTGATTGTATGATCGTGATTGTATGATCGTGATTGTATGATCGTGATTGTATGATTGTGATTGTATGATTGTGATTGTATGATTGTGATTGTATGATTGTGATTGTATGCTTGTGATTGTATGATTGTGATTGTATGATTGTGAATATATAATTGTATTTGAGTTACTGTGAGTGCCGGATTGCTATTGTATAATTCTGATTGTATGATAGTGATTGTGTGACTTTGATTGTACGATTGTGGTTCTATGATTGTGATTGTATGATTGTGATTGTATGATTGTGATTGTATGATTGTGATTGTATGCTTGTGATTGTATGATTGTGATTGTATGATTGTGAATATATAATTGTATTTGAGTTACTGTGAGTGCCGGATTGCTATTGTATAATTCTGATTGTATGATAGTGATTGTGTGACTTTGATTGTACGATTGTGGTTCTATGATTGTGATTGTATGATTGTGATTGTATGATTGTGATTGTATGATAGTGATTGTATGATTGTGATTGTATGATTGAGATTCTATGATTGTGATTGTAGGATTGTGATTGTATGATTGCGATTGTCTGATTGCGATTGTGTGATTGTGAATGTATGATTGTGATTGTATGATTGTGATTCTATGATTGTGATTTTATGATTGTAATTGTATGATTGTGATTGCATGATTGTGATTGTATGATAGTGATTGTACGATTGTGTTTGTTGTAATTGTGTTGCTATGTTTCTCTATGTATAACTGTGATTGTATGATAGTGATTGTGTGATTGTGATTGTATGATTGTGTTTTTATAATTGTCACTGTATGATTTTAATTGTATGATTGTGATTGTATGATTGTGATTGTATGATTGAGATTGTACGATTGTGGTTGTTGTGATTGTGTTGCTATGTTTCTCTATGTATGACTGTGATTGTATGATAGTGATTGTGTGATTGTGGTTGTCTGATTGTGATTGTATGATTGCGAATGCAGGATTGTGATTGTGATTGTATGATTGCGATTGTATGATTGTGATTGTATGTTTGTGATTGTAAGATTGTGATTGTATGATTGTGATTGTATGATAGTGATTGCATGATTGTGATTGTATGATTCTACTTGGGTGATTGTGGTTGTATGATTGTGAATATATAATTGTATTTGCGCGATTGTTATTGCCGGATTGCTATTGTATAATGCTGATTGTATGATAGTGATTGTGTGATTGCGATTGTACGATTGTGGTTCTATGATTGCGATTGTATGTCGGTGATTGTATGATTGTGATTGTATGATTGTGATTGTATGATCGTGATTGTATGATTGTGATTGTATTATTGTGGTTGTATGATTGTGATTGTGTGATTGTGATTGTATGATTGTGATTGTGTGATTGTGATTGTATGATTGTGATTGTATGATTGTGATTGTATGATTGTGATTGTATGATTGTGCTTGTATGATTGTGATTCTATGATTGTGAATGTAGGATTATGATTGTATGATTGCTATTGTCTGATTGCGATTGTGTGATTGTGAATGTATGATTGTGATTGTATGATTGCGATTGTATGATTGCGATTGTATGATTGCGATTGTATGATTGTGATTGTATGATTGTGATTGTATGATTGTGATTGTATGATTGTGATTGTATCTTTGTGATTGTATGATTGTGATTGTATGATTGTGATTGTACGATTGTGATTGTACGATTGTGATTGTACGATTGTGATTGTACGATTGTGATCTTATAATTGTGACATTATCATTGTAACTGTATGATATGGATTGTGTGAATGTGATTGTGATTGCATGATCGCAATTGTATGATTGTGAATGTATGATTATGATGCTCTGATTGCAATTGTCTGATTGCGATTGTGTGATTGTGAATGTATGATTCTGACTCTATGATTGTGATTCTATGATTGTGATTGTATGATTGTAATTGTATGAATGTGATTGTATGATAGTGATTGTTTGATTGTTATTGTGTGATTGCGTTTGTATGATTCTAATTGTATGCATGTGAATGTATAATTCTGATTGTATGTTTGAGATAATATGATTGCGATTGTATGATTGCGATTGTAGGGTTGTGATTGTGAGATTGTGATTGTATCATTGTAATTGTATGATTGTGAATGCATGATTGTGATTGTATGATAGGGATTGTACGATTGTGTTTGTTGTGATTGTGTTGCAATGTTTATCTATGTATAACTGTGATTGTATGATAGTGATTGTGTGATTGTGATTGTATGATTGTGTCTTTATAATTGTGACTGTATGATTTTAATTGTATGATTGTGATTGTATGATTGTGATTGTATGATTGTGATTGTATGATTGTGATTGTATGATTGAGATTGTACGATTGTGGTTGTTGTGATTGTGTTGCTATGTTTCTCTGTGTATGACTCTGATTGTATGATAGTGATTGTGTGATTGTGGTTGTCTGATTGTGATTGTATGATTGTGGTTGTATGATTGTGATTGTATGATTGTGATCGTATGATTGTGATTATATGATTGTGATTGTATGACTGTGATTGTATGATTGTGATTGTACGATTATGTTTGTACGATTGTGATTTTATGATTGTGACTGTATGATTGTAACTGTATGATAGTGATTGTGTGAATGTGATTGTGATTGCATGATCGTAATTGTATGATTGTGGATGTATGATTATGACTGTATGATTGCGATTGTCTGATTGCGATTGTGTGATTGTGGTTGTATGATTGTGATTGTATGATTGTGATTGTATCATTGTGATTGTATCATTGTGATTGTATCATTGTGATTGTATCATTGTGATTGTATGATTGGGGTTGTATGATTGTGATTGTATGATTGTGATCGTATGATTGCGATTGTGTGATTGTGATTGTGTGATTGTGATTGTATGATTGTGATTGTATGATTGTGATTGTATGATCGTGATTTTACGATTGTGATTGTTTGATTGTGATTTTATGATTGTGATTGTATGATTGTGATTGTATGATTGTGATTGAATGATTGTGATTGTATGATTTTGATTGTATAATTGTTATTGTGTGATAGTGATTGTGGGATTGTGACTGCATGATCGTGATTCTATGATTGTGATTGTATGATTGTAATTGTATGATTGTGATTGCATGATTCTGATTGTATGATAGTGATTGTACGATTGTGTTTGTTGTGATTGTGTTGCTATGTTTCTCTATGTATAACTGTGATTGTATGATAGTGATTGTGTGATTGTGATTGTATGATTGTGTTTTTGTAATTGTCACTGTATGATTTTAATTGTATGATTGTGATTGTATGATTGTGATTGTATGATTGAGATTGTACGATTGTGGTTGTTGTGATTGTGTTGCTATGTTTCTCTATGTATGACTGTGATTGTATGATAGTGATTGTGTGATTGTGATTGCATGATTGTGATTGTATGATTCTACTTGGGTGATTGTGGTTGTATGATTGTGAATATATAATTGTATTTGCGCGATTGTTATTGCCGGATTGCTATTGTATAATGCTGATTGTATGATAGTGATTGTGTGATTGCGATTGTACGATTGTGGTTCTATGATTGTGATTGTATCATTGTGATTGTATGATTGTGATTGTATGATTCTGATTGTATGATTGTGATTGTATGATTGCGATTGTGTGATTGTGATTGTGTGATTGTGATTGTATGATTGTGATTGTATGATTGTGATTGTATGATTGTGATTGTATGATCGTGATTTTACGATTGTGATTGTTTGATTGTGATTGTATGATTGTATTTGCGTGATTGTTATTGCCGGATTGCTATTGTATAATGCTGATTGTATGATAGTGATTGTGTGATTGTGATTGTACGATTGTGGTTCTTTGATTGCGATTGTATGTCGGTGATTGCCTGATTGTGATTGTATGATTGTGAATGTATGATTGTGATTGTATGATTGTGATTCTATGATTGTGATTGTATGATTGTGATTGTATGATTGTGATTGTATGATTGTGATTGTATGATTGTGATTGTATGATTGTGCTTGTATGATTGTGATTCTATGATTGTGATTGTAGGATTATGATTGTATGATTGCGATTGTCTGATTGCGATTGTGTGATTGTGAATGTATGATTGTGATTGTATGATTGCGATTGTATGATTGCGATTGTATGATGGCGATTGTATGTTTGCGATTGTATGATTGTGATTGTATGATTGTGATTGTATGATTGTGATTGTATGATTGTGATTGTATGATTGTGATTGTATCTTTGTGATTGTATGGTTGTGATTGTATGATTGTGACTGTACGATTGTGATTGTACGATTGTGATTGTACGATTGTGATTTTATAATTGTGACATTATCATTGTAACTATATGATATTGATTGTGTGAATGTGATTGTGATTGCATGATCGCAATTGTATGATTGTGAATGTATGATTATGATTCCCTGATTGCAATTGTCTGATTGCGATTGTGTGATTGTGAATGTATGATTCTGACTCTATGATTGTGATTCTATGATTGTGATTGTATGATTGTAATTGTATGAATGTGATTGTACGATTGTGATTGTTTCATTGTTATTGCGTGATTGCGTTTGTATGATTCTAATTGTATGCATGTGAATGTATAATTCTGATTGTATGTTTGTGATAATATGATTGCGATTGTATGATTGAGATTGTATGATTGAGATTGTATGATTGTGATTGTGTGATTGTGATTGTATGATTGTGATTGTATGATTGTGATTGTATGATTGTGATTGTATGATTGTGATTGTATGATTGTGATTGTATGATTGTGATTGTATGATTGTGATTGTATGATTATGATTGTATGATTGTGATTGTATGATTGTGATTGTATGATTGTGATTGAATGCTTGTGATTGTATGATTGTGATTGTATGATTGTGAATATATAATTGTATTTGAGTTACTGTGATTGCCGGATTGCTATTGTATAATTCTGATTGTATGATAGTGATTGTGTGACTTTGATTGTACGATTGTGGTTCAATGATTGTGATTGTATGATTGTGATTGTATGATTGTGATTGTATGATTGTGATTGTATGATTGTGATTGTATGATTGAGATTCTATGATTGTGATTGTAGGATTGTGATTGTATGATTGCGATTGTCTGATTGCGATTGTGTGATTGTGAATGTATGATTGTGATTGTATGATTGTGATTCTATGATTGTGATTGTATGATTGTAATTGTATGATTGTGATTGTATGATTGTGATTGTATGATTGCGATTGTACGGTTGTGATTGTGAGATTGTGATTGTATGATTGTAATTGTATGATTGTGATTGCATGATTGTGATTGTATGATAGTGATTGTACGATTGTGTTTGTTGTGATTGTGTTGCTATGTTTCTCTATGTATAACTGTGATTGTACGATAGTGAATGTGTGATTGTGATTGTATGATTGTGTTTTTATAATTGTGACTGTATGATTTTAATTGTATGATTGTGATTGTATGATTGTGATTGTATGATTGAGATTGTACGATTGTGGTTGTTGTGATTGTGTTGCTATGTTTCTCTATGTATGACTGTGATTGTATGATAGTGATTGTGTGATTGTGGTTGTCTGATTGTGATTGTATGATTGCGAATGCAGGATTGTGATTGTGATTGTATGATTTTGATTGTGTGATTGTGTTCCTATGATTCTCATTGTATAACTGTGTTTGTATGATAGTGATTGTGTGATTGTGGTTGACTGATTCTGATTGTATGATTGCGAATGCAGGATTGTGATTGTGATTGTATGATTGCGATTGTATGATTGCGATTGTATGATTGTGATTGTATGATTGTGATTGTATGATTGTGATTGTATGATTGTGATTGTATGATTGTGATTGTATGATTGTGATTGTATGATTGTGATTGTATGATTGTGATTGTATGATTGTGATTGTATGATTGTGATTGTATGATTGTGATTGTATGATTGTGATTGTTTGAATGTGATTGTATGATTGTGATTGTATGATTGTGATTGTATGACTGTGATTGTATGATAGTGATTGTGTGATTGTGGTTGTCTGATTCTGATTGTATGATTGCGAATGCAGGATTGTGATTGTGATTGTATGATTGCGATTGTATGATTGTAATTGTATGATTGTGATTGTAAGATTGTGATTGTATGATCGTGATTGTTTGATCGTGATTGTTTGATCGTGATTGTTTGATCGTGATTGTATGATCGTTATTGTATGATTGTAATTGTATGATTGTGATTGTATGATTGTGAATGTATGATTGTGATTGTATGATTGTGATTGTATGATTGTGATTGTATGATTGTGATTGTATGATTGCGATTGTATGATTGTGATTGTATGATTGTGATTGTATGATTGTGCTTGTATGATTGTGATTCTATGATTGTGATTGTAGGATTATGATTGTATGATTGCGATTGTCTGATTGCGATTGTGTGATTGTGAATGTATGATTGTGATTGTATGATTGCGATTGTATGATTGCGATTGTATGATGACGATTGTATGATGGCGATTGTATGATTGCGATTGTATGATTGTGATTGTATGATTGTGATTGTATGATTGTGATTGTATGATTGTGATTGTATGATTGTGATTGTATCTTTGTGATTGTATGGTTGTGATTGTATGATTGTGATTGTACGATTGTGATTGTACGATTGTGATTGTACGATTGTGATTTTATAATTGTGACATTATCATTGTAACTATATGATATTGATTGTGTGAATGTGATTGTGATTGCATGATCGCAATTGTATGATTGTGAATGTATGATTATGATTCCCTGATTGCAATTGTCTGATTGCGATTGTGTGATTGTGAATCTATGATTCTGACTCTATGATTGTGATTCTATGATTGTGATTGTATGATTGTAATTGTATGAATGTGATTGTACGATTGTGATTGTTTCATTGTTATTGCGTGATTGCGTTTGTATGATTCTAATTGTATGCATGTGAATGTATAATTCTGATTGTATGTTTGTGATAATATGATTGCGATTGTATGATTGAGATTGTGTGATTGAGATTGTATGATTGTGATTGTGTGATTGTGATTGTATGATTGTGATTGTATGATTGTGATTGTATGATTGTGATTCTATGATTGTGATTGTATGATTGTAATTGTATGATTGTGATTGTATGATTGTGATTGTATGATTGCGATTGTACGGTTGTGATTGTGAGATTGTGATTGTATAATTGTAATTGTATGATTGTGATTGCATGATTGTGATTGTATGATAGTGATTGTACGATTGTGTTTGTTGTGATTGTGTTGCTATGTTTCTCTATGTATAACTGTGATTGTACGATAGTGAATGTGTGATTGTGATTGTATGATTGTGTTTTTATAATTGTGACTGTATGATTTTAATTGTATGATTGTGATTGTATGATTGTGATTGTATGATTGAGATTGTACGATTGTGGTTGTTGTGATTGTGTTGCTATGTTTCTCTATGTATGACTGTGATTGTATGATAGTGATTGTGTGATTGTGGTTGTCTGATTGTGATTGTATGATTGCGAATGCAGGATTGTGATTGTGATTGTATGATTTTGATTGTGTGATTGTGTTCCTATGATTCTCATTGTATAACTGTGATTGTATGATAGTGATTGTGTGATTGTGGTTGACTGATTCTGATTGTATGATTGCGAATGCAGGATTGTGATTGTGATTGTAGATTGCGATTGTATGATTGTGATTGTATGATTGTGATTGTATGATTGTGATTGTATGATAGTGATTGTACGATTGTGTTTGTTGTGATTGTGTTGCTATGTTTCTCTATGTATAACTGTGATTGTACGATAGTGAATGTGTGATTGTGATTGTATGATTGTGTTTTTATAATTGTGACTGTATGATTTTAATTGTATGATTGTGATTGTATGATTGTGATTGTATGATTGTGATTGTATGATTGAGATTGTACGATTGTGGTTGTTGTGATTGTGTTGCTATGTTTCTCTATGTATGACTGTGATTGTATGATAGTGATTGTGTGATTGTGGTTGTCTGATTGTGATTGTATGAATGCGAATGCAGGATTGTGATTGTGATTGTATGATTTTGATTGTGTGATTGTGTTCCTATGATTCTCATTGTATAACTGTGATTGTATGATAGTGATTGTGTGATTGTGGTTGACTGATTCTGATTGTATGATTGCGAATGCAGGATTGTGATTGTGATTGTATGATTGCGATTGTATGATTGTGATTGTATGATTGTGATTGTAAGATTGTGATTGTATGATTGTGATTGTATGATAGTGATTGTATGATTGTGAGTGTATGATTCTACTTGGGTGATTGTGGTTGTATGATTGTGAATATATAATTGTATTTGCGCGATTGTTATTGCCGGATTGCTATTGTATAATGCTGATTGTATGATAGTGATTGTGTGATTGTGATTGTACGATTGTGGTTCTATGATTGCGATTGTATGTCGGTGATTGTATGATTGTGATTGTATGATTGTGATTGTATGATCGTGATTGTATGATTGTGATTGTATTATTGTGGTTGTATGATTGTGATTGTGTGATTGTGATTGTATGATTGTGATTGTGTGATTGTGATTGTATGATTGTGATTGTATGATTGTGATTGTATGATTGTGATTGTATGATTGTGCTTGTATGATTGTGATTCTATGATTGTGAATGTAGGATTATGATTGTATGATTGCTATTGTCTGATTGCGATTGTGTGATTGTGAATGTATGATTGTGATTGTATCTTTGTGATTGTATGATTGTGATTGTATGATTGTGATTGTACGATTGTGATTGTACGATTGTGATTGTACGATTGTGATTGTACGATTGTGATCTTATAATTGTGACATTATCATTGTAACTGTATGATATGGATTGTGTGAATGTGATTGTGATTGCATGATCGCAATTGTATGATTGTGAATGTATGATTATGATGCTCTGATTGCAATTGTCTGATTGCGATTGTGTGATTGTGAATGTATGATTCTGACTCTATGATTGTGATTCTATGATTGTGATTGTATGATTGTAATTGTATGAATGTGATTGTATGATTGTGATTGTTTCATTGTTATTGTGTGATTGCGTTTGTATGATTCTAATTGTATGCACGTGAATGTACAATTCTGATTGTATGTTTGAGATAATATGATTGCGATTTTGTGATTGTGGTTGTCTGATTGTGATTGTATGATTGTGGTTGTATGATTGTGATTGTATGATTGTGATCGTATGATTGTGATTATATGATTGTGATTGTATGACTGTGATTGTATGATTGTGATTGTACGATTATGTTTGTACGATTGTGATTTTATGATTGTGACTGTATGATTGTAACTGTATGATAGTGATTGTGTGAATGTGATTGTGATTGCATGATCGTAATTGTATGATTGTGGATGTATGATTATGACTGTATGATTGCGATTGTCTGATTGCGATTGTGTGATTGTGGTTGTATGATTGTGATTGTATGATTGTGATTGTATCATTGTGATTGTATGATTGTGATTGTATGATTCTGATTGTATGATTGTGATTGTATGATTGCGATTGTGTGATTGTGATTGTGTGATTGTGATTGTATGATTGTGATTGTATGATTGTGATTGTATGATACTACTTGCGTGATTGTGATTGTATGATGGTGAATATATAATTGTATTTGAGTTACTGTGATTGCCGGATTGCTATTGTATAATTCTGATTGTATGATAGTGATTGTGTGATTTTGATTGTATGATTGTGATTTTATGATTGTGATTGTATGATTGTGATTGTATGATTGTGATTGTATGATTTTGATTGTATAATTGTTATTGTGTGATAGTGATTGTGTGATTGTGACTGCATGATCGTGATTCTATGATTGTGATTGTATGATTGTAATTGTACGATTATGATTGTATGATTGTGATTGTATGATTCTACTTGCGTGATTGTGATTGTATGATTGTGAATATATAATTGTATTTGAGTTACTGTGATTGCCGGATTGCTATTGTATAATTCTGATTGTATAATAGTGATTGTGTGATTTTGATTGTACGATTGTGGTTCTATGATTGTGATTGTATGATTATGATTGTATGATTGTGAATGTATGATTGTGATTGTATGATTGTGATTGTATGATTGTGATTGTATGATTGTGATTGTATGATTGTGAATGTATGATTGTGATTGTATGATTGTGATTGTATGATTGTGATTGCATGATCGTAATTGTATGATTGTGAATGTATGATTATGATTGTATGATTGTGATTGTATGATTGTGATTGTATGATTGTGATTGTATTATTGTGATTGTATTATAGTGGTTGTATGATTGTGATTGTGTGATTGTGATTGCATGATTGTGATTGTATGATTGTCACTGTATGATTGTGGTTTTATGATTGTGATTGTATGATTGGGATTTTAGGATTGTGATTGTATGATTGTGATTGTATGATTGTGATTGTATGATTGTGATTGTATGATTGTGATTGTATGATTGTGTTTGTATGATTGTGATTGTATGATTGTGATTGTATGATTATGGTTGTATGATTGTGATTGTATGATTGTGATTGTATGATTGTGATTGTATGATTGTGATTGTATGATTGTGATTGTATGTTTGTGATTGAATGATTGTAAATGTACGATTGTGATTGTATGATTCTACTTGCGTGATTGTGATTGTATGAATGTGATTGTATGACTGTTAATATATGATTGTAATTGTATGATGGCGATTGTATGATTGCGATTGTAGGGTTGTGATTGTGAGATTGTGATTGTATGATTGTAATTGTATGATTGTGAATGCATGATTGTGATTGTATGATAGTGATTGTACGATTGTGTTTGTTGTGATTGTGTTGCAATGTTTCTCTATGTATAACTGTGATTGTATGATAGTGATTGTGTGATTGTGATTGTATGATTGTGTTTTTATAATTGTCACTGTATGATTTTAATTGTATGATTGTGATTGTATGATTGTGATTGTATGATTGAGATTGTACGATTGTGGTTGTTGTGATTGTGTTGCTATGTTTCTCTATGTATGACTGTGATTGTATGATAGTGATTGTGTCATTGTGGTTGTCTGACTGTGATTGTATGATTGCGAATGCAGGATTGTGATTGTGATTGTATGATTTTGATTGTGTGATTGTGTTCGTATGATTCTCATTGTATAACTGTGATTGTATGATAGTGATTGTGTGATTGTGGTTGTCTGATTCTGATTGTATGATTGCGAATGCAGGATTGCGATTGTGATTGTATGATTGCGATTGTATGATTGTGATTGTATGATTGTGATTGTAAGATTGTGATTGTATGATTGTGATTGTATGATTGTGATTGCATGATTGTGATTGTATGATTCTACTTGGGTGATTGTGGTTGTACGATTGTGAATATATAATTGTATTTACGTGATTGTTATTGCCGGATTGCTATTGTATAATGCTGATTGTATGATAGTGATTGTGTGATTGCGATTGTACGATTGTGGTTCTATGATTGCGATTGTATGTCGGTGATTGTATGATTGTGATTGTATGGTTGTGATTGTATGATCGTGATTGTATGATCGTGATTGTTTGATCGTGATTGTATGATTGTGATTGTATGATTGTGATTGTATGTTTGTGATTGTATGATTGTGAATGTATGATTGTGATTGTATGATTGTGATTGTATGATTGTGATTGTATGATCGTGATTGTTTGATCGTGATTGTATGATTGTGATTGTATGATTGTGATTGTATGATTGTGATTGTATGATTGTGAATGTATGATTGTGATTGTATGATTGTGATTGTATGATTGTGATTGCATGATCGTAATTGTATGATTGTGAATGTATGATTATGATTGTATGATTGTGATTGTATGATTGTGATTGTATTATAGTGGTTGTATGATTGTGATTGTGTGATTGTGATTGCATGATTGTGATTGTATGATTGTCACTGTATGATTGTGGTTTTATGATCGTGATTGTATGATCGCGATTGTTTGATCGTGATTGTATGATTGTGATTGTATGATTGTGATTGTATGATTGTGATTGTTTGATCGTGATTGTATGATTGTGATTGTATGATTGTGATTGTTTGATCGTGATTGTATGATTGTGATTGTATGATTGTGATTGTATGATTGTGATTGTATGATTGTGAATGTATGATTGTGATTGTATGATTGTGATTGTATGATTGTGATTGCATGATCGTAATTGTATGATTGTGAATGTATGATTATGATTGTATGATTGTGATTGTATGATTGTGATTGTATGATTGTGATTGTATTATAGTGGTTGTATGATTGTGATTGTGTGATTGTGATTGTATGATTGTGTTTTTATAATTGTCACTGTATGATTTTAATTGTATGATTGTGATTGTATGATTGTGATTGTATGATTGAGATTGTACGATTGTGGTTGTTGTGATTGTGTTGCTATGTTTCTCTATGTATGACTGTGATTGTATGATAGTGATTGTGTCATTGTGGTTGTCTGACTGTGATTGTATGATTGCGAATGCAGGATTGTGATTGTGATTGTATGATTTTGATTGTGTGATTGTGTTCGTATGATTCTCATTGTATAACTGTGATTGTATGTTAGTGATTGTGTGATTGTGGTTGTCTGATTCTGATTGTATGATTGCGAATGCAGGATTGCGATTGTGATTGTATGATTGCGATTGTATGATTGTGATTGTATGATTGTGATTGTAAGATTGTGATTGTATGATTGTGATTGTATGATTGTGATTGCATGATTGTGATTGTATGATTCTACTTGGGTGATTGTGGTTGTACGATTGTGAATATATAATTGTATTTACGTGATTGTTATTGCCGGATTGCTATTGTATAATGCTGATTGTATGATAGTGATTGTGTGATTGCGATTGTACGATTGTGGTTCTATGATTGCGATTGTATGTCGGTGATTGTATGATTGTGATTGTATGGTTGTGATTGTATGATCGTGATTGTATGATCGTGATTGTTTGATCGTGATTGTATGATTGTGATTGTATGATTGTGATTGTATGTTTGTGATTGTATGATTGTGAATGTATGATTGTGATTGTATGATTGTGATTGTATGATTGTGATTGTATGATCGTGATTGTTTGATCGTGATTGTATGATTGTGATTGTATGATTGTGATTGTATGATTGTGATTGTATGATTGTGAATGTATGATTGTGATTGTATGATTGTGATTGTATGATTGTGATTGCATGATCGTAATTGTATGATTGTGAATGTATGATTATGATTGTATGATTGTGATTGTACGATTGTGAATGTATGATTGTGATTGTATGATTGTGATTGTATGATTGTGATTGCATGATCGTAATTGTATGATTGTGAATGTATGATTATGATTGTATGATTGTGATTGTATGATTGTGATTGTATGATTGTGATTGTATTATAGTGGTTGTATGATTGTGATTGTGTGATTGTGATTGCATGATTGTGATTGTATGATTGTCACTGTATGATTGTGGTTTTATGATTGTGATTGTATGATTGGGATTTTAGGATTGTGATTGTATGATTGTGATTGTATGATTGTGATTGTATGATTGTGATTGTATGATTGTGATTGTATGATTGTGATTGTATGATTGTGATTGTATGATTGTGATTCTATGATTGTGATTGTAGGATTATGATTGTATGCTTGCGATTGTCTGATTGCGATTGTGTGATTGTGAATGTATGATTCTGATTGTATGATTGCGATTGTATGATTGCGATTGTATGATTGCGATTGTATGATTGCGGTTGTATGATTGTGATTGTATGATTGTGATTGTATGATTGTGATTGTATCTTTGTGATTGTATGGTTGTGATTGTATGATTGTGATTGTACGATTGTGATTGTACGATTGTGATTGTACGATTGTGATTTTATAATTGTGACATTATCATTGTAACTATATGATATTGATTGTGTGAATGTGATTGTGATTGCATGACCGCAATTGTATGATTGTGAATGCATGATTATGATTCCCTGATTGCAATTGTCTGATTGCGATTGTGTGATTGTGAATGTATGATTCTGACTCTATGACTGTGATTCTATGATTGTGATTGTATGATTGTAATTGTATGAATGTGATTGTACGATTGTGATTGTTCCATTGTTATTGCGTGATTGCGTTTGTATGATTCTAATTGTATGCATGTGAATGTATAATTCTGATTGTATGTTTGTGATAATATGATTGCGATTGTATCATTGAGATTGTATGATTGTGATTGTGTGATTGTGATTGTATGATTGTGATTGTATGATTGTGATTGTATGATTGTGATTGTATGATTGTGATTGTCTGATTGTGATTGTATGATTGTGATTGTATGATTGTGATTGTATGCTTGTGATTGTATGATTGTGATTGTATGATTGTGAATATATAATTGTATTTGAGTTACTGTGATTGCCGGATTGCTATTGTATAATTCTGATTGTATGATAGTGATTGTGTGACTTTGATTGTACGATAGTGATTGTACGATTGTGATTGTATGATTGTGATTGCATGATTGTGATTGTATGATTGTCACTGTATGATTGTGGTTTTATGATCGTGATTGTATGATCGCGATTGTTTGATCGTGATTGTATGATTGTGATTGTATGATTGTGATTGTATGATTGTGATTGTTTGATCGTGATTGTATGATTGTGATTGTATGATTGTGATTGTTTGATCGTGATTGTATGATTGTGATTGTATGATTGTGATTGTATGATTGTGATTGTATGATTGTGAATGTATGATTGTGATTGTATGATTGTGATTGTATGATTGTGATTGCATGATCGTAATTGTATGATTGTGAATGTATGATTATGATTGTATGATTGTGATTGTATGATTGTGATTGTATGATTGTGATTGTATTATAGTGGTTGTATGATTGTGATTGTGTGATTGTGATTGTATGATTGTGTTTTTATAATTGTCACTGTATGATTTTAATTGTATGATTGTGATTGTATGATTGTGATTGTATGATTGAGATTGTACGATTGTGGTTGTTGTGATTGTGTTGCTATGTTTCTCTATGTATGACTGTGATTGTATGATAGTGATTGTGTCATTGTGGTTGTCTGACTGTGATTGTATGATTGCGAATGCAGGATTGTGATTGTGATTGTATGATTTTGATTGTGTGATTGTGTTCGTATGATTCTCATTGTATAACTGTGATTGTATGATAGTGATTGTGTGATTGTGGTTGTCTGATTCTGATTGTATGATTGCGAATGCAGGATTGCGATTGTGATTGTATGATTGCGATTGTATGATTGTGATTGTATGATTGTGATTGTAAGATTGTGATTGTATGATTGTGATTGTATGATTGTGATTGCATGATTGTGATTGTATGATTCTACTTGGGTGATTGTGGTTGTACGATTGTGAATATATAATTGTATTTACGTGATTGTTATTGCCGGATTGCTATTGTATAATGCTGATTGTATGATAGTGATTGTGTGATTGCGATTGTACGATTGTGGTTCTATGATTGCGATTGTATGTCGGTGATTGTATGATTGTGATTGTATGGTTGTGATTGTATGATCGTGATTGTATGATCGTGATTGTTTGATCGTGATTGTATGATTGTGATTGTATGATTGTGATTGTATGTTTGTGATTGTATGATTGTGAATGTATGATTGTGATTGTATGATTGTGATTGTATGATTGTGATTGTATGATCGTGATTGTTTGATCGTGATTGTATGATTGTGATTGTATGATTGTGATTGTATGATTGTGATTGTATGATTGTGAATGTATGATTGTGATTGTATGATTGTGATTGTATGATTGTGATTGCATGATCGTAATTGTATGATTGTGAATGTATGATTATGATTGTATGATTGTGATTGTACGATTGTGAATGTATGATTGTGATTGTATGATTGTGATTGTATGATTGTGATTGCATGATCGTAATTGTATGATTGTGAATGTATGATTATGATTGTATGATTGTGATTGTATGATTGTGATTGTATGATTGTGATTGTATTATAGTGGTTGTATGATTGTGATTGTGTGATTGTGATTGCATGATTGTGATTGTATGATTGTCACTGTATGATTGTGGTTTTATGATTGTGATTGTATGATTGGGATTTTAGGATTGTGATTGTATGATTGTGATTGTATGATTGTGATTGTATGATTGTGATTGTATGATTGTGATTGTATGATTGTGATTGTATGATTGTGATTGTATGATTGTGATTCTATGATTGTGATTGTAGGATTATGATTGTATGCTTGCGATTGTCTGATTGCGATTGTGTGATTGTGAATGTATGATTCTGATTGTATGATTGCGATTGTATGATTGCGATTGTATGATTGCGATTGTATGATTGCGGTTGTATGATTGTGATTGTATGATTGTGATTGTATGATTGTGATTGTATCTTTGTGATTGTATGGTTGTGATTGTATGATTGTGATTGTACGATTGTGATTGTACGATTGTGATTGTACGATTGTGATTTTATAATTGTGACATTATCATTGTAACTATATGATATTGATTGTGTGAATGTGATTGTGATTGCATGACCGCAATTGTATGATTGTGAATGCATGATTATGATTCCCTGATTGCAATTGTCTGATTGCGATTGTGTGATTGTGAATGTATGATTCTGACTCTATGACTGTGATTCTATGATTGTGATTGTATGATTGTAATTGTATGAATGTGATTGTACGATTGTGATTGTTCCATTGTTATTGCGTGATTGCGTTTGTATGATTCTAATTGTATGCATGTGAATGTATAATTCTGATTGTATGTTTGTGATAATATGATTGCGATTGTATCATTGAGATTGTATGATTGTGATTGTGTGATTGTGATTGTATGATTGTGATTGTATGATTGTGATTGTATGATTGTGATTGTATGATTGTGATTGTCTGATTGTGATTGTATGATTGTGATTGTATGATTGTGATTGTATGCTTGTGATTGTATGATTGTGATTGTATGATTGTGAATATATAATTGTATTTGAGTTACTGTGATTGCCGGATTGCTATTGTATAATTCTGATTGTATGATAGTGATTGTGTGACTTTGATTGTACGATAGTGATTGTACGATTGTGATTGTATGATTGTGATTGCATGATTGTGATTCTATGATTGTCATTGTATGATTGTGGTTTTATGATTGTGAATGTATGATTGTGATTGTGTGATTGTGATTGCATGATTGTGATTGTATGATTGTCACTGTATGATTGTGGTTTTATGATCGTGATTGTATGATCGCGATTGTTTGATCGTGATTGTATGATTGTGATTGTATGATTGTGATTGTATGATTGTGATTGTTTGATCGTGATTGTATGATTGTGATTGTATGATTGTGATTGTTTGATCGTGATTGTATGATTGTGATTGTATGATTGTGAATGTATGATTGTGATTGTATGATTGTGATTGTATGATTGTGATTGCATGATCGTAATTGTATGATTGTGAATGTATGATTATGATTGTATGATTGTGATTGTATGATTGTGATTGTATGATTGTGATTGTATTATAGTGGTTGTATGATTGTGATTGTGTGATTGTGATTGCATGATTGTGATTGTATGATTGTCACTGTATGATTGTGGTTTTATGATTGTGATTGTATGATTGGGATTTTAGGATTGTGATTGTATGATTGTGATTGTATGATTGTGATTGTATGATTGTGATTGTATGATTGTGATTGTATGATTGTGATTGTATGATTGTGATTGTATGATTGTGATTCTATGATTGTGATTGTAGGATTATGATTGTATGCTTGCGATTGTCTGATTGCGATTGTGTGATTGTGAATGTATGATTCTGATTGTATGATTGCGATTGTATGATTGCGATTGTATGATTGCGATTGTATGATTGCGATTGTATGATTGCGGTTGTATGATTGTGATTGTATGATTGTGATTGTATGATTGTGATTGTATCTTTGTGATTGTATGGTTGTGATTGTATGATTGTGATTGTACGATTGTGATTGTACGATTGTGATTGTACGATTGTGATTTTATAATTGTGACATTATCATTGTAACTATATGATATTGATTGTGTGAATGTGATTGTGATTGCATGACCGCAATTGTATGATTGTGAATGTATGATTATGATTCCCGGATTGCAATTGTCTGATTGCGATTGTGTGATTGTGAATGTATGATTCTGACTCTATGATTGTGATTCTATGATTGTGATTGTATGATTGTAATTGTATGAATGTGATTGTACGATTGTGATTGTTTCATTGTTATTGCGTGATTGCGTTTGTATGATTCTAATTGTATGCATGTGAATGTATAATTCTGATTGTATGTTTGTGATAATATGATTGCGATTGTATGATTGAGATTGTATGATTGTGATTGTGTGATTGTGATTGTATGATTGTGATTGTATGATTGTGATTGTATGATTGTGATTGTCTGATTGTGATTGTATGATTGTGATTGTATGATTGTGATTGTATGCTTGTGATTGTATGATTGTGATTGTATGATTGTGAATATATAATTGTATTTGAGTTACTGTGATTGCCGGATTGCTATTGTATAATTCTGATTGTATGATAGTGATTGTGTGACTTTGATTGTACGATTGTGGTTCTATGATTGTGATTGTATGATTGTGATTGTACGATAGTGATTGTACGATTGTGATTGTATGATTGTGATTGCATGATTGTGATTCTATGATTGTCATTGTATGATTGTGGTTTTATGATTGTGAATGTATGATTGTGATTGTGTGATTGTGATTGCATGATTGTGATTGTATGATTGTCACTGTATGATTGTGGTTTTATGATCGTGATTGTATGATCGCGATTGTTTGATCGTGATTGTATGATTGTGATTGTATGATTGTGATTGTATGATTGTGATTGTTTGATCGTGATTGTATGATTGTGATTGTATGATTGTGATTGTTTGATCGTGATTGTATGATTGTGATTGTATGATTGTGATTGTATGATTGTGATTGTATGATTTTGATTGTATAATTGTTATTGTGTGATAGTGATTGTGTGATTGTGACTGCATGATCGTGATTCTATGATTGTGATTGTATGATTGTAATTGTACGATTATGATTGTATGATTGTGATTGTATGATTCTACTTGCGTGATTGTGATTGTATGATTGTGAATATATAATTGTATTTGAGTTACTGTGATTGCCGGATTGCTATTGTATAATTCTGATTGTATGATAGTGATTGTGTGATTTTGATTGTACGATTGTGGTTCTATGATTGTGATTGTATGATTATGATTGTATGATTGTGAATGTATGATTGTGATTGTATGATTGTGAATGTATGATTGTGATTGTATGATTGTGATTATATGATTGTGATTGCATGATCGTAATTGTATGATTGTGAATGTATGATTATGATTGTATGATTGTGATTGTATGATTGTGATTGTATGATTGTGATTGTATGATTGTGATTGTATTATAGTGGTTGTATGATTGTGATTGTGTGATTGTGATTGCATGATTGTGATTGTATGATTGTCACTGTATGATTGTGGTTTTATGATTGTGATTGTATGATTGGGATTTTAGGATTGTGATTGTATGATTGTGATTGTATGATTGTGTTTGTATGATTGTGATTGTATGATTGTGATTGTATGATTATGATTGTATGATTGTGATTGTATGATTGTGATTGTATGATTGTGATTGTATGATTGTGATTGTATGATTGTGATTGTATGTTTGTGATTGAATGATTGTAAATGTACGATTGTGATTGTATGATTCTACTTGCGTGATTGTGATTGTATGATTGTGATTGTATGACTGTTATTATATGATTGTAATTGTATGATGGCGATTGTATGATTGCGATTGTAGGGTTGTGATTGTGAGATTGTGATTGTATGATTGTAATTGTATGATTGTGAATGCATGATTGTGATTGTATGATAGTGATTGTACGATTGTGTTTGTTGTGATTGTGTTGCAATGTTTCTCTATGTATAACTGTGATTGTATGATAGTGATTGTGTGATTGTGATTGTATGATTGTGTTTTTATAATTGTCACTGTATGATTTTAATTGTATGATTGTGATTGTATGATTGTGATTGTATGATTGGGATTGTATGATTGCGATTGTATGATTGCGATTGTATGATTGCGATTGTATGATTGCGATTGTATGATTGCGATTGTATGATTGCGATTGTATCATTGCGATTGTATCATTGCGATTGTATCATTGCGATTGTATCATTGCGATTGTATCATTGCGATTGTATCATTGCGATTGTATCATTGCGATTGTATCATTGTGACTGTATCATTGTGACTGTATCATTGTGACTGTATCATTGTGATTGTATCATTGTGATTGTATGATTGTGGTTGTTGTGATTGTGTTGCTATGTTTCTCTATGTATGACTATGATTGTATGATAGTGATTGTGTGATTGTGGTTGTCTGATTGTGATTGTATGATTGCGAATGCAGGATTGTGATTGTGGTTCTATGATTTTGATTGTGTGATTGTGTTCCTATGATTCTCATTGTATAACTGTGATTGTATGATAGTGATTGTGTGATTGTGGTTGTCTGATTCTGATTGTATGATTGCGAATGCAGGATTGTGATTATGATTGTATGATTGCGATTGTATGATTGTAATTGTATGATTGTGATTGTAAGATTGTGATTGTATGATCGTGATTGTTTGATCGTGATTGTTTGATCGTGATTGTATGATCGTGATTGTATGATTGTGATTGTATGATTGTGAATGTATGATTGTGATTGCATGATTATGATTGTATGATTGCGATTGTCTGATTGCGATTGTGTGATTGTGAATGTATGATTGTGATTGTATGATTGCGATTGTATGATTGCGATTGTATGATTGCGATTGTATGATTGCGATTGTATGATTGCGATTGTATGATTGTGATTGTATGATTGTGATTGTATGATCGTGATTGTTTGATCGTGATTGTTTGATCGTGATAGTTTGATCGTGATTGTATGATCGTGATTGTATGATTGTGATTGTATGATCGTGATTGTTTGATCGTGATTGTTTGATCGTGATTGTTTGATCGTGATTGTATGATCGTGATTGTATGATCGTGATTGTATGATCGTGATTGTATGATCGTGATTGTATGATTGTGAGTGTATGATTGTGATTGTATGATTGTGATTGTATGATTGTGCTTGTATGATTGTGATTCTATGATTGTGATTGTAGGATTATGATTGTATGATTGCGATTGTCTGATTGCGATTGTGTGATTGTGAATGTATGATTGTGATTGTATGATTGCGATTGTATGATTGCGATTGTATGATTGCGATTGTATGATTGCGATGTATGATTGCGATTGTATGATTGTGATTGTATGATTGTGATTGTATGATTGTGATTGTATCTTTGTGATTGTATGGTTGTGATTGTATGATTGTGATAGTACGATTGTGAATGTACGATTGTGATTGTACGATTGTGATTTTATAATTGTGACATTATCATTGTAACTATATGATATTGATTGTGTGAATGTGATTGTGATTGCATGATCGCAATTGTATGATTGTGAATGTATGATTATGATTCCCTGATTGCAATTGTCTGATTGCGATTGTGTGATTGTGAATGTATGATTCTGACTCTATGATTGTGATTCTATGATTGTGATTGTATGATTGTAATTGTATGAATGTGATTGTACGATTGTGATTGTTTCATTGTTATTGCGTGATTGCGTTTGTATGATTCTAATTGTATGCATGTGAATGTATAATTCTGATTGTATGTTTGTGATAATATGATTGCGATTGTATGATTGAGATTGTATGATTGAGATTGTATGATTGTGATTGTGTGATTGTGATTGTATGATCGTGATTGTATGATCGTGATTGTCTGATTGCGATTGTATGATTGTGATTGTATGATTGTGATTGTATGCTTGTGATTGTATGATTGTGATTGTATGATTGTGAATATATAATTGTATTTGAGTTACTGTGATTGCCGGATTGCTATTGTATAATTCTGATTGTATGATAGTGATTGTGTGACTTTGATTGTACGATTGTGGTTCTATGATTGTGATTGTATGATTGTGATTGTACGATAGTGATTGTACGATTGT
Organism: Megachile rotundata; assembly: GCF_050947335.1. Classification (NCBI taxonomy): domain Eukaryota; kingdom Metazoa; phylum Arthropoda; class Insecta; order Hymenoptera; family Megachilidae; genus Megachile; species Megachile rotundata. The sequence goes on from NC_134994.1 coordinate 562,137, forward strand.
GATTGTATGATTGTGATTGCATGATTGTGATTCTATGATTGTCATTGTATGATTGTGGTTTTATGATTGTGAATGTATGATTGTGATTGTGTGATTGTGATTGCATGATTGTGATTGTATGATTGTCACTGTATGATTGTGGTTTTATGATCGTGATTGTATGATCGCGATTGTTTGATCGTGATTGTATGATTGTGATTGTATGATTGTGATTGTATGATTGTGATTGTTTGATCGTGATTGTATGATTGTGATTGTATGATTGTGATTGTTTGATCGTGATTGTATGATTGTGATTGTATGATTGTGATTGTATGATTGTGATTGTATGATTGTGAATGTATGATTGTGATTGTATGATTGTGATTGTATGATTGTGATTGCATGATCGTAATTGTATGATTGTGAATGTATGATTATGATTGTATGATTGTGATTGTATGATTGTGATTGTATGATTGTGATTGTATGATTGTGATTGTATGATTGCGATTGTGTGATTGTGAATGTATGATTCTGACTCTATGATTGTGATTCTATGATTGTGATTGTATGATTGTAATTGTATGAATGTGATTGTATGATTGTGATTGTTTGATTGTTATTGTGTGATTGCGTTTGTATGATTCTAATTGTATGCATGTGAATGTATAATTCTGATTGTATGTTTGAGATAATATGATTGCGATTGTGTGATTGTGGTTGTCTGATTGTGATTGTATGATTGTGGTTGTATGATTGTGATTGTATGATTGTGATCGTATGATTGTGATTATATGATTGTGATTGTATGACTGTGATTGTATGATTGTGATTGTACGATTATGTTTGTACGATTGTGATTTTATGATTGTGACTGTATGATTGTAACTGTATGATAGTGATTGTGTGAATGTGATTGTGATTGCATGATCGTAATTGTATGATTGTGGATGTATGATTATGACTGTATGATTGCGATTGTCTGATTGCGATTGTGTGATTGTGGTTGTATGATTGTGATTGTATGATTGTGATTGTATCATTGTGATTGTATGATTGTGATTGTATGATTGTGATTGTATGATTGTGATTGTATGATTGCGATTGTGTGATTGTGATTGTGTGATAGTGATTGTATGATTGTGATTGTATGATTGTGATTGTATGATTGTGTTTGTATGATCGTGATTTTACGATTGTGATTGTATGATAGTGATTGTACGATTGTGATTGTATGATTGTGATTGCATGATTGTGATTCTATGATTGTCATTGTATGATTGTGGTTTTATGATTGTGATTGTATGATTGTGATTGTCGGATTGTGATTGTATGATTGTGATTGTATGATACTACTTGCGTGATTGTGATTGTATGATTGTGAATATATAATTGTATTTGAGTTACTGTGATTGCCGGATTGCTATTGTATAATTCTGATTGTATGATAGTGATTGTGTGATTTTGATTGTATGATTGTGATTTTATGATTGTGATTGTATGATTGTGATTGTATGATTGTGATTGTATGATTGTGATTGTATGATTGTGATTGTATGATTGTGATTGTATGATTGTGATTGTATGATTTTGATTGTATAATTGTTATTGTGTGATAGTGATTGTGTGATTGTGACTGCATGATCGTGATTCTATGATTGTGATTGTATGATTGTAATTGTACGATTATGATTGTATGATTGTGATTGTATGATTCTACTTGCGTGATTGTGATTGTATGATTGTGAATATATAATTGTATTTGAGTTACTGTGATTGCCGGATTGCTATTGTATAATTCTGATTGTATGATAGTGATTGTGTGATTTTGATTGTACGATTGTGGTTCTATGATTGTGATTGTATGATTATGATTGTATGATTGTGAATGTATGATTGTGATTGTATGATTGTGAATGTATGATTGTGATTGTATGATTGTGATTATATGATTGTGATTGCATGATCGTAATTGTATGATTGTGAATGTATGATTATGATTGTATGATTGTGATTGTATGATTGTGATTGTATGATTGTGATTGTATGATTGTGATTGTATTATAGTGGTTGTATGATTGTGATTGTGTGATTGTGATTGCATGATTGTGATTGTATGATTGTCACTGTATGATTGTGGTTTTATGATTGTGATTGTATGATTGGGATTTTAGGATTGTGATTGTATGATTGTGATTGTATGATTGTGTTTGTATGATTGTGATTGTATGATTGTGATTGTATGATTATGATTGTATGATTGTGATTGTATGATTGTGATTGTATGATTGTGATTGTATGATTGTGATTGTATGATTGTGATTGTATGTTTGTGATTGAATGATTGTAAATGTACGATTGTGATTGTATGATTCTACTTGCGTGATTGTGATTGTATGATTGTGATTGTATGACTGTTATTATATGATTGTAATTGTATGATGGCGATTGTATGATTGCGATTGTAGGGTTGTGATTGTGAGATTGTGATTGTATGATTGTAATTGTATGATTGTGAATGCATGATTGTGATTGTATGATAGTGATTGTACGATTGTGTTTGTTGTGATTGTGTTGCAATGTTTCTCTATGTATAACTGTGATTGTATGATAGTGATTGTGTGATTGTGATTGTATGATTGTGTTTTTATAATTGTCACTGTATGATTTTAATTGTATGATTGTGATTGTATGATTGTGATTGTATGATTGGGATTGTATGATTGCGATTGTATGATTGCGATTGTATGATTGCGATTGTATGATTGCGATTGTATGATTGCGATTGTATGATTGCGATTGTATCATTGCGATTGTATCATTGCGATTGTATCATTGCGATTGTATCATTGCGATTGTATCATTGCGATTGTATCATTGCGATTGTATCATTGTGACTGTATCATTGTGACTGTATCATTGTGACTGTATCATTGTGATTGTATCATTGTGATTGTATGATTGTGGTTGTTGTGATTGTGTTGCTATGTTTCTCTATGTATGACTATGATTGTATGATAGTGATTGTGTGATTGTGGTTGTCTGATTGTGATTGTATGATTGCGAATGCAGGATTGTGATTGTGGTTCTATGATTTTGATTGTGTGATTGTGTTCCTATGATTCTCATTGTATAACTGTGATTGTATGATAGTGATTGTGTGATTGTGGTTGTCTGATTCTGATTGTATGATTGCGAATGCAGGATTGTGATTATGATTGTATGATTGCGATTGTATGATTGTAATTGTATGATTGTGATTGTAAGATTGTGATTGTATGATCGTGATTGTTTGATCGTGATTGTTTGATCGTGATTGTATGATCGTGATTGTATGATTGTGATTGTATGATTGTGAATGTATGATTGTGATTGCATGATTATGATTGTATGATTGCGATTGTCTGATTGCGATTGTGTGATTGTGAATGTATGATTGTGATTGTATGATTGCGATTGTATGATTGCGATTGTATGATTGCGATTGTATGATTGCGATTGTATGATTGCGATTGTATGATTGTGATTGTATGATTGTGATTGTATGATTGTGATTGTATGATCGTGATTGTTTGATCGTGATTGTTTGATCGTGATAGTTTGATCGTGATTGTATGATCGTGATTGTATGATTGTGATTGTATGATCGTGATTGTTTGATCGTGATTGTTTGATCGTGATTGTTTGATCGTGATTGTATGATCGTGATTGTATGATCGTGATTGTATGATCGTGATTGTATGATCGTGATTGTATGATTGTGAGTGTATGATTGTGATTGTATGATTGTGATTGTATGATTGTGCTTGTATGATTGTGATTCTATGATTGTGATTGTAGGATTATGATTGTATGATTGCGATTGTCTGATTGCGATTGTGTGATTGTGAATGTATGATTGTGATTGTATGATTGCGATTGTATGATTGCGATTGTATGATTGCGATTGTATGATTGCGATGTATGATTGCGATTGTATGATTGTGATTGTATGATTGTGATTGTATGATTGTGATTGTATCTTTGTGATTGTATGGTTGTGATTGTATGATTGTGATAGTACGATTGTGAATGTACGATTGTGATTGTACGATTGTGATTTTATAATTGTGACATTATCATTGTAACTATATGATATTGATTGTGTGAATGTGATTGTGATTGCATGATCGCAATTGTATGATTGTGAATGTATGATTATGATTCCCTGATTGCAATTGTCTGATTGCGATTGTGTGATTGTGAATGTATGATTCTGACTCTATGATTGTGATTCTATGATTGTGATTGTATGATTGTAATTGTATGAATGTGATTGTACGATTGTGATTGTTTCATTGTTATTGCGTGATTGCGTTTGTATGATTCTAATTGTATGCATGTGAATGTATAATTCTGATTGTATGTTTGTGATAATATGATTGCGATTGTATGATTGAGATTGTATGATTGAGATTGTATGATTGTGATTGTGTGATTGTGATTGTATGATCGTGATTGTATGATCGTGATTGTCTGATTGCGATTGTATGATTGTGATTGTATGATTGTGATTGTATGCTTGTGATTGTATGATTGTGATTGTATGATTGTGAATATATAATTGTATTTGAGTTACTGTGATTGCCGGATTGCTATTGTATAATTCTGATTGTATGATAGTGATTGTGTGACTTTGATTGTACGATTGTGGTTCTATGATTGTGATTGTATGATTGTGATTGTACGATAGTGATTGTACGATTGTGATTGTATGATTGTGATTGCATGATTGTGATTCTATGATTGTCATTGTATGATTGTGGTTTTATGATTGTGAATGTATGATTGTGATTGTATGATTGTGATTGTATGATTGTGATTGTAGGATTGTGATTAAATGATTGTGATTGTATGACTGTGATTGTGTGATTGTGATTGCATGATTGTGATTCTATGATTGTGATTGAATGATTGTAAATGTACGATTGTGATTGTATGATTCTACTTGCGTGATTGTGATTGTATGATTGTGATTGTATGACTGTTATTATATGATTGTAATTGTATGATGGCGATTGTACGATTGCGATTGTATGATTGTGATTGTATGATTGTGATTGTATGATTGTGATTGTATGATTGTGATTGTATGATTGTGATTGTATGATTGTGATTGTATCTTTGTGATTGTATGATTGTGATTGTATGATTGTGATTGTACGATTGTGATTGTACGATTGTGATTGTACGATTGTGATCTTATAATTGTGACATTATCATTGTAACTGTATGATATGGATTGTGTGAATGTGATTGTGATTGCATGATCGCAATTGTATGATTGTGAATGTATGATTATGATGCTCTGATTGCAATTGTCTGATTGCGATTGTGTGATTGTGAATGTATGATTCTGACTCTATGATTGTGATTCTATGATTGTGATTGTATGATTGTGATTGTATGAATGTGATTGTATGATTGTGATTGTTTGATTGTTATTGTGTGATTGCGTTTGTATGATTCTAATTGTATGCATGTGAATGTATAATTCTGATTGTATGTTTGAGATAATATGATTACGATTGTGTGATTGTGGTTGTCTGATTGTGATTGTATGATTGTGGTTGTATGATTGTGATTGTATGATTGTGATCGTATGATTGTGATTATATGATTGTGATTGTATGACTGTGATTGTATGATTGTGATTGTACGATTATGTTTGTACGATTGTGATTTTATGATTGTGACTGTATGATTGTAACTGTATGATAGTGATTGTGTGAATGTGATTGTGATTGCATGATCGTAATTGTATGATTGTGGATGTATGATTATGACTGTATGATTGCGATTGTCTGATTGCGATTGTGTGATTGTGGTTGTATGATTGTGATTGTATGATTGTGATTGTATCATTGTGATTGTATGATTGTGATTGTATGATTGTGATTGTATGATTGTGATTGTATGATTGCGATTGTGTGATTGTGATTGTGTGATAGTGATTGTATGATTGTGATTGTATGATTGTGATTGTATGATTGTGTTTGTATGATCGTGATTTTACGATTGTGATTGTATGATAGTGATTGTACGATTGTGATTGTATGATTGTGATTGCATGATTGTGATTCTATGATTGTCATTGTATGATTGTGGTTTTATGATTGTGATTGTATGATTGTGATTGTCGGATTGTGATTGTATGATTGTGATTGTATGATACTACTTGCGTGATTGTGATTGTATGATTGTGAATATATAATTGTATTTGAGTTACTGTGATTGCCGGATTGCTATTGTATAATTCTGATTGTATGATAGTGATTGTGTGATTTTGATTGTATGATTGTGATTTTATGATTGTGATTGTATGATTGTGATTGTATGATTGTGATTGTATGATTGTGATTGTATGATTGTGATTGTATGATTGTGATTGTATGATTGTGATTGTATGATTTTGATTGTATAATTGTTATTGTGTGATAGTGATTGTGTGATTGTGACTGCATGATCGTGATTCTACGATTGTGATTGTATGATTGTAATTGTACGATTATGATTGTATGATTGTGATTGTATGATTCTACTTGCGTGATTGTGATTGTATGATTGTGAATATATAATTGTATTTGAGTTACTGTGATTGCCGGATTGCTATTGTATAATTCTGATTGTATGATAGTGATTGTGTGATTTTGATTGTACGATTGTGGTTCTATGATTGTGATTGTATGATTATGATTGTATGATTGTGAATGTATGATTGTGATTGTATGATTGTGATTGTATGATTGTGATTGTATGATTGTGATTGTATGATTGTGAATGTATGATTGTGATTGTATGATTGTGATTGTATGATTGTGATTGCATGATCGTAATTGTATGATTGTGAATGTATGATTATGATTGTATGATTGTGATTGTATGATTGTGATTGTATGATTGTGATTGTATGATTGTGATTGTATTATAGTGGTTGTATGATTGTGATTGTGTGATTGTGATTGCATGATTGTGATTGTATGATTGTCACTGTATGATTGTGGTTTTATGATTGTGATTGTATGATTGGGATTTTAGGATTGTGATTGTATGATTGTGATTGTATGATTGTGATTGTATGATTGTGATTGTATGATTGTGATTGTATGATTGTGATTGTATGATTGTGTTTGTATGATTGTGATTGTATGATTGTGATTGTATGATTATGATTGTATGATTGTGATTGTATGATTGTGATTGTATGATTGTGATTGTATGATTGTGATTGTATGATTGTGATTGTATGTTTGTGATTGAATGATTGTAAATGTACGATTGTGATTGTATGATTCTACTTGCGTGATTGTGATTGTATGATTGTGATTGTATGACTGTTATTATATGATTGTAATTGTATGATGGCGATTGTATGATTGCGATTGTAGGGTTGTGATTGTGAGATTGTGATTGTATGATTGTAATTGTATGATTGTGAATGCATGATTGTGATTGTATGATAGTGATTGTACGATTGTGTTTGTTGTGATTGTGTTGCAATGTTTCTCTATGTATAACTGTGATTGTATGATAGTGATTGTGTGATTGTGATTGTATGATTGTGTTTTTATAATTGTCACTGTATGATTTTAATTGTATGATTGTGATTGTATGATTGTGATTGTATGATTGGGATTGTATGATTGCGATTGTATGATTGCGATTGTATGATTGCGATTGTATGATTGCGATTGTATGATTGCGATTGTATGATTGCGATTGTATGATTGCGATTGTATGATTGCGATTGTATGATTGCGATTGTATGATTGCGATTGTATGATTGCGATTGTATGATTGCGATTGTATGATTGCGATTGTATGATTGCGATTGTATGATTGCGATTGTATGATTGCGATTGTATGATTGCGATTGTATGATTGCGATTGTATGATTGCGATTGTATGATTGCGATTGTATGATTGCGATTGTATCATTGCGATTGTATCATTGCGATTGTATCATTGCGATTGTATCATTGCGATTGTATCATTGCGATTGTATCATTGTGACTGTATCATTGTGACTGTATCATTGTGATTGTATGATTGTGGTTGTTGTGATTGTGTTGCTATGTTTCTCTATGTATGACTGTGATTGTATGATAGTGATTGTGTGATTGTGGTTGTCTGATTCTGATTGTATGATTGCGAATGCAGGATTGTGATTATGATTGTATGATTGCGATTGTATGATTGTGATTGTATGATTGTGCTTGTATGATTGTGATTCTATGATTGTGATTGTAGGATTATGATTGTATGATTGCGATTGTCTGATTGCGATTGTGTGATTGTGAATGTATGATTGTGATTGTATGATTGCGATTGTATGATTGCGATTGTATGATTGCGATTGTATGATTGCGATGTATGATTGCGATTGTATGATTGTGATTGTATGATTGTGATTGTATGATTGTGATTGTATCTTTGTGATTGTATGGTTGTGATTGTATGATTGTGATAGTACGATTGTGAATGTACGATTGTGATTGTACGATTGTGATTTTATAATTGTGACATTATCATTGTAACTATATGATATTGATTGTGTGAATGTGATTGTGATTGCATGATCGCAATTGTATGATTGTGAATGTATGATTATGATTCCCTGATTGCAATTGTCTGATTGCGATTGTGTGATTGTGAATGTATGATTCTGACTCTATGATTGTGATTCTATGATTGTGATTGTATGATTGTAATTGTATGAATGTGATTGTACGATTGTGATTGTTTCATTGTTATTGCGTGATTGCGTTTGTATGATTCTAATTGTATGCATGTGAATGTATAATTCTGATTGTATGTTTGTGATAATATGATTGCGATTGTATGATTGAGATTGTATGATTGAGATTGTATGATTGTGATTGTGTGATTGTGATTGTATGATCGTGATTGTATGATCGTGATTGTCTGATTGCGATTGTATGATTGTGATTGTATGATTGTGATTGTATGCTTGTGATTGTATGATTGTGATTGTATGATTGTGAATATATAATTGTATTTGAGTTACTGTGATTGCCGGATTGCTATTGTATAATTCTGATTGTATGATAGTGATTGTGTGACTTTGATTGTACGATTGTGGTTCTATGATTGTGATTGTATGATTGTGATTGTACGATAGTGATTGTACGATTGTGATTGTATGATTGTGATTGCATGATTGTGATTCTATGATTGTCATTGTATGATTGTGGTTTTATGATTGTGAATGTATGATTGTGATTGTATGATTGTGATTGTATGATTGTGATTGTAGGATTGTGATTAAATGATTGTGATTGTATGACTGTGATTGTGTGATTGTGATTGCATGATTGTGATTCTATGATTGTGATTGAATGATTGTAAATGTACGATTGTGATTGTATGATTCTACTTGCGTGATTGTGATTGTATGATTGTGATTGTATGACTGTTATTATATGATTGTAATTGTATGATGGCGATTGTACGATTGCGATTGTATGATTGTGATTGTATGATTGTGATTGTATGATTGTGATTGTATGATTGTGATTGTATGATTGTGATTGTATGATTGTGATTGTATCTTTGTGATTGTATGATTGTGATTGTATGATTGTGATTGTACGATTGTGATTGTACGATTGTGATTGTACGATTGTGATCTTATAATTGTGACATTATCATTGTAACTGTATGATATGGATTGTGTGAATGTGATTGTGATTGCATGATCGCAATTGTATGATTGTGAATGTATGATTATGATGCTCTGATTGCAATTGTCTGATTGCGATTGTGTGATTGTGAATGTATGATTCTGACTCTATGATTGTGATTCTATGATTGTGATTGTATGATTGTGATTGTATGAATGTGATTGTATGATTGTGATTGTTTGATTGTTATTGTGTGATTGCGTTTGTATGATTCTAATTGTATGCATGTGAATGTATAATTCTGATTGTATGTTTGAGATAATATGATTACGATTGTGTGATTGTGGTTGTCTGATTGTGATTGTATGATTGTGGTTGTATGATTGTGATTGTATGATTGTGATCGTATGATTGTGATTATATGATTGTGATTGTATGACTGTGATTGTATGATTGTGATTGTACGATTATGTTTGTACGATTGTGATTTTATGATTGTGACTGTATGATTGTAACTGTATGATAGTGATTGTGTGAATGTGATTGTGATTGCATGATCGTAATTGTATGATTGTGGATGTATGATTATGACTGTATGATTGCGATTGTCTGATTGCGATTGTGTGATTGTGGTTGTATGATTGTGATTGTATGATTGTGATTGTATCATTGTGATTGTATGATTGTGATTGTATGATTGTGATTGTATGATTGTGATTGTATGATTGCGATTGTGTGATTGTGATTGTGTGATAGTGATTGTATGATTGTGATTGTATGATTGTGATTGTATGATTGTGTTTGTATGATCGTGATTTTACGATTGTGATTGTATGATAGTGATTGTACGATTGTGATTGTATGATTGTGATTGCATGATTGTGATTCTATGATTGTCATTGTATGATTGTGGTTTTATGATTGTGATTGTATGATTGTGATTGTCGGATTGTGATTGTATGATTGTGATTGTATGATACTACTTGCGTGATTGTGATTGTATGATTGTGAATATATAATTGTATTTGAGTTACTGTGATTGCCGGATTGCTATTGTATAATTCTGATTGTATGATAGTGATTGTGTGATTTTGATTGTATGATTGTGATTTTATGATTGTGATTGTATGATTGTGATTGTATGATTGTGATTGTATGATTGTGATTGTATGATTGTGATTGTATGATTGTGATTGTATGATTGTGATTGTATGATTTTGATTGTATAATTGTTATTGTGTGATAGTGATTGTGTGATTGTGACTGCATGATCGTGATTCTACGATTGTGATTGTATGATTGTAATTGTACGATTATGATTGTATGATTGTGATTGTATGATTCTACTTGCGTGATTGTGATTGTATGATTGTGAATATATAATTGTATTTGAGTTACTGTGATTGCCGGATTGCTATTGTATAATTCTGATTGTATGATAGTGATTGTGTGATTTTGATTGTACGATTGTGGTTCTATGATTGTGATTGTATGATTATGATTGTATGATTGTGAATGTATGATTGTGATTGTATGATTGTGATTGTATGATTGTGATTGTATGATTGTGATTGTATGATTGTGAATGTATGATTGTGATTGTATGATTGTGATTGTATGATTGTGATTGCATGATCGTAATTGTATGATTGTGAATGTATGATTATGATTGTATGATTGTGATTGTATGATTGTGATTGTATGATTGTGATTGTATGATTGTGATTGTATTATAGTGGTTGTATGATTGTGATTGTGTGATTGTGATTGCATGATTGTGATTGTATGATTGTCACTGTATGATTGTGGTTTTATGATTGTGATTGTATGATTGGGATTTTAGGATTGTGATTGTATGATTGTGATTGTATGATTGTGATTGTATGATTGTGATTGTATGATTGTGATTGTATGATTGTGATTGTATGATTGTGTTTGTATGATTGTGATTGTATGATTGTGATTGTATGATTATGATTGTATGATTGTGATTGTATGATTGTGATTGTATGATTGTGATTGTATGATTGTGATTGTATGATTGTGATTGTATGTTTGTGATTGAATGATTGTAAATGTACGATTGTGATTGTATGATTCTACTTGCGTGATTGTGATTGTATGATTGTGATTGTATGACTGTTATTATATGATTGTAATTGTATGATGGCGATTGTATGATTGCGATTGTAGGGTTGTGATTGTGAGATTGTGATTGTATGATTGTAATTGTATGATTGTGAATGCATGATTGTGATTGTATGATAGTGATTGTACGATTGTGTTTGTTGTGATTGTGTTGCAATGTTTCTCTATGTATAACTGTGATTGTATGATAGTGATTGTGTGATTGTGATTGTATGATTGTGTTTTTATAATTGTCACTGTATGATTTTAATTGTATGATTGTGATTGTATGATTGTGATTGTATGATTGGGATTGTATGATTGCGATTGTATGATTGCGATTGTATGATTGCGATTGTATGATTGCGATTGTATGATTGCGATTGTATGATTGCGATTGTATGATTGCGATTGTATGATTGCGATTGTATGATTGCGATTGTATGATTGCGATTGTATGATTGCGATTGTATGATTGCGATTGTATGATTGCGATTGTATGATTGCGATTGTATGATTGCGATTGTATGATTGCGATTGTATGATTGCGATTGTATGATTGCGATTGTATGATTGCGATTGTATGATTGCGATTGTATGATTGCGATTGTATCATTGCGATTGTATCATTGCGATTGTATCATTGCGATTGTATCATTGCGATTGTATCATTGCGATTGTATCATTGTGACTGTATCATTGTGACTGTATCATTGTGATTGTATGATTGTGGTTGTTGTGATTGTGTTGCTATGTTTCTCTATGTATGACTGTGATTGTATGATAGTGATTGTGTGATTGTGGTTGTCTGATTCTGATTGTATGATTGCGAATGCAGGATTGTGATTATGATTGTATGATTGCGATTGTATGATTGTAATTGTATGATTGTGATTGTAAGATTGTGATTGTATGATCGTGATTGTTTGATCGTGATTGTTTGATCGTGATTGTTTGATCGGGATTGTTTGATCGTGATTGTATGATCGTGATTGTATGATTGTGATTGTATGATTGTGAATGTATGATTGTGATTGCATGATTATGATTGTATGATTGCGATTGTCTGATTGCGATTGTGTGATTGTGAATGTATGATTGTGATTGTATGATTGCGATTGTATGATTGCGATTGTATGATTGTGATTGTATGATCGTGATTGTTTGATCGTGATTGTTTGATCGTGATTGTTTGATCGTGATTGTATGATCGTGATTGTATGATCGTGATTGTATGATCGTGATTGTATGATCGTGATTGTATGATTGTGAGTGTATGATTGTGATTGTATGATTGTGATTGTATGATTGTGCTTGTATGATTGTGATTCTATGATTGTGATTGTAGGATTATGATTGTATGATTGCGATTGTCTGATTGCGATTGTGTGATTGTGAATGTATGATTGTGATTGTATGATTGCGATTGTATGATTGCGATTGTATGATTGCGATTGTATGATTGCGATGTATGATTGCGATTGTATGATTGTGATTGTATGATTGTGATTGTATGATTGTGATTGTATCTTTGTGATTGTATGGTTGTGATTGTATGATTGTGATAGTACGATTGTGAATGTACGATTGTGATTGTACGATTGTGATTTTATAATTGTGACATTATCATTGTAACTATATGATATTGATTGTGTGAATGTGATTGTGATTGCATGATCGCAATTGTATGATTGTGAATGTATGATTATGATTCCCTGATTGCAATTGTCTGATTGCGATTGTGTGATTGTGAATGTATGATTCTGACTCTATGATTGTGATTCTATGATTGTGATTGTATGATTGTAATTGTATGAATGTGATTGTACGATTGTGATTGTTTCATTGTTATTGCGTGATTGCGTTTGTATGATTCTAATTGTATGCATGTGAATGTATAATTCTGATTGTATGTTTGTGATAATATGATTGCGATTGTATGATTGAGATTGTATGATTGAGATTGTATGATTGTGATTGTGTGATTGTGATTGTATGATTGTGATTGTATGATTGTGATTGTATGATTGTGATTGTATGATTGTGATTGTATGATTGTGATTGTATGATTGTGATTGTATGATTGTGATTGTATGATTGTGATTGTATGATTGTGATTGTATGATTGTGATTGTATGATTGTGATTGTATGATTGTGATTGTATGATTGTGATTGTATGATTGTGATTGTATGATTGGGATTGTGTGATTGCGATTGTGTGATTGCGATTGTGTGATTGCGATTGTGTGATTGCGATTGTGTGATTGCGATTGTGTGATTGCGATTGTGTGATTGCGATTGTGTGATTGTGATTGTATGATTGCGAATGCAGGATTGTGATTGTGATTGTATGATTTTGATTGTGTGATTGTGTTCCTATGATTCTCATTGTATAACGGTGATTGTATGATAATGATTGTGTGATTGTGGTTGTCTGATTCTGATTGTATGATTGCGAATGCAGGATTGTGATTGTGATTGTATGATTGCGATTGTATGATTGTAATTGTATGATTGTGATTGTAAGATTGTGATTGTATGATCGTGATTGTTTGATCGTGATTGTTTGATCGTGATTGTTTGATCGTGATTGTATGATCGTGATTGTATGATCGTGATTGTATGATCGTGATTGTATGATCGTGATTGTATGATCGTGATTGTATGATCGTGATTGTATGATCGTGATTGTATGATTGTGATTGTATGATTGTGATTGTATGATTGTGATTGTATGATTGTGATTGTATGATTGTGATTGTATGATTGTGATTGTATGATTGAGATTCTATGATTGTGATTGTAGGATTGTGATTGTATGATTGCGATTGTCTGATTGCGATTGTGTGATTGTGAATGTATGATTGTGATTGTATGATTGTGATTCTATGATTGTGATTTTATGATTGTAATTGTATGATTGTGATTGCATGATTGTGATTGTATGATAGTGATTGTACGATTGTGTTTGTTGTAATTGTGTTGCTATGTTTCTCTATGTATAACTGTGATTGTATGATAGTGATTGTGTGATTGTGATTGTATGATTGTGTTTTTATAATTGTCACTGTATGATTTTAATTGTATGATTGTGATTGTATGATTGTGATTGTATGATTGAGATTGTACGATTGTGGTTGTTGTGATTGTGTTGCTATGTTTCTCTATGTATGACTGTGATTGTATGATAGTGATTGTGTGATTGTGGTTGTCTGATTGTGATTGTATGATTGCGAATGCAGGATTCTGACTGTGATTGTATGATTGCGATTGTATGATTGTGATTGTATGTTTGTGATTGTAAGATTGTGATTGTATGATTGTGATTGTATGATTGTGATTGCATGATTGTGATTGTATGATTCTACTTGGGTGATTGTGGTTGTATGATTGTGAATATATAATTGTATTTGCGCGATTGTTATTGCCGGATTGCTATTGTATAATGCTGATTGTATGATAGTGATTGTGTGATTGCGATTGTACGATTGTGGTTCTATGATTGCGATTGTATGTCGGTGATTGTATGATTGTGATTGTATGATTGTGATTGTATGATCGTGATTGTATGATCGTGATTGTTTGATCGTGATTGTATGATCGTGATTGTATGATTGTGATTGTATGATTGTGATTGTATGATTGTGAATGTATGATTGTGATTGTATGATTGTGATTGTATGATTGTGATTGTATGATCGTGATTGTTTGATCGTGATTGTATGATTGTGATTGTATGATTGTGATTGTATGATTGTGATTGTATGATTGTGATTGTATGATTGTGATTGTAAGATTGTGATTGTATGATTGTGATTGTATGATAGGGATTGTATGATTGTGATTGTAGGATTATGATTGTATGATTGCGATTGTCGGATTGCGATTGTGTGATTGTGATTGTGTGATTGTGATTAAATGATTGTGATTGTATGACTGTGATTGTGTGATTGTGATTGCATGATTGTGATTCTATGATTGTGATTGAATGATTGTAAATGTACGATTGTGATTGTATGATTCTACTTGCGTGATTGTGATTGTATGATTGTGATTGTATGACTGTTATTATATGATTGTAATTGTATGATGGCGATTGTATGATTGCGATTGTAGGGTTGTGATTGTGAGATTGTGATTGTATGATTGTAATTGCATGATTGTGAATGCATGATTGTGATTGTATGATAGTGATTGTACGATTGTGTTTGTTGTGATTGTGTTGCAATGTTTCTCTATGTATAACTGTGATTGTATGATAGTGATTGTGTGATTGTGATTGTATGATTGTGTTTTTATAATTGTGACTGTATGATTTTAATTGTATGATTGTGATTGTATGATTGTGATTGTATGATTGTGATTGTATGATTGTGATTGTATGATTGTGATTGTATGATTGTGGTTGTATGATTGTGATTGTATGATTGTGATTGTATGATTGTGATTGTATGATTGTGATTGTATGATTGTGATTGTGTGATTGCGATTGTGTGATTGCGGTTTTGTGATTGTGATTGTATGATTGTGATTGTATGATTGTGATTGTATGATTGTGATTGTATTATTGTGATTGTATCACTGTGATTGTATCATTGTGATTGTATCATTGTGATTGTATCATTGTGATTGTATCATTGTGATTGTATCATTGTGATTGTATCATTGTGATTGTATCATTGTGATTGTATCATTGTGATTGTATCATTCTGATTGTATCATTGTCATTGTATCATTGTCATTGTATGATTGTGGTTGTTGTGATTGTGTTGCTATGTTTGTCTATGTATGACTGTGATTGTATGATAGTGATTGTGTGATTGTGGTTGTCTGATTGTGATTGTATGATTGCGAATGCAGGATTGTGATTGTGATTGTATGATTGCGATTGTCTGATTGCGATTGTGTGATTGTGATTGTATGATTGTGATTGTATGATTGCGATTGTACGGTTGTGATTGTGAGATTGTGGTTGTATGATTGTAATTGTATGATTGTGATTGCATGATTGTGATTGTATGATTGTGATTGTATGATTGTGTTTGTATGATTGTGATTGTATGATTGTGATTGTATGATTATGATTGTATGATTGTGATTGTATGATTGTGATTGTATGATTGTGATTGTATGATTGTGATTGTATGATTGTGATTGTATGATTGTGATTGTATGATTCTGATTGTATGATTGTGATTGTTTGAATGTGATTGTATGATTGTGATTGTATGATTGTGCTTGTATGATTGTGATTCTATGATTGTGATTGTAGGATTATGATTGTATGATTGCGATTGTCCGATTGCGATTGTGTAATTGTGATTGTGTGATTGTGATTAAATGATTGTGATTGTATGATTGTGATTGTATGATTGTGATTGTATGATTGTGATTGTATGATTCTGATTGTATGATTGTGATTGTAGGATTGTGATTAAATGATTGTGATTGTATGACTGTGATTGTGTGATTGTGATTGCATGATTGTGATTCTATGATTGTGATTGAATGATTGTAAATGTACGATTGTGATTGTATGATTCTACTTGCGTGATTGTGATTGTATGATTGTGATTGTATGACTGTTATTATATGATTGTAATTGTATGATGGCGATTGTATGATTGCGATTGTAGGGTTGTGATTGTGAGATTGTGATTGTATGATTGTAATTGTATGATTGTGAATGCATGATTGTGATTGTATGATAGTGATTGTGTGATTGCGATTGTACGATTGTGGTTCTATGATTGCGATTGTATGTCGGTGATTGTATGATTGTGATTGTATGATTGTGATTGTATGATTGTGATTGTATGATCGTGATTGTATGATCGTGATTGTTTGATCGTGATTGTATGATTGTGATTGTATGATTGTGATTGTATGATTGTGATTGTATGATTGTGAATGTATGATTGTGATTGTATGATTGTGATTGTATGATTGTGATTGTATGATCGTGATTGTTTGATCGTGATTGTATGATTGTGATTGTATGATTGTGATTGTATGATTGAGATTGTATGATTGTGATTGTAAGATTGTGATTGTATGATTGTGATTGTATGATTGTGATTGCATGATTGTGATTGTATGATTCTACTTGGGTGATTGTGGTTGGACGATTGTGAATATATAATTGTATTTACGTGATTGTTATTGCCGGATTGCTATTGTATAATGCTGATTGTATGATAGTGATTGTGTGATTGCGATTGTACGATTGTAGTTCTATGATTGCGACTGTATGTCGGTGATTGTATGATTGTGATTGTATGGTTGTGATTGTATGATCGTGATTGTATGATCGTGATTGTTTGATCGTGATTGTATGATTGTGATTGTATGATTGTGATTGTATGATTGTGATTGTATGTTTGTGAATGTATGATTGTGATTGTATGATTGTGATTGTATGATTGTGATTGTATGATCGTGATTGTTTGATCGTGATTGTATGATTGTGATTGTATGATTGTGATTGTATGATTGTGATTGTATGATTGTGAATGTATGATTGTGATTGTATGATTGTGATTGTATGATTGTGATTGCGTGATCGTAATTGTATGATTGTGAATGTATGATTATGATTGTATGATTGTGATTGTATGATTGTGATTGTATTATAGTGGTTGTATGATTGTGATTGTGTGATTGTGATTGCATGATTGTGATTGTATGATTGTCACTGTATGATTGTGGTTTTATGATCGTGATTGTATGATCGCGATTGTTTGATCGTGATTGTATGATTGTGATTGTATGATTGTGATTGTATGATTGTGATTGTTTGATCGTGATTGTATGATTGTGATTGTATGATTGTGATTGTTTGATCGTGATTGTATGATTGTGATTGTATGATTGCGATTGCATGATCGTAATTGTATGATTGTGAATGTATGATTATGATTGTATGATTGTGATTGTATGATTGTGATTGTATGATTGTGATTGTATTATAGTGGTTGTATGATTGTGATTGTGTGATTGTGATTGCATGATTGTGATTGTATGATTGTCACTGTATGATTGTGGTTTTATGATTGTGATTGTATGATTGGCATTTTAGGATTGTGATTGTATGATTGTGATTGTATGATTGTGATTGTATGATTGTGATTGTATGATTGTGATTGTATGATTGTGATTGTATGATTGTGATTGTATGATTGTGATTCTATGATTGTGATTGTAGGATTATGATTGTATGCTTGCGATTGTCTGATTGCGATTGTGTGATGGTGAATGTATGATTCTGATTGTATGATTGCGATTGTATGATTGCGATTGTATGATTGCGATTGTATGATTGCGATTGTATGATTGCGGTTGCATGATTGTGATTGTATGATTGTGATTGTATGATTGTGATTGTATCTTTGTGATTGTATGGTTGTGATTGTATGATTGTGATTGTACGATTGTGATTGTACGATTGTGATTGTACGATTGTGATTTTATAATTGTGACATTATCATTGTAACTATATGATATTGATTGTGTGAATGTGATTGTGATTGCATGACCGCAATTGTATGATTGTGAATGTATGATTATGATTCCCTGATTGCAATTGTCTGATTGCGATTGTGTGATTGTGAATGTATGATTCTGACTCTATGATTGTGATTCTATGATTGTGATTGTATGATTGTAATTGTATGAATGTGATTGTACGATTGTGATTGTTTCATTGTTATTGCGTGATTGCGTTTGTATGATTCTAATTGTATGCATGTGAATGTATAATTCTGATTGTATGTTTGTGATAATATGATTGCGATTGTATGATTGAGATTGTATGATTGTGATTGTGTGATTGTGATTGTATGATTGTGATTGTATGATTGTGATTGTATGATTGTGATTGTCTGATTGTGATTGTATGATTGTGATTGTATCATTGTGATTGTATGCTTGTGATTGTATGATTGTGATTGTATGATTGTGAATATATAATTGTATTTGAGTTACTGTGATTGCCGGATTGCTATTGTATAATTCTGATTGTATGATAGTGATTGTGTGACTTTGATTGTACGATTGTGGTTCTATGATTGTGATTGTATGATTGTGATTGTACGATAGTGATTGTACGATTGTGATTGTATGATTGTGATTGCATGATTGTGATTCTATGATTGTCATTGTATGATTGTGGTTTTATGATTGTGATTGTATGATTGTGATTGTATGATTGTGATTGTATGATTGTGATTGTAGGATTGTGATTAAATGATTGTGATTGTATGACTGTGATTGTGTGATTGTGATTGCATGATTGTGATTCTATGATTGTGATTCAATGATTGTAAATGTACGATTGTGATTGTATGATTCTACTTGCGTGATTGTGATTGTATGATTGTGATTGTATGACTGTTATTATATGATTGTAATTGTATGATGGCGATTGTACGATTGCGATTGTATGATTGTGATTGTATGATTGTGATTGTATGATTGTGATTGTATGATTGTGATTGTATGATTGTGATTGTATCTTTGTGATTGTATGAATGTGATTGTATGATTGTGATTGTACGATTGTGATTGTACGATTGTGATTGTACGATTGTGATCTTATAATTGTGACATTATCATTGTAACTGTATGATATGGATTGTGTGAATGTGATTGTGATTGCATGATCGCAATTGTATGATTGTGAATGTATGATTATGATGCTCTGATTGCAATTGTCTGATTGCGATTGTGTGATTGTGAATGTATGATTCTGACTCTATGATTGTGATTCTATGATTGTGATTGTATGATTGTAATTGTATGAATGTGATTGTATGATTGTGATTGTTTGATTGTTATTGTGTGATTGCGTTTGTATGATTCTAATTGTATGCATGTGAATGTATAATTCTGATTGTATGTTTGAGATAATATGATTGCGATTGTACGATTGTGATTGTATGATTGTGATTGCATGATTGTGATTCTATGATTGTCATTGTATGATTGTGGTTTTATGATTGTGATTGTATGATTGTGATTGTAGGATTGTGATTGTATGATTGTGATTGTATGATACTACTTGCGTGATTGTGATTGTATGATTGTGAATATATAATTGTATTTGAGTTACTGTGATTGCCGGATTGCTATTGTATAATTCTGATTGTATGATAGTGATTGTGTGATTTTGATTGTATGATTGTGATTTTATGATTGTGATTGTATGATTGTGATTGTATGATTGTGATTGTATGATTGTGATTGTATGATTGTGATTGTATGATTTTGATTGTATAATTGTTATTGTGTGATAGTGATTGTGTGATTGTGACTGCATGATCGTGATTCTATGATTGTGATTGTATGATTGTAATTGTACGATTATGATTGTATGATTGTGATTGTATGATTCTACTTGCGTGATTGTGATTGTATGATTGTGAATATATAATTGTATTTGAGTTACTGTGATTGCCGGATTGCTATTGTATAATTCTGATTGTATGATAGTGATTGTGTGATTTTGATTGTACGATTGTGGTTCTATGATTGTGATTGTATGATTATGATTGTATGATTGTGAATGTATGATTGTGATTGTATGATTGTGATTGTATGATTGTGATTGTATGATTGTGATTGTATGATTGTGAATGTATGATTGTGATTGTATGATTGTGATTGTATGATTGTGATTGCATGATCGTAATTGTATGATTGTGAATGTATGATTATGATTGTATGATTGTGATTGTATGATTGTGATTGTATGATTGTGATTGTATGATTGTGATTGTATTATAGTGGTTGTATGATTGTGATTGTGTGATTGTGATTGCATGATTGTGATTGTATGATTGTCACTGTATGATTGTGGTTTTATGATTGTGATTGTATGATTGGGATTTTAGGATTGTGATTGTATGATTGTGATTGTATGATTGTGATTGTATGATTGTGATTGTATGATTGTGTTTGTATGATTGTGATTGTATGATTGTGATTGTATGATTATGATTGTATGATTGTGATTGTATGATTGTGATTGTATGATTGTGATTGTGTGATTGTGATTGTATGATTGTGATTGTATGTTTGTGATTGAATGATTGTAAATGTACGATTGCGATTGTATGAATCTACTTGCGTGATTGTGATTGTATGATTGTGATTGTATGACTGTTATTATATGATTGTAATTGTATGATGGCGATTGTATGATTGCGATTGTAGGGTTGTGATTGTGAGATTGTGATTGTATGATTGTAATTGTATGATTGTGAATGCATGATTGTGATTGTATGATAGTGATTGTACGATTGTGTTTGTTGTGATTGTGTTGCAATGTTTCTCTATGTATAACTGTGATTGTATGATTGTGAATGCATGATTGTGATTGTATGATAGTGATTGTACGATTGTGTTTGTTGTGATTGTGTTGCAATGTTTCTCTATGTATAACTGTGATTGTATGATAGTGATTGTGTGATTGTGGTTGTCTGATTGTGATTGTATGATTGCGAATGCAGGATTGTGATTGTGATTGTATGATTTTGATTGTGTGATTGTGTTCGTATGATTCTCATTGTATAACTGTGATTGTATGATAGTGATTGTGTGATTGTGGTTGTCTGATTCTGATTGTATGATTGCGAATGCAGGATTGTGATTGTGATTGTATGATTGCGATTGTATGATTGTGATTGTATGATTGTGATTGTAAGATTGTGATTGTATGATTGTGATTGTATGATTGTGATTGCATGATTGTGATTGTATGATTCTACTTGGGTGATTGTGGTTGTACGATTGTGAATATATAATTGTATTTACGTGATTGTTATTGCCGGATTGCTATTGTATAATGCTGATTGTATGATAGTGATTGTGTGATTGCGATTGTACGATTGTGGTTCTATGATTGCGATTGTATGATTGTGATTGTATGGTTGTGATTGTATGATCGTGATTGTATGATTGTGATTGTGATTGTATGATTGCGATTGTATGATTGTGATTGTATGATTGTGATTGTAAGATTGTGATTGTATGATTGTGATTGTATGATTGTGATTGTATTATAGTGGTTGTATGATTGTGATTGTGTGATTGTGATTGCATGATTGTGATTGTATGATTGTCACTGTATGATTGTGGTTTTATGATTGTGATTGTATGATTGGGATTTTAGGATTGTGATTGTATGATTGTGATTGTATGATTGTGATTGTATGATTGTGATTGTATGATTGTGATTGTATGATTGTGATTGTATGATTGTGATTGTATGATTGTGATTCTATGATTGTGATTGTAGGATTATGATTGTATGATTGCGATTGTCTGATTGCGATTGTGTGATTGTGAATGTATGATTCTGATTGTATGATTGCGATTGTATGATTGCGATTGTATGATTGCGATTGTATGATTGCGATTGTATGATTGCGGTTGTATGATTGTGATTGTATGATTGTGATTGTATGATTGTGATTGCATGATCGTAATTGTATGATTGTGAATGTATGATTATGATTGTATGATTGTGATTGTATGATTGTGATTGTATGATTGTGATTGTATGATTGTGATTGTATTATAGTGGTTGTATGATTGTGATTGTGTGATTGTGATTGCATGATTGTGATTGTATGATTGTCACTGTATGATTGTGGTTTTATGATTGTGATTGTATGATTGGGATTTTAGGATTGTGATTGTATGATTGTGATTGTATGATTGTGATTGTATGATTGTGATTGTATGATTGTGTTTGTATGATTGTGATTGTATGATTGTGATTGTATGATTATGATTGTATGATTGTGATTGTATGATTGTGATTGTATGATTGTGATTGTGTGATTGTGATTGTATGATTGTGATTGTATGTTTGTGATTGAATGATTGTAAATGTACGATTGCGATTGTATGATTCTACTTGCGTGATTGTGATTGTATGATTGTGATTGTATGACTGTTATTATATGATTGTAATTGTATGATGGCGATTGTATGATTGCGATTGTAGGGTTGTGATTGTGAGATTGTGATTGTATGATTGTAATTGTATGATTGTGAATGCATGATTGTGATTGTATGATAGTGATTGTACGATTGTGTTTGTTGTGATTGTGTTGCAATGTTTCTCTATGTATAACTGTGATTGTATGATTGTGAATGCATGATTGTGATTGTATGATAGTGATTGTACGATTGTGTTTGTTGTGATTGTGTTGCAATGTTTCTCTATGTATAACTGTGATTGTATGATAGTGATTGTGTGATTGTGGTTGTCTGATTGTGATTGTATGATTGCGAATGCAGGATTGTGATTGTGATTGTATGATTTTGATTGTGTGATTGTGTTCGTATGATTCTCATTGTATAACTGTGATTGTATGATAGTGATTGTGTGATTGTGGTTGTCTGATTCTGATTGTATGATTGCGAATGCAGGATTGTGATTGTGATTGTATGATTGCGATTGTATGATTGTGATTGTATGATTGTGATTGTAAGATTGTGATTGTATGATTGTGATTGTATGATTGTGATTGCATGATTGTGATTGTATGATTCTACTTGGGTGATTGTGGTTGTACGATTGTGAATATATAATTGTATTTACGTGATTGTTATTGCCGGATTGCTATTGTATAATGCTGATTGTATGATAGTGATTGTGTGATTGCGATTGTACGATTGTGGTTCTATGATTGCGATTGTATGATTGTGATTGTATGGTTGTGATTGTATGATCGTGATTGTATGATTGTGATTGTGATTGTATGATTGCGATTGTATGATTGTGATTGTATGATTGTGATTGTAAGATTGTGATTGTATGATTGTGATTGTATGATTGTGATTGTATTATAGTGGTTGTATGATTGTGATTGTGTGATTGTGATTGCATGATTGTGATTGTATGATTGTCACTGTATGATTGTGGTTTTATGATTGTGATTGTATGATTGGGATTTTAGGATTGTGATTGTATGATTGTGATTGTATGATTGTGATTGTATGATTGTGATTGTATGATTGTGATTGTATGATTGTGATTGTATGATTGTGATTGTATGATTGTGATTCTATGATTGTGATTGTAGGATTATGATTGTATGATTGCGATTGTCTGATTGCGATTGTGTGATTGTGAATGTATGATTCTGATTGTATGATTGCGATTGTATGATTGCGATTGTATGATTGCGATTGTATGATTGCGATTGTATGATTGCGGTTGTATGATTGTGATTGTATGATTGTGATTGTATGATTGTGATTGTATGATTGTGATTGTATCTTTGTGATTGTATGGTTGTGATTGTATGATTGTGATTGTACGATTGTGATTGTACGATTGTGATTGTACGATTGTGATTTTATAATTGTGACATTATCATTGTAACTATATGATATTGATTGTGTGAATGTGATTGTGGTTGCATGACCGCAATTGTATGATTGTGAATGTATGATTATGATTCCCTGATTGCAATTGTCTGATTGCGATTGTGTGATTGTGAATGTATGATTCTGACTCTATGATTGTGATTCTATGATTGTGATTGTATGATTGTAATTGTATGAATGTGATTGTATGATTGTGATTGTTTGATTGTTATTGTGTGATTGCGTTTGTATGATTCTAATTGTATGCATGTGAATGTATAATTCTGATTGTATGTTTGAGATAATATGATTGCGATTGTGTGATTGTGGTTGTCTGATTGTGATTGTATGATTGTGGTTGTATGATTGTGATTGTATGATTGTGATCGTATGATTGTGATTGTATGATTGTGATTGTATGACAGTGATTGTATGATTGTGATTGTACGATTATGTTTGTACGATTGTGATTTTATGATTGTGACTGTATGATTGTAACTGTATGATAGTGATTGTGTGAATGTGATTGTGATTGCATGATCGTAATTGTATGATTGTGGATGTATGATTATGACTGTATGATTGCGATTGTCTGATTGCGATTGTGTGATTGTGGCTGTATGATTGTGATTGTATGATTGTGATTGTATCATTGTGACTGTATGATTGTGATTGTATGATTGTGATTGTATGATTGTGATTGTATGATTGCGATTGTGTGATTGTGATTGTGTGATTGTGATTGTATGATTGTGATTGTATGATTGTGATTGTATGATTGTGATTGTATGATCGTGATTTTACGATTGTGATTGTATGATAGTGATTGTACGATTGTGATTGCATGATTGTGATTCTATGATTGTCATTGTATGATTGTGGTTTTATGATTGTGATTTTATGATTGTGATTGTAGGATTGTGATTGTATGATTGTGATTGTATGATACTACTTGCGTGATTGTGATTGTATGGTTGTGAATATATAATTGTATTTGAGTTACTGTGATTGCCGGATTGCTATTGTATAATTCTGATTGTATGATAGTGATTGTGTGATTTTGATTGTATGATTGTGATTGTATGATTGTGATTGTATGATTGTGATTGTATGATTGTGATTGTATGATTGTGATTGTATGATTGTGATTGTATGATTGTGATTGTATGATTGTGATTGTATGATTTTGATTGTATAATTGTTATTGTGTGATAGTGATTGTGTGATTGTGACTGCATGATCGTGATTCTATGATTGTGATTGTATGATTGTAATTGTACGATTATGATTGTATGATTGTGATTGTATGATTCTACTTGCGTGATTGTGATTGTATGATTGTGAATATATAATTGTATTTGAGTTTCTGTGATTGCCGGATTGCTATTGTATAATTCTGATTGTATGATAGTGATTGTGTGATTTTGATTGTACGATTGTGGTTCTATGATTGTGATTGTATGATTGTGATTCTATGATTGTGATTGTATGATTGTGATTGTATGATTGTGATTGTATGATAGTGATTGTGTGATTGTGATTGTATGATTGTGTTTTTATAATTGTCACTGTATGATTTTAATTGTATGATTGTGATTGTATGATTGTGATTGTATGATTGAGATTGTACGATTGTGGTTGTTGTGATTGTGTTGCTATGTTTCTCTATGTATGACTGTGATTGTATGATAGTGATTGTGTGATTGTGGTTGTCTGATTGTGATTGTATGATTGCGAATGCAGGATTGTGATTGTGATTGTATGATTGCGATTGTATGATTGCGATTGTATGATTGTGATTGTATGATTGTGATTGTATGATTGTGATTGTGATTGTATGATTGCGATTGTATGATTGTGATTGTATGATTGTGATTGTAAGATTGTGATTGTATGATTGTGATTGTATGATTGTGATTGCATGATTGTGATTGTATGATTCTACTTGGGTGATTGTGGTTGTACGATTGTGAATATATAATTGTATTTACGTGATTGTTATTGCCGGATTGCTATTGTATAATGCTGATTGTATGATAGTGATTGTGTGATTGCGATTGTACGATTGTGGTTCTATGATTGCGACTGTATGTCGGTGATTGTATGATTGTGATTGTATGGTTGTGATTGTATGATCGTGATTGTATGATCGTGATTGTTTGATCGTGATTGTATGATTGTGATTGTATGATTGTGATTGTATGATTGAGATTGTATGATTGTGATTGTAAGATTGTGATTGTATGATTGTGATTGTATGATTGTGATTGCATGATTGTGATTGTATGATTCTACTTGGGTGATTGTGGTTGTACGATTGTGAATATATAATTGTATTTACGTGATTGTTATTGCCGGATTGCTATTGTATAATGCTGATTGTATGATAGTGATTGTGTGATTGCGATTGTACGATTGTGGTTCTATGATTGCGACTGTATGTCGGTGATTGTATGATTGTGATTGTATGGTTGTGATTGTATGATCGTGATTGTATGATCGTGATTGTTTGATCGTGATTGTATGATTGTGATTGTATGATTGTGATTGTATGATTGTGATTGTATGTTTGTGAATGTATGATTGTGATTGTATGATTGTGATTGTATGATTGTGATTGTATGATCGTGATTGTTTGATCGTGATTGTATGATTGTGATTGTATGATTGTGATTGTATGATTGTGATTGTATGATTGCGAATGTATGATTGTGATTGTATGATTGTGATTGTATGATTGTGATTGCATGATCGTAATTGTATGATTGTGAATGTATGATTATGATTGTATGATTGTGATTGTATGATTGTGATTGTATTATAGTGGTTGTATGATTGTGATTGTGTGATTGTGATTGCATGATTGTGATTGTATGATTGTCACTGTATGATTGTGGTTTTATGATCGTGATTGTATGATCGCGATTGTTTGATCGTGATTGTATGATTGTGATTGTATGATTGAGATTGTATGATTGTGATTGTTTGATCGTGATTGTATGATTGTGATTGTATGATTGTGATTGTTTGATCGTGATTGTATGATTGTGATTGTATGATTGTGATTGTATGATTGTGATTGTATGATTGTGAATGTATGATTGTGATTGTATGATTGTGATTGTATGATTGTGATTGCATGATCGTAATTGTATGATTGTGAATGTATGATTATGATTGTATGATTGTGATTGTATGATTGTGATTGTATGATTGTGATTGTATTATAGTGGTTGTATGATTGTGATTGTGTGATTGTGATTGCATGATTGTGATTGTATGATTGTCACTGTATGATTGTGGTTTTATGATTGTGATTGTATGATTGGGATTTTAGGATTGTGATTGTATGATTGTGATTGTATGATTGTGATTGTATGATTGTGATTGTATGATTGTGATTGTATGATTGTGATTGTATGATTGTGATTGTATGATTGTGATTCTATGATTGTGATTGTAGGATTATGATTGTATGCTTGCGATTGTCTGATTGCGATTGTGCGATTGTGAATGTATGATTCTGATTGTATGATTGCGATTGTATGATTGCGATTGTATGATTGCGATTGTATGATTGCGGTTGTATGATTGTGATTGTATGATTGTGATTGTATGATTGTGATTGTATCTTTGTGATTGTATGGTTGTGATTGTATGATTGTGATTGTACGATTGTGATTGTACGATTGTGATTGTACGATTGTGATTTTATAATTGTGACATTATCATTGTAACTATATGATATTGATTGTGTGAATGTGATTGTGATTGCATGACCGCAATTGTATGATTGTGAATGTATGATTATGATTCCCTGATTGCAATTGTCTGGTTGCGATTGTGTGATTGTGAATGTATGATTCTGACTCTATGATTGTGATTCTATGATTGTGATTGTATGATTGTAATTGTATGAATGTGATTGTACGATTGTGATTGTTTCATTGTTATTGCGTGATTGCGTTTGTATGATTCTAATTGTATGCATGTGAATGTATAATTCTGATTGTATGTTTGTGATAATATGATTGCGATTGTATGATTGAGATTGTATGATTGTGATTGTGTGATTGTGATTGTATGATTGTGATTGTATGATTGTGATTGTATGATTGTGATTGTCTGATTGTGATTGTATGATTGTGATTGTATGATTGTGATTGTATGCTTGTGATTGTATGATTGTGATTGTATGATTGTGAATATATAATTGTATTTGAGTTACTGTGATTGCCGGATTGCTATTGTATAATTCTGATTGTATGATAGTGATTGTGTGACTTTGATTGTACGATTGTGGTTCTATGATTGTGATTGTATGATTGCGATTGTACGATAGTGATTGTACGATTGTGATTGTATGATTGTGATTGCATGATTGTGATTCTATGATTGTCATTGTATGATTGTGGTTTTATGATTGTGATTGTATGATTGTGATTGTATGATTGTGATTGTATGATTGTGATTGTAGGATTGTGATTAAATGATTGTGATTGTATGACTGTGATTGTGTGATTGTGATTGCATGATTGTGATTCTATGATTGTGATTCAATGATTGTAAATGTACGATTGTGAGTGTATGATTCTACTTGCGTGATTGTGATTGTATGATTGTGATTGTATGACTGTTATTATATGATTGTAATTGTATGATGGCGATTGTACGATTGCGATTGTATGATTGTGATTGTATGATTGTGATTGTATGATTGTGATTGTATGATTGTGATTGTATGATTGTGATTGTATCTTTGTGATTGTATGAATGTGATTGTATGATTGTGATTGTACGATTGTGATTGTACGATTGTGATCTTATAATTGTGACATTATCATTGTAACTGTATGATATGGATTGTGTGAATGTGATTGTGATTGCATGATCGCAATTGTATGATTGTGAATGTATGATTATGATGCTCTGATTGCAATTGTCTGATTGCGATTGTGTGATTGTGAATGTATGATTCTGACTCTATGATTGTGATTCTATGATTGTGATTGTATGATTGTAATTGTATGAATGTGATTGTATGATTGTGATTGTTTGATTGTTATTGTGTGATTGCGTTTGTATGATTCTAATTGTATGCATGTGAATGTATAATTCTGATTGTATGTTTGAGATAATATGATTGCGATTGTGTGATTGTGGTTGTCTGATTGTGATTGTATGATTGTGGTTGTATGATTGTGATTGTATGATTGTGATCGTATGATTGTGATTATATGATTGTGATTGTATGACTGCGATTGTATGATTGTGATTGTACGATTATGTTTGTACGATTGTGATTTTATGATTGTGACTGTATGATTGTAACTGTATGATAGTGATTGTGTGAATGTGATTGTGATTGCATGATCGTAATTGTATGATTGTGGATGTATGATTATGACTGTATGATTGCGATTGTCTGATTGCGATTGTGTGATTGTGGTTGTATGATTGTGATTGTATGATTGTGGTTGTATCATTGTGATTGTATGATTGTGATTGTATGATTGTGATTGTATGATTGTGATTGTATGATTGCGATTGTGTGATTGTGATTGTGTGATAGTGATTGTATGATTGTGATTGTATGATTGTGATTGTATGATTGTGTTTGTATGATCGTGATTTTACGATTGTGATTGTATGATAGTGATTGTACGATTGTGATTGTATGATTGTGATTGCATGATTGTGATTCTATGATTGTCATTGTATGATTGTGGTTTTATGATTGTGATTGTATGATTGTGATTGTAGGATTGTGATTGTATGATTGTGATTGTATGATACTACTTGCGTGATTGTGATTGTATGATTGTGAATATATAATTGTATTTGAGTTACTGTGATTGCCGGATTGCTATTGTATAATTCTGATTGTATGATAGTGATTGTGTGATTTTGATTGTATGATTGTGATTTTATGATTGTGATTGTATGATTGTGATTGTATGATTGTGATTGTATGATTGTGATTGTATGATTGTGATTGTATGATTGTGATTGTATGATTTTGATTGTATAATTGTTATTGTGTGATAGTGATTGTGTGATTGTGACTGCATGATCGTGATTCTATGATTGTGATTGTATGATTGTAATTGTACGATTATGATTGTATGATTGTGATTGTATGATTCTACTTGCGTGATTGTGATTGTATGATTGTGAATATATAATTGTATTTGAGTTACTGTGATTGCCGGATTGCTATTGTATAATTCTGATTGTATGATAGTGATTGTGTGATTTTGATTGTACGATTGTGGTTCTATGATTGTGATTGTATGATTATGATTGTATGATTGTGAATGTATGATTGTGATTGTATGATTGTGATTGTATGATTGTGATTGTATGATTGTGATTGTATGATTGTGAATGTATGATTGTGATTGTATGATTGTGATTGTATGATTGTGATTGCATGATCGTAATTGTATGATTGTGAATGTATGATTATGATTGTATGATTGTGATTGTATGATTGTGATTGTATGATTGTGATTGTATGATTGTGATTGTATTATAGTGGTTGTATGATTGTGATTGTGTGATTGTGATTGCATGATTGTGATTGTATGATTGTCACTGTATGATTGTGGTTTTATGATTGTGATTGTATGATTGGGATTTTAGGATTGTGATTGTATGATTGTGATTGTATGATTGTGATTGCATGATTGTGATTGTATGATTGTCACTGTATGATTGTGGTTTTATGATTGTGATTGTATGATTGGGATTTTAGGATTGTGATTGTATGATTGTGATTGTATGATTGTGATTGTATGATTGTGATTGTATGATTGTGTTTGTATGATTGTGATTGTATGATTGTGATTGTATGATTATGATTGTATGATTGTGATTGTATGATTGTGATTGTATGATTGTGATTGTGTGATTGTGATTGTATGATTGTGATTGTATGTTTGTGATTGAATGATTGTAAATGTACGATTGTGATTGTATGATTCTACTTGCGTGATTGTGATTGTATGATTGTGATTGTATGACTGTTATTATATGATTGTAATTGTATGATGGCGATTGTATGATTGCGATTGTAGGGTTGTGATTGTGAGATTGTGATTGTATGATTGTAATTGTATGATTGTGAATGCATGATTGTGATTGTATGATAGTGATTGTACGATTGTGTTTGTTGTGATTGTGTTGCAATGTTTCTCTATGTATAACTGTGATTGTATGATAGTGATTGTGTGATTGTGATTGTATGATTGAGATTGTACGATTGTGGTTGTTGTGATTGTGTTGCTATGTTTCTCTATGTATGACTGTGATTGTATGATAGTGATTGTGTGATTGTGGTTGTCTGATTGTGATTGTATGATTGCGAATGCAGGATTGTGATTGTGATTGTATGATTTTGATTGTGTGATTGTGTTCGTATGATTCTCATTGTATAACTGTGATTGTATGATAGTGATTGTGTGATTGTGGTTGTCTGATTCTGATTGTATGATTGCGAATGCAGGATGGTGATTGTGATTGTATGATTGCGATTGTATGATTGTGATTGTATGATTGTGATTGTAAGATTGTGATTGTATGATTGTGATTGTATGATTGTGATTGCATGATTGTGATTGTATGATTCTACTTGGGTGATTGTGGTTGTACGATTGTGAATATATAATTGTATTTACGTGATTGTTATTGCCGGATTGCTATTGTATAATGCTGATTGTATGATAGTGATTGTGTGATTGCGATTGTACGATTGTGGTTCTATGATTGCGATTGTATGATTGTGATTGTATGGTTGTGATTGTATGATCGTGATTGTATGATTGTGATTGTGATTGTATGATTGCGATTGTATGATTGTGATTGTATGATTGTGATTGTAAGATTGTGATTGTATGATTGTGATTGTATGATTGTGATTGTATTATAGTGGTTGTATGATTGTGATTGTGTGATTGTGATTGCATGATTGTGATTGTATGATTGTCACTGTATGATTGTGGTTTTATGATTGTGATTGTATGATTGGGATTTTAGGATTGTGATTGTATGATTGTGATTGTATGATTGTGATTGTATGATTGTGATTGTATGATTGTGATTGTATGATTGTGATTCTATGATTGTGATTGTAGGATTATGATTGTATGATTGCGATTGTCTGATTGCGATTGTGTGATTGTGAATGTATGATTCTGATTGTATGATTGCGATTGTATGATTGCGATTGTATGATTGCGATTGTATGATTGCGGTTGTATGATTGTGATTGTATGATTGTGATTGTATGATTGTGATTGTATGATTGTGATTGTATCTTTGTGATTGTATGGTTGTGATTGTATGATTGTGATTGTACGATTGTGATTGTACGATTGTGATTGTACGATTGTGATTTTATAATTGTGACATTATCATTGTAACTATATGATATTGATTGTGTGAATGTGATTGTGGTTGCATGACCGCAATTGTATGATTGTGAATGTATGATTATGATTCCCTGATTGCAATTGTCTGATTGCGATTGTGTGATTGTGAATGTATGATTCTGACTCTATGATTGTGATTCTATGATTGTGATTGTATGATTGTAATTGTATGAATGTGATTGTATGATTGTGATTGTTTGATTGTTATTGTGTGATTGCGTTTGTATGATTCTAATTGTATGCATGTGAATGTATAATTCTGATTGTATGTTTGAGATAATATGATTGCGATTGTGTGATTGTGGTTGTCTGATTGTGATTGTATGATTGTGGTTGTATGATTGTGATTGTATGATTGTGATCGTATGATTGTGATTATATGATTGTGATTGTATGACAGTGATTGTATGATTGTGATTGTACGATTATGTTTGTACGATTGTGATTTTATGATTGTGACTGTATGATTGTAACTGTATGATAGTGATTGTGTGAATGTGATTGTGATTGCATGATCGTAATTGTATGATTGTGGATGTATGATTATGACTGTATGATTGCGATTGTCTGATTGCGATTGTGTGATTGTGGCTGTATGATTGTGATTGTATGATTGTGATTGTATCATTGTGACTGTATGATTGTGATTGTATGATTGTGATTGTATGATTGTGATTGTATGATTGCGATTGTGTGATTGTGATTGTGTGATTGTGATTGTATGATTGTGATTGTATGATTGTGATTGTATGATTGTGATTGTATGATCGTGATTTTACGATTGTGATTGTATGATAGTGATTGTACGATTGTGATTGCATGATTGTGATTCTATGATTGTCATTGTATGATTGTGGTTTTATGATTGTGATTTTATGATTGTGATTGTAGGATTGTGATTGTATGATTGTGATTGTATGATACTACTTGCGTGATTGTGATTGTATGATTGTGAATATATAATTGTATTTGAGTTACTGTGATTGCCGGATTGCTATTGTATAATTCTGATTGTATGATAGTGATTGTGTGATTTTGATTGTACGATTGTGGTTCTATGATTGTGATTGTATGATTGTGATTCTATGATTGTGATTGCATGATTGTAATTGTATGATTGTGATTGTATGATTGTGATTGTATGATTGCGATTGTAGGGTTGTGATTATGAGATTGTGATTGTATGATTGTAATTGTATGATTGTGATTGCATGATTGTGATTGTATGATAGTGATTGTACGATTGTGTTTGTTGTGATTGTGTTGCTATGTTTCTCTATGTATAACTGTGATTGTATGATAGTGATTGTGTGATTGTGATTGTATGATTGTGTTTTTATAATTGTCACTGTATGATTTTAATTGTATGATTGTGATTGTATGATTGTGATTGTATGATTGAGATTGTACGATTGTGGTTGTTGTGATTGTGTTGCTATGTTTCTCTATGTATGACTGTGATTGTATGATAGTGATTGTGTGATTGTGGTTGTCTGATTGTGATTGTATGATTGCGAATGCAGGATTGTGATTGTGATTGTATGATTGCGATTGTATGATTGCGATTGTATGATTGTGATTGTATGATTGTGATTGTATGATTGTGATTGTGATTGTATGATTGCGATTGTATGATTGTGATTGTATGATTGTGATTGTAAGATTGTGATTGTATGATTGTGATTGTATGATTGTGATTGCATGATTGTGATTGTATGATTCTACTTGGGTGATTGTGGTTGTACGATTGTGAATATATAATTGTATTTACGTGATTGTTATTGCCGGATTGCTATTGTATAATGCTGATTGTATGATAGTGATTGTGTGATTGCGATTGTACGATTGTGGTTCTATGATTGCGACTGTATGTCGGTGATTGTATGATTGTGATTGTATGGTTGTGATTGTATGATCGTGATTGTATGATCGTGATTGTTTGATCGTGATTGTATGATTGTGATTGTATGATTGTGATTGTATGATTGAGATTGTATGATTGTGATTGTAAGATTGTGATTGTATGATTGTGATTGTATGATTGTGATTGCATGATTGTGATTGTATGATTCTACTTGGGTGATTGTGGTTGTACGATTGTGAATATATAATTGTATTTACGTGATTGTTATTGCCGGATTGCTATTGTATAATGCTGATTGTATGATAGTGATTGTGTGATTGCGATTGTACGATTGTGGTTCTATGATTGCGACTGTATGTCGGTGATTGTATGATTGTGATTGTATGGTTGTGATTGTATGATCGTGATTGTATGATCGTGATTGTTTGATCGTGATTGTATGATTGTGATTGTATGATTGTGATTGTATGATTGTGATTGTATGTTTGTGAATGTATGATTGTGATTGTATGATTGTGATTGTATGATTGTGATTGTATGATCGTGATTGTTTGATCGTGATTGTATGATTGTGATTGTATGATTGTGATTGTATGATTGTGATTGTATGATTGCGAATGTATGATTGTGATTGTATGATTGTGATTGTATGATTGTGATTGCATGATCGTAATTGTATGATTGTGAATGTATGATTATGATTGTATGATTGTGATTGTATGATTGTGATTGTATTATAGTGGTTGTATGATTGTGATTGTGTGATTGTGATTGCATGATTGTGATTGTATGATTGTCACTGTATGATTGTGGTTTTATGATCGTGATTGTATGATCGCGATTGTTTGATCGTGATTGTATGATTGTGATTGTATGATTGAGATTGTATGATTGTGATTGTTTGATCGTGATTGTATGATTGTGATTGTATGATTGTGATTGTTTGATCGTGATTGTATGATTGTGATTGTATGATTGTGATTGTATGATTGTGATTGTATGATTGTGAATGTATGATTGTGATTGTATGATTGTGATTGTATGATTGTGATTGCATGATCGTAATTGTATGATTGTGAATGTATGATTATGATTGTATGATTGTGATTGTATGATTGTGATTGTATGATTGTGATTGTATTATAGTGGTTGTATGATTGTGATTGTGTGATTGTGATTGCATGATTGTGATTGTATGATTGTCACTGTATGATTGTGGTTTTATGATTGTGATTGTATGATTGGGATTTTAGGATTGTGATTGTATGATTGTGATTGTATGATTGTGATTGTATGATTGTGATTGTATGATTGTGATTGTATGATTGTGATTGTATGATTGTGATTGTATGATTGTGATTCTATGATTGTGATTGTAGGATTATGATTGTATGCTTGCGATTGTCTGATTGCGATTGTGCGATTGTGAATGTATGATTCTGATTGTATGATTGCGATTGTATGATTGCGATTGTATGATTGCGATTGTATGATTGCGATTGTATGATTGCGGTTGTATGATTGTGATTGTATGATTGTGATTGTATGATTGTGATTGTATCTTTGTGATTGTATGGTTGTGATTGTATGATTGTGATTGTACGATTGTGATTGTACGATTGTGATTGTACGATTGTGATTTTATAATTGTGACATTATCATTGTAACTATATGATATTGATTGTGTGAATGTGATTGTGATTGCATGACCGCAATTGTATGATTGTGAATGTATGATTATGATTCCCTGATTGCAATTGTCTGGTTGCGATTGTGTGATTGTGAATGTATGATTCTGACTCTATGATTGTGATTCTATGATTGTGATTGTATGATTGTAATTGTATGAATGTGATTGTACGATTGTGATTGTTTCATTGTTATTGCGTGATTGCGTTTGTATGATTCTAATTGTATGCATGTGAATGTATAATTCTGATTGTATGTTTGTGATAATATGATTGCGATTGTATGATTGAGATTGTATGATTGTGATTGTGTGATTGTGATTGTATGATTGTGATTGTATGATTGTGATTGTATGATTGTGATTGTCTGATTGTGATTGTATGATTGTGATTGTATGATTGTGATTGTATGCTTGTGATTGTATGATTGTGATTGTATGATTGTGAATATATAATTGTATTTGAGTTACTGTGATTGCCGGATTGCTATTGTATAATTCTGATTGTATGATAGTGATTGTGTGACTTTGATTGTACGATTGTGGTTCTATGATTGTGATTGTATGATTGCGATTGTACGATAGTGATTGTACGATTGTGATTGTATGATTGTGATTGCATGATTGTGATTCTATGATTGTCATTGTATGATTGTGGTTTTATGATTGTGATTGTATGATTGTGATTGTATGATTGTGATTGTATGATTGTGATTGTAGGATTGTGATTAAATGATTGTGATTGTATGACTGTGATTGTGTGATTGTGATTGCATGATTGTGATTCTATGATTGTGATTCAATGATTGTAAATGTACGATTGTGAGTGTATGATTCTACTTGCGTGATTGTGATTGTATGATTGTGATTGTATGACTGTTATTATATGATTGTAATTGTATGATGGCGATTGTACGATTGCGATTGTATGATTGTGATTGTATGATTGTGATTGTATGATTGTGATTGTATGATTGTGATTGTATGATTGTGATTGTATCTTTGTGATTGTATGAATGTGATTGTATGATTGTGATTGTACGATTGTGATTGTACGATTGTGATCTTATAATTGTGACATTATCATTGTAACTGTATGATATGGATTGTGTGAATGTGATTGTGATTGCATGATCGCAATTGTATGATTGTGAATGTATGATTATGATGCTCTGATTGCAATTGTCTGATTGCGATTGTGTGATTGTGAATGTATGATTCTGACTCTATGATTGTGATTCTATGATTGTGATTGTATGATTGTAATTGTATGAATGTGATTGTATGATTGTGATTGTTTGATTGTTATTGTGTGATTGCGTTTGTATGATTCTAATTGTATGCATGTGAATGTATAATTCTGATTGTATGTTTGAGATAATATGATTGCGATTGTGTGATTGTGGTTGTCTGATTGTGATTGTATGATTGTGGTTGTATGATTGTGATTGTATGATTGTGATCGTATGATTGTGATTATATGATTGTGATTGTATGACTGCGATTGTATGATTGTGATTGTACGATTATGTTTGTACGATTGTGATTTTATGATTGTGACTGTATGATTGTAACTGTATGATAGTGATTGTGTGAATGTGATTGTGATTGCATGATCGTAATTGTATGATTGTGGATGTATGATTATGACTGTATGATTGCGATTGTCTGATTGCGATTGTGTGATTGTGGTTGTATGATTGTGATTGTATGATTGTGGTTGTATCATTGTGATTGTATGATTGTGATTGTATGATTGTGATTGTATGATTGTGATTGTATGATTGCGATTGTGTGATTGTGATTGTGTGATAGTGATTGTATGATTGTGATTGTATGATTGTGATTGTATGATTGTGTTTGTATGATCGTGATTTTACGATTGTGATTGTATGATAGTGATTGTACGATTGTGATTGTATGATTGTGATTGCATGATTGTGATTCTATGATTGTCATTGTATGATTGTGGTTTTATGATTGTGATTGTATGATTGTGATTGTAGGATTGTGATTGTATGATTGTGATTGTATGATACTACTTGCGTGATTGTGATTGTATGATTGTGAATATATAATTGTATTTGAGTTACTGTGATTGCCGGATTGCTATTGTATAATTCTGATTGTATGATAGTGATTGTGTGATTTTGATTGTATGATTGTGATTTTATGATTGTGATTGTATGATTGTGATTGTATGATTGTGATTGTATGATTGTGATTGTATGATTGTGATTGTATGATTGTGATTGTATGATTGTGATTGTATGATTTTGATTGTATAATTGTTATTGTGTGATAGTGATTGTGTGATTGTGACTGCATGATCGTGATTCTATGATTGTGATTGTATGATTGTAATTGTACGATTGTGATTGTATGATTGTGATTGTATGATTCTACTTGCGTGATTGTGATTGTATGATTGTGAATATATAATTGTATTTGAGTTACTGTGATTGCCGGATTGCTATTGTATAATTCTGATTGTATGATAGTGATTGTGTGATTTTGATTGTACGATTGTGGTTCTATGATTGTGATTGTATGATTATGATTGTATGATTGTGAATGTATGATTGTGATTGTATGATTGTGATTGTATGATTGTGATTGTATGATTGTGATTGTATGATTGTGAATGTATGATTGTGATTGTATGATTGTGATTGTATGATTGTGATTGCATGATCGTAATTGTATGATTGTGAATGTATGATTATGATTGTATGATTGTGATTGTATGATTGTGATTGTATGATTGTGATTGTATGATTGTGATTGTATTATAGTGGTTGTATGATTGTGATTGTGTGATTGTGATTGCATGATTGTGATTGTATGATTGTCACTGTATGATTGTGGTTTTATGATTGTGATTGTATGATTGGGATTTTAGGATTGTGATTGTATGATTGTGATTGTATGATTGTGATTGCATGATTGTGATTGTATGATTGTCACTGTATGATTGTGGTTTTATGATTGTGATTGTATGATTGGGATTTTAGGATTGTGATTGTATGATTGTGATTGTATGATTGTGATTGTATGATTGTGATTGTATGATTGTGTTTGTATGATTGTGATTGTATGATTGTGATTGTATGATTATGATTGTATGATTGTGATTGTATGATTGTGATTGTATGATTGTGATTGTGTGATTGTGATTGTATGATTGTGATTGTATGTTTGTGATTGAATGATTGTAAATGTACGATTGTGATTGTATGATTCTACTTGCGTGATTGTGATTGTATGATTGTGATTGTATGACTGTTATTATATGATTGTAATTGTATGATGGCGATTGTATGATTGCGATTGTAGGGTTGTGATTGTGAGATTGTGATTGTATGATTGTAATTGTATGATTGTGAATGCATGATTGTGATTGTATGATAGTGATTGTACGATTGTGTTTGTTGTGATTGTGTTGCAATGTTTCTCTATGTATAACTGTGATTGTATGATAGTGATTGTGTGATTGTGATTGTATGATTGAGATTGTACGATTGTGGTTGTTGTGATTGTGTTGCTATGTTTCTCTATGTATGACTGTGATTGTATGATAGTGATTGTGTGATTGTGGTTGTCTGATTGTGATTGTATGATTGCGAATGCAGGATTGTGATTGTGATTGTATGATTTTGATTGTGTGATTGTGTTCGTATGATTCTCATTGTATAACTGTGATTGTATGATAGTGATTGTGTGATTGTGGTTGTCTGATTCTGATTGTATGATTGCGAATGCAGGATGGTGATTGTGATTGTATGATTGCGATTGTATGATTGTGATTGTATGATTGTGATTGTAAGATTGTGATTGTATGATTGTGATTGTATGATTGTGATTGCATGATTGTGATTGTATGATTCTACTTGGGTGATTGTGGTTGTACGATTGTGAATATATAATTGTATTTACGTGATTGTTATTGCCGGATTGCTATTGTATAATGCTGATTGTATGATAGTGATTGTGTGATTGCGATTGTACGATTGTGGTTCTATGATTGCGATTGTATGATTGTGATTGTATGGTTGTGATTGTATGATCGTGATTGTATGATTGTGATTGTGATTGTATGATTGCGATTGTATGATTGTGATTGTATGATTGTGATTGTAAGATTGTGATTGTATGATTGTGATTGTATGATTGTGATTGTATTATAGTGGTTGTATGATTGTGATTGTGTGATTGTGATTGCATGATTGTGATTGTATGATTGTCACTGTATGATTGTGGTTTTATGATTGTGATTGTATGATTGGGATTTTAGGATTGTGATTGTATGATTGTGATTGTATGATTGTGATTGTATGATTGTGATTGTATGATTGTGATTGTATGATTGTGATTGTATGATTGTGATTCTATGATTGTGATTGTAGGATTATGATTGTATGATTGCGATTGTCTGATTGCGATTGTGTGATTGTGAATGTATGATTCTGATTGTATGATTGCGATTGTATGATTGCGATTGTATGATTGCGATTGTATGATTGCGATTGTATGATTGCGGTTGTATGATTGTGATTGTATGATTGTGATTGTATGATTGTGATTGTATCTTTGTGATTGTATGGTTGTGATTGTATGATTGTGATTGTACGATTGTGATTGTACGATTGTGATTGTACGATTGTGATTTTATAATTGTGACATTATCATTGTAACTATATGATATTGATTGTGTGAATGTGATTGTGGTTGCATGACCGCAATTGTATGATTGTGAATGTATGATTATGATTCCCTGATTGCAATTGTCTGATTGCGATTGTGTGATTGTGAATGTATGATTCTGACTCTATGATTGTGATTCTATGATTGTGATTGTATGATTGTAATTGTATGAATGTGATTGTATGATTGTGATTGTTTGATTGTTATTGTGTGATTGCGTTTGTATGATTCTAATTGTATGCATGTGAATGTATAATTCTGATTGTATGTTTGAGATAATATGATTGCGATTGTGTGATTGTGGTTGTCTGATTGTGATTGTATGATTGTGGTTGTACGATTGTGATTGTATGATTGTGATCGTATGATTGTGATTATATGATTGTGATTGTATGACAGTGATTGTATGATTGTGATTGTACGATTATGTTTGTACGATTGTGATTTTATGATTGTGACTGTATGATTGTAACTGTATGATAGTGATTGTGTGAATGTGATTTTGATTGCATGATCGTAATTGTATGATTGTGGATGTATGATTATGACTGTATGATTGCGATTGTCTGATTGCGATTGTGTGATTGTGGTTGTATGATTGTGATTGTATGATTGTGATTGTATCATTGTGACTGTATGATTGTGATTGTATGATTGTGATTGTATGATTGTGATTGTATGATTTTGATTGTATAATTGTTATTGTGTGATAGTGATTGTGTGATTGTGACTGCATGATCGTGATTCTATGATTGTGATTGTATGATTGTAATTGTACGATTATGATTGTATGATTGTGATTGTATGATTCTACTTGCGTGATTGTGATTGTATGATTGTGAATATATAATTGTATTTGAGTTACTGTGATTGCCGGATTGCTATTGTATAATTCTGATTGTATGATAGTGATTGTGTGA
Source organism: Megachile rotundata (assembly GCF_050947335.1). Lineage (NCBI taxonomy): Eukaryota > Metazoa > Arthropoda > Insecta > Hymenoptera > Megachilidae > Megachile > Megachile rotundata. The sequence continues at coordinate 604,917 of NC_134994.1, forward strand.
TTTTGATTGTACGATTGTGGTTCTATGATTGTGATTGTATGATTGTGATTCTATGATTGTGATTGCATGATTGTAATTGTATGATTGTGATTGTATGATTGTGATTGTATGATTGTGATTGTATGATTGCGATTGTAGGGTTGTGATTGTGAGATTGTGATTGTATGATTGTAATTGTATGATTGTGATTGCATGATTGTGATTGTATGATAGTGATTGTACGATTGTGTTTGTTGTGATTGTGTTGCTATGTTTCTCTATGTATAACTGTGATTGTATGATAGTGATTGTGTGATTGTGATTGTATGATTGTGATTGTAAGATTGTGATTGTATGATTGTGATTGTGATTGTATGATTGCGATTGTATGATTGTGATTGTATGATTGTGATTGTAAGATTGTGATTGTATGATTGTGATTGTATGATTGTGATTGCATGATTGTGATTGTATGATTCTACTTGGGTGATTGTGGTTTTATGATTGTGAATATATAATTGTATTTGCGTGATTGTTATTGCCGGATTGCTATTGTATAATGCTGATTGTATGATAGTGATTGTGTGATTGCGATTGTACGATTGTGGTTCTATGATTGCGATTGTATGTCGGTGATTGTATGATTGTGATTGTATGATTGTGATTGTATGATCGTGATTGTATGATCGTGATTGTTTGATCGTGATTGTATGATTGTGATTGTATGATTGTGATTGTATGATTGTGATTGTATGATTGTGAATGTATGATTGTGATTGTATGATTGTGATTGTATGATTGTGATTGTATGATCGTCATTGTTTGATCGTGATTGTATGATTGTGATTGTATGATTGTGATTGTATGATTGTGATTGTATGATTGTGAATGTATGATTGTGATTGTATGATTGTGATTGTATGATTGTGATTGCATGATCGTAATCGTATGATTGTGAATGTATGATTATGATTGTATGATTGTGATTGTATGATTGTGATTGTATGATTGTGATTGTATGATTGTGATTGTATGATTGTGATTATATTATGGTGGTTGTATGATTGTGATTGTGTGATTGTGATTGCATGATTGTGATTGTATGATTGTCACTGTATGATTGTGGTTTTATGATTGTGATTGTATGATTGGGATTTTAGGATTGTGATTGTATGATTGTGATTGTATGATTGTGATTGTATGATTGTGTTTGTATGATTGTGATTGTATGATTGTGATTGTATGATTATGATTGTATGATTGTGATTGTATGATTGTGATTGTATGATTGTGATTGTATGATTGTGATTGTATGATTGTGATTGTATGATTGTAACTGTATGATAGTGATTGTGTGAATGTGATTGTGATTGCATGATCGTAATTGTATGGTTGTGGATGTATGATTATGACTGTATGATTGCGATTGTCTGATTGCGATTGTGTGATTGTGGTTGTATGATTGTGATTGTATGATTGTGATTGTATCATTGTGATTGTATGATTGTGATTGTATGATTGTGATTGTATGATTGTGATTGTATGATTGCGATTGTGTGATTGTGATTGTGTGATTGTGATTGTATGATTGTGATTGTATGATTGTGATTGTATGATTGTGATTGTATGATCGTGATTTTACGATTGTGATTGTTTGATTGTGATTGTATGATTGTGATTGTATGATTGTGATTGTATGATTGTGATTGTATGATTGTGATTGTATGATTGTGATTGTATGATTGTGAATGTATGATTGTGATTGTATGATTGTGATTGTATGATTGTGATTGTATGATTGTGATTGTATGATTGTGATTGTATGATTGTGATTGTATGATTGTGATTGTATGATAGTTATTGTATGATAGTGATTGTACGATTGTGATTGTATGATTGTGATTGCATGATTGTGGTTCTATGATTGTCATTGTATGATTGTGGTTTTATGATTGTGATTGTATGATTGTGATTGTAGGATTGTGATTGTATGATTGTGATTGTATGATTGTGAATATATAATTGTATTTTAGTTACTGTGATTGCCGGATTGCTATTGTATAATTCTGATTGTATGATAGTGATTGTGTGATTTTGATTGTATGATTGTGATTTTATGATTGTGATTGTATGATTGTGATTGTATGATTGTGATTGTATGATTGTGATTGTATGATTGTGATTGTATGATTGTGATTGTATGATTTTGATTGTATAATTGTTATTGTGTGATAGTGATTGTGTGATTTTGACTGCATGATCGTGATTCTATGATTGTGATTGTATGATTGTAATTGTACGATTATGATTGTATGATTGTGATTGTATGATTCTACTTGCGTGATTGTGATTGTATGATTGTGAATATATAATTGTATTTGAGTTACTGTGATTGCCGGATTGCTATTGTATAATTCTGATTGTATGATAGTGATTGTGTGATTTTGATTGTACGATTGTGGTTCTATGATTGTGATTGTATGATTATGATTGTATGATTGTGATTGTATGATTGTGATTGTATGATTGTGATTGTATGATTGTGATTGTATGATTGAGATCCTATGATTGTGATTGTAGGATTGTGATTGTATGATTGCGATTGTCGGATTGCGATTGTGTGATTGTGAATGTATGATTGTGATTGTATGATAGTGATTGTACGATTGTGTTTGTTGTGATTGTGTTGCTATGTTTCTCTATGTATAACTGTGATTGTATGATAGTGATTGTGTGATTGTGATTGTATGATTGAGATTGTACGATTGTGGTTGTTGTGATTGTGTTGCTATGTTTCTCTATGTATGACTGTGATTGTATGATAGTGATTGTGTGATTGTGGTTGTCTGATTGTGATTGTATGATTGCGAATGCAGGATTGTGATTGTGATTGTATGATTGCGATTGTATGATTGTGATTGTATGATTGTGATTGTAAGATTGTGATTGTATGATTGTGATTGTATGATTGTGATTGCATGATTGTGATTGTATGATTCTACTTGGGTGATTGTGGTTGTATGATTGTGTATATATAATTGTATTTGCGTGATTGTTATTGCCGGATTGCTATTGTATAATGCTGATTGTATGATAGTGATTGTGTGATTGCGATTGTACGATTGTGGTTCTATGATTGCGATTGTATGTCGGTGATTGTATGATTGTGATTGTATGATTGTGATTGTATGATCGTGATTGTATGATCGTGATTGTTTGATCGTGATTGTATGATTGTGATTGTATGATTGTGATTGTATGATTGTGATTGTATGATCGTGATTGTTTGATCGTGATTGTATGATCGTGATTGTATGATTGTGATTGTATGATTGTGATTGTATGATTGTGAATGAATGATTGTGATTGTATGATTGTGATTGTATGATTGTGATTGTATGATTGTGATTGTATGATTGTGACTGTATGATTGTGTTTGTATTATAGTGGTTGTATGATTGTGATTGTGTGATTGTGATTGCATGATTGTGATTGTATGATTGTCACTGTATGATTGTGGTTTTATGATTGTGATTGTATGATTGGGATTTTAGGATTGTGATTGTATGATTGTGATTGTATGATTGTGATTGTATGATTGTGATTGTATGATTGTGATTGTATGATTGTGTTTGTATTATAGTGGTTGTATGATTGTGATTGTGTGATTGTGATTGCATGATTGTGATTGTATGATTGTCACTGTATGATTGTGGTTTTATGATTGTGATTGTATGATTGGGATTTTAGGATTGTGATTGTATGATTGTGATTGTATGATTGTGATTGTATGATTGTGTTTGTATGATTGTGATTGTATGATTGTGATTGTATGATTATGATTGTATGATTGTGATTGTATGATTGTGATTGTATGTTTGTGATTGTATGATTGTGATTGTATGATTGAGATTGTCCGATTGCGATTGTGTGATTGTGATTGTGTGATTGTGATTAAATGATTGTGATTGTATGACTGTGATTGTATGATTGTGATTGTATGATTGTGATTGTATGATTGTGATTGCATGTTTGTGATTGAATGATTGTAAATGTACGATTGTGATTGTATGATTCTACTTGCGTGATTGTGATTGTATGATTGTGATTGTATGACTGTTATTATATGATTGTAATTGTATGATGGCGATTGTATGATTGCGATTGTAGGGTTGTGATTGTGAGATTGTGATTGTATGATTGTAATTGTATGATTGTGAATGCATGATTGTGATTGTATGATAGTGATTGTACGATTGTGTTTGTTGTGATTGTGTTGCAATGTTTCTCTATGTATAACTGTGATTGTATGATAGTGATTGTGTGATTGTGATTGTATGATTGTGTTTGTAATTGTCACTGTATGATTTTAATTGTATGATTGTGATTGTATGATTGTGATTGTATGATTGAGATTGTACGATTGTGGTTGTTGTGATTGTGTTGCTATGTTTCTCTATGTATGACTGTGATTGTATGATAGTGATTGTGTGATTGTGGTTGTCTGATTGTGATTGTATGATTGCGAATGCAGGATTGTGATTGTGATTGTATGATTTTGATTGTGTGATTGTGTTCGTATGATTCTCATTGTATAACTGTGATTGTATGATAGTGATTGTGTGATTGTGGTTGTCTGATTCTGATTGTATGATTGCGAATGCAGGATTGTGATTGTGATTGTATGATTGCGATTGTATGATTGTGATTGTATGATTGTGATTGTAAGATTGTGATTGTATGATTGTGATTGTATGATTGTGATTGCATGATTGTGATTGTGTGATTCTACTTCGGTGATTGTGGTTGTACGATTGTGAATATATAATTGTATTTGCGTGATTGTTATTGCCGGATTGCTATTGTATAATGCTGATTGTATGATAGTGATTGTGTGATTGTGATTGTACGATTGTGGTTCTATGATTGCGATTGTATGTCGGTGATTGTATGATTGTGATTGTATGATTGTGATTGTATGATCGTGATTGTATGATCGTGATTGTTTGATCGTGATTGTATGATTGTGATTGTATGATTGTGATTGTATGATTGTGATTGAATGATTGTGAATGTATGATTGTGATTGTATGATTGTGATTGTATGATTGTGATTGTATGATCGTGATTGTTTGATCGTGATTGTATGATTGTGATTGTATGATTGTGATTGTATGATTGTGATTGTATGATTGTGAATGTATGATTGTGATTGTATGATTGTGATTGTATGATTGTGATTGCATGATCGTAATTGTATGATTGTGAATGTATGATTATGATTGTATGATTGTGATTGTATGATTGTGATTGTATGATTGTGATTGTATTATAGTGGTTGTATGATTGTGATTGTGTGATTGTGATTGCATGATTGTGATTGTATGATTGTCACTGTATGATTGTGGTTTTATGATCGTGATTGTATGATTGCGATTGTTTGATCGTGATTGTATGATTGTGATTGTATGATTGTGATTGTATGATTGTGATTGTTTGATCGTGATTGTATGATTGTGATTGTATGATTGTGATTGTTTGATCGTGATTGTATGATCGTGATTGTATGATTGTGATTGTATGATTGTGATTGTATGATTGTGATTGTATGATTGTGAATGTATGATTGTGATTGTATGATTGTGATTGTATGATTGTGATTGCATGATCGTAATTGTATGATTGCGAATGTATGGTTATGATTGTATGATTGTGATTGTATGATTGTGATTGTATTATTGTGATTGTATTATAGTGGTTGTATGATTGTGATTGTGTGATTGAGATTGCATGATTGTGATTGTATGATTGTCACTGTATGATTGTGGTTTTATGATTGTGATTGTATGATTGGGATTTTAGGATTGTGATTGTATGATTGTGATTGTATGATTGTGATTGTATGATTGTGATTGTATGATTGTGATTGTATGATTGTGATTGTATGATTGTGATTCTATGATTGTGATTGTAGGATTATGATTGTATGATTGCGATTGTCTGATTGCGATTGTGTGATTGTGAATGTATGATTCTGATTGTATGATTGCGATTGTATGATTGCGATTGTATGATTGCGATTGTATGATTGCGATTGTATGATTGCGGTTGTATGATTGTGATTGTATGATTGTGATTGTATGATTGTGATTGTATCTTTGTGATTGTATGGTTGTGATTGTATGATTGTGATTGTACGATTGTGATTGTACGATTGTGATTGTACGATTGTGATTTTATAATTGTGACATTATCATTGTAACTATATGATATTGATTGTGTGAATGTGATTGTGGTTGCATGACCGCAATTGTATGATTGTGAATGTATGATTATGATTCCCTGATTGCAATTGTCTGATTGCGATTGTGTGATTGTGAATGTATGATTCTGACTCTATGATTGTGATTCTATGATTGTGATTGTATGATTGTAATTGTATGAATGTGATTGTATGATTGTGATTGTTTGATTGTTATTGTGTGATTGCGTTTGTATGATTCTAATTGTATGCATGTGAATGTATAATTCTGATTGTATGTTTGAGATAATATGATTGCGATTGTGTGATTGTGGTTGTCTGATTGTGATTGTATGATTGTGGTTGTATGATTGTGATTGTATGATTGTGATCGTATGATTGTGATTATATGATTGTGATTGTATGACAGTGATTGTATGATTGTGATTGTACGATTATGTTTGTACGATTGTGATTTTATGATTGTGACTGTATGATTGTAACTGTATGATAGTGATTGTGTGAATGTGATTGTGATTGCATGATCGTAATTGTATGATTGTGGATGTATGATTATGACTGTATGATTGCGATTGTCTGATTGCGATTGTGTGATTGTGGTTGTATGATTGTGATTGTATGATTGTGATTGTATCATTGTGACTGTATGATTGTGATTGTATGATTGTGATTGTATGATTGTGATTGTATGATTTTGATTGTATAATTGTTATTGTGTGATAGTGATTGTGTGATTGTGACTGCATGATCGTGATTCTATGATTGTGATTGTATGATTGTAATTGTACGATTATGATTGTATGATTGTGATTGTATGATTCTACTTGCGTGATTGTGATTGTATGATTGTGAATATATAATTGTATTTGAGTTACTGTGATTGCCGGATTGCTATTGTATAATTCTGATTGTATGATAGTGATTGTGTGATTTTGATTGTACGATTGTGGTTCTATGATTGTGATTGTATGATTGTGATTCTATGATTGTGATTGCATGATTGTAATTGTATGATTGTGATTGTATGATTGTGATTGTATGATTGCGATTGTAGGGTTGTGATTGTGAGATTGTGATTGTATGATTGTAATTGTATGATTGTGATTGCATGATTGTGATTGTATGATAGTGATTGTACGATTGTGTTTGTTGTGATTGTGTTGCTATGTTTCTCTATGTATAACTGTGATTGTATGATAGTGATTGTGTGATTGTGATTGTATGATTGTGATTGTAAGATTGTGATTGTATGATTGTGATTGTGATTGTATGATTGCGATTGTATGATTGTGATTGTATGATTGTGATTGTAAGATTGTGATTGTATGATTGTGATTGTATGATTGTGATTGTATGATTGTGATTGCATGATTGTGATTGTATGATTCTACTTGGGTGATTGTGGTTTTATGATTGTGAATATATAATTGTATTTGCGTGATTGTTATTGCCGGATTGCTATTGTATAATGCTGATTGTATGATAGTGATTGTGTGATTGCGATTGTACGATTGTGGTTCTATGATTGCGATTGTATGTCGGTGATTGTGTGATTGTGATTGTATGATTGTGATTGTATGATCGTGATTGTATGATCGTGATTGTTTGATCGTGATTGTATGATTGTGATTGTATGATTGTGATTGTATGATTGTGATTGTATGATTGTGAATGTATGATTGTGATTGTATGATTGTGATTGTATGATTGTGATTGTATGATCGTGATTGTTTGATCGTGATTGTATGATTGTGATTGTATGATTGTGATTGTATGATTGTGATTGTATGATTGTGAATGTATGATTGTGATTGTATGATTGTGATTGTATGATTGTGATTGCATGATCGTAATCGTATGATTGTGAATGTATGATTATGATTGTATGATTGTGATTGTATGATTGTGATTGTATGATTGTGATTGTATGATTGTGATTGTATGATTGTGATTATATTATGGTGGTTGTATGATTGTGATTGTGTGATTGTGATTGCATGATTGTGATTGTATGATTGTCACTGTATGATTGTGGTTTTATGATTGTGATTGTATGATTGGGATTTTAGGATTGTGATTGTATGATTGTGATTGTATGATTGTGATTGTATGATTGTGTTTGTATGATTGTGATTGTATGATTGTGATTGTATGATTATGATTGTATGATTGTGATTGTATGATTGTGATTGTATGATTGTGATTGTATGATTGTGATTGTATGATTGTAACTGTATGATAGTGATTGTGTGAATGTGATTGTGATTGCATGATCGTAATTGTATGGTTGTGGATGTATGATTATGACTGTATGATTGCGATTGTCTGATTGCGATTGTGTGATTGTGGTTGTATGATTGTGATTGTATGATTGTGATTGTATCATTGTGATTGTATGATTGTGATTGTATGATTGTAATTGTATGATTGTGATTGTATGATTGCGATTGTGTGATTGTGATTGTGTGATTGTGATTGTATGATTGTGATTGTATGATTGTGATTGTATGATTGTGATTGTATGATCGTGATTTTACGATTGTGATTGTTTGATTGTGATTGTATGATTGTGATTGTATGATTGTGATTGTATGATTGTGATTGTATGATTGTGATTGTATGATTGTGATTGTATGATTGTGAATGTATGATTGTGATTGTATGATTGTGATTGTATGATTGTGATTGTATGATTGTGATTGTATGATTGTGATTGTATGATTGTGATTGTATGATTGTGATTGTATGATAGTTATTGTATGATAGTGATTGTACGATTGTGATTGTATGATTGTGATTGCATGATTGTGGTTCTATGATTGTCATTGTATGATTGTGGTTTTATGATTGTGATTGTATGATTGTGATTGTAGGATTGTGATTGTATGATTGTGATTGTATGATACTACTTGCGTGATTGTGATTGTATGATTGTGAATATATAATTGTATTTTAGTTACTGTGATTGCCGGATTGCTATTGTATAATTCTGATTGTATGATAGTGATTGTGTGATTTTGATTGTATGATTGTGATTTTATGATTGTGATTGTATGATTGTGATTGTATGATTGTGATTGTATGATTGTGATTGTATGATTGTGATTGTATGATTGTGATTGTATGATTTTGATTGTATAATTGTTATTGTGTGATAGTGATTGTGTGATTTTGACTGCATGATCGTGATTCTATGATTGTGATTGTATGATTGTAATTGTACGATTATGATTGTATGATTGTGATTGTATGATTCTACTTGCGTGATTGTGATTGTATGATTGTGAATATATAATTGTATTTGAGTTACTGTGATTGCCGGATTGCTATTGTATAATTCTGATTGTATGATAGTGATTGTGTGATTTTGATTGTACGATTGTGGTTCTATGATTGTGATTGTATGATTATGATTGTATGATTGTGATTGTATGATTGTGATTGTATGATTGTGATTGTATGATTGTGATTGTATGATTGAGATCCTATGATTGTGATTGTAGGATTGTGATTGTATGATTGCGATTGTCGGATTGCGATTGTGTGATTGTGAATATATGATTGTGATTGTATGATAGTGATTGTACGATTGTGTTTGTTGTGATTGTGTTGCTATGTTTCTCTATGTATAACTGTGATTGTATGATAGTGATTGTGTGATTGTGATTGTATGATTGAGATTGTACGATTGTGGTTGTTGTGATTGTGTTGCTATGTTTCTCTATGTATGACTGTGATTGTATGATAGTGATTGTGTGATTGTGGTTGTCTGATTGTGATTGTATGATTGCGAATGCAGGATTGTGATTGTGATTGTATGATTGCGATTGTATGATTGTGATTGTATGATTGTGATTGTAAGATTGTGATTGTATGATTGTGATTGTATGATTGTGATTGCATGATTGTGATTGTATGATTCTACTTGGGTGATTGTGGTTGTATGATTGTGTATATATAATTGTATTTGCGTGATTGTTATTGCCGGATTGCTATTGTATAATGCTGATTGTATGATAGTGATTGTGTGATTGCGATTGTACGATTGTGGTTCTATGATTGCGATTGTATGTCGGTGATTGTATGATTGTGATTGTATGATTGTGATTGTATGATCGTGATTGTATGATCGTGATTGTTTGATCGTGATTGTATGATTGTGATTGTATGATTGTGATTGTATGATTGTGATTGTATGATTGTGATTGTAGGATTGTGAATGTATGATTGTGATTGTATGATTGTGATTGTATGATTGTGATTGTATGATCGTGATTGTTTGATCGTGATTGTATGATCGTGATTGTATGATTGTGATTGTATGATTGTGATTGTATGATTGTGAATGAATGATTGTGATTGTATGATTGTGATTGTATGATTGTGATTGCATGATCGTAATTGTATGATTGTGAATGTATGATTATGATTGTATGATTGTGATTGTATGATTGTGATTGTATGATTGTGACTGTATGATTGTGTTTGTATTATAGTGGTTGTATGATTGTGATTGTGTGATTGTGATTGCATGATTGTGATTGTATGATTGTCACTGTATGATTGTGGTTTTATGATTGTGATTGTATGATTGGGATTTTAGGATTGTGATTGTATGATTGTGATTGTATGATTGTGAATGTATGATTATGATTGTATGATTGTGATTGTATGATTGTGATTGTATGATTGTGATTGTATGATTGTGTTTGTATTATAGTGGTTGTATGATTGTGATTGTGTGATTATGATTGCATGATTGTGATTGTATGATTGTCACTGTATGATTGTGGTTTTATGATTGTGATTGTATGATTGGGATTTTAGGATTGTGATTGTATGATTGTGATTGTATGATTGTGATTGTATGATTGTGTTTGTATGATTGTGATTGTATGATTGTGATTGTATGATTATGATTGTATGATTGTGATTGTATGATTGTGATTGTATGTTTGTGATTGTATGATTGTGATTGTATGATTGCGATTGTCCGATTGCGATTGTGTGATTGTGATTGTGTGATTGTGATTAAATGATTGTGATTGTATGACTGTGATTGTATGATTGTGATTGTATGATTGTGATTGTATGATTGTGATTGCATGTTTGTGATTGAATGATTGTAAATGTAGGATTGTGATTGGATGATTCTACTTGCGTGATTGTGATTGTATGATTGTGATTGTATGACTGTTATTATATGATTGTAATTGTATGATGGCGATTGTATGATTGCGATTGTAGGGTTGTGATTGTGAGATTGTGATTGTATGATTGTAATTGTATGATTGTGAATGCATGATTGTGATTGTATGATAGTGATTGTACGATTGTGTTTGTTGTGATTGTGTTGCAATGTTTCTCTATGTATAACTGTGATTGTATGATAGTGATTGTGTGATTGTGATTGTATGATTGTGTTTGTAATTGTCACTGTATGATTTTAATTGTATGATTGTGATTGTATGATTGTGATTGTATGATTGAGATTGTACGATTGTGGTTGTTGTGATTGTGTTGCTATGTTTCTCTATGTATGACTGTGATTGTATGATAGTGATTGTGTGATTGTGGTTGTCTGATTGTGATTGTATGATTGCGAATGCAGGATTGTGATTGTGATTGTATGATTTTGATTGTGTGATTGTGTTCGTATGATTCTCATTGTATAACTGTGATTGTATGATAGTGATTGTGTGATTGTGGTTGTCTGATTCTGATTGTATGATTGCGAATGCAGGATTGTGATTGTGATTGTATGATTGCGATTGTATGATTGTGATTGTATGATTGTGATTGTAAGATTGTGATTGTATGATTGTGATTGTATGATTGTGATTGCATGATTGTGATTGTGTGATTCTACTTCGGTGATTGTGGTTGTACGATTGTGAATATATAATTGTATTTGCGTGATTGTTATTGCCGGATTGCTATTGTATAATGCTGATTGTATGATAGTGATTGTGTGATTGTGATTGTACGATTGTGGTTCTATGATTGCGATTGTATGTCGGTGATTGTATGATTGTGATTGTATGATTGTGATTGTATGATCGTGATTGTATGATCGTGATTGTTTGATCGTGATTGTATGATTGTGATTGTATGATTGTGATTGTATGATTGTGATTGAATGATTGTGAATGTATGATTGTGATTGTATGATTGTGATTGTATGATTGTGATTGTATGATCGTGATTGTTTGATCGTGATTGTATGATTGTGATTGTATGATTGTGATTGTATGATTGTGATTGTATGATTGTGAATGTATGATTGTGATTGTATGATTGTGATTGTATGATTGTGATTGCATGATCGTAATTGTATGATTGTGAATGTATGATTATGATTGTATGATTGTGATTGTATGATTGTGATTGTATGATTGTGATTGTATTATAGTGGTTGTATGATTGTGATTGTGTGATTGTGATTGCATGATTGTGATTGTATGATTGTCACTGTATGATTGTGGTTTTATGATCGTGATTGTATGATTGCGATTGTTTGATCGTGATTGTATGATTGTGATTGTATGATTGTGATTGTATGATTGTGATTGTTTGATCGTGATTGTATGATTGTGATTGTATGATTGTGATTGTTTGATCGTGATTGTATGATCGTGATTGTATGATTGTGATTGTATGATTGTGATTGTATGATTGTGATTGTATGATTGTGAATGTATGATTGTGATTGTATGATTGTGATTGTATGATTGTGATTGCATGATCGTAATTGTATGATTGCGAATGTATGGTTATGATTGTATGATTGTGATTGTATGATTGTGATTGTATTATTGTGATTGTATTATAGTGGTTGTATGATTGTGATTGTGTGATTGAGATTGCATGATTGTGATTGTATGATTGTCACTGTATGATTGTGGTTTTATGATTGTGATTGTATGATTGGGATTTTAGGATTGTGATTGTATGATTGTGATTGTATGATTGTGATTGTATGATTGTGATTGTATGATTGTGATTGTATGATTGTGATTGTATGATTGTGATTGTATGATTGTGATTCTATGATTGTGATTGTAGGATTATGATTGTATGATTGCGATTGTCTGATTGCGATTTTGTGATTGTGAATGTATGATTCTGATTGTATGATTGCGATTGTATGATTGCGGTTGTATGATTGTGATTGTATGATTGTGATTGTATGATTGTGATTGTATCTTTGTGATTGTATGGTTGTGATTGTATGATTGTGATTGTACGATTGTGATTGTACGATTGTGATTGTACGATTGTGATTTTATAATTGTGACATTATCATTGTAACTATATGATATTGATTGTGTGAATGTGATTGTGATTGCATGACCGCAATTCTATGATTGTGAATGTATGATTATGATTCCCTGATTGCAATTGTCTGATTGCGATTGTGTGATTGTGAATGTATGATTCTGACTCTATGATTGTGATTCTATGATTGTGATTGTATGATTGTAATTGTATGAATGTGATTGTACGATGGTGATTGTTTCATTGTTATTGCGTGATTGCGTTTGTATGATTCTAATTGTATGCATGTGAATGTATAATTCTGATTGTATGTTTGTGATAATATGATTGCGATTGTATGATTGAGATTGTATGATTGTGATTGTGTGATTGTGATTGTATGATTGTGATTGTATGATTGTGATTGTATGATTGTGATTGTCTGATTGTGATTGTATGATTGTGATTGTATGATTGTGATTGTATGCTTGTGATTGTATGATTGTGATTGTATGATTGTGAAGATATAATTGTATTTGAGTTACTGTGAATGCCGGATTGCTATTGTATAATTCTGATTGTATGATAGTGATTGTGTGACTTTGATTGTACGATTGTGGTTCTATGATTGTGATTGTATGATTGTGATTGTACGATAGTGATTGTACGATTGTGATTGTATGATTGTGATTGCATGATTGTGATTCTATGATTGTCATTGTATGATTGTGGTTTTATGATTGTGATTGTATGATTGTGATTGTAAGATTGTGATTGTATGATTGTGATTGTATGATTGTGATTGTATGATTGTACTTGGGTGATTGTGGTTGTATGATTGTGAATATATAATTGTATTTGCGTGATTGTTATTGCCGGATTGCTATTGTATAATGCTGATTGTACGATAGTGATTGTGTGATTGTGATTGTACGATTGTGGTTCTATGATTGCGATTGTATGTCGGTGATTGTATGATTGTGATTGTATGATTGTGATTGTATGATCGTGATTGTATGATTGTGATTGTTTGATTGCGATTGTATGATTGTGATTGTATGATTGTGATTGTATGATTGTGATTGTATGATTGTGATTGTATGATTGTGAATGTATGATTGTGATTGTATGATTGTGAATGTATGATTGTGATTGTATGATTGTGATTGTATAATTGTGATTGTATGATTGTGATTGTATGATTGTGATTGTATGATTGTGATTGTATGATTGTGATTGTATGATTGTGATTGTATGATTTTGATTGTATAATTGTTATTGTGTGATAGTGATTGTGTGATTTTGACTGCATGATCGTGATTCTATGATTGTGATTGTATGATTGTAATTGTACGATTATGATTGTATGATTGTGATTGTATGATTCTACTTGCGTGATTGTGATTGTATGATTGTGAATATATAATTGTATTTGAGTTACTGTGATTGCCGGATTGCTATTGTATAATTCTGATTGTATGATAGTGATTGTGTGATTTTGATTGTACGATTGTGGTTCTATGATTGTGATTGTATGATTATGATTGTATGATTGTGATTGTATGATTGTGATTGTATGATTGTGATTGTATGATTGTGATTGTATGATTGAGATCCTATGATTGTGATTGTAGGATTGTGATTGTATGATTGCGATTGTCGGACGGCGATTGTGTGATTGTGAATATATGATTGTGATTGTATGATAGTGATTGTACGATTGTGTTTGTTGTGATTGTGTTGCTATGTTTCTCTATGTATAACTGTGATTGTATGATAGTGATTGTGTGATTGTGATTGTATGATTGAGATTGTACGATTGTGGTTGTTGTGATTGTGTTGCTATGTTTCTCTATGTATGACTGTGATTGTATGATAGTGATTGTGTGATTGTGGTTGTCTGATTGTGATTGTATGATTGCGAATGCAGGATTGTGATTGTGATTGTATGATTGCGATTGTATGATTGTGATTGTATGATTGTGATTGTAAGATTGTGATTGTATGATTGTGATTGTATGATTGTGATTGCATGATTGTGATTGTATGATTCTACTTGGGTGATTGTGGTTGTATGATTGTGTATATATAATTGTATTTGCGTGATTGTTATTGCCGGATTGCTATTGTATAATGCTGATTGTATGATAGTGATTGTGTGATTGCGATTGTACGATTGTGGTTCTATGATTGCGATTGTATGTCGGTGATTGTATGATTGTGATTGTATGATTGTGATTGTATGATCGTGATTGTATGATCGTGATTGTTTGATCGTGATTGTATGATTGTGATTGTATGATTGTGATTGTATGATTGTGATTGTATGATTGTGATTGTAGGATTGTGAATGTATGATTGTGATTGTATGATTGTGATTGTATGATTGTGATTGTATGATCGTGATTGTTTGATCGTGATTGTATGATCGTGATTGTATGATTGTGATTGTATGATTGTGATTGTATGATTGTGAATGAATGATTGTGATTGTATGATTGTGATTGTATGATTGTGATTGCATGATCGTAATTGTATGATTGTGAATGTATGATTATGATTGTATGATTGTGATTGTATGATTGTGATTGTATGATTGTGACTGTATGATTGTGTTTGTATTATAGTGGTTGTATGATTGTGATTGTGTGATTGTGATTGCATGATTGTGATTGTATGATTGTCACTGTATGATTGTGGTTTTATGATTGTGATTGTATGATTGGGATTTTAGGATTGTGATTGTATGATTGTGATTGTATGACTGTGAATGTATGATTATGATTGTATGATTGTGATTGTATGATTGTGATTGTATGATTGTGATTGTATGATTGTGTTTGTATTATAGTGGTTGTATGATTGTGATTGTGTGATTATGATTGCATGATTGTGATTGTATGATTGTCACTGTATGATTGTGGTTTTATGATTGTGATTGTATGATTGGGATTTTAGGATTGTGATTGTATGATTGTGATTGTATGATTGTGATTGTATGATTGTGTTTATATGATTGTGATTGTATGATTGTGATTGTATGATTATGATTGTATGATTGTGATTGTATGATTGTGATTGTATGTTTGTGATTGTATGATTGTGATTGTATGATTGAGATTGTCCGATTGCGATTGTGTGATTGTGATTGTGTGATTGTGATTAAATGATTGTGATTGTATGACTGTGATTGTATGATTGTGATTGTATGATTGTGATTGTATGATTGTGATTGCATGTTTGTGATTGAATGATTGTAAATGTACGATTGTGATTGTATGATTCTACTTGCGTGATTGTGATTGTATGATTGTGATTGTATGACTGTTATTATATGATTGTAATTGTATGATGGCGATTGTATGATTGCGATTGTAGGGTTGTGATTGTGAGATTGTGATTGTATGATTGTAATTGTATGATTGTGAATGCATGATTGTGATTGTATGATAGTGATTGTACGATTGTGTTTGTTGTGATTGTGTTGCAATGTTTCTCTATGTATAACTGTGATTGTATGATAGTGATTGTGTGATTGTGATTGTATGATTGTGTTTGTAATTGTCACTGTATGATTTTAATTGTATGATTGTGATTGTATGATTGTGATTGTATGATTGAGATTGTACGATTGTGGTTGTTGTGATTGTGTTGCTATGTTTCTCTATGTATGACTGTGATTGTATGATAGTGATTGTGTGATTGTGGTTGTCTGATTGTGATTGTATGATTGCGAATGCAGGATTGTGATTGTGATTGTATGATTTTGATTGTGTGATTGTGTTCGTATGATTCTCATTGTATAACTGTGATTGTATGATAGTGATTGTGTGATTGTGGTTGTCTGATTCTGATTGTATGATTGCGAATGCAGGATTGTGATTGTGATTGTATGATTGCGATTGTATGATTGTGATTGTATGATTGTGATTGTAAGATTGTGATTGTATGATTGTGATTGTATGATTGTGATTGCATGATTGTGATTGTGTGATTCTACTTCGGTGATTGTGGTTGTACGATTGTGAATATATAATTGTATTTGCGTGATTGTTATTGCCGGATTGCTATTGTATAATGCTGATTGTATGATAGTGATTGTGTGATTGTGATTGTACGATTGTGGTTCTATGATTGCGATTGTATGTCGGTGATTGTATGATTGTGATTGTATGATTGTGATTGTATGATCGTGATTGTATGATCGTGATTGTTTGATCGTGATTGTATGATTGTGATTGTATGATTGTGATTGTATGATTGTGATTGAATGATTGTGAATGTATGATTGTGATTGTATGATTGTGATTGTATGATTGTGATTGTATGATCGTGATTGTTTGATCGTGATTGTATGATTGTGATTGTATGATTGTGATTGTATGATTGTGATTGTATGATTGTGAATGTATGATTGTGATTGTATGATTGTGATTGTATGATTGTGATTGCATGATCGTAATTGTATGATTGTGAATGTATGATTATGATTGTATGATTGTGATTGTATGATTGTGATTGTATGATTGTGATTGTATTATAGTGGTTGTATGATTGTGATTGTGTGATTGTGATTGCATGATTGTGATTGTATGATTGTCACTGTATGATTGTGGTTTTATGATCGTGATTGTATGATTGCGATTGTTTGATCGTGATTGTATGATTGTGATTGTATGATTGTGATTGTATGATTGTGATTGTTTGATCGTGATTGTATGATTGTGATTGTATGATTGTGATTGTTTGATCGTGATTGTATGATCGTGATTGTATGATTGTGATTGTATGATTGTGATTGTATGATTGTGATTGTATGATTGTGAATGTATGATTGTGATTGTATGATTGTGATTGTATGATTGTGATTGCATGATCGTAATTGTATGATTGCGAATGTATGGTTATGATTGTATGATTGTGATTGTATGATTGTGATTGTATTATTGTGATTGTATTATAGTGGTTGTATGATTGTGATTGTGTGATTGAGATTGCATGATTATGATTGTATGATTGTCACTGTATGATTGTGGTTTTATGATTGTGATTGTATGATTGGGATTTTAGGATTGTGATTGTATGATTGTGATTGTATGATTGTGATTGTATGATTGTGATTGTATGATTGTGATTGTATGATTGTGATTGTATGATTGTGATTCTATGATTGTGATTGTAGGATTATGATTGTATGATTGCGATTGTCTGATTGCGATTGTGTGATTGTGAATGTATGATTCTGATTGTATGATTGCGATTGTATGATTGCGGTTGTATGATTGTGATTGTATGATTGTGATTGTATGATTGTGATTGTATCTTTGTGATTGTATGGTTGTGATTGTATGATTGTGATTGTACGATTGTGATTGTACGATTGTGATTGTACGATTGTGATTTTATAATTGTGACATTATCATTGTAACTATATGATATTGATTGTGTGAATGTGATTGTGATTGCATGACCGCAATTCTATGATTGTGAATGTATGATTATGATTCCCTGATTGCAATTGTCTGATTGCGATTGTGTGATTGTGAATGTATGATTCTGACTCTATGATTGTGATTCTATGATTGTGATTGTATGATTGTAATTGTATGAATGTGATTGTACGATGGTGATTGTTTCATTGTTATTGCGTGATTGCGTTTGTATGATTCTAATTGTATGCATGTGAATGTATAATTCTGATTGTATGTTTGTGATAATATGATTGCGATTGTATGATTGAGATTGTATGATTGTGATTGTGTGATTGTGATTGTATGATTGTGATTGTATGATTGTGATTGTATGATTGTGATTGTCTGATTGTGATTGTATGATTGTGATTGTATGATTGTGATGGTATGCTTGTGATTGTATGATTGTGATTGTATGATTGTGAAGATATAATTGTATTTGAGTTACTGTGATTGCCGGATTGCTATTGTATAATTCTGATTGTATGATAGTGATTGTGTGACTTTGATTGTACGATTGTGGTTCTATGATTGTGATTGTATGATTGTGATTGTACGATAGTGATTGTACGATTGTGATTGTATGATTGTGATTGCATGATTGTGATTCTATGATTGTCATTGTATGATTGTGGTTTTATGATTGTGATTGTATGATTGTGATTGTAAGATTGTGATTGTATGATTGTGATTGTATGATTGTGATTGTATGATTGTACTTGGGTGATTGTGGTTGTATGATTGTGAATATATAATTGTATTTGCGTGATTGTTATTGCCGGATTGCTATTGTATAATGCTGATTGTACGATAGTGATTGTGTGATTGTGATTGTACGATTGTGGTTCTATGATTGCGATTGTATGTCGGTGATTGTATGATTGTGATTGTATGATTGTGATTGTATGATCGTGATTGTATGATTGTGATTGTTTGATTGCGATTGTATGATTGTGATTGTATGACTGTGATTGTATGATTGTGATTGTATGATTGTGATTGTATGATTGTGAATGTATGATTGTGATTGTATGATTGTGAATGTATGATTGTGATTGTATGATTGTGATTGTATAATTGTGATTGTATGATTGTGATTGTATGATTGTGATTGTATGATTGTGATTGTATGATTGTGATTGTATGATTGTGATTGTATGATTGTGATTGTATGATAGTGATTGTAGGATTGTGATTGCATGATTGTGATTGTATGATTGTGATTGTATGATTGTGATTGTATGATTGTGATTGTGTGATTGTGATTGTGTGATTGTGATTAAATGATTGTGATTGTATGATTGTGATTGTATGATTGTGATTGTATGATTGTGATTGTATGATTGTGATTGTATGATTGTGATTGTAGGATTGTGATTAAATGATTGTGATTGTATGACTGTGATTGTGTGATTGTGATTGCATGATTGTGATTCTATGATTGTGATTGAATGATTGTAAATGTACGATTGTGATTGTATGATTCTACTTGCGTGATTGTGATTGTATGATTGTGATTGTATGACTGTTATTATATGATTGTAATTGTATGATGGCGATTGTATGATTGCGATTGTAGGGTTGTGATTGTGAGATTGTGATTGTATGATTGTAATTGTATGATTGTGGATGCATGATTGTGATTGTATGATAGTGATTGTACGATTGTGTTTGTTGTGATTGTGTTGCAATGTTTCTCTATGTATAACTGTGATTGTATGATAGTGATTGTGTGATTGTGATTGTATGATTGTGTTTTTATAATTGTGACTGTATGATTGTGAGTGTATGATTGTGATTGTATGATTGCGATTGTATGATTGCGATTGTATGATTGCGATTGTGTGATTGCGATTGTGTGATTGCGATTGTGTGATTGCGATTGTGTGATTGCGATTGTGTGATTGCGATTGTGTGATTGCGATTGTGTGATTGCGATTGTGTGATTGCGATTGTGTGATTGCGATTGTGTGATTGCGATTGTGTGATTGCGATTGTGTGATTGCGATTGTGTGATTGCGATTGTGTGATTGCGATTGTGTGATTGCGATTGTGTGATTGCGATTGTGTGTTTGCGATTGTGTGATTGCGATTGTGTGATTGCGATTGTGTGATTGCGATTGTGTGATTGCGATTGTGTGATTGCGATTGTGTGATTGCGATTGTGTGATTGCGATTGTGTGATTGCGATTGTGTGATTGCGATTGTGTGATTGCGATTGTGTGATTGCGATTGTGTGATTGCGATTGTGTGATTGCGATTGTGTGATTGCGATTGTGTGATTGCGATTGTGTGATTGCGATTGTGTGATTGCGATTGTGTGATTGCGATTGTGTGATTGCGATTGTGTGATTGCGATTGTGTGATTGCGATTGTATCATTGCGATTGTATCATTGCGATTGTATCATTGCGATTGTA
The DNA here is from genome assembly GCF_050947335.1 of Megachile rotundata. NCBI lineage: Eukaryota > Metazoa > Arthropoda > Insecta > Hymenoptera > Megachilidae > Megachile > Megachile rotundata. The sequence continues at coordinate 626,305 of NC_134994.1, forward strand.
TCATTGCGATTGTATCATTGCGATTGTATCATTGCGATTGTATCATTGCGATTGTATCATTGCGATTGTATCATTGCGATTGTATCATTGTGATTGTATCATTGTGATTGTATCATTGTGATTGTATCATTGTGATTGTATCATTGTGATTGTATCATTGTGATTGTATCATTGTGATTGTATCATTGTGATTGTATCATTGTGATTGTATCATTGTGATTGTATCATTGTGATTGTATGATTGTGGTTGTTGTGATTGTGTTGCTATGTTTCTCTATGTATGACTGTGATTGTATGATAGTGATTGTGTGATTGTGGTTGTCTGATTGTGATTGTATGATTGCGAATGCAGGATTGTGATTGTGGTTGTATGATTTTGATTGTGTGATTGTGTTCCTATGATTCTCATTGTATAACTGTGATTGTATGATAGTGATTGTGTGATTGTGGTTGTCTGATTCTGATTGTATGATTGCGAATGCAGGATTGTGATTGTGATTGTATGATTGTGATTGTATGATTGTAATTGTATGATTGTGATTGTAAGATTGTGATTGTATGATCGTGATTGTTTGATCGTGATTGTTTGATCGTGATTGTTTGATCGTGATTGTATGATCGTGATTGTATGATCGTGATTGTATGATCGTGATTGTATGATTGTGAATGTATGATTGTGATTGTATGATTGTGATTGTATGATTGTGATTGTATGATTGTGATTGTATGATTGTGATTGTATGATTGTGATTGTATGATTGTGATTGTATGATTGCGATTGTATGATTGCGATTGTATGATTGCGGTTGTATGATTGTGATTGTATGATTGTGATTGTATGATTGTGATTGTATCTTTGTGATTGTATGGTTGTGATTGTATGATTGTGATTGTACGATTGTGATTGTACGATTGTGATTGTACGATTGTGATTTTATAATTGTGACATTATCATTGTAACTATATGATATTGATTGTGTGAATGTGATTGTGATTGCATGACCGCAATTGTATGATTGTGAATGTATGATTATGATTCCCTGATTGCAATTGTCTGATTGCGATTGTGTGATTGTGAATGTATGATTCTGACTCTATGATTGTGATTCTATGATTGTGATTGTATGATTGTAATTGTATGAATGTGATTGTACGATTGTGATTGTTTCATTGTTATTGCGTGATTGCGTTTGTATGATTCTAATTGTATGCATGTGAATGTATAATTCTGATTGTATGTTTGTCATAATATGATTGCGATTGTATGATTGAGATTGTATGATTGTAATTGTATGATTGTGATTGTAAGATTGTGATTGTATGATCGTGATTGTTTGATCGTGATTGTTTGATCGTGATTGTTTGATCGTGATTGTATGATCGTGATTGTATGACTGTGATTGTATGATTGTGATTGTATGATTGTGATTGTATGCTTGTGATTGTATGATTGTGATTGTATGATTGTGAATATATAATTGTATTTGAGTTACTGTGATTGCCGGATTGCTATTGTATAATTCTGATTGTATGATAGTGATTGTGTGACTTTGATTGTACGATTGTGGTTCTATGATTGTGATTGTATGATTGTGATTGTACGATAGTGATTGTACGATTGTGATTGTATGATTGTGATTGCATGATTGTGATTCTATGATTGTCATTGTATGATTGTGGTTTTATGATTGTGATTGTATGATTGTGATTGTATGATTGTGATTGTAAGATTGTGATTGTATGATTGTGATTGTATGATTGTGATTGTATGATTCTACTTGGGTGATTGTGGTTGTATGATTGTGAATATATAATTGTATTTGCGTGATTGTTATTGCCGGATTGCTATTGTATAATGCTGATTGTATGATTGTGATTGTGTGATTGTGATTGTACGATTGTGGTTCTATGATTGCGATTGTATGTCGGTGATTGTATGATTGTGATTGTATGATTGTGATTGTATGATTGTGATTGTATGATCGTGATTGTATGATTGTGATTGTTTGATTGCGATTGTATGATTGTGATTGTATGATTGTGATTGTATGATTGTGATTGTATGATTGTGAATGTATGATTGTGATTGTATGATTGTGAATGTATGATTGTGATTGTATGATTGTGATTGTATAATTGTGATTGTATGATTGTGATTGTATGATTGTGAATGTATGATTGTGATTGTATGATTGTGAATGTATGATTGTGATTGTATGATTGTGATTGTATAATTGTGATTGTATGATTGTGATTGTATGATTGTGATTGTATGATTGTGATTGTATGATTGTGATTGTATGATTGTGATTGTATGATAGTGATTGTAGGATTGTGATTGTATGATTGTGATTGTATGATTGTGATTGTATGATTGTGATTGTATGATTGTGATTGTGTGATTGTGATTGTGTGATTGTGATTAAATGATTGTGATTGTATGATTGTGATTGTATGATTGTGATTGTATGATTGTGATTGTATGATTGTGATTGTATGATTGTGATTGTAGGATTGTGATTAAATGATTGTGATTGTATGACTGTGATTGTGTGATTGTGATTGCATGATTGTGATTCTATGATTGTGATTGAATGATTGTAAATGTACGATTGTGATTGTATGATTCTACTTGCGTGATTGTGATTGTATGATTCTACTTGCGTGATTGTGATTGTATGACTGTTATTATATGATTGTAATTGTATGATGGCGATTGTATGATTGCGATTGTAGGGTTGTGATTGTGAGATTGTGATTGTATGATTGTAATTGTATGATTGTGGATGCATGATTGTGATTGTATGATAGTGATTGTACGATTGTGTTTGTTGTGATTGTGTTGCAATGTTTCTCTATGTATAACTGTGATTGTATGATAGTGATTGTGTGATTGCGATTGTATGATTGTGTTTTTATAATTGTGACTGTATGATTGTGATTGTATGATTGCGATTGTATGATTGCGATTGTATGATTGCGATTGTATGATTGCGATTGTATGATTGCGATTGTGTGATTGCGATTGTGTGATTGCGATTGTGTGATTGCGATTGTGTGATTGCGATTGTGTGATTGCGATTGTGTGATTGCGATTGTGTGATTGCGATTGTGTGATTGCGATTGTGTGATTGCGATTGTGTGATTGCGATTGTGTGATTGCGATTGTGTGATTGCGATTGTGTGATTGCGATTGTGTGATTGCGATTGTGTGATTGCGATTGTGTGATTGCGATTGTGTGATTGCGATTGTGTGATTGCGATTGTGTGATTGTGATTGTATCATTGTGATTGTATCATTGTGATTGTATCATTGTGATTGTATCATTGTGATTGTATCATTGTGATTGTATCATTGTGATTGTATCATTGTGATTGTATCATTGTGATTGTATCATTGTGATTGTATCATTGTGATTGTATCATTGTGATTGTATCATTGTGATTGTATCATTGTGATTGTATCATTGTGATTGTATGATTGTGGTTGTTGTGATTGTGTTGCTATGTTTCTCTATGTATGACTGTGATTGTATGATAGTGATTGTGTGATTGTGGTTGTCTGATTGTGATTGTATGATTGCGAATGCAGGATTGTGATTGTGGTTGTATGATTTTGATTGTGTGATTGTGTTCCTATGATTCTCATTGTATAACTGTGATTGTATGATAGTGATTGTGTGATTGTGGTTGTCTGATTCTGATTGTATGATTGCGAATGCAGGATTGTGATTGTGATTGTATGATTGCGATTGTATGATTGTAATTGTATGATTGTGATTGTAAGATTGTGATTGTATGATCGTGATTGTTTGATCGTGATTGTTTGATCGTGATTGTTTGATCGTGATTGTATGATCGTGATTGTATGATCGTGATTGTATGATTGTGATTGTATGATTGTGAATGTATGATTGTGATTGTATGATTGTGATTGTATGATTGTGATTGTATGATTGTGATTGTATGATTGCGATTGTATGATTGCGATTGTATGATTGCGGTTGTATGATTGTGATTGTATGATTGTGATTGTATGATTGTGATTGTATCTTTGTGATTGTATGGTTGTGATTGTATGATTGTGATTGTACGATTGTGATTGTACGATTGTGATTGTACGATTGTGATTTTATAATTGTGACATTATCATTGTAACTATATGATATTGATTGTGTGAATGTGATTGTGATTGCATGACCGCAATTGTATGATTGTGAATGTATGATTATGATTCCCTGATTGCAATTGTCTGATTGCGATTGTGTGATTGTGAATGTATGATTCTGACTCTATGATTGTGATTCTATGATTGTGATTGTATGATTGTAATTGTATGAATGTGATTGTACGATTGTGATTGTTTCATTGTTATTGCGTGATTGCGTTTGTATGATTCTAATTGTATGCATGTGAATGTATAATTCTGATTGTATGTTTGTCATAATATGATTGCGATTGTATGATTGAGATTGTATGATTGTAATTGTATGATTGTGATTGTAAGATTGTGATTGTATGATCGTGATTGTTTGATCGTGATTGTTTGATCGTGATTGTTTGATCGTGATTGTATGATCGTGATTGTATGACTGTGATTGTATGATTGTGATTGTATGATTGTGATTGTATGCTTGTGATTGTATGATTGTGATTGTATGATTGTGAATATATAATTGTATTTGAGTTACTGTGATTGCCGGATTGCTATTGTATAATTCTGATTGTATGATAGTGATTGTGTGACTTTGATTGTACGATTGTGGTTCTATGATTGTGATTGTATGATTGTGATTGTACGATAGTGATTGTACGATTGTGATTGTATGATTGTGATTGCATGATTGTGATTCTATGATTGTCATTGTATGATTGTGGTTTTATGATTGTGATTGTATGATTGTGATTGTATGATTGTGATTGTAAGATTGTGATTGTATGATTGTGATTGTATGATTGTGATTGTATGATTCTACTTGGGTGATTGTGGTTGTATGATTGTGAATATATAATTGTATTTGCGTGATTGTTATTGCCGGATTGCTATTGTATAATGCTGATTGTATGATTGTGATTGTGTGATTGTGATTGTACGATTGTGGTTCTATGATTGCGATTGTATGTCGGTGATTGTATGATTGTGATTGTATGATTGTGATTGTATGATTGTGATTGTATGATCGTGATTGTATGATTGTGATTGTTTGATTGCGATTGTATGATTGTGATTGTATGATTGTGATTGTATGATTGTGATTGTATGATTGTGAATGTATGATTGTGATTGTATGATTGTGAATGTATGATTGTGATTGTATGATTGTGATTGTATAATTGTGATTGTATGATTGTGATTGTATGATTGTGAATGTATGATTGTGATTGTATGATTGTGAATGTATGATTGTGATTGTATGATTGTGATTGTATAATTGTGATTGTATGATTGTGATTGTATGATTGTGATTGTATGATTGTGATTGTATGATTGTGATTGTATGATTGTGATTGTATGATAGTGATTGTAGGATTGTGATTGTATGATTGTGATTGTATGATTGTGATTGTATGATTGTGATTGTATGATTGTGATTGTGTGATTGTGATTGTGTGATTGTGATTAAATGATTGTGATTGTATGATTGTGATTGTATGATTGTGATTGTATGATTGTGATTGTATGATTGTGATTGTAGGATTGTGATTAAATGATTGTGATTGTATGACTGTGATTGTGTGATTGTGATTGCATGATTGTGATTCTATGATTGTGATTGAATGATTGTAAATGTACGATTGTGATTGTATGATTCTACTTGCGTGATTGTGATTGTATGATTCTACTTGCGTGATTGTGATTGTATGATTGTGATTGTATGACTGTTATTATATGATTGTAATTGTATGATGGCGATTGTATGATTGCGATTGTAGGGTTGTGATTGTGAGATTGTGATTGTATGATTGTAATTGTATGATTGTGGATGCATGATTGTGATTGTATGATAGTGATTGTACGATTGTGTTTGTTGTGATTGTGTTGCAATGTTTCTCTATGTATAACTGTGATTGTATGATAGTGATTGTGTGATTGCGATTGTATGATTGTGTTTTTATAATTGTGACTGTATGATTGTGATTGTATGATTGCGATTGTATGATTGCGATTGTATGATTGCGATTGTATGATTGCGATTGTATGATTGCGATTGTATGATTGCGATTGTATGATTGCGATTGTATGATTGCGATTGTATGATTGCGATTGTGTGATTGCGATTGTGTGATTGCGATTGTGTGATTGCGATTGTGTGATTGCGATTGTGTGATTGCGATTGTGTGATTGCGATTGTGTGATTGCGATTGTGTGATTGCGATTGTGTGATTGCGATTGTGTGATTGCGATTGTGTGATTGCGATTGTGTGATTGCGATTGTGTGATTGCGATTGTGTGATTGCGATTGTGTGATTGCGATTGTGTGATTGCGATTGTGTGATTGCGATTGTGTGATTGCGATTGTGTGATTGTGATTGTATCATTGTGATTGTATCATTGTGATTGTATCATTGTGATTGTATCATTGTGATTGTATCATTGTGATTGTATCATTGTGATTGTATCATTGTGATTGTATCATTGTGATTGTATCATTGTGATTGTATCATTGTGATTGTATCATTGTGATTGTATGATTGTGGTTGTTGTGATTGTGTTGCTATGTTTCTCTATGTATGACTGTGATTGTATGATAGTGATTGTGTGATTGTGGTTGTCTGATTGTGATTGTATGATTGCGAATGCAGGATTGTGATTGTGGTTGTATGATTTTGATTGTGTGATTGTGTTCCTATGATTCTCATTGTATAACTGTGATTGTATGATAGTGATTGTGTGATTGTGGTTGTCTGATTCTGATTGTATGATTGCGAATGCAGGATTGTGATTGTGATTGTATGATTGCGATTGTATGATTGTAATTGTATGATTGTGATTGTAAGATTGTGATTGTATGATCGTGATTGTTTGATCGTGATTGTTTGATCGTGATTGTTTGATCGTGATTGTATGATCGTGATTGTATGATCGTGATTGTATGATTGTGATTGTATGATTGTGAATGTATGATTGTGATTGTATGATTGTGATTGTATGATTGTGATTGTATGATTGTGATTGTATGATTGTGATTGTATGATTGTGATTGTATGATTGTGCTTGTATGATTGTGATTCTATGATTGTGATTGTAGGATTATGATTGTATGATTGCGATTGTCTGATTGCGATTGTGTGATTGTGAATGTATGATTCTGATTGTATGATTGCGATTGTATGATTGCGATTGTATGATTGCGATTGTATGATTGCGATTGTATGATTGCGGTTGTATGATTGTGATTGTATGATTGTGATTGTATGATTGTGATTGTATCTTTGTGATTGTATGGTTGTGATTGTATGATTGTGATTGTACGATTGTGATTGTACGATTGTGATTGTACGATTGTGATTTTATAATTGTGACATTATCATTGTAACTATATGATATTGATTGTGTGAATGTGATTGTGATTGCATGACCGCAATTGTATGATTGTGAATGTATGATTATGATTCCCTGATTGCAATTGTCTGATTGCGATTGTGTGATTGTGAATGTATGATTCTGACTCTATGATTGTGATTCTATGATTGTGATTGTATGATTGTAATTGTATGAATGTGATTGTAGGATTGTGATTGTTTCATTGTTATTGCGTGATTGCGTTTGTATGATTCTAATTGTATGCATGTGAATGTATAATTCTGATTGTATGTTTGTCATAATATGATTGCGATTGTATGATTGAGATTGTATGATTGTAATTGTATGATTGTGATTGTAAGATTGTGATTGTATGATCGTGATTGTTTGATCGTGATTGTTTGATCGTGATTGTTTGATCGTGATTGTTTGATCGTGATTGTATGATCGTGATTGTATGACTGTGATTGTATGATTGTGATTGTATGATTGTGATTGTATGATTGTGATTGTATGATAGTGATTGTATGATAGTGATTGTACGATTGTGATTGTATGATTGTGATTGCATGATTGTGATTCTATGATTGTCATTGTATGATTGTGGTTTTATGATTGTGATTGTATGATTGTGATTGTAGGATTGTGATTGTATGATTGTGATTGTATGATACTACTTGCGTGATTGTGATTGTATGATTGTGAATATATAATTGTATTTGAGTTACTGTGATTGCCGGATTGCTATTGTATAATTCTGATTGTATGATAGTGATTGTGTGATTTTGATTGTATGATTGTGATTTTATGATTGTGATTGTATGATTGTGATTGTATGATTGTGATTGTATGATTGTGATTGTATGATTGTGATTGTATGATTGTGATTGTATGATTGTGATTGTATGATTTTGATTGTATAATTGTTATTGTGTGATAGTGATTGTGTGATTTTGACTGCATGATCGTGATTCTATGATTGTGATTGTATGATTGTAATTGTACGATTATGATTGTATGATTGTGATTGTATGATTCTACTTGCGTGATTGTGATTGTATGATTGTGAATATATAATTGTATTTGAGTTACTGTGATTGCCGGATTGCTATTGTATAATTCTGATTGTATGATAGTGATTGTGTGATTTTGATTGTACGATTGTGGTTCTATGATTGTGATTGTATGATTATGATTGTATGATTGTGATTGTATGATTGTGATTGTATGATTGTGATTGTATGATTGTGATTGTATGATTGAGATCCTATGATTGTGATTGTAGGATTGTGATTGTATGATTGCGATTGTCTGATTGCGATTGTGTGATTGTGAATGTATGATTGTGATTGTATGATAGTGATTGTACGATTGTGTTTGTTGTGATTGTGTTGCTATGTTTCTCTATGTATAACTGTGATTGTATGATAGTGATTGTGTGATTGTGATTGTATGATTGAGATTGTACGATTGTGGTGGTTGTGATTGTGTTGCTATGTTTCTCTATGTATGACTGTGATTGTATGATAGTGATTGTGTGATTGTGGTTGTCTGATTGTGATTGTATGATTGCGAATGCAGGATTGTGATTGTGATTGTATGATTGCGATTGTATGATTGTGATTGTATGATTGTGATTGTAAGATTGTGATTGTATGATTGTGATTGTATGATTGTGATTGCATGATTGTGATTGTATGATTCTACTTGGGTGATTGTGGTTGTATGATTGTGTATATATAATTGTATTTGCGTGATTGTTATTGCCGGATTGCTATTGTATAATGCTGATTGTATGATAGTGATTGTGTGATTGCGATTGTACGATTGTGGTTCTATGATTGCGATTGTATGTCGGTGATTGTATGATTGTGATTGTATGATTGTGATTGTATGATCGTGATTGTATGATTGTGATTGTATGATTGTGATTGTAAGATTGTGATTGTATGATTGTGATTGTATGATTGTGATTGTATGATTGTACTTGGGTGATTGTGGTTGTATGATTGTGAATATATAATTGTATTTGCGTGATTGTTATTGCCGGATTGCTATTGTATAATGCTGATTGTACGATAGTGATTGTGTGATTGTGATTGTACGATTGTGGTTCTATGATTGCGATTGTATGTCGGTGATTGTATGATTGTGATTGTATGATTGTGATTGTATGATCGTGATTGTATGATTGTGATTGTTTGATTGCGATTGTATGATTGTGATTGTATGACTGTGATTGTATGATTGTGATTGTATGATTGTGATTGTATGATTGTGAATGTATGATTGTGATTGTATGATTGTGAATGTATGATTGTGATTGTATGATTGTGATTGTATAATTGTGATTGTATGATTGTGATTGTATGATTGTGATTGTATGATTGTGATTGTATGATTGTGATTGTATGATTGTGATTGTATGATTGTGATTGTATGATAGTGATTGTAGGATTGTGATTGCATGATTGTGATTGTATGATTGTGATTGTATGATTGTGATTGTATGATTGTGATTGTGTGATTGTGATTGTGTGATTGTGATTAAATGATTGTGATTGTATGATTGTGATTGTATGATTGTGATTGTATGATTGTGATTGTATGATTGTGATTGTATGATTGTGATTGTAGGATTGTGATTAAATGATTGTGATTGTATGACTGTGATTGTGTGATTGTGATTGCATGATTGTGATTCTATGATTGTGATTGAATGATTGTAAATGTACGATTGTGATTGTATGATTCTACTTGCGTGATTGTGATTGTATGATTGTGATTGTATGACTGTTATTATATGATTGTAATTGTATGATGGCGATTGTATGATTGCGATTGTAGGGTTGTGATTGTGAGATTGTGATTGTATGATTGTAATTGTATGATTGTGGATGCATGATTGTGATTGTATGATAGTGATTGTACGATTGTGTTTGTTGTGATTGTGTTGCAATGTTTCTCTATGTATAACTGTGATTGTATGATAGTGATTGTGTGATTGTGATTGTATGATTGTGTTTTTATAATTGTGACTGTATGATTGTGAGTGTATGATTGTGATTGTATGATTGCGATTGTATGATTGCGATTGTATGATTGCGATTGTGTGATTGCGATTGTGTGATTGCGATTGTGTGATTGCGATTGTGTGATTGCGATTGTGTGATTGCGATTGTGTGATTGCGATTGTGTGATTGCGATTGTGTGATTGCGATTGTGTGATTGCGATTGTGTGATTGCGATTGTGTGATTGCGATTGTGTGATTGCGATTGTGTGATTGCGATTGTGTGATTGCGATTGTGTGATTGCGATTGTGTGATTGCGATTGTGTGATTGCGATTGTGTGATTGCGATTGTGTGTTTGCGATTGTGTGATTGCGATTGTGTGATTGCGATTGTGTGATTGCGATTGTGTGATTGCGATTGTGTGATTGCGATTGTGTGATTGCGATTGTGTGATTGCGATTGTGTGATTGCGATTGTGTGATTGCGATTGTGTGATTGCGATTGTGTGATTGCGATTGTGTGATTGCGATTGTGTGATTGCGATTGTGTGATTGCGATTGTGTGATTGCGATTGTGTGATTGCGATTGTGTGATTGCGATTGTGTGATTGCGATTGTGTGATTGCGATTGTGTGATTGCGATTGTATCATTGCGATTGTATCATTGCGATTGTATCATTGCGATTGTATCATTGCGATTGTATCATTGCGATTGTATCATTGCGATTGTATCATTGCGATTGTATCATTGTGATTGTATCATTGTGATTGTATCATTGTGATTGTATCATTGTGATTGTATCATTGTGATTGTATCATTGTGATTGTATCATTGTGATTGTATCATTGTGATTGTATCATTGTGATTGTATCATTGTGATTGTATCATTGTGATTGTATGATTGTGGTTGTTGTGATTGTGTTGCTATGTTTCTCTATGTATGACTGTGATTGTATGATAGTGATTGTGTGATTGTGGTTGTCTGATTGTGATTGTATGATTGCGAATGCAGGATTGTGATTGTGGTTGTATGATTTTGATTGTGTGATTGTGTTCCTATGATTCTCATTGTATAACTGTGATTGTATGATAGTGATTGTGTGATTGTGGTTGTCTGATTCTGATTGTATGATTGCGAATGCAGGATTGTGATTGTGATTGTATGATTGTGATTGTATGATTGTAATTGTATGATTGTGATTGTAAGATTGTGATTGTATGATCGTGATTGTTTGATCGTGATTGTTTGATCGTGATTGTTTGATCGTGATTGTATGATCGTGATTGTATGATCGTGATTGTATGATCGTGATTGTATGATTGTGAATGTATGATTGTGATTGTATGATTGTGATTGTATGATTGTGATTGTATGATTGTGATTGTATGATTGTGATTGTATGATTGTGATTGTATGATTGTGATTGTATGATTGCGATTGTATGATTGCGATTGTATGATTGCGGTTGTATGATTGTGATTGTATGATTGTGATTGTATGATTGTGATTGTATCTTTGTGATTGTATGGTTGTGATTGTATGATTGTGATTGTACGATTGTGATTGTACGATTGTGATTGTACGATTGTGATTTTATAATTGTGACATTATCATTGTAACTATATGATATTGATTGTGTGAATGTGATTGTGATTGCATGACCGCAATTGTATGATTGTGAATGTATGATTATGATTCCCTGATTGCAATTGTCTGATTGCGATTGTGTGATTGTGAATGTATGATTCTGACTCTATGATTGTGATTCTATGATTGTGATTGTATGATTGTAATTGTATGAATGTGATTGTACGATTGTGATTGTTTCATTGTTATTGCGTGATTGCGTTTGTATGATTCTAATTGTATGCATGTGAATGTATAATTCTGATTGTATGTTTGTCATAATATGATTGCGATTGTATGATTGAGATTGTATGATTGTAATTGTATGATTGTGATTGTAAGATTGTGATTGTATGATCGTGATTGTTTGATCGTGATTGTTTGATCGTGATTGTTTGATCGTGATTGTATGATCGTGATTGTATGACTGTGATTGTATGATTGTGATTGTATGATTGTGATTGTATGCTTGTGATTGTATGATTGTGATTGTATGATTGTGAATATATAATTGTATTTGAGTTACTGTGATTGCCGGATTGCTATTGTATAATTCTGATTGTATGATAGTGATTGTGTGACTTTGATTGTACGATTGTGGTTCTATGATTGTGATTGTATGATTGTGATTGTACGATAGTGATTGTACGATTGTGATTGTATGATTGTGATTGCATGATTGTGATTCTATGATTGTCATTGTATGATTGTGGTTTTATGATTGTGATTGTATGATTGTGATTGTATGATTGTGATTGTAAGATTGTGATTGTATGATTGTGATTGTATGATTGTGATTGTATGATTCTACTTGGGTGATTGTGGTTGTATGATTGTGAATATATAATTGTATTTGCGTGATTGTTATTGCCGGATTGCTATTGTATAATGCTGATTGTATGATTGTGATTGTGTGATTGTGATTGTACGATTGTGGTTCTATGATTGCGATTGTATGTCGGTGATTGTATGATTGTGATTGTATGATTGTGATTGTATGATTGTGATTGTATGATCGTGATTGTATGATTGTGATTGTTTGATTGCGATTGTATGATTGTGATTGTATGATTGTGATTGTATGATTGTGATTGTATGATTGTGAATGTATGATTGTGATTGTATGATTGTGAATGTATGATTGTGATTGTATGATTGTGATTGTATAATTGTGATTGTATGATTGTGATTGTATGATTGTGAATGTATGATTGTGATTGTATGATTGTGAATGTATGATTGTGATTGTATGATTGTGATTGTATAATTGTGATTGTATGATTGTGATTGTATGATTGTGATTGTATGATTGTGATTGTATGATTGTGATTGTATGATTGTGATTGTATGATAGTGATTGTAGGATTGTGATTGTATGATTGTGATTGTATGATTGTGATTGTATGATTGTGATTGTATGATTGTGATTGTGTGATTGTGATTGTGTGATTGTGATTAAATGATTGTGATTGTATGATTGTGATTGTATGATTGTGATTGTATGATTGTGATTGTATGATTGTGATTGTAGGATTGTGATTAAATGATTGTGATTGTATGACTGTGATTGTGTGATTGTGATTGCATGATTGTGATTCTATGATTGTGATTGAATGATTGTAAATGTACGATTGTGATTGTATGATTCTACTTGCGTGATTGTGATTGTATGATTCTACTTGCGTGATTGTGATTGTATGACTGTTATTATATGATTGTAATTGTATGATGGCGATTGTATGATTGCGATTGTAGGGTTGTGATTGTGAGATTGTGATTGTATGATTGTAATTGTATGATTGTGGATGCATGATTGTGATTGTATGATAGTGATTGTACGATTGTGTTTGTTGTGATTGTGTTGCAATGTTTCTCTATGTATAACTGTGATTGTATGATAGTGATTGTGTGATTGCGATTGTATGATTGTGTTTTTATAATTGTGACTGTATGATTGTGATTGTATGATTGCGATTGTATGATTGCGATTGTATGATTGCGATTGTATGATTGCGATTGTATGATTGCGATTGTATGATTGCGATTGTGTGATTGCGATTGTGTGATTGCGATTGTGTGATTGCGATTGTGTGATTGCGATTGTGTGATTGCGATTGTGTGATTGCGATTGTGTGATTGCGATTGTGTGATTGCGATTGTGTGATTGCGATTGTGTGATTGCGATTGTGTGATTGCGATTGTGTGATTGCGATTGTGTGATTGCGATTGTGTGATTGCGATTGTGTGATTGCGATTGTGTGATTGCGATTGTGTGATTGCGATTGTGTGATTGCGATTGTGTGATTGTGATTGTATCATTGTGATTGTATCATTGTGATTGTATCATTGTGATTGTATCATTGTGATTGTATCATTGTGATTGTATCATTGTGATTGTATCATTGTGATTGTATCATTGTGATTGTATCATTGTGATTGTATCATTGTGATTGTATCATTGTGATTGTATGATTGTGGTTGTTGTGATTGTGTTGCTATGTTTCTCTATGTATGACTGTGATTGTATGATAGTGATTGTGTGATTGTGGTTGTCTGATTGTGATTGTATGATTGCGAATGCAGGATTGTGATTGTGGTTGTATGATTTTGATTGTGTGATTGTGTTCCTATGATTCTCATTGTATAACTGTGATTGTATGATAGTGATTGTGTGATTGTGGTTGTCTGATTCTGATTGTATGATTGCGAATGCAGGATTGTGATTGTGATTGTATGATTGCGATTGTATGATTGTAATTGTATGATTGTGATTGTAAGATTGTGATTGTATGATCGTGATTGTTTGATCGTGATTGTTTGATCGTGATTGTTTGATCGTGATTGTATGATCGTGATTGTATGATCGTGATTGTATGATTGTGATTGTATGATTGTGAATGTATGATTGTGATTGTATGATTGTGATTGTATGATTGTGATTGTATGATTGTGATTGTATGATTGCGATTGTATGATTGCGATTGTATGATTGCGGTTGTATGATTGTGATTGTATGATTGTGATTGTATGATTGTGATTGTATCTTTGTGATTGTATGGTTGTGATTGTATGATTGTGATTGTACGATTGTGATTGTACGATTGTGATTGTACGATTGTGATTTTATAATTGTGACATTATCATTGTAACTATATGATATTGATTGTGTGAATGTGATTGTGATTGCATGACCGCAATTGTATGATTGTGAATGTATGATTATGATTCCCTGATTGCAATTGTCTGATTGCGATTGTGTGATTGTGAATGTATGATTCTGACTCTATGATTGTGATTCTATGATTGTGATTGTATGATTGTAATTGTATGAATGTGATTGTACGATTGTGATTGTTTCATTGTTATTGCGTGATTGCGTTTGTATGATTCTAATTGTATGCATGTGAATGTATAATTCTGATTGTATGTTTGTCATAATATGATTGCGATTGTATGATTGAGATTGTATGATTGTAATTGTATGATTGTGATTGTAAGATTGTGATTGTATGATCGTGATTGTTTGATCGTGATTGTTTGATCGTGATTGTTTGATCGTGATTGTATGATCGTGATTGTATGACTGTGATTGTATGATTGTGATTGTATGATTGTGATTGTATGCTTGTGATTGTATGATTGTGATTGTATGATTGTGAATATATAATTGTATTTGAGTTACTGTGATTGCCGGATTGCTATTGTATAATTCTGATTGTATGATAGTGATTGTGTGACTTTGATTGTACGATTGTGGTTCTATGATTGTGATTGTATGATTGTGATTGTACGATAGTGATTGTACGATTGTGATTGTATGATTGTGATTGCATGATTGTGATTCTATGATTGTCATTGTATGATTGTGGTTTTATGATTGTGATTGTATGATTGTGATTGTATGATTGTGATTGTAAGATTGTGATTGTATGATTGTGATTGTATGATTGTGATTGTATGATTCTACTTGGGTGATTGTGGTTGTATGATTGTGAATATATAATTGTATTTGCGTGATTGTTATTGCCGGATTGCTATTGTATAATGCTGATTGTATGATTGTGATTGTGTGATTGTGATTGTACGATTGTGGTTCTATGATTGCGATTGTATGTCGGTGATTGTATGATTGTGATTGTATGATTGTGATTGTATGATTGTGATTGTATGATCGTGATTGTATGATTGTGATTGTTTGATTGCGATTGTATGATTGTGATTGTATGATTGTGATTGTATGATTGTGATTGTATGATTGTGAATGTATGATTGTGATTGTATGATTGTGAATGTATGATTGTGATTGTATGATTGTGATTGTATAATTGTGATTGTATGATTGTGATTGTATGATTGTGAATGTATGATTGTGATTGTATGATTGTGAATGTATGATTGTGATTGTATGATTGTGATTGTATAATTGTGATTGTATGATTGTGATTGTATGATTGTGATTGTATGATTGTGATTGTATGATTGTGATTGTATGATTGTGATTGTATGATAGTGATTGTAGGATTGTGATTGTATGATTGTGATTGTATGATTGTGATTGTATGATTGTGATTGTATGATTGTGATTGTGTGATTGTGATTGTGTGATTGTGATTAAATGATTGTGATTGTATGATTGTGATTGTATGATTGTGATTGTATGATTGTGATTGTATGATTGTGATTGTAGGATTGTGATTAAATGATTGTGATTGTATGACTGTGATTGTGTGATTGTGATTGCATGATTGTGATTCTATGATTGTGATTGAATGATTGTAAATGTACGATTGTGATTGTATGATTCTACTTGCGTGATTGTGATTGTATGATTCTACTTGCGTGATTGTGATTGTATGATTGTGATTGTATGACTGTTATTATATGATTGTAATTGTATGATGGCGATTGTATGATTGCGATTGTAGGGTTGTGATTGTGAGATTGTGATTGTATGATTGTAATTGTATGATTGTGGATGCATGATTGTGATTGTATGATAGTGATTGTACGATTGTGTTTGTTGTGATTGTGTTGCAATGTTTCTCTATGTATAACTGTGATTGTATGATAGTGATTGTGTGATTGCGATTGTATGATTGTGTTTTTATAATTGTGACTGTATGATTGTGATTGTATGATTGCGATTGTATGATTGCGATTGTATGATTGCGATTGTATGATTGCGATTGTATGATTGCGATTGTATGATTGCGATTGTATGATTGCGATTGTATGATTGCGATTGTGTGATTGCGATTGTGTGATTGCGATTGTGTGATTGCGATTGTGTGATTGCGATTGTGTGATTGCGATTGTGTGATTGCGATTGTGTGATTGCGATTGTGTGATTGCGATTGTGTGATTGCGATTGTGTGATTGCGATTGTGTGATTGCGATTGTGTGATTGCGATTGTGTGATTGCGATTGTGTGATTGCGATTGTGTGATTGCGATTGTGTGATTGCGATTGTGTGATTGCGATTGTGTGATTGCGATTGTGTGATTGTGATTGTATCATTGTGATTGTATCATTGTGATTGTATCATTGTGATTGTATCATTGTGATTGTATCATTGTGATTGTATCATTGTGATTGTATCATTGTGATTGTATCATTGTGATTGTATCATTGTGATTGTATCATTGTGATTGTATCATTGTGATTGTATCATTGTGATTGTATGATTGTGGTTGTTGTGATTGTGTTGCTATGTTTCTCTATGTATGACTGTGATTGTATGATAGTGATTGTGTGATTGTGGTTGTCTGATTGTGATTGTATGATTGCGAATGCAGGATTGTGATTGTGGTTGTATGATTTTGATTGTGTGATTGTGTTCCTATGATTCTCATTGTATAACTGTGATTGTATGATAGTGATTGTGTGATTGTGGTTGTCTGATTCTGATTGTATGATTGCGAATGCAGGATTGTGATTGTGATTGTATGATTGCGATTGTATGATTGTAATTGTATGATTGTGATTGTAAGATTGTGATTGTATGATCGTGATTGTTTGATCGTGATTGTTTGATCGTGATTGTTTGATCGTGATTGTATGATCGTGATTGTATGATCGTGATTGTATGATTGTGATTGTATGATTGTGAATGTATGATTGTGATTGTATGATTGTGATTGTATGATTGTGATTGTATGATTGTGATTGTATGATTGTGATTGTATGATTGTGCTTGTATGATTGTGATTCTATGATTGTGATTGTAGGATTATGATTGTATGATTGCGATTGTCTGATTGCGATTGTGTGATTGTGAATGTATGATTCTGATTGTATGATTGCGATTGTATGATTGCGATTGTATGATTGCGATTGTATGATTGCGATTGTATGATTGCGGTTGTATGATTGTGATTGTATGATTGTGATTGTATGATTGTGATTGTATCTTTGTGATTGTATGGTTGTGATTGTATGATTGTGATTGTACGATTGTGATTGTACGATTGTGATTGTACGATTGTGATTTTATAATTGTGACATTATCATTGTAACTATATGATATTGATTGTGTGAATGTGATTGTGATTGCATGACCGCAATTGTATGATTGTGAATGTATGATTATGATTCCCTGATTGCAATTGTCTGATT
The DNA here is from genome assembly GCF_050947335.1 of Megachile rotundata. Lineage (NCBI taxonomy): Eukaryota > Metazoa > Arthropoda > Insecta > Hymenoptera > Megachilidae > Megachile > Megachile rotundata. The sequence goes on from NC_134994.1 coordinate 645,085, forward strand.
GCGATTGTGTGATTGTGAATGTATGATTCTGACTCTATGATTGTGATTCTATGATTGTGATTGTATGATTGTAATTGTATGAATGTGATTGTAGGATTGTGATTGTTTCATTGTTATTGCGTGATTGCGTTTGTATGATTCTAATTGTATGCATGTGAATGTATAATTCTGATTGTATGTTTGTCATAATATGATTGCGATTGTATGATTGAGATTGTATGATTGTAATTGTATGATTGTGATTGTAAGATTGTGATTGTATGATCGTGATTGTTTGATCGTGATTGTTTGATCGTGATTGTTTGATCGTGATTGTTTGATCGTGATTGTATGATCGTGATTGTATGACTGTGATTGTATGATTGTGATTGTATGATTGTGATTGTATGATTGTGATTGTATGATAGTGATTGTATGATAGTGATTGTACGATTGTGATTGTATGATTGTGATTGCATGATTGTGATTCTATGATTGTCATTGTATGATTGTGGTTTTATGATTGTGATTGTATGATTGTGATTGTAGGATTGTGATTGTATGATTGTGATTGTATGATACTACTTGCGTGATTGTGATTGTATGATTGTGAATATATAATTGTATTTGAGTTACTGTGATTGCCGGATTGCTATTGTATAATTCTGATTGTATGATAGTGATTGTGTGATTTTGATTGTATGATTGTGATTTTATGATTGTGATTGTATGATTGTGATTGTATGATTGTGATTGTATGATTGTGATTGTATGATTGTGATTGTATGATTGTGATTGTATGATTGTGATTGTATGATTTTGATTGTATAATTGTTATTGTGTGATAGTGATTGTGTGATTTTGACTGCATGATCGTGATTCTATGATTGTGATTGTATGATTGTAATTGTACGATTATGATTGTATGATTGTGATTGTATGATTCTACTTGCGTGATTGTGATTGTATGATTGTGAATATATAATTGTATTTGAGTTACTGTGATTGCCGGATTGCTATTGTATAATTCTGATTGTATGATAGTGATTGTGTGATTTTGATTGTACGATTGTGGTTCTATGATTGTGATTGTATGATTATGATTGTATGATTGTGATTGTATGATTGTGATTGTATGATTGTGATTGTATGATTGTGATTGTATGATTGAGATCCTATGATTGTGATTGTAGGATTGTGATTGTATGATTGCGATTGTCTGATTGCGATTGTGTGATTGTGAATGTATGATTGTGATTGTATGATAGTGATTGTACGATTGTGTTTGTTGTGATTGTGTTGCTATGTTTCTCTATGTATAACTGTGATTGTATGATAGTGATTGTGTGATTGTGATTGTATGATTGAGATTGTACGATTGTGGTGGTTGTGATTGTGTTGCTATGTTTCTCTATGTATGACTGTGATTGTATGATAGTGATTGTGTGATTGTGGTTGTCTGATTGTGATTGTATGATTGCGAATGCAGGATTGTGATTGTGATTGTATGATTGCGATTGTATGATTGTGATTGTATGATTGTGATTGTAAGATTGTGATTGTATGATTGTGATTGTATGATTGTGATTGCATGATTGTGATTGTATGATTCTACTTGGGTGATTGTGGTTGTATGATTGTGTATATATAATTGTATTTGCGTGATTGTTATTGCCGGATTGCTATTGTATAATGCTGATTGTATGATAGTGATTGTGTGATTGCGATTGTACGATTGTGGTTCTATGATTGCGATTGTATGTCGGTGATTGTATGATTGTGATTGTATGATTGTGATTGTATGATCGTGATTGTATGATCGTGATTGTTTGATCGTGATTGTATGATTGTGATTGTATGATTGTGATTGTATGATTGTGATTGAATGATTGTGAATGTATGATTGTGATTGTATGATTGTGATTGTATGATTGTGATTGTATGATCGTGATTGTTTGATCGTGATTGTATGATTGTGATTGTATGATTGTGATTGTATGATTGTGATTGTATGATTGTGAATGTATGATTGTGATTGTATGATTGTGATTGTATGATTGTGATTGCATGATCGTAATTGTATGATTGTGAATGTATGATTATGATTGTATGATTGTGATTGTATGATTGTGATTGTATGATTGTGATTGTATTATAGTGGTTGTATGATTGTGATTGTGTGATTGTGATTGCATGATTGTGATTGTATGATTGTCACTGTATGATTGTGGTTTTATGATCGTGATTGTATGATTGCGATTGTTTGATCGTGATTGTATGATTGTGATTGTATGATTGTGATTGTATGATTGTGATTGTTTGATCGTGATTGTATGATTGTGATTGTATGATTGTGATTGTTTGATCGTGATTGTATGATCGTGATTGTATGATTGTGATTGTATGATTGTGATTGTATGATTGTGATTGTATGATTGTGAATGTATGATTGTGATTGTATGATTGTGATTGTATGATTGTGATTGCATGATCGTAATTGTATGATTGCGAATGTATGGTTATGATTGTATGATTGTGATTGTATGATTGTGATTGTATTATTGTGATTGTATTATAGTGGTTGTATGATTGTGATTGTGTGATTGAGATTGCATGATTGTGATTGTATGATTGTCACTGTATGATTGTGGTTTTATGATTGTGATTGTATGATTGGGATTTTAGGATTGTGATTGTATGATTGTGATTGTATGATTGTGATTGTATGATTGTGATTGTATGATTGTGATTGTATGATTGTAATTGTATGAATGTGATTGTACGATGGTGATTGTTTCATTGTTATTGCGTGATTGCGTTTGTATGATTCTAATTGTATGCATGTGAATGTATAATTCTGATTGTATGTTTGTGATAATATGATTGCGATTGTATGATTGAGATTGTATGATTGTGATTGTGTGATTGTGATTGTATGATTGTGATTGTATGATTGTGATTGTATGATTGTGATTGTCTGATTGTGATTGTATGATTGTGATTGTATGATTGTGATTGTATGCTTGTGATTGTATGATTGTGATTGTATGATTGTGAAGATATAATTGTATTTGAGTTACTGTGATTGCCGGATTGCTATTGTATAATTCTGATTGTATGATAGTGATTGTGTGACTTTGATTGTACGATTGTGGTTCTATGATTGTGATTGTATGATTGTGATTGTACGATAGTGATTGTACGATTGTGATTGTATGATTGTGATTGCATGATTGTGATTCTATGATTGTCATTGTATGATTGTGGTTTTATGATTGTGATTGTATGATTGTGATTGTAAGATTGTGATTGTATGATTGTGATTGTATGATTGTGATTGTATGATTGTACTTGGGTGATTGTGGTTGTATGATTGTGAATATATAATTGTATTTGCGTGATTGTTATTGCCGGATTGCTATTGTATAATGCTGATTGTACGATAGTGATTGTGTGATTGTGATTGTACGATTGTGGTTCTATGATTGCGATTGTATGTCGGTGATTGTATGATTGTGATTGTATGATTGTGATTGTATGATCGTGATTGTATGATTGTGATTGTATGATTGTGATTGTTTGATCGTGATTGTATGATCGTGAATGTATGATTGTGATTGTATGATTGTGATTGTATGATTGTGATTGTATGATTGTGATTGTATGATTGTGATTGTATGATTGTGATTGTATGATTGTGCTTGTATGATTGTGATTCTATGATTGTGATTGTAGGATTATGATTGTATGATTGCGATTGTCTGATTGCGATTGTGTGATTGTGAATGTATGATTCTGATTGTATGATTGCGATTGTATGATTGCGATTGTATGATTGCGATTGTATGATTGCGATTGTATGATTGCGGTTGTATGATTGTGATTGTATGATTGTGATTGTATGATTGTGATTGTATCTTTGTGATTGTATGGTTGTGATTGTATGATTGTGATTGTACGATTGTGATTGTACGATTGTGATTGTACGATTGTGATTTTATAATTGTGACATTATCATTGTAACTATATGATATTGATTGTGTGAATGTGATTGTGATTGCATGACCGCAATTGTATGATTGTGAATGTATGATTGCGATTGTATGATTGCGATTGTGTGATTGCGATTGTGTGATTGCGATTGTATCATTGTGATTGTATCATTGTGATTGTATCATTGTGATTGTATCATTGTGATTGTATCATTGTGATTGTATCATTGTGATTGTATCATTGTGATTGTATCATTGTGATTGTATGATTGTGGTTGTTGTGATTGTGTTGCTATGTTTCTCTATGTATGACTGTGATTGTATGATAGTGATTGTGTGATTGTGGTTGTCTGATTGTGATTGTATGATTGCGAATGCAGGATTGTGATTGTGGTTGTATGATTTTGATTGTGTGATTGTGTTCCTATGATTCTCATTGTATAACTGTGATTGTATGATAGTGATTGTGTGATTGTGGTTGTCTGATTCTGATTGTATGATTGCGAATGCAGGATTGTGATTGTGATTGTATGATTGCGATTGTATGATTGTAATTGTATGATTGTGATTGTAAGATTGTGATTGTATGATCGTGATTGTTTGATCGTGATTGTTTGATCGTGATTGTTTGATCGTGATTGTATGATCGTGATTGTATGATCGTGATTGTATGATCGTGATTGTATGATTGTGAATGTATGATTGTGATTGTATGATTGTGATTGTATGATTGTGATTGTATGATTGTGATTGTATGATTGTGATTGTATGATTGTGATTGTATGATTGTGCTTGTATGATTGTGATTCTATGATTGTGATTGTAGGATTATGATTGTATGATTGCGATTGTCTGATTGCGATTGTGTGATTGTGAATGTATGATTCTGATTGTATGATTGCGATTGTATGATTGCGATTGTATGATTGCGATTGTATGATTGCGGTTGTATGATTGTGATTGTATGATTGTGATTGTATGATTGTGATTGTATCTTTGTGATTGTATGGTTGTGATTGTATGATTGTGATTGTACGATTGTGATTGTACGATTGTGATTGTACGATTGTGATTTTATAATTGTGACATTATCATTGTAACTATATGATATTGATTGTGTGAATGTGATTGTGATTGCATGACCGCAATTGTATGATTGTGAATGTATGATTATGATTCCCTGATTGCAATTGTCTGATTGCGATTGTGTGATTGTGAATGTATGATTCTGACTCTATGATTGTGATTCTATGATTGTGATTGTATGATTGTAATTGTATGAATGTGATTGTACGATTGTGATTGTTTCATTGTTATTGCGTGATTGCGTTTGTATGATTCTAATTGTATGCATGTGAATGTATAATTCTGATTATATGTTTGTCATAATATGATTGCGATTGTATGATTGAGATTGTATGATTGTAATTGTATGATTGTGATTGTAAGATTGTGATTGTATGATCGTGATTGTTTGATCGTGATTGTTTGATCGTGATTGTTTGATCGTGATTGTATGATCGTGATTGTATGACTGTGATTGTATGATTGTGATTGTATGATTGTGATTGTATGCTTGTGATTGTATGATTGTGATTGTACGATTGTGATTGTATGATTGTGAATATATAATTGTATTTGAGTTACTGTGATTGCCGGATTGCTATTGTATAATTCTGATTGTATGATAGTGATTGTGTGACTTTGATTGTACGATTGTGGTTCTATGATTGTGATTGTATGATTGTGATTGTACGATAGTGATCGTACGATTGTGATTGTATGATTGTGATTGCATGATTGTGATTCTATGATTGTCATTGTATGATTGTGGTTTTATGATTGTGATTGTATGATTGTGATTGTAAGATTGTGATTGTATGATTGTGATTGTATGATTGTGATTGTATGATTCTACTTGGGTGATTGTGGTTGTATGATTGTGAATATATAATTGTATTTGCGTGATTGTTATTGCCGGATTGCTATTGTATAATGCTGATTGTATGATTGTGATTGTGTGATTGTGATTGTACGATTGTGGTTCTATGATTGCGATTGTATGTCGGTGATTGTATGATTGTGATTGTATGATTGTGATTGTATGATTGTGGATGCATGATTGTGATTGTATGATAGTGATTGTACGATTGTGTTTGTTGTGATTGTGTTGCAATGTTTCTCTATGTATAACTGTGATTGTATGATAGTGATTGTGTGATTGTGATTGTATGATTGTGTTTTTATAATTGTGACTGTATGATTTTAATTGTATGATTGTGATTGTATGATTGCGATTGTATGATTGCGATTGTATGATTGCGATTGTATGATTGCGATTGTATGATTGCGATTGTATGATTGCGATTGTATGATTGCGATTGTATGATTGCGATTGTATGATTGCGATTGTATGATTGCGATTGTATGATTGCGATTGTATGATTGCGATTGTATGATTGCGATTGTATGATTGCGATTGTATGATTGCGATTGTATGATTGCGATTGTATGATTGCGATTGTATGATTGCGATTGTCTGATTGCGATTGTGTGATTGCGATTGTGTGATTGCGATTGTGTGATTGCGATTGTGTGATTGCGATTGTGTGATTGCGATTGTGTGATTGTGATTGTATCATTGTGATTGTATCATTGTGATTGTATCATTGTGATTGTATCATTGTGATTGTATCATTGTGATTGTATCATTGTGATTGTATGATTGTGGTTGTTGTGATTGTGTTGCTATGTTTCTCTATGTATGACTGTGATTGTATGATCGTGATTGTATGATTGTGATTGTATGATTGTGATTGTATGATTGTGAATGTATGATTGTGATTGTATGATTGTGATTGTATGATTGTGATTGTATGATTGTGATTGTATGATTGTGATTGTATGATTGTGCTTGTATGATTGTGATTCTATGATTGTGATTGTAGGATTATGATTGTATGATTGCGATTGTCTGATTGCGATTGTGTGATTGTGAATGTATGATTCTGATTGTATGATTGCGATTGTATGATTGCGATTGTATGATTGCGATTGTATGATTGCGATTGTATGATTGCGGTTGTATGATTGTGATTGTATGATTGTGATTGTATGATTGTGATTGTATGATTGTGATTGTATCTTTGTGATTGTATGGTTGTGATTGTATGATTGTGATTGTACGATTGTGATTGTACAATTGTGATTGTACGATTGTGATTTTATAATTGTGACATTATCATTGTAACTATATGATATTGATTGTGTGAATGTGATTGTGATTGCATGACCGCAATTGTATGATTGTGAATGTATGATTATGATTCCCTGATTGCAATTGTCTGATTGCGATTGTGTGATTGTGAATGTATGATACTGACTCTATGATTGTGATTCTATGATTGTGATTGTATGATTGTAATTGTATGAATGTGATTGTACGATTGTGATTGTTTCATTGTTATTGCGTGATTGCGTTTGTATGATTCTAATTGTATGCATGTGAATGTATAATTCTGATTGTGTGTTTGTGATAATATGATTGCGATTGTATGATTGAGATTGTATGATTGTGATTGTGTGATTGTGATTGTATGATTGTGGTTTTATGATAGTGATTGTACGATTGTGTTTGTATGATTGTGATTGTATGATTGTGATTGTATGATTGTGATTGTATGATTGTGATTGTATGCTTGTGATTGTATGATTGTGATTGTATGATTGTGAATATATAATTGTATTTGAGTTACTGTGATTGCCGGATTGCTATTGTATAATTCTGATTGTATGATAGTGATTGTGTGACTTTGATTGTACGATTGTGGTTCTATGATTGTGATTGTATGATTGTGATTGTACGATAGTGATTGTACGATTGTGATTGTATGATTGTGATTGCATGATTGTGATTCTATGATTGTCATTGTATGATTGTGGTTTTATGATTGTGATTGTATGATTGTGATTGTAAGATTGTGATTGTATGATTGTGATTGTATGATTGTGATTGTATGATTCTACTTGGGTGATTGTGGTTGTATGATTGTGAATATATAATTGTATTTGCGTGATTGTTATTGCCGGATTGCTATTGTATAATGCTGATTGTATGATAGTGATTGTGTGATTGTGATTGTACGATTGTGGTTCCATGATTGCGATTGTATGTCGGTGATTGTATGATTGTGATTGTATGATTGTGATTGTATGATCGTGATTGTATGATTGTGATTGTTTGATTGCGATTGTATGATTGTGATTGTATGATTGTGATTGTATGATTGTGATTGTATGATTGTGAATGTATGATTGTGATTGTATGATTGTGAATGTATGATTGTGATTGTATGATTGTGATTGTATAATTGTGATTGTATGATTGTGATTGTATGATTGTGATTGTATGATTGTGATTGTATGATTATGATTGTATGATTGTGATTGTATGATAGTGATTGTAGGATTGTGATTGTATGATTGTGATTGCATGATTGTGATTCTATGATTGTCATTGTATGATTGTGGTTTTATGATTGTGATTGTATGATTGTGATTGTAGGATTGTGATTGTGTGATTGTGATTGTATGATTGTGATTGTATGATTGTGATTGTATGACTGTTATTATATGATTGTAATTGTATGATTGCGATTGTATGATTGCGATTGTAGGGTTGTGATTGTGAGATTGTGATTGTATGATTGTAATTGTATGATTGTGAATGCATGATTGTGATTGTATGATAGTGATTGTACGATTGTGTTTGTTGTGATTGTGTTGCAATGTTTCTCTATGTATAACTGTGATTGTATGATAGTGATTGTGTGATTGTGATTGTATGATTGTGTCTTTATAATTGTGACTGTATGATTTTAATTGTATGATTGTGATTGTATGATTGTGATTGTATGATTGAGATTGTACGATTGTGGTTGTTGTGATTGTGTTGCTATGTTTCTCTATGTATGACTGTGATTGTATGATAGTGATTTTGTGATTGTGGTTGTCTGATTGTGATTGTATGATTGTGGTTGTATGATTGTGATTGTATGATTGTGATCGTATGATTGTGATTATATGATTGTGATTGTATGACTGTGATTGTATGATTGTGATTGTACGATTATGTTTGTACGATTGTGATTTTATGATTGTGACTGTATGGTTGTAACTGTATGATAGTGATTGTATGAATGTGATTGTGATTGCATGATCGTAATTGTATGATTGTGGATGTATGATTATGACTGTATGATTGCGATTGTCTGATTGCGATTGTGTGATTGTGGTTGTATGATTGTGATTGTATGATTGTGATTGTATGATTGTGATTGTATGATTGTGATTGTATGATTGTGATTGTATGATTGTGATTGTATGATTGTGATTGTATGATTGTGATTGTATGATTGTGATTGTACGATTGTGATTGTACGATTGTGATTGTACGATTGTGATTGTACGATTGTGATTGTATGATTGTGATTGTATGATTGTGATTGTATGATTTTGATTGTATAATTGTTATTGTGTGATAGTGATTGTCTGATTGTGACTGCATGATTGTGATTCTATGATTGTGATTGTATGATTGTAATTGTACGATTATGATTGTATGATTGTGATTGTATGATTCTACTTGCGTGATTGTGATTGTATGATTGTGATTATATAATTGTATTTGAGTTACTGTGATTGCCGGATTGCTATTATATAATTCTGATTGTATGATAGTGATTGTGTGACTTTGATTGTACGATTGTGGTTCTATGATTGTGATTGTATGATTGTGATTGTATGATTATGATTGTATGATTGTGATTGTATGATTGTGATTGTATGATTGTGATTGTATGATTGAGATTCTATGATTGTGATTGTAGGAGTGTGATTGTATGATTGCGATTGTCTGATTGCGATTGTGTTATTGTGAATGTATGATTGTGATTGTATGATTGTGATTCTATGATTGTGATTGTATGATTGTAATTGTATGATTGTGATTGTATGATTGTGATTGTATGATTTCGATTGTACGGTTGTGATTGTGAGATTGTGATTGTATGATTGTAATTGTATGATTGTGATTGCATGATTGTGATTGTATGATAGTGATTGTACGATTGTGTTTGTTGTGATTGTGTTGCTATGTTTCTCTATGTATAACTGTGATTGTACGATAGTGAATGTGTGATTGTGATTGTATGATTGTGTTTTTATAATTGTGACTGTATGATTTTAATTGTATGATTGTGATTGTCTGATTGTGATTGTATGATTGAGATTGTACGATTGTGGCTGTTGTGATTGTGTTGCTATGTTTCTCTATGTATGACTGTGATTGTATGATAGTGATTGTGTGATTGTGGTTGTCTGATTGTGATTGTATGATTGCGAATGCAGGATTGTGATTGTGATTGTATGATTTTGATTATGTGATTGTGTTCCTATGATTCTCATTGTATAACTGTGATTGTATGATAGGGATTGTGTGATTGTGGTTGACTGATTCCGATTGTATGATTGCGAATGCAGGATTGTGATTGTGATTGTATGATTGCGATTGTATGATTGTGATTGTATGATTGTGATTGTAAGATTGTGATTGTATGATTGTGATTGTATGATAGTGATTGTATGATTGTGATTGTATGATTCTACTTGGGTGATTGTGGTTGTATGATTGTGAATATATAATTGTATTTGCGTGATTGTTATTGCCGGATTGCTATTGTATAATGCTGATTGTATGATAGTGATTGTGTGATTGTGATTGTACGATTGTGGTACTATGATTGCGATTGCATGTCGGTGATTGTATGATTGTGATTGTATGATTGTGATTGTATGATTGTGATTGTATGATTGTGATTGTATGATTGTGATTGTATGATTGTGATTGTATGATTGTGATTGTATGATTGTGATTGTATGATTGTGATTGTATGATTGTGATTGTATGATTGTGATTGTATGATTGTGATTGTATGATTGTGATTGTATGATTGTGATTGTATGATTGTGATTGTATGATTGTGATTGTATGATTGTGATTGTATGATTGTGATTGTATGATTGTGATTGTATGATTGTGATTGTATGATTGTGATTGTATGATTGTGATTGTATGATTGTGATTGTATGATTGTGATTGTATGATTGTGATTGTATGATTGTGATTGTATGATTGTGATTGTATGATTGTGATTGTACGATTGTGATTGTTTCATTGTTATTGCGTGATTACGTTTGTATGATTCTAATTGTATGCATGTGAATGTATAATTCTGATTGTATGTTTGTGATAATATGATTGCGATTGTATGATTGAGATTGTATGATTGTGATTGTGTGATTGTGATTGTATGATTGTGGTTTTATGATAGTGATTGTACGATTGTGTTTGTATGATTGAGATTGTATGATTGTGATTGTATGATTGTGATTGTATGATTGTGATTGTATGATTGTGATTGTATGCTTGTGATTGTATGATTGTGATTGTATGATTGTGAATATATAATTGTATTTGAGTTACTGTGATTGCCGGATTGCTATTGTATAATTCTGATTGTATGATAGTGATTGTGTGACTTTGATTGTACGATTGTGGTTCTATGATTGTGATTGTATGATTGTGATTGTACGATAGTGATTGTACGATTGTGATTGTATGATTGTGATTGCATGATTGTGATTGTATGATTGAGATTGTACGATTGTGGTTGTTGTGATTGTGTTGCTATGTTTCTCTATGTATGACTGTGATTGTATGATAGTGATTGTGTGATTGTGGTTGTCTGATTGTGATTGTATGATTGTGGTTGTATGATTGTGATTGTATGATTGTGATCGTATGATTGTGATTATATGATTGTGATTGTATGACTGTGATTGTATGATTGTGATTGTACGATTATGTTTGTACGATTGTGATTTTATGATTGTGACTGTATGGTTGTAACTGTATGATAGTGATTGTATGAATGTGATTGTGATTGCATGATCGTAATTGTATGATTGTGGATGTATGATTATGACTGTATGATTGCGATTGTCTGATTGCGATTGTGTGATTGTGGTTGTATGATTGTGATTGTATGATTGTGATTGTATGATTGTGATTGTATGATTGTGATTGTATGATTGTGATTGTATGATTGTGATTGTATGATTGTGATTGTACGATTGTGATTGTACGATTGTGATTGTACGATTGTGATTGTACGATTGTGATTGTAGGATTGTGATTGCATGATTGTGATTCTATGATTGTCATTGTATGATTGTGGTTTTATGATTGTGATTGTATGATAGTGATTGTTGATTGTGATTGTATGATTCTACTTGGGTGATTGTGGTTGTATGATTGTGAATATATAATTGTATTTGCGTGATTGTTATTGCCGGATTGCTATTGTATAATGCTGATTGTATGATAGTGATTGTTTGATTGTGATTGTACGATTGTGGTTCTATGATTGCGATTGTATGTCGGTGATTGTATGATTGTGATTGTATGATTGTGATTGTATAATTGTGATTGTATGATTGCGATTGTATGATTGTGATTGTATGATTGTGATTGTATGATTGTGATTGTATGATTGTGATTGTACGATAGTGATTGTACGATTGTGATTGTATGATTGTGACTGCATGATTGTGATTCTATGATTGTCATTGTATGATTGTGGTTTTATGATTGTGATTGTATGATTGTGATTGTAAGATTGTGATTGTATGATTGTGACTGTATGATTGTGATTGTATGATTCTACTTGGGTGATTGTGGTTGTATGATTGTGAATATATAATTGTATTTGCGTGATTGTTATTGCCGGATTGCTATTGTATAATGCTGATTGTATGATAGTGATTGTGTGATTGTGATTGTACGATTGTGGTTCTATGATTGCGATTGTATGTCGGTGATTGTATGATTGTGATTGTATGATTGTGATTGTATGATTGTGAATGTATGATTGTGATTGTATGATTGTGATTGTATGATTGTGATTGTATGATTGTGATTGTATAATTGTGATTGTATGATTGTGATTGTATGATTGTGATTGTATGATTGTGATTGTATGATTGTGATTGTATGATTGTGATTGTATGATAGTGATTGTAGGATTGTGATTGTATGATTGTGATTGCATGATTGTGATTCTATGATTGTCATTGTATGATTGTGGTTTTATGATTGTGATTGTATGATTGTGATTGTAGGATTGTGATTGTATGATTGTGACTGTATGATTGTGATTGTATGATTCTACTCGGGTGATTGTGGTTGTATGATTGTGAATATATAATTGTATTTGCGTGATTGTTATTGCCGGATTGCTATTGTGTAATGCTGATTGTATGATTGTGATTGTATGATTGTGATTGTATGATTGTGAATGTATGATTGTGATTGTATGATTGTGGTTGTATGATTGTGATTGTGTGATTGTGATTGTGTGATTGTGATTGTATGATTGTGATTGTATGATTGTGATTGTATGATTGTGCTTGTATGATTGTGATACTATGATTGTGATTGTAGGACTATGATTGTATGATTGCGATTGTCTGATTGCGATTGTGTGATTGTGAATGTATGATTGTGATTGTATGATTGCGATTGTATGATTGTGATTGTATGATTGTGATTGTATGATAGTGATTGTGTGATTGTGATTGTATGATTGTGATTGTATGATTGTAATTGTACGATTATGATTGTATGATTGTGATTGTATGATTCTACTTGCGTGATTGTGATTGTATGATTGTGAATATATAATTGTATTTGAGTTACTGTGATTGCCGGATTGCTATTATATAATTCTGATTGTATGATAGTGATTGTGTGACTTTGATTGTACGATTGTGGTTCTATGATTGTGATTGTATGATTGTGATTGTATGATTATGATTGTATGATTGTGATTGTATGATTGTGATTGTATGATTGTGATTGTATGATTGAGATTCTATGATTGTGATTGTAGGAGTGTGATTGTATGATTGCGATTGTCTGACTGCGATTGTGTGATTGTGAATGTATGATTGTGATTGTATGATTGTGATTCTATGATTATGATTGTATGATTGTAATTGTATGATTGTGATTGTATGATTGTGATTGTATGATTGCGATTGTACGGTTGTGATTGTGAGATTGTGATTGTATGATTGTAATTGTATGATTGTGATTGCATGATTGTGATTGTATGATAGTGATTGTACGATTGTGTTTGTTGTGATTGTGTTGCTATGTTTCTCTATGTATAAATGTGATTGTACGATAGTGAATGTGTGATTGTGATTGTATGATTGTGTTTTTATAATTGTGACTGTATGATTTTAATTGTATGATTGTGATTGTCTGATTGTGATTGTATGATTGAGATTGTACGATTGTGGCTGTTGTGATTGTGTTGCTATGTTTCTCTATGTATGACTGTGTTTGTATGATAGTGATTGTGTGATTGTGGTTGTCTGATTGTGATTGTATGATTGCGAATGCAGGATTGTGATTGTGATTGTATGGTTTTGATTGTATGATTGTGATTGTATGATTGTGATTGTATGATTGTGATTGTATGATTGTGATTGTATGATTGTGATTGTATGATTGTGATTGTATGATTGTGATTGTATGATTGTGATTGTATGATTGTGATTGTATGATTGTGATTGTATGATTGTGATTGTATGATTGTGATTGTATGATTGTGATTGTATGATTGTGATTGTATGATTGTGATTGTATGATTGTGATTGTATGATTCTACTTGGGTGATTGTGGTTGTATGATTGTGAATATATAATTGTATTTGCGTGATTGTTATTGCCGGATAGCTATTGTATAATGCTGATTGTATGATAGTGATTGTGTGATTGTGATTGTACGATTGTGGTTCTATGATTGCGATTGTATGTCGGTGATTGTATGATTGTGATTGTATGATTGTGATTGTAAGATTGTGATTGTATGATTGTGATTGTATGATTGTGATTGTATGATTCTACTTGGGTGATTGTGGTTGTATGACTGTGAATATATAATTGTATTTGCGTGATTGTTATTGCCGGATTGCTATTGTATAATGCTGATTGTATGATAGTGATTGTGTGATTGTGATTGTACGATTGTGGTTCTATGATTGCGATTGTATGTCGGTGATTGTATGATTGTGATTGTATGATTGTGATTGTATGATCGTGATTGTATGATTGTGATTGTTTGATTGTGATTGTATGATTGTGATTGTATGATTGTGATTGTATGATTGTGATTGTATGATTGTGAATGTATGATTGTGATTGTATGATTGTGATTGTATGATTGTGATTGTATGATTGTGATTGTATAATTGTGATTGTATGATTGTGATTGTATGATTGTGATTGTATGATTGTGATTGTATGATTGTGATTGTATGATTGTGATTGTGTGATTGTGATTGTATGATTGTGATTGTATGATTGTGATTGTATGATTGTGATTGTATGATTGTGCTTGTATGATTGTGATTCTATGATTGTGATTGTAGGATTATGATTGTATGATTGCGATTGTCTGATTGCGATTGTGTGATTGTGAATATATGATTGTGATTGTATGATTGCGATTGTATGATTGTGATTGTATGATTGTGATTGTATGATTGTGATTGTATGATTGTGATTGTATGATTGTGATTGTATGATTGTGATTGTATCTTTGTGATTGTAAGATTGTGATTGTATGATTGTGATTGTACGATTGTGATTGTACGATTGTGATTGTACGATTGTGATCTTATAATTGTGACATTATCATTGTAAATGTATGATATTGATTGTGTGAATGTGATTGTGATTGCATGATCGCAATTGTATGATTGTGAATGTATGATTATGATGCTCTGATTGCAATTGTCTGATTGCGATTGTGTGATTGTGAATGTGTGATTCTGACTCTATGATTGTGATTCTATGATTGTGATTGTATGATTGTAATTGTATGAATGTGATTGTATGATTGTGATTGTTTGATTGTTATTGTGTGATTGCGTTTGTATGATTCTAATTGTATGCATGTGAATGTATAATTCTGATTGTATGTTTGAGATAATATGATTGCGATCGTATGATTGAGATTGTATGATTGTGATTGTGTGATTGTGATTGTATGATTGTGATTGTATGATTGTGATTGTATGACTGTTATTATATGATTGTAATTGTATGATTGCGATTGTATGATTGCGATTGCAGGGTTGTGATTGTGAGATTGTGATTGTATGATTGTAATTGTATGATTGTGAATGCATGATTGTGATTGTATGATAGTGATTGTACGATTGTGTTTGTTGTGATTGTGTTGCAATGTTTCTCTATGTATAACTGTGATTGTATGATAGTGATTTTGTGATTGTGATTGTATGATTGTGATTGTACGATTGAGATTCTATGATTGTGATTGTAGGAGTGTGATTGTATGATTGCGATTGTCTGATTGCGATTGTGTGATTGTGAATGTATGATTGTGATTGTATGATTGTGATTCTATGATTGTGATTGTATGATTGTGATTGTATGATTGCGATTGTACGGTTGTGATTGTGAGATTGTGATTGTATGATTGTAATTGTATGATTGTGATTGCATGATTGTGATTGTATGATAGTGATTGTACGATTGTGTTTGTTGTGATTGTGTTGCTATGTTTCTCTATGTATAAATGTGATTGTACGATAGTGAATGTGTGATTGTGATTGTATGATTGTGTTTTTATAATTGTGACTGTATGATTTTAATTGTATGATTGTGATTGTCTGATTGTGATTGTATGATTGAGATTGTACGATTGTGGCTGTTGTGATTGTGTTGCTATGTTTCTCTATGTATGACTGTGTTTGTATGATAGTGATTGTGTGATTGTGGTTGTCTGATTGTGATTGTATGATTGCGAATGCAGGATTGTGATTGTGATTGTATGGGTTTGATTGTATGATTGTGATTGTATGATTGTGATTGTATGATTGTGATTGTATGATTGTGATTGTATGATTGTGATTGTATGATTGTGATTGTATGATTGTGATTGTATGATTGTGATTGTATGATTGTGATTGTATGATTGTGATTGTATGATTGTGATTGTATGATTGTGATTGTATGATTGTGATTGTATGATTCTACTTGGGTGATTGTGGTTGTATGATTGTGAATATATAATTGTATTTGCGTGATTGTTATTGCCGGATAGCTATTGTATAATGCTGATTGTATGATAGTGATTGTGTGATTGTGATTGTACGATTGTGGTTCTATGATTGCGATTGTATGTCGGTGATTGTATGATTGTGATTGTATGATTGTGATTGTAAGATTGTGATTGTATGATTGTGATTGTATGATTGTGATTGTATGATTCTACTTGGGTGATTGTGGTTGTATGATTGTGAATATATAATTGTATTTGCGTGATTGTTATTGCCGGATTGCTATTGTATAATGCTGATTGTATGATAGTGATTGTGTGATTGTGATTGTACGATTGTGGTTCTATGATTGCGATTGTATGTCGGTGATTGTATGATTGTGATTGTATGATTGTGATTGTATGATCGTGATTGTATGATTGTGATTGTTTGATTGTGATTGTATGATTGTGATTGTATGATTGTGATTGTATGATTGTGATTGTATGATTGTGAATGTATGATTGTGATTGTATGATTGTGATTGTATGATTGTGATTGTATGATTGAGATTCTATGATTGTGATTGTAGGAGTGTGATTGTATGATTGCGATTGTCTGATTGCGATTGTGTTATTGTGAATGTATGATTGTGATTGTATGATTGTGATTCTATGATTGTGATTGTATGATTGTAATTGTATGATTGTGATTGTATGATTGTGATTGTATGATTTCGATTGTACGGTTGTGATTGTGAGATTGTGATTGTATGATTGTAATTGTATGATTGTGATTGCATGATTGTGATTGTATGATAGTGATTGTACGATTGTGTTTGTTGTGATTGTGTTGCTATGTTTCTCTATGTATAACTGTGATTGTACGATAGTGAATGTGTGATTGTGATTGTATGATTGTGTTTTTATAATTGTGACTGTATGATTTTAATTGTATGATTGTGATTGTCTGATTGTGATTGTATGATTGAGATTGTACGATTGTGGCTGTTGTGATTGTGTTGCTATGTTTCTCTATGTATGACTGTGATTGTATGATAGTGATTGTGTGATTGTGGCTGTCTGATTGTGATTGTATGATTGCGAATGCAGGATTGTGATTGTGATTGTATGATTTTGATTATGTGATTGTGTTCCTATGATTCTCATTGTATAACTGTGATTGTATGATAGGGATTGTGTGATTGTGGTTGACTGATTCCGATTGTATGATTGCGAATGCAGGATTGTGATTGTGATTGTATGATTGCGATTGTATGATTGTGATTGTATGATTGTGATTGTAAGATTGTGATTGTATGATTGTGATTGTATGATAGTGATTGTATGATTGTGATTGTATGATTCTACTTGGGTGATTGTGGTTGTATGATTGTGAATATATAATTGTATTTGCGTGATTGTTATTGCCGGATTGCTATTGTATAATGCTGATTGTATGATAGTGATTGTGTGATTGTGATTGTACGATTGTGGTACTATGATTGCGATTGCATGTCGGTGATTGTATGATTGTGATTGTATGATTGTGATTGTATGATTGTGATTGTATGATTGTGATTGTATGATTGTGATTGTATGATTGTGATTGTATGATTGTGATTGTATGATTGTGATTGTATGATTGTGATTGTATGATTGTGATTGTATGATTGTGATTGTATGATTGTGATTGTATGATTGTGATTGTATGATTGTGATTGTATGATTGTGATTGTATGATTGTGATTGTATGATTGTGATTGTATGATTGTGATTGTATGATTGTGATTGTATGATTGTGATTGTATGATTGTGATTGTATGATTGTGATTGTATGATTGTGATTGTATGATTGTGATTGTATGATTGTGATTGTACGATTGTGATTGTTTCATTGTTATTGCGTGATTACGTTTGTATGATTCTAATTGTATGCATGTGAATGTATAATTCTGATTGTATGTTTGTGATAATATGATTGCGATTGTATGATTGAGATTGTATGATTGTGATTGTGTGATTGTGATTGTATGATTGTGGTTTTATGATAGTGATTGTACGATTGTGTTTGTATGATTGAGATTGTATGATTGTGATTGTATGATTGTGATTGTATGATTGTGATTGTATGATTGTGATTGTATGCTTGTGATTGTATGATTGTGATTGTATGATTGTGAATATATAATTGTATTTGAGTTACTGTGATTGCCGGATTGCTATTGTATAATTCTGATTGTATGATAGTGATTGTGTGACTTTGATTGTACGATTGTGGTTCTATGATTGTGATTGTATGATTGTGATTGTACGATAGTGATTGTACGATTGTGATTGTATGATTGTGATTGCATGATTGTGATTGTATGATTGAGATTGTACGATTGTGGTTGTTGTGATTGTGTTGCTATGTTTCTCTATGTATGACTGTGATTGTATGATAGTGATTGTGTGATTGTGGTTGTCTGATTGTGATTGTATGATTGTGGTTGTATGATTGTGATTGTATGATTGTGATCGTATGATTGTGATTATATGATTGTGATTGTATGACTGTGATTGTATGATTGTGATTGTACGATTATGTTTGTACGATTGTGATTTTATGATTGTGACTGTATGGTTGTAACTGTATGATAGTGATTGTATGAATGTGATTGTGATTGCATGATCGTAATTGTATGATTGTGGATGTATGATTATGACTGTATGATTGCGATTGTCTGATTGCGATTGTGTGATTGTGGTTGTATGATTGTGATTGTATGATTGTGATTGTATGATTGTGATTGTATGATTGTGATTGTATGATTGTGATTGTATGATTGTGATTGTATGATTGTGATTGTACGATTGTGATTGTACGATTGTGATTGTACGATTGTGATTGTACGATTGTGATTGTAGGATTGTGATTGCATGATTGTGATTCTATGATTGTCATTGTATGATTGTGGTTTTATGATTGTGATTGTATGATAGTGATTGTTGATTGTGATTGTATGATTCTACTTGGGTGATTGTGGTTGTATGATTGTGAATATATAATTGTATTTGCGTGATTGTTATTGCCGGATTGCTATTGTATAATGCTGATTGTATGATAGTGATTGTTTGATTGTGATTGTACGATTGTGGTTCTATGATTGCGATTGTATGTCGGTGATTGTATGATTGTGATTGTATGATTGTGATTGTATAATTGTGATTGTATGATTGCGATTGTATGATTGTGATTGTATGATTGTGATTGTATGATTGTGATTGTATGATTGTGATTGTATGATTGTGATTGTATGATTGTGATTGTATCATTGTGATTGTATGATTGTGATTGTATGATTGTGATTGTACGATAGTGATTGTACGATTGTGATTGTATGATTGTGACTGCATGATTGTGATTCTATGATTGTCATTGTATGATTGTGGTTTTATGATTGTGATTGTATGATTGTGATTGTAAGATTGTGATTGTATGATTGTGACTGTATGATTGTGATTGTATGATTCTACTTGGGTGATTGTGGTTGTATGATTGTGAATATATAATTGTATTTGCGTGATTGTTATTGCCGGATTGCTATTGTATAATGCTGATTGTATGATAGTGATTGTGTGATTGTGATTGTACGATTGTGGTTCTATGATTGCGATTGTATGTCGGTGATTGTATGATTGTGATTGTATGATTGTGATTGTATGATTGTGAATGTATGATTGTGATTGTATGATTGTGATTGTATGATTGTGATTGTATGATTGTGATTGTATAATTGTGATTGTATGATTGTGATTGTATGATTGTGATTGTATGATTGTGATTGTATGATTGTGATTGTATGATTGTGATTGTATGATTGTGATTGTATGATAGTGATTGTAGGATTGTGATTGTATGATTGTGATTGCATGATTGTGATTCTATGATTGTCATTGTATGATTGTGGTTTTATGATTGTGATTGTATGATTGTGATTGTAGGATTGTGATTGTATGATTGTGACTGTATGATTGTGATTGTATGATTCTACTCGGGTGATTGTGGTTGTATGATTGTGAATATATAATTGTATTTGCGTGATTGTTATTGCCGGATTGCTATTGTGTAATGCTGATTGTATGATTGTGATTGTATGATTGTGATTGTATGATTGTGAATGTATGATTGTGATTGTATGATTGTGGTTGTATGATTGTGATTGTGTGATTGTGATTGTGTGATTGTGATTGTATGATTGTGATTGTATGATTGTGATTGTATGATTGTGCTTGTATGATTGTGATACTATGATTGTGATTGTAGGACTATGATTGTATGATTGCGATTGTCTGATTGCGATTGTGTGATTGTGAATGTATGATTGTGATTGTATGATTGCGATTGTATGATTGTGATTGTATGATTGTGATTGTATGATAGTGATTGTGTGATTGTGATTGTATGATTGTGATTGTATGATTGTAATTGTACGATTATGATTGTATGATTGTGATTGTATGATTCTACTTGCGTGATTGTGATTGTATGATTGTGAATATATAATTGTATTTGAGTTACTGTGATTGCCGGATTGCTATTATATAATTCTGATTGTATGATAGTGATTGTGTGACTTTGATTGTACGATTGTGGTTCTATGATTGTGATTGTATGATTGTGATTGTATGATTATGATTGTATGATTGTGATTGTATGATTGTGATTGTATGATTGTGATTGTATGATTGAGATTCTATGATTGTGATTGTAGGAGTGTGATTGTATGATTGCGATTGTCTGACTGCGATTGTGTGATTGTGAATGTATGATTGTGATTGTATGATTGTGATTCTATGATTATGATTGTATGATTGTAATTGTATGATTGTGATTGTATGATTGTGATTGTATGATTGCGATTGTACGGTTGTGATTGTGAGATTGTGAATGTATGATTGTGATTGTATGATTGTGATTCTATGATTGTGATTGTATGATTGTGATTGTATGATTGCGATTGTACGGTTGTGATTGTGAGATTGTGATTGTATGATTGTAATTGTATGATTGTGATTGCATGATTGTGATTGTATGATAGTGATTGTACGATTGTGTTTGTTGTGATTGTGTTGCTATGTTTCTCTATGTATAAATGTGATTGTACGATAGTGAATGTGTGATTGTGATTGTATGATTGTGTTTTTATAATTGTGACTGTATGATTTTAATTGTATGATTGTGATTGTCTGATTGTGATTGTATGATTGAGATTGTACGATTGTGGCTGTTGTGATTGTGTTGCTATGTTTCTCTATGTATGACTGTGTTTGTATGATAGTGATTGTGTGATTGTGGTTGTCTGATTGTGATTGTATGATTGCGAATGCAGGATTGTGATTGTGATTGTATGGTTTTGATTGTATGATTGTGATTGTATGATTGTGATTGTATGATTGTGATTGTATGATTGTGATTGTATGATTGTGATTGTATGATTGTGATTGTATGATTGTGATTGTATGATTGTGATTGTATGATTGTGATTGTATGATTGTGATTGTATGATTGTGATTGTATGATTGTGATTGTATGATTGTGATTGTATGATTCTACTTGGGTGATTGTGGTTGTATGATTGTGAATATATAATTGTATTTGCGTGATTGTTATTGCCGGATAGCTATTGTATAATGCTGATTGTATGATAGTGATTGTGTGATTGTGATTGTACGATTGTGGTTCTATGATTGCGATTGTATGTCGGTGATTGTATGATTGTGATTGTATGATTGTGATTGTAAGATTGTGATTGTATGATTGTGATTGTATGATTGTGATTGTATGATTCTACTTGGGTGATTGTGGTTGTATGATTGTGAATATATAATTGTATTTGCGTGATTGTTATTGCCGGATTGCTATTGTATAATGCTGATTGTATGATAGTGATTGTGTGATTGTGATTGTACGATTGTGGTTCTATGATTGCGATTGTATGTCGGTGATTGTATGATTGTGATTGTATGATTGTGATTGTATGATCGTGATTGTATGATTGTGATTGTTTGATTGTGATTGTATGATTGTGATTGTATGATTGTGATTGTATGATTGTGATTGTATGATTGTGAATGTATGATTGTGATTGTATGATTGTGATTGTATGATTGTGATTGTATGATTGTGATTGTATAATTGTGATTGTATGATTGTGATTGTATGATTGTGATTGTATGATTGTGATTGTATGATTGTGATTGTATGATTGTGATTGTGTGATTGTGATTGTATGATTGTGATTGTATGATTGTGATTGTATGATTGTGATTGTATGATTGTGCTTGTATGATTGTGATTCTATGATTGTGATTGTAGGATTATGATTGTATGATTGCGATTGTCTGATTGCGATTGTGTGATTGTGAATATATGATTGTGATTGTATGATTGCGATTGTATGATTGTGATTGTATGATTGTGATTGTATGATTGTGATTGTATGATTATGATTGTATGATTGTGATTGTATGATTGTGATTGTATGATAGTGATTGTACGATTGTGTTTGTTGTGATTGTGTTGCAATGTTTCTCTATGTATAACTGTGATTGTATGATAGTGATTTTGTGATTGTGATTGTATGATTGTGATTGTACGATTGAGATTCTATGATTGTGATTGTAGGAGTGTGATTGTATGATTGCGATTGTCTGATTGCGATTGTGTGATTGTGAATGTATGATTGTGATTGTATGATTGTGATTCTATGATTGTGATTGTATGATTGTGATTGTATGATTGCGATTGTACGGTTGTGATTGTGAGATTGTGATTGTATGATTGTAATTGTATGATTGTGATTGCATGATTGTGATTGTATGATAGTGATTGTACGATTGTGTTTGTTGTGATTGTGTTGCTATGTTTCTCTATGTATAAATGTGATTGTACGATAGTGAATGTGTGATTGTGATTGTATGATTGTGTTTTTATAATTGTGACTGTATGATTTTAATTGTATGATTGTGATTGTCTGATTGTGATTGTATGATTGAGATTGTACGATTGTGGCTGTTGTGATTGTGTTGCTATGTTTCTCTATGTATGACTGTGTTTGTATGATAGTGATTGTGTGATTGTGGTTGTCTGATTGTGATTGTATGATTGCGAATGCAGGATTGTGATTGTGATTGTATGGTTTTGATTGTATGATTGTGATTGTATGATTGTGATTGTATGATTGTGATTGTATGATTGTGATTGTATGATTGTGATTGTATGATTGTGATTGTATGATTGTGATTGTATGATTGTGATTGTATGATTGTGATTGTATGATTGTGATTGTATGATTGTGATTGTATGATTGTGATTGTATGATTGTGATTGTATGATTCTACTTGGGTGATTGTGGTTGTATGATTGTGAATATATAATTGTATTTGCGTGATTGTTATTGCCGGATAGCTATTGTATAATGCTGATTGTATGATAGTGATTGTGTGATTGTGATTGTACGATTGTGGTTCTATGATTGCGATTGTATGTCGGTGATTGTATGATTGTGATTGTATGATTGTGATTGTAAGATTGTGATTGTATGATTGTGATTGTATGATTGTGATTGTATGATTCTACTTGGGTGATTGTGGTTGTATGATTGTGAATATATAATTGTATTTGCGTGATTGTTATTGCCGGATTGCTATTGTATAATGCTGATTGTATGATAGTGATTGTGTGATTGTGATTGTACGATTGTGGTTCTATGATTGCGATTGTATGTCGGTGATTGTATGATTGTGATTGTATGATTGTGATTGTATGATCGTGATTGTATGATTGTGATTGTTTGATTGTGATTGTATGATTGTGATTGTATGATTGTGATTGTATGATTGTGATTGTATGATTGTGAATGTATGATTGTGATTGTATGATTGTGATTGTATGATTGTGATTGTATGATTGTGATTGTATAATTGTGATTGTATGATTGTGATTGTATGATTGTGATTGTATGATTGTGATTGTATGATTGTGATTGTATGATTGTGATTGTGTGATTGTGATTGTATGATTGTGATTGTATGATTGTGATTGTATGATTGTGATTGTATGATTGTGCTTGTATGATTGTGATTCTATGATTGTGATTGTAGGATTATGATTGTATGATTGCGATTGTCTGATTGCGATTGTGTGATTGTGAATATATGATTGTGATTGTATGATTGCGATTGTATGATTGTGATTGTATGATTGTGATTGTATGATTGTGATTGTATGATTATGATTGTATGATTGTGATTGTATGATTGTGATTGTATCTTTGTGATTGTAAGATTGTGATTGTATGATTGTGATTGTACGATTGTGATTGTACGATTGTGATTGTACGATTGTGATCTTATAATTGTGACATTATCATTGTAAATGTATGATATTGATTGTGTGAATGTGATTGTGATTGCATGATCGCAATTGTATGATTGTGAATGTATGATTATGATGCTCTGATTGCAATTGTCTGATTGCGATTGTGTGATTGTGAATGTGTGATTCTGACTCTATGATTGTGATTCTATGATTGTGATTGTATGATTGTAATTGTATGAATGTGATTGTATGATTGTGATTGTTTGATTGTTATTGTGTGATTGCGTTTGTATGCTTCTAATTGTATGCATGTGAATGTATAATTCTGATTGTATGTTTGAGATAATATGATTGCGATCGTATGATTGAGATTGTATGATTGTGATTGTGTGATTGTGATTGTATGATTGTGATTGTATGATTGTGATTGTATGACTGTTATTATATGATTGTAATTGTATGATTGCGATTGTATGATTGCGATTGCAGGGTTGTGATTGTGAGATTGTGATTGTATGATTGTAATTGTATGATTGTGAATGCATGATTGTGATTGTATGATAGTGATTGTACGATTGTGTTTGTTGTGATTGTGTTGCAATGTTTCTCTATGTATAACTGTGATTGTATGATAGTGATTTTGTGATTGTGATTGTATGATTGTGATTGTACGATTGAGATTCTATGATTGTGATTGTAGGAGTGTGATTGTATGATTGCGATTGTCTGATTGCGATTGTGTGATTGTGAATGTATGATTGTGATTGTATGATTGTGATTCTATGATTGTGATTGTATGATTGTAATTGTATGATTGTGATTGTATGATTGTGATTGTATGATTTCGATTGTACGGTTGTGATTGTGAGGTTGTGATTGTATGATTGTAATTGTATGATTGTGATTGCATGATTGTGATTGTATGATAGTGATTGTACGGTTGTGTTTGTTGTGATTGTGTTGCTATGTTTCTCTATGTATAACTGTGATTGTACGATAGTGAATGTGTGATTGTGATTGTATGATTGTGTTTTTATAATTGTGACTGTATGATTTTAATTGTATGATTGTGATTGTCTGATTGTGATTGTATGATTGAGATTGTACGATTGTGGTTGTTGTGATTGTGTTGCTATGTTTCTCTATGTATGACTGTGATTGTATGATAGTGATTGTGTGATTGTGGTTGTCTGATTGTGATTGTATGATTGCGAGTGCAGGATTGTGATTGTGATTGTATGATTTTGATTATGTGATTGTGTTCCTATGATTCTCATTGTATAACTGTGATTGTATGATAGGGATTGTGTGATTGTGGTTGACTGATTCTGATTGTATGATTGCGAATGCAGGATTGTGATTGTGATTGTATGATTGCGATTGTATGATTGTGATTGTATGATTGTGATTGTAAGATTGTGATTGTATGATTGTGATTGTATGATAGTGATTGTATGATTGTGATTGTATGATTCTACTTGGGTGATTGTGGTTGTATGATTGTGAATATATAATTGTATTTGCGTGATTGTTATTGCCGGATTGCTATTGTATAATGCTGATTGTATGATAGTGATTGTGTGATTGTGATTGTACGATTGTGGTACTATGATTGCGATTGCATGTCGGTGATTGTATGATTGTGATTGTATGATTGTGATTGTATGATTGTGATTGTATGATTGTGATTGTATGATTGTGATTGTATGATTGTGATTGTATGATTGTGATTGTATGATTGTGATTGTATGATTGTGATTGTATGATTGTGATTGTATGATTGTGATTGTATGATTGTGATTGTATGATTGTGATTGTATGATTGTGATTGTATGATTGTGATTGTACGATAGTGATTGTACGATTGTGATTGTATGATTGTGATTGCATGATTGTGATTGTATGATTGAGATTGTACGATTGTGGTTGTTGTGATTGTGTTGCTATGTTTCTCTATGTATGACTGTGATTGTATGATAGTGATTGTGTGATTGTGGTTGTCTGATTGTGATTGTATGATTGTGGTTGTATGATTGTGATTGTATGATTGTGATCGTATGATTGTGATTATATGATTGTGATTGTATGACTGTGATTGTATGATTGTGATTGTACGATTATGTTTGTACGATTGTGATTTTATGATTGTGACTGTATGGTTGTAACTGTATGATAGTGATTGTATGAATGTGATTGTGATTGCATGATCGTAATTGTATGATTGTGGATGTATGATTATGACTGTATGATTGCGATTGTCTGATTGCGATTGTGTGATTGTGGTTGTATGATTGTGATTGTATGATTGTGATTGTATGATTGTGATTGTATGATTGTGATTGTATGATTGTGATTGTATGATTGTGATTGTATGATTGTGATTGTACGATTGTGATTGTACGATTGTGATTGTACGATTGTGATTGTACGATTGTGATTGTAGGATTGTGATTGCATGATTGTGATTCTATGATTGTCATTGTATGATTGTGGTTTTATGATTGTGATTGTATGATAGTGATTGTTGATTGTGATTGTATGATTCTACTTGGGTGATTGTGGTTGTATGATTGTGAATATATAATTGTATTTGCGTGATTGTTATTGCCGGATTGCTATTGTATAATGCTGATTGTATGATAGTGATTGTTTGATTGTGATTGTACGATTGTGGTTCTATGATTGCGATTGTATGTCGGTGATTGTATGATTGTGATTGTATGATTGTGATTGTATAATTGTGATTGTATGATTGTGATTGTATGATTGTGATTGTATGATTGTGATTGTATGATTGTGATTGTATGATTGTGATTGTATGATTGTGATTGTATGATTGTGATTGTATCATTGTGATTGTATGATTGTGATTGTATGATTGTGATTGTACGATAGTGATTGTACGATTGTGATTGTATGATTGTGACTGCATGATTGTGATTCTATGATTGTCATTGTATGATTGTGGTTTTATGATTGTGATTGTATGATTGTGATTGTAAGATTGTGATTGTATGATTGTGACTGTATGATTGTGATTGTATGATTCTACTTGGGTGATTGTGGTTGTATGATTGTGAATATATAATTGTATTTGCGTGATTGTTATTGCCGGATTGCTATTGTATAATGCTGATTGTATGATAGTGATTGTGTGATTGTGATTGTACGATTGTGGTTCTATGATTGCGATTGTATGTCGGTGATTGTATGATTGTGATTGTATGATTGTGATTGTATGATTGTGAACGTATGATTGTGATTGTATGATTGTGATTGTATGATTGTGATTGTATGATTGTGATTGTATAATTGTGATTGTATGATTGTGATTGTATGATTGTGATTGTATGATTGTGATTGTATGATTGTGATTGTATGATTGTGATTGTATGATAGTGATTGTAGGATTGTGATTGTATGATTGTGATTGCATGATTGTGATTCTATGATTGTCATTGTATGATTGTGGTTTTATGATTGTGATTGTATGATTGTGATTGTAGGATTGTGATTGTATGATTGTGACTGTATGATTGTGATTGTATGATTCTACTCGGGTGATTGTGGTTGTATGATTGTGAATATATAATTGTATTTGCGTGATTGTTATTGCCGGATTGCTATTGTGTAATGCTGATTGTATGATTGTGATTGTATGATTGTGATTGTATGATTGTGAATGTATGATTGTGATTGTATGATTGTGGTTGTATGATTGTGATTGTGTGATTGTGATTGTGTGATTGTGATTGTATGATTGCGAATGCAGGATTGTGATTGTGATTGTATGGTTTTGATTGTATGATTGTGATTGTATGATTGTGATTGTATGATTGTGATTGTATGATTGTGATTGTATGATTGTGATTGTATGATTGTGATTGTATGATTGTGATTGTATGATTGTGATTGTATGATTGTGATTGTATGATTGTGATTGTATGATTGTGATTGTATGATTGTGATTGTATGATTGTGATTGTATGATTGTGATTGTATGATTGTGATTGTATGATTGTGATTGTATGATTCTACTTGGGTGATTGTGGTTGTATGATTGTGAATATATAATTGTATTTGCGTGATTGTTATTGCCGGATAGCTATTGTATAATGCTGATTGTATGATAGTGATTGTGTGATTGTGATTGTACGATTGTGGTTCTATGATTGCGATTGTATGTCGGTGATTGTATGATTGTGATTGTATGATTGTGATTGTAAGATTGTGATTGTATGATTGTGATTGTATGATTGTGATTGTATGATTCTACTTGGGTGATTGTGGTTGTATGATTGTGAATATATAATTGTATTTGCGTGATTGTTATTGCCGGATTGCTATTGTATAATGCTGATTGTATGATAGTGATTGTGTGATTGTGATTGTACGATTGTGGTTCTATGATTGCGATTGTATGTCGGTGATTGTATGATTGTGATTGTATGATTGTGATTGTATGATCGTGATTGTATGATCGTGATTGTTTGATTGTGATTGTATGATTGTGATTGTATGATTGTGATTGTATGATTGTGATTGTATGATTGTGAATGTATGATTGTGATTGTATGATTGTGATTGTATGATTGTGATTGTATGATTGTGATTGTATAATTGTGATTGTATGATTGTGATTGTATGATTGTGATTGTATGATTGTGATTGTATGATTGTGATTGTATGATTGTGATTGTGTGATTGTGATTGTATGATTGTGATTGTATGATTGTGATTGTATGATTCTGATTGTATGATTGTGCTTGTATGATTGTGATTCTATGATTGTGATTGTAGGATTATGATTGTATGATTGCGATTGTCTGATTGCGATTGTGTGATTGTGAATATATGATTGTGATTGTATGATTGCGATTGTATGATTGTGATTGTATGATTGTGATTGTATGATTGTGATTGTATGATTGTGATTGTATGATTGTGATTGTATGATTGTGATTGTATCTTTGTGATTGTAAGATTGTGATTGTATGATTGTGATTGTACGATTGTGATTGTACGATTGTGATTGTACGATTGTGATCTTATAATTGTGACATTATCATTGTAAATGTATGATATTGATTGTGTGAATGTGATTGTGATTGCATGATCGCAATTGTATGATTGTGAATGTATGATTATGATGCTCTGATTGCAATTGTCTGATTGCGATTGTGTGATTGTGAATGTGTGATTCTGACTCTATGATTGTGATTCTATGATTGTGATTGTATGATTGTAATTGTATGAATGTGATTGTATGATTGTGATTGTTTGATTGTTATTGTGTGATTGCGTTTGTATGATTCTAATTGTATGCATGTGAATGTATAATTCTGATTGTATGTTTGAGATAATATGATTGCGATCGTATGATTGAGATTGTATGATTGTGATTGTGTGATTGTGATTGTATGATTGTGATTGTATGATTGTGATTGTATGACTGTTATTATATGATTGTAATTGTATGATTGCGATTGTATGATTGCGATTGCAGGGTTGTGATTGTGAGATTGTGATTGTATGATTGTAATTGTATGATTGTGAATGCATGATTGTGATTGTATGATAGTGATTGTACGATTGTGTTTGTTGTGATTGTGTTGCAATGTTTCTCTATGTATAACTGTGATTGTATGATAGTGATTTTGTGATTGTGATTGTATGATTGTGTTTTTATAATTGTGACTGTATGATTTTAATTGTATGTTTGTGATTGTATGATTGTGATTGTATGACTGAGATTGTACGATTGTGGTTGTTGTGATTGTGTTGCTATGTTTCTCTATGTATGACTGTGATTGTATGATAGTGATTGTGTGATTGTGGTTGTCTGATTGTGATTGTATGATTTTGGTTGTATGATTGTGATTGTATGATTGTGATCGTATGATTGTGATTATACGATTGTGATTGTATGACTGTGATTGTATGATTGTGATTGTACGATTATGTTTGTACGATTGTGATTTCATGATTGTGACTGTATGATTGTAACTGTATGATAGTGATTGTATGAATGTGATTGTGATTGCATGATCGTAATTGTATGATTGTGGATGTATGATTATGACTGTATGATTGCGATTGTGTGATTGTGGTTGTATGATTGTGATTGTATGATTGTGATTGTATGATTGTGATTGTATGATTGTGATTGTATGATTGTGATTGTATGATTGTGATTGTATGATTGTGATTGTATGATTGTGATTGTATGATTGTGATTGTATGATTGTGATTGTATGATTGTGATTGTATGATTGTGATTGTATGATTGTGATTGTATGATTGTGATTGTATGATTGTGATTGTATGATTGTGATTGTATGATTCTACTTGCGTGATTGTGATTGTATGATTGTGAATATATATTTGTATTTGAGTTACTGTGATTGCCGGATTGCTATTGTATAATTCTGATTGTATGATAGTGATTGTGTGACTTTGATTGTACGATTGTGGTTCTATGATTGTGATTGTATGATTGTGATTGTAAGATTGTGATTGTATGATTGTGATTGTATGATTGTGATTGTATGATTCTACTTGGGTGATTGTGGTTGTATGATTGTGAATATATAATTGTATTTGCGTGATTGTTATTGCCGGATTGCTATTGTATAATGCTGATTGTATGATAGTGATTGTGTGATTGTGATTGTACGATTGTGGTTCTATGATTGCGATTGTATGTCGGTGATTGTATGATTGTGATTGTATGATTGTGATTGTATGATTGTGAACGTATGATTGTGATTGTATGATTGTGATTGTATGATTGTGATTGTATGATTGTGATTGTATAATTGTGATTGTATGATTGTGATTGTATGATTGTGATTGTATGATTGTGATTGTATGATTGTGATTGTATGATTGTGATTGTATGATAGTGATTGTAGGATTGTGATTGTATGATTGTGATTGCATGATTGTGATTCTATGATTGTCATTGTATGATTGTGGTTTTATGATTGTGATTGTATGATTGTGATTGTAGGATTGTGATTGTATGATTGTGACTGTATGATTGTGATTGTATGATTCTACTCGGGTGATTGTGGTTGTATGATTGTGAATATATAATTGTATTTGCGTGATTGTTATTGCCGGATTGCTATTGTGTAATGCTGATTGTATGATTGTGATTGTATGATTGTGATTGTATGATTGTGAATGTATGATTGTGATTGTATGATTGTGGTTGTATGATTGTGATTGTGTGATTGTGATTGTGTGATTGTGATTGTATGATTGCGAATGCAGGATTGTGATTGTGATTGTATGGTTTTGATTGTATGATTGTGATTGTATGATTGTGATTGTATGATTGTGATTGTATGATTGTGATTGTATGATTGTGATTGTATGATTGTGATTGTATGATTGTGATTGTATGATTGTGATTGTATGATTGTGATTGTATGATTGTGATTGTATGATTGTGATTGTATGATTGTGATTGTATGATTGTGATTGTATGATTGTGATTGTATGATTGTGATTGTATGATTCTACTTGGGTGATTGTGGTTGTATGATTGTGAATATATAATTGTATTTGCGTGTTTGTTATTGCCGGATAGCTATTGTATAATGCTGATTGTATGATAGTGATTGTGTGATTGTGATTGTACGATTGTGGTTCTATGATTGCGATTGTATGTCGGTGATTGTATGATTGTGATTGTATGATTGTGATTGTAAGATTGTGATTGTATGATTGTGATTGTATGATTGTGATTGTATGATTCTACTTGGGTGATTGTGGTTGTATGATTGTGAATATATAATTGTATTTGCGTGATTGTTATTGCCGGATTGCTATTGTATAATGCTGATTGTATGATAGTGATTGTGTGATTGTGATTGTACGATTGTGGTTCTATGATTGCGATTGTATGTCGGTGATTGTATGATTGTGATTGTATGATTGTGATTGTATGATCGTGATTGTATGATTGTGATTGTTTGATTGTGATTGTATGATTGTGATTGTATGATTGTGATTGTATGATTGTGATTGTATGATTGTGAATGTATGATTGTGATTGTATGATTGCGATTGTATGATTGTGATTGTATGATTGTGATTGTATAATTGTGATTGTATGATTGTGATTGTATGATTGTGATTGTATGATTGTGATTGTATGATTGTGATTGTATGATTGTGATTGTGTGATTGTGATTGTATGATTGTGATTGTATGATTGTGATTGTATGATTCTGATTGTATGATTGTGCTTGTATGATTGTGATTCTATGATTGTGATTGTAGGATTATGATTGTATGATTGCGATTGTCTGATTGCGATTGTGTGATTGTGAATATATGATTGTGATTGTATGATTGCGATTGTATGATTGTGATTGTATGATTGTGATTGTATGATTGTGATTGTATGATTGTGATTGTATGATTGTGATTGTATGATTGTGATTGTATCTTTGTGATTGTAAGATTGTGATTGTATGATTGTGATTGTACGATTGTGATTGTACGATTGTGATTGTACGATTGTGATCTTATAATTGTGACATTATCATTGTAAATGTATGATATTGATTGTGTGAATGTGATTGTGATTGCATGATCGCAATTGTATGATTGTGAATGTATGATTATGATGCTCTGATTGCAATTGTCTGATTGCGATTGTGTGATTGTGAATGTGTGATTCTGACTCTATGATTGTGATTCTATGATTGTGATTGTATGATTGTAATTGTATGAATGTGATTGTATGATTGTGATTGTTTGATTGTTATTGTGTGATTGCGTTTGTATGATTCTAATTGTATGCATGTGAATGTATAATTCTGATTGTATGTTTGAGATAATATGATTGCGATCGTATGATTGAGATTGTATGATTGTGATTGTGTGATTGTGATTGTATGATTGTGATTGTATGATTGTGATTGTATGACTGTTATTATATGATTGTAATTGTATGATTGCGATTGTATGATTGCGATTGCAGGGTTGTGATTGTGAGATTGTGATTGTATGATTGTAATTGTATGATTGTGAATGCATGATTGTGATTGTATGATAGTGATTGTACGATTGTGTTTGTTGTGATTGTGTTGCAATGTTTCTCTATGTATAACTGTGATTGTATGATAGTGATTTTGTGATTGTGATTGTATGATTGTGTTTTTATAATTGTGACTGTATGATTTTAATTGTATGTTTGTGATTGTATGATTGTGATTGTATGACTGAGATTGTACGATTGTGGTTGTTGTGATTGTGTTGCTATGTTTCTCTATGTATGACTGTGATTGTATGATAGTGATTGTGTGATTGTGGTTGTCTGATTGTGATTGTATGATTTTGGTTGTATGATTGTGATTGTATGATTGTGATCGTATGATTGTGATTATACGATTGTGATTGTATGACTGTGATTGTATGATTGTGATTGTACGATTATGTTTGTACGATTGTGATTTCATGATTGTGACTGTATGATTGTAACTGTATGATAGTGATTGTATGAATGTGATTGTGATTGCATGATCGTAATTGTATGATTGTGGATGTATGATTATGACTGTATGATTGCGATTGTGTGATTGTGGTTGTATGATTGTGATTGTATGATTGTGATTGTATGATTGTGATTGTATGATTGTGATTGTATGATTGTGATTGTATGATTGTGATTGTATGATTGTGATTGTATGATTGTGATTGTATGATTGTGATTGTATGATTGTGATTGTATGATTGTGATTGTATGATTGTGATTGTATGATTGTGATTGTATGATTGTGATTGTATGATTGTGATTGTATGATTGTGATTGTATGATTCTACTTGCGTGATTGTGATTGTATGATTGTGAATATATATTTGTATTTGAGTTACTGTGATTGCCGGATTGCTATTGTATAATTCTGATTGTATGATAGTGATTGTGTGACTTTGATTGTACGATTGTGGTTCTATGATTGTGATTGTATGATTGTGATTGTAAGATTGTGATTGTATGATTGTGATTGTATGATTGTGATTGTATGATTCTACTTGGGTGATTGTGGTTGTATGATTGTGAATATATAATTGTATTTGCGTGATTGTTATTGCCGGATTGCTATTGTATAATGCTGATTGTATGATAGTGATTGTGTGATTGTGATTGTACGATTGTGGTTCTATGATTGCGATTGTATGTCGGTGATTGTATGATTGTGATTGTATGATCGTGATTGTATGATCGTGATTGTATGATTGTGATTGTTTGATTGTGATTGTATGATTGTGATTGTATGATTGTGATTGTATGATTGTGAATGTATGATTGTGATTGTATGATTGTGATTGTATGATTGTGATTGCATGATTGTGATTGTATAATTGTGATTGTATGATTGTGATTATATGATTGTGATTGTATGATTGTGATTGTATGATTGTGATTGTATGATTGTGATTGTATGATAGTGATTGTAGGATTGTGATTGTATGATTGTGTTTGCATGATTGCGATTCTATGATTGTCATTGTATGATTGTGGTTTTATGATTGTGATTGTATGAATGTGATTGTAGGATTGTGATTGTATGATTGTGACTGTATGATTGTGATTGTATGATTCTACTGGGGTGATTGTGGTTGTATGATTGTGAATATATAATTGTATTTGCGTGATTGTTATTGCCGGATTGCTATTGTATAATGCTGATTGTATGATAGTGATTGTATGATTGTGATTGTATGATTGTGAATGTATGATTGTGATTGTATGATTGTGATTGTATGATTGTGATTGTGTGATTGTGATTGTGTGATTGTGATTGTATGATTGTGATTGTATGATTGTGATTGTATGATTGTGCTTGTATGATTGTGATTCTATGATTGTGATTGTAGGACTATGATTGTATGATTGCGATTGTATGATTGTGATTGTATGATTGTGATTGTATGATTGTGATTGTATGATAGTGATTGTACGATTGTGATTGTATGATTGTGATTGCATGATTGTGATTCTATGATTGTCATTGTATGATTGTGGTTTTATGATTCTGATTGTATGATTGTGATTGTAAGATTGTGATTGTATGATTGTGACTGTATGATTGTGATTGTATGATTCTACTTGGGTGATTGTGGTTGTATGATTGCGAATATATAATTGTATTTGCGTGATTGTTATTGCCGGATTGCTATTGTATAATGCTGATTGTATGATAGTGATTGTGTGATTGTGATTGTACGATTGTGGTTCTATGATTGCGATTGTATGTCGGTGATTGTATGATTGTGATTGTATGATTGTGATTGTATGATCGTGATTGTATGATTGTGATTGTTTGATTGTGATTGTATGATTGTGATTGTATGATTGTGATTGTATGATTGTGATTGTATGATTGTGAATGTATGATTGTGATTGTATGATTGTGATTGTATGATTGTGATTGTATGATTGTGATTGTATAATTGTGATTGTATGATTGTGATTGTATGATTGTGATTGTATGATTGTGATTGTATGATTGTGATTGTATGATTGTGATTATATGATTGTGATTGTATGATAGTGATTGTAGGATTGTGATTGTATGATTGTGATTGCATGATTGTGATTCTATGATTGTCATTGTATGATTGTGGTTTTATGATTGTGATTGTATGATTGTGATTGTAGGATTGTGATTGTATGATTGTGACTGTATGATTGTGATTGTATGATTCTACTTGGGTGATTGTGGTTGTATGATTGTGAATATATAATTGTATTTGCGTGATTGTTATTGCCGGATTGCTATTGTATAATGCTGATTGTATGATAGTGATTGTGTGATTGTGATTGTATGATTGTGAATGTATGATTGTGATTGTATGATTGTGGT
Organism: Megachile rotundata; assembly: GCF_050947335.1. Taxonomy (NCBI): domain Eukaryota; kingdom Metazoa; phylum Arthropoda; class Insecta; order Hymenoptera; family Megachilidae; genus Megachile; species Megachile rotundata. The sequence goes on from NC_134994.1 coordinate 682,498, forward strand.
TGTATGATTGTGATTGTGTGATTGTGATTGTGTGATTGTGATTGTATGATTGTGATTGTATGATTGTGACTGTATGATTGTGCTTGTATGATTGTGATTCTATGATTGTGATTGTAGGACTATGATTGTATGATTGCGATTGTCTGATTGCGATTGTGTGATTGTGAATGTATGATTGTGATTGTATGATTGCGATTGTATGATTGTGATTGTATGATTGTGATTGTATGATTGTGATTGTGTGATTGTGATTGTATGATTGTGATTGTATGATTGTGATTGTATGATTGTGATTGTATGATTGTGCTTGTATGATTGTGATTCTATGATTGTGATTGTAGGATTATGATTGTATGATTGCGATTGTCTGATTGCGATTGTGTGATTGTGAATATATGATTGTGATTGTATGATTGCGATTGTATGATTGTGATTGTATGATTGTGATTGTATGATTGTGATTGTATGATTGTGATTGTATGATTGTGATTGTATGATTGTGATTGTATCTTTGTGATTGTAAGATTGTGATTGTATGATTGTGATTGTACGATTGTGATTGTACGATTGTGATTGTACGATTGTGATCTTATAATTGTGACATTATCATTGTAAATGTATGATATTGATTGTGTGAATGTGATTGTGATTGCATGATCGCAATTGTATGATTGTGAATGTATGATTATGATGCTCTGATTGCAATTGTCTGATTGCGATTGTGTGATTGTGAATGTGTGATTCTGACTCTATGATTGTGATTCTATGATTGTGATTGTATGATTGTAATTGTATGAATGTGATTGTATGATTGTGATTGTTTGATTGTTATTGTGTGATTGCGTTTGTATGATTCTAATTGTATGCATGTGAATGTATAATTCTGATTGTATGTTTGAGATAATATGATTGCGATCGTATGATTGAGATTGTATGATTGTGATTGTGTGATTGTGATTGTATGATTGTGATTGTATGATTGTGATTGTATGACTGTTATTATATGATTGTAATTGTATGATTGCGATTGTATGATTGCGATTGCAGGGTTGTGATTGTGAGATTGTGATTGTATGATTGTAATTGTATGATTGTGAATGCATGATTGTGATTGTATGATAGTGATTGTACGATTGTGTTTGTTGTGATTGTGTTGCAATGTTTCTCTATGTATAACTGTGATTGTATGATAGTGATTTTGTGATTGTGATTGTATGATTGTGTTTTTATAATTGTGACTGTATGATTTTAATTGTATGTTTGTGATTGTATGATTGTGATTGTATGACTGAGATTGTACGATTGTGGTTGTTGTGATTGTGTTGCTATGTTTCTCTATGTATGACTGTGATTGTATGATAGTGATTGTGTGATTGTGGTTGTCTGATTGTGATTGTATGATTTTGGTTGTATGATTGTGATTGTATGATTGTGATCGTATGATTGTGATTATATGATTGTGATTGTATGACTGTGATTGTATGATTGTGATTGTACGATTATGTTTGTACGATTGTGATTTCATGATAGTGACTGTATGATTGTAACTGTATGATAGTGATTGTATGAATGTGATTGTGATTGCATGATCGTAATTGTATGATTGTGGATGTATGATTATGACTGTATGATTGCGATTGTCTGATTGCGATTGTGTGATTGTGGTTGTATGATTGTGATTGTATGATTGTGATTGTATGATTGTGATTGTATGATTGTGATTGTATGATTGTGATTGTATGATTGTGATTGTATGATTGTGATTGTGTGATTGTGATTGTATGATTGTGATTGTATGATTGTGATTGTATGATTGTGATTGTATGATTGTGCTTGTATGATTGTGATTCTATGATTGTGATTGTAGGATTATGATTGTATGATTGCGATTGTCTGATTGCGATTGTGTGATTGTGAATATATGATTGTGATTGTATGATTGCGATTGTATGATTGTGATTGTATGATTGTGATTGTATGATTGTGATTGTATGATTGTGATTGTATGATTGTGATTGTATGATTGTGATTGTATCTTTGTGATTGTAAGATTGTGATTGTATGATTGTGATTGTACGATTGTGATTGTACGATTGTGATTGTACGATTGTGATCTTATAATTGTGACATTATCATTGTAAATGTATGATATTGATTGTGTGAATGTGATTGTGATTGCATGATCGCAATTGTATGATTGTGAATGTATGATTATGATGCTCTGATTGCAATTGTCTGATTGCGATTGTGTGATTGTGAATGTGTGATTCTGACTCTATGATTGTGATTCTATGATTGTGATTGTATGATTGTAATTGTATGAATGTGATTGTATGATTGTGATTGTTTGATTGTTATTGTGTGATTGCGTTTGTATGATTCTAATTGTATGCATGTGAATGTATAATTCTGATTGTATGTTTGAGATAATATGATTGCGATCGTATGATTGAGATTGTATGATTGTGATTGTGTGATTGTGATTGTATGATTGTGATTGTATGATTGTGATTGTATGACTGTTATTATATGATTGTAATTGTATGATTGCGATTGTATGATTGCGATTGCAGGGTTGTGATTGTGAGATTGTGATTGTATGATTGTAATTGTATGATTGTGAATGCATGATTGTGATTGTATGATAGTGATTGTACGATTGTGTTTGTTGTGATTGTGTTGCAATGTTTCTCTATGTATAACTGTGATTGTATGATAGTGATTTTGTGATTGTGATTGTATGATTGTGTTTTTATAATTGTGACTGTATGATTTTAATTGTATGTTTGTGATTGTATGATTGTGATTGTATGACTGAGATTGTACGATTGTGGTTGTTGTGATTGTGTTGCTATGTTTCTCTATGTATGACTGTGATTGTATGATAGTGATTGTGTGATTGTGGTTGTCTGATTGTGATTGTATGATTTTGGTTGTATGATTGTGATTGTATGATTGTGATCGTATGATTGTGATTATATGATTGTGATTGTATGACTGTGATTGTATGATTGTGATTGTACGATTATGTTTGTACGATTGTGATTTCATGATAGTGACTGTATGATTGTAACTGTATGATAGTGATTGTATGAATGTGATTGTGATTGCATGATCGTAATTGTATGATTGTGGATGTATGATTATGACTGTATGATTGCGATTGTCTGATTGCGATTGTGTGATTGTGGTTGTATGATTGTGATTGTATGATTGTGATTGTATGATTGTGATTGTATGATTGTGATTGTATGATTGTGATTGTATGATTGTGATTGTATGATTGTGATTGTATGATTGTGATTGTATGATTGTGATTGTATGATTGTGATTGTATGATTGTGATTGTATGATTCTACTTGCGTGATTGTGATTGTATGATTGTGAATATATATTTGTATTTGAGTTACTGTGATTGCCGGATTGCTATTGTATAATTCTGATTGTATGATAGTGATTGTGTGACTTTGATTGTACGATTGTGGTTCTATGATTGTGATTGTATGATTGTGATTGTAAGATTGTGATTGTATGATTGTGATTGTATGATTGTGATTGTATGATTCTACTTGGGTGATTGTGGTTGTATGATTGTGAATATATAATTGTATTTGCGTGATTGTTATTGCCGGATTGCTATTGTATAATGCTGATTGTATGATAGTGATTGTTTGATTGTGATTGTACGATTGTGGTTCTATGATTGCGATTGTATGTCGGTGATTGTATGATTGTGATTGTATGATTGTGATTGTATAATTGTGATTGTATGATTGTGATTGTATGATTGTGATTGTATGATTGTGATTGTATGATTGCGATTGTATGATTGCGATTGTATGATTGTGATTGTATCATTGTGATTGTATGATTGTGATTGTATGATTGTGATTGTACGATAGTGATTGTACGATTGTGATTGTATGATTGTGACTGCATGATTGTGATTCTATGATTGTCATTGTATGATTGTGGTTTTATGATTGTGATTGTATGATTGTGATTGTAAGATTGTGATTGTATGATTGTGACTGTATGATTGTGATTGTATGATTCTACTTGGGTGATTGTGGTTGTATGATTGTGAATATATAATTGTATTTGCGTGATTGTTATTGCCGGATTGCTATTGTATAATGCTGATTGTATGATAGTGATTGTGTGATTGTGATTGTACGATTGTGGTTCTATGATTGCGATTGTATGTCGGTGATTGTATGATTGTGATTGTATGATTGTGATTGTATGATTGTGATTGTATGATTGTGAATGTATGATTGTGATTGTATGATTGTGATTGTATGATTGTGATTGTATGATTGTGATTGTATAATTGTGATTGTATGATTGTGATTGTATGATTGTGATTGTATGATTGTGATTGTATGATTGTGATTGTATGATTGCGATTGTATGATAGTGATTGTAGGATTGTGATTGTATGATTGTGATTGCATGATTGTGATTCTATGATTGTCATTGTATGATTGTGGTTTTATGATTGTGATTGTATGATTGTGATTGTAGGATTGTGATTGTATGATTGTGACTGTATGATTGTGATTGTATGATTCTACTCGGGTGATTGTGGTTGTATGATTGTGAATATATAATTGTATTTGCGTGATTGTTATTGCCGGATTGCTATTGTGTAATGCTGATTGTATGATTGTGATTGTATGATTGTGATTGTATGATTGTGAATGTATGATTGTGATTGTATGATTGTGGTTGTATGATTGTGATTGTGTGATTGTGATTGTGTGATTGTGATTGTATGATTGTGATTGTATGATTGTGATTGTATGATTGTGCTTGTATGATTGTGATTCTATGATTGTGATTGTAGGACTATGATTGTATGATTGCGATCGTCTGATTGCGATTGTGTGATTGTGAATGTATGATTGTGATTGTATGATTGCGATTGTATGATTGTGATTGTATGATTGTGATTGTATGATAGTGATTGTGTGATTGTGATTGTATGATTGTGATTGTATGATTGTGATTGTATGATTGTGATTGTATGATTGTGCTTGTATGATTGTGATTCTATGATTGTGATTGTAGGATTATGATTGTATGATTGCGATTGTGTGATTGTGAATGTATGATTGTGATTGTATGATTGCGATTGTATGATTGTGATTGTATGATTGTGATTGTATGATTGTGATTGTATGATTGTGATTGTATGATTGTGATTGTATGATTGTGATTGTATGATTGTGATTGTACCATTGTGATTGTACGATTGTGATTGTACGATTGTGATCTTATAATTGTGACATTATCATTGTAACTGTATGATATTGATTGTGTGAATGTGATTGTGATTGCATGATCGCAATTGTATGATTGTGAATGTATGATTATGATGCTCTGATTGCAATTGTCTGATTGCGATTGTGTGATTGTGAATGTGTGATTCTGACTCTATGATTGTGATTCTATGATTGTGATTGTATGATTGTAATTGTATGAATGTGATTGTATGATTGTGATTGTTTGATTGTTATTGTGTGATTGCGTTTGTATGATTCTAATTGTATGCATGTGAATGTATAATTCTGATTGTATGTTTGAGATAATATGATTGCGATCGTATGATTGAGATTGTATGATTGTGATTGTGTGATTGTGATTGTATGATTGTGATTGTATGATTGTGATTGTATGACTGTTATTATATGATTGTAATTGTATGATTCTACTTGCGTGATTGTGATTGTATGATTGTGAATATATATTTGTATTTGAGTTACTGTGATTGCCGGATTGCTATTGTATAATTCTGATTGTATGATAGTGATTGTGTGACTTTGATTGTACGATTGTGGTTCTATGATTGTGATTGTATGATTGTGATTGTAAGATTGTGATTGTATGATTGTGATTGTATGATTGTGATTGTATGATTCTACTTGGGTGATTGTGGTTGTATGATTGTGAATATATAATTGTATTTGCGTGATTGTTATTGCCGGATTGCTATTGTATAATGCTGATTGTATGATCGTGATTGTGTGATTGTGATTGTACGATTGTGGTTCTATGATTGCGATTGTATGTCGGTGATTGTATGATTGTGATTGTATGATTGTGATTGTATGATCGTGATTGTATGATTGTGATTGTTTGATTGTGATTGTATGATTGTGATTGTATGATTGTGATTGTATGATTGTGATTGCATGATTGTGAATGTATGATTGTGATTGTATGATTGTGATTGTATGATTGTGATTGCATGATTGTGATTGTATAATTGTGATTGTATGATTATGATTGTATGATTGTGATTGTATGATTGTGATTGTATGATTGTGATTGTATGGTTGTGATTGTATGATAGTGATTGTAGGATTGTGATTGTATGATTGTGTTTGCATGATTGTGATTCTATGATTGTCATTGTATGATTGTGGTTTTATGATTGTGATTGTATGAATGTGATTGTAGGATTGTGATTGTATGATTGTGACTGTATGATTGTGATTGTATGATTCTACTGGGGTAATTGTGGTTGTATGATTGTGAATATATAATTGTATTTGCGTGATTGTTATTGCCGAATTGCTATTATATAATGCTGATTGTATGATAGTGATTGTATGATTGTGATTGTATGATTGTGAATGTATGATTGTGATTGTATGATTGCGATTGTATGATTGTGATTGTATGATTGTGATTGTATGATTGTGATTGTATGATAGTGATTGTACGATTGTGATTGTATGATTGTGATTGCATGATTGTGATTCTATGATTGTCATTGTATGATTGTGGTTTTATGATTGTGATTGTATGATTGTGATTGTAAGATTGTGATTGTATGATTGTGACTGTATGATTGTGATTGTATGATTCTACTTGGGTGATTGTGGTTGTATGATTGTGAATATATAATTGTATTTGCGTGATTGTTATTGCCGGATTGCTATTGTATAATGCTGATTGTATGATAGTGATTGTGTGATTGTGATTGTATGATTGTGAATGTATGATTGTGATTGTATGATTGTGGTTGTATGATTGTGATTGTGTGATTGTGATTGTGTGATTGTGATTGTATGATTGTGATTGTATGATTGTGCTTGTATGATTGTGATTCTATGATTGTGATTGTAGGACTATGATTGTATGATTGCGATTGTCTGATTGCGATTGTGTGATTGTGAATGTATGATTGTGATCGTATGATTGCGATTGTATGATTGTGATTGTATGATTGTGATTGTATGATTGTGATTGTGTGATTGTGATTGTATGATTGTGATTGTATGATTGTGATTGTATGATTGTGATTGTATGATTGTGCTTGTATGATTGTGATTCTATGATTGTGATTGTAGGATTATGATTGTATGATTGCGATTGTCTGATTGCGATTGTGTGATTGTGAATATATGATTGTGATTGTATGATTGCGATTGTATGATTGTGATTGTATGATTGTGATTGTATGATTGTGATTGTATGATTGTGATTGTATGATTGTGATTGTATGATTGTGATTGTATCTTTGTGATTGTAAGATTGTGATTGTATGATTGTGATTGTACGATTGTGATTGTACGATTGTGATTGTACGATTGTGATTATACGATTGTGATCTTATAATTGTGACATTATCATTGTAACTGTATGATATTGATTGTGTGAATGTGATTGTGATTGCATGATCGCAATTGTATGATTGTGAATGTATGATTATGATGCTCTGATTGCAATTGTCTGATTGCGATTGTGTGATTGTGAATGTGTGATTCTGACTCTATGATTGTGATTCTATGATTGTGATTGTATGATTGTAATTGTATGAATGTGATTGTATGATTGTGATTGTTTGATTGTTATTGTGTGATTGCGTTTGTATGATTCTAATTGTATGCATGTGAATGTATAATTCTGATTGTATGTTTGAGATAATATGATTGCGATCGTATGATTGAGATTGTATGATTGTGATTGTGTGATTGTGATTGTACGATTGTGATTGTATGATTGTGATTGTATGACTGTTATTATATGATTGTAATTGTATGATTGCGATTGTATGATTGCGATTGCAGGGTTGTGATTGTGAGATTGTGATTGTATGATTGTAATTGTATGATTGTGAATGCATGATTGTGATTGTATGATAGTGATTGTACGATTGTGTTTGTTGTGATTGTGTTGCATTGTTTCTCTATGTATAACTGTGATTGTATGATAGTGATTGTGTGATTGTGATTGTATGATTGTGTTTTTATAATTGTGACTGTATGATTTTAATTGTATGATTGTGATTGTATGATTGTGATTGTATGATTGAGATTGTACGATTGTGGTTGTTGTGATTGTGTTGCTATGTTTCTCTATGTATGACTGTGATTGTATGATAGTGATTGTGTGATTGTGGTTGTCTGATTGTGATTGTATGATTTTGGTTGTATGATTGTGAATGTATGATTGTGATCGTATGATTGTGATTATATGATTGTGATTGTATGACTGTGATTGTATGATTGTGATTGTACGATTATGTTTGTACGATTGTGATTTCATGATTGTGACTGTATGATTGTAACTGTATGATAGTGATTGTATGAATGTGATTGTGATTGCATGATCGTAATTGTATGATTGTGGATGTATGATTATGACTGTATGATTGCGATTGTCTGATTGCGATTGTGTGATTGTGGTTGTATGATTGTGATTGTATGATTGTGATTGTATGATTGTGATTGTATGATTGTGATTGTATGATTGTGATTGTATGATTGTGATTGTATGATTGTGATTGTATGATTGTGATTGTATGATTGTGATTGTATGATTGTGATTGTATGATTGTGATTGTATGATTCTACTTGCGTGATTGTGATTGTATGATTGTGAATATATATTTGTATTTGAGTTACTGTGATTGCCGGATTGCTATTGTATAATTCTGATTGTATGATAGTGATTGTGTGACTTTGATTGTACGATTGTGGTTCTATGATTGTGATTGTATGATTGTGATTGTATGATTGTGATTGTATGATTGTGAATGTATGATTGTGATTGTATGATTGTGATTGTATGATTGTGATTGCATGATTGTGATTGTATAATTGTGATTGTATGATTGTGATTGTATGATTGTGATTGTATGATTGTGATTGTATGATTGTGATTGTATGATTGTGATTGTATGATAGTGATTGTAGGATTGTGATTGTATGATTGTGTTTGCATGATTGCGATTCTATGATTGTCATTGTATGATTGTGGTTTTATGATTGTGATTGTATGAATGTGATTGTAGGATTGTGATTGTATGATTGTGACTGTATGATTGTGATTGTATGATTCTACTGGGGTGATTGTGGTTGTATGATTGTGAATATATAATTGTATTTGCGTGATTGTTATTGCCGGATTGCTATTGTATAATGCTGATTGTATGATAGTGATTGTATGATTGTGATTGTATGATTGTGAATGTATGATTGTGATTGTATGATTGTGATTGTATGATTGTGATTGTGTGATTGTGATTGTGTGATTGTGATTGTATGATTGTGATTGTATGATTGTGATTGTATGATTGTGCTTGTATGATTGTGATTCTATGATTGTGATTGTATAATTGTGATTGTATGATTGCGATTGTATGATTGTGATTGTATGATTGTGATTGTATGATTGTGATTGTATGATAGTGATTGTACGATTGTGATTGTATGATTGTGATTGCATGATTGTGATTCTATGATTGTCATTGTATGATTGTGGTTTTATGATTGTGATTGTATGATTGTGATTGTAAGATTGTGATTGTATGATTGTGACTGTATGATTGTGATTGTATGATTCTACTTGGGTGATTGTGGTTGTATGATTGTCAATATATAATTGTATTTGCGTGATTGTTATTGCCGGATTGCTATTGTATAATGCTGATTGTATGATAGTGATTGTGTGATTGTGATTGTACGATTGTGGTTCTATGATTGCGATTGTATGTCGGTGATTGTATGATTGTGATTGTATGATTGTGATTGTATGATCGTGATTGTATGATTGTGATTGTTTGATTGTGATTGTATGATTGTGATTGTATGATTGTGATTGTATGATTGTGATTGTATGATTGTGAATGTATGATTGTGATTGCATGATTGTGATTGTATGATTGTGATTGTATGATTGTGATTGTATAATTGTGATTGTATGATTGTGATTGTATGATTGTGATTGTATGATTGTGATTGTATGATTGTGATTGTATGATTGTGATTGTATGATAGTGATTGTAGGATTGTGATTGTATGATTGTGATTGCATGATTGTGATTCTATGATTGTCATTGTATGATTGTGGTTTTATGATTGTGATTGTATGATAGTGATTGTTGATTGTGATTGTATGATTCTACTTGGGTGATTGTGGTTGTATGATTGTGAACATATAATTGTATTTGCGTGATTGTTATTGCCGGATTGCTATTGTATAATGCTGATTGTATGATAGTGATTGTTTGATTGTGATTGTACGATTGTGGTTCTATGATTGCGATTGTATGTCGGTGATTGTATGATTGTGATTGTATGATTGTGATTGTATAATTGTGATTGTATGATTGTGATTGTATGATTGTGATTGTATGATTGTGATTGTATGATTGTGATTGTATGATTGTGATTGTATGATTGTGATTGTATCATTGTGATTGTATGATTGTGATTGTATGATTGTGATTGTACGATAGTGATTGTACGATTGTGATTGTATGATTGTGACTGCATGATTGTGATTCTATGATTGTCATTGTATGATTGTGGTTTTATGATTGTGATTGTATGATTGTGATTGTAAGATTGTGATTGTATGATTGTGACTGTATGATTGTGATTGTATGATTCTACTTGGGTGATTGTGGTTGTATGATTGTGAATATATAATTGTATTTGCGTGATTGTTATTGCCGGATTGCTATTGTATAATGCTGATTGTATGATAGTGATTGTGTGATTGTGATTGTACGATTGTGGTTCTATGATTGCGATTGTATGTCGGTGATTGTATGATTGTGATTGTATGATTGTGATTGTATGATTGTGATTGTATGATTGTGAATGTATGATTGTGATTGTATGATTGTGATTGTATGATTGTGATTGTATGATTGTGATTGTATAATTGTGATTGTATGATTGTGATTGTATGATTGTGATTGTATGATTGTGATTGTATGATTGTGATTGTATGATTGCGATTGTATGATAGTGATTGTAGGATTGTGATTGTATGATTGTGATTGCATGATTGTGATTCTATGATTGTCATTGTATGATTGTGGTTTTATGATTGTGATTGTATGATTGTGATTGTAGGATTGTGATTGTATGATTGTGACTGTATGATTGTGATTGTATGATTCTACTCGGGTGATTGTGGTTGTATGATTGTGAATATATAATTGTATTTGCGTGATTGTTATTGCCGGATTGCTATTGTGTAATGCTGATTGTATGATTGTGATTGTATGATTGTGATTGTATGATTGTGAATGTATGATTGTGATTGTATGATTGTGGTTGTATGATTGTGATTGTGTGATTGTGATTGTGTGATTGTGATTGTATGATTGTGATTGTATGATTGTGATTGTATGACTGTGCTTGTATGATTGTGATTCTATGATTGTGATTGTAGGACTATGATTGTATGATTGCGATCGTCTGATTGCGATTGTGTGATTGTGAATGTATGATTGTGATTGTATGATTGCGATTGTATGATTGTGATTGTATGATTGTGATTGTATGATAGTGATTGTGTGATTGTGATTGTATGATTGTGATTGTATGATTGTGATTGTATGATTGTGATTGTATGATTGTGCTTGTATGATTGTGATTCTATGATTGTGATTGTAGGATTATGATTGTATGATTGCGATTGTCTGATTGCGATTGTGTGATTGTGAATGTATGATTGTGATTGTATGATTGCGATTGTATGATTGTGATTGTATGATTGTGATTGTATGATTGTGATTGTATGATTGTGATTGTATGATTGTGATTGTATGATTGTGATTGTATGATTGTGATTGTACCATTGTGATTGTACGATTGTGATTGTACGATTGTGATCTTATAATTGTGACATTATCATTGTAACTGTATGATATTGATTGTGTGAATGTGATTGTGATTGCATGATCGCAATTGTATGATTGTGAATGTATGATTATGATGCTCTGATTGCAATTGTCTGATTGCGATTGTGTGATTGTGAATGTGTGATTCTGACTCTATGATTGTGATTCTATGATTGTGATTGTATGATTGTAATTGTATGAATGTGATTGTATGATTGTGATTGTTTGATTGTTATTGTGTGATTGCGTTTGTATGATTCTAATTGTATGCATGTGAATGTATAATTCTGATTGTATGTTTGAGATAATATGATTGCGATCGTATGATTGAGATTGTATGATTGTGATTGTGTGATTGTGATTGTATGATTGTGATTGTATGATTGTGATTGTATGACTGTTATTATATGATTGTAATTGTATGATTCTACTTGCGTGATTGTGATTGTATGATTGTGAATATATATTTGTATTTGAGTTACTGTGATTGCCGGATTGCTATTGTATAATTCTGATTGTATGATAGTGATTGTGTGACTTTGATTGTACGATTGTGGTTCTATGATTGTGATTGTATGATTGTGATTGTAAGATTGTGATTGTATGATTGTGATTGTATGATTGTGATTGTATGATTCTACTTGGGTGATTGTGGTTGTATGATTGTGAATATATAATTGTATTTGCGTGATTGTTATTGCCGGATTGCTATTGTATAATGCTGATTGTATGATCGTGATTGTGTGATTGTGATTGTACGATTGTGGTTCTATGATTGCGATTGTATGTCGGTGATTGTATGATTGTGATTGTATGATTGTGATTGTATGATCGTGATTGTATGATTGTGATTGTTTGATTGTGATTGTATGATTGTGATTGTATGATTGTGATTGTATGATTGTGATTGTATGATTGTGAATGTATGATTGTGATTGTATGATTGTGATTGTATGATTGTGATTGCATGATTGTGATTGTATAATTGTGATTGTATGATTATGATTGTATGATTGTGATTGTATGATTGTGATTGTATGATTGTGATTGTATGGTTGTGATTGTATGATAGTGATTGTAGGATTGTGATTGTATGATTGTGTTTGCATGATTGTGATTCTATGATTGTCATTGTATGATTGTGGTTTTATGATTGTGATTGTATGAATGTGATTGTAGGATTGTGATTGTATGATTGTGACTGTATGATTGTGATTGTATGATTCTACTGGGGTAATTGTGGTTGTATGATTGTGAATATATAATTGTATTTGCGTGATTGTTATTGCCGAATTGCTATTGTATAATGCCGATTGTATGATAGTGATTGTATGATTGTGATTGTATGATTGTGAATGTATGATTGTGATTGTATGATTGCGATTGTATGATTGTGATTGTATGATTGTGATTGTATGATTGTGATTGTATGATAGTGATTGTACGATTGTGATTGTATGATTGTGATTGCATGATTGTGATTCTATGATTGTCATTGTATGATTGTGGTTTTATGATTGTGATTGTATGATTGTGATTGTAAGATTGTGATTGTATGATTGTGACTGTATGATTGTGATTGTATGATTCTACTTGGGTGATTGTGGTTGTATGATTGTGAATATATAATTGTATTTGCGTGATTGTTATTGCCGGATTGCTATTGTATAATGCTGATTGTATGATAGTGATTGTGTGATTGTGATTGTATGATTGTGAATGTATGATTGTGATTGTATGATTGTGGTTGTATGATTGTGATTGTGTGATTGTGATTGTGTGATTGTGATTGTATGATTGTGATTGTATGATTGTGCTTGTATGATTGTGATTCTATGATTGTGATTGTAGGACTATGATTGTATGATTGCGATTGTCTGATTGCGATTGTGTGATTGTGAATGTATGATTGTGATCGTATGATTGCGATTGTATGATTGTGATTGTATGATTGTGATTGTATGATTGTGATTGTGTGATTGTGATTGTATGATTGTGATTGTATGATTGTGATTGTATGATTGTGCTTGTATGATTGTGATTCTATGATTGTGATTGTAGGATTATGATTGTATGATTGCGATTGTCTGATTGCGATTGTGTGATTGTGAATATATGATTGTGATTGTATGATTGCGATTGTATGATTGTGATTGTATGATTGTGATTGTATGATTGTGATTGTATGATTGTGATTGTATGATTGTGATTGTATGATTGTGATTGTATCTTTGTGATTGTAAGATTGTGATTGTATGATTGTGATTGTACGATTGTGATTGTACGATTGTGATTGTACGATTGTGATTATACGATTGTGATCTTATAATTGTGACATTATCATTGTAACTGTATGATATTGATTGTGTGAATGTGATTGTGATTGCATGATCGCAATTGTATGATTGTGAATGTATGATTATGATGCTCTGATTGCAATTGTCTGATTGCGATTGTGTGATTGTGAATGTGTGATTCTGACTCTATGATTGTGATTCTATGATTGTGATTGTATGATTGTAATTGTATGAATGTGATTGTATGATTGTGATTGTTTGATTGTTATTGTGTGATTGCGTTTGTATGATTCTAATTGTATGCATGTGAATGTATAATTCTGATTGTATGTTTGAGATAATATGATTGCGATCGTATGATTGAGATTGTATGATTGTGATTGTGTGATTGTGATTGTACGATTGTGATTGTATGATTGTGATTGTATGACTGTTATTATATGATTGTAATTGTATGATTGCGATTGTATGATTGCGATTGCAGGGTTGTGATTGTGAGATTGTGATTGTATGATTGTAATTGTATGATTGTGAATGCATGATTGTGATTGTATGATAGTGATTGTACGATTGTGTTTGTTGTGATTGTGTTGCATTGTTTCTCTATGTATAACTGTGATTGTATGATAGTGATTGTGTGATTGTGATTGTATGATTGTGTTTTTATAATTGTGACTGTATGATTTTAATTGTATGATTGTGATTGTATGATTGTGATTGTATGATTGAGATTGTACGATTGTGGTTGTTGTGATTGTGTTGCTATGTTTCTCTATGTATGACTGTGATTGTATGATAGTGATTGTGTGATTGTGGTTGTCTGATTGTGATTGTATGATTTTGGTTGTATGATTGTGATTGTATGATTGTGATCGTATGATTGTGATTATATGATTGTGATTGTATGACTGTGATTGTATGATTGTGATTGTACGATTATGTTTGTACGATTGTGATTTCATGATTGTGACTGTATGATTGTAACTGTATGATAGTGATTGTATGAATGTGATTGTGATTGCATGATCGTAATTGTATGATTGTGGATGTATGATTATGACTGTATGATTGCGATTGTCTGATTGCGATTGTGTGATTGTGGTTGTATGATTGTGATTGTATGATTGTGATTGTATGATTGTGATTGTATGATTGTGATTGTATGATTGTGATTGTATGATTGTGATTGTATGATTGTGATTGTATGATTGTGATTGTATGATTGTGATTGTATGATTCTACTTGCGTGATTGTGATTGTATGATTGTGAATATATATTTGTATTTGAGTTACTGTGATTGCCGGATTGCTATTGTATAATTCTGATTGTATGATAGTGATTGTGTGACTTTGATTGTACGATTGTGGTTCTATGATTGTGATTGTATGATTGTGATTGTAAGATTGTGATTGTATGATTGTGATTGTATGATTGTGATTGTATGATTCTACTTGGGTGATTGTGGTTGTATGATTGTGAATATATAATTGTATTTGCGTGATTGTTATTGCCGGATTGCTATTGTATAATGCTGATTGTATGATAGTGATTGTGTGATTGTGATTGTACGATTGTGGTTCTATGATTGCGATTGTATGTCGGTGATTGTATGATTGTGATTGTATGATTGTGATTGTATGATCGTGATTGTATGATTGTGATTGTTTGATTGTGATTGTATGATTGTGATTGTATGATTGTGATTGTATGATTGTGATTGTATGATTGTGAATGTATGATTGTGATTGTATGATTGTGATTGTATGATTGTGATTGCATGATTGTGATTGTATAATTGTGATTGTATGATTGTGATTGTATGATTGTGATTGTATGATTGTGATTGTATGATTGTGATTGTATGATAGTGATTGTAGGATTGTGATTGTATGATTGTGTTTGCATGATTGTGATTCTATGATTGTCATTGTATGATTGTGGTTTTATGATTGTGATTGTATGAATGTGATTGTAGGATTGTGATTGTATGATTGTGACTGTATGATTGTGATTGTATGATTCTACTGGGGTGATTGTGGTTGTATGATTGTGAATATATAATTGTATTTGCGTGATTGTTATTGCCGGATTGCTATTGTATAATGCTGATTGTATGATAGTGATTGTATGATTGTGATTGTATGATTGTGAATGTATGATTGTGATTGTATGATTGTGATTGTATGATTGTGATTGTGTGATTGTGATTGTGTGATTGTGATTGTATGATTGTGATTGTATGATTGTGATTGTATGATAGTGATTGTATGATTGTGATTGTATGATTGTGACTGTATGATTGTGATTGTATGATTCTACTTGGGTGATTGTGGTTGTATGATTGTGAATATATAATTGTATTTGCGTGATTGTTATTGCCGGATTGCTATTGTATAATGCTGATTGTATGATAGTGATTGTGTGATTGTGATTGTACGATTGTGGTTCTATGATTGCGATTGTATGTCGGTGATTGTATGATTGTGATTGTATGATTGTGATTGTATGATCGTGATTGTATGATTGTGATTGTTTGATTGTGATTGTATGATTGTGATTGTATGATTGTGATTGTATGATTGTGATTGTATGATTGTGAATGTATGATTGTGATTGCATGATTGTGATTGTATGATTTTGATTGTATGATTGTGATTGTATAATTGTGATTGTATGATTGTGATTGTATGATTGTGATTGTATGATTGTGATTGTATGATTGTGATTGTATGATTGTGATTGTATGATAGTGATTGTAGGATTGTGATTGTATGATTGTGATTGCATGATTGTGATTCTATGATTGTCATTGTATGATTGTGGTTTTATGATTGTGATTGTATGATAGTGATTGTTGATTGTGATTGTATGATTCTACTTGGGTGATTGTGGTTGTATGATTGTGAATATATAATTGTATTTGCGTGATTGTTATTGCCGGATTGCTATTGTATAATGCTGATTGTATGATAGTGATTGTTTGATTGTGATTGTACGATTGTGGTTCTATGATTGCGATTGTATGTCGGTGATTGTATGATTGTGATTGTATGATTGTGATTGTATAATTGTGATTGTATGATTGTGATTGTATGATTGTGATTGTATGATTGTGATTGTATGATAGTTATTGTATGATTGTGATTGTATGATTGTGATTGTATGATTGTGATTGTATCATTGTGATTGTATGATTGTGATTGTATGATTGTGATTGTACGATAGTGATTGTACGATTGTGATTGTATGATTGTGACTGCATGATTGTGATTCTATGATTGTCATTGTATGATTGTGGTTTTATGATTGTGATTGTTTGATTGTGATTGTAAGATTGTGATTGTATGATTGTGACTGTATGATTGTGATTGTATGATTCTACTTGGGTGATTGTGGTTGTATGATTGTGAATATATAATTGTATTTGCGTGATTGTTATTGCCGGATTGCTATTGTATAATGCTGATTGTATGATAGTGATTGTGTGATTGTGATTGTACGATTGTGGTTCTATGATTGCGATTGTATGTCGGTGATTGTATGATTGTGATTGTATGATTGTGATTGTATGATCGTGATTGTATGATTGTGATTGTTTGATTGTGATTGTATGATTGTGATTGTATGATTGTGATTGTATGATTGTGATTGTATGATTGTGATTGTATGATTGTGAATGTATGATTGTGATTGTATGATTGTGATTGTATGATTGTGATTGTATGATTGTGATTGTATAATTGTGATTGTATGATTGTGATTGTATGATTGTGATTGTATGATTGTGATTGTATGATTGTGATTGTATGATAGTGATTGTAGGATTGTGATTGTATGATTGTGACTGCATGATTGTGATTCTATGATTGTCATTGTATGATTGTGGTTTTATGATTGTGATTGTATGATTGTGATTGTAGGATTGTGATTGTATGATTGTGACTGTATGATTGTGATTGTATGATTCTACTCGGGTGATTGTGGTTGTATGATTGTGAATATATAATTGTATTTGCGTGATTGTTATTGCCGGATTGCTATTGTGTAATGCTGATTGTATGATTGTGATTGCATGATTGTGATTGTATGATTGTGAATGTATGATTGTGATTGTATGATTGTGGTTGTATGATTGTGATTGTGTGATTGTGATTGTGTGATTGTGATTGTATGATTGTGATTGTATGATTGTGATTGTATGATTGTGCTTGTATGATTGTGATTCTATGATTGTGATTGTAGGACTATGATTGTATGATTGCGATTGTCTGATTGCGATTGTGTGATTGTCAATGTATGATTGTGATTGTATGATTGCGATTGTATGATTGTGATTGTATGATTGTGATTGTATGATAGTGATTGTGTGATTGTGATTGTATGATTGTGATTGTATGATTCTGATTGTATGATTGTGATTGTATGATTGTGATTGTATGATTGTGATTGTATCTTTGTGATTGTATGATTGTGATTGTATGATTGTGATTGTACCATTGTGATTGTACGATTGTGATTGTACGATTGTGATTTTATAATTGTGACATTATCATTGTAACTGTATGATATTGATTGTGTGAATGTGATTGTGATTGCATGATCGCAATTGTATGATTGTGAATGTATGATTATGATGCTCTGATTGCAATTGTCTGATTGCGATTGTGTGATTGTGAATGTGTGATTCTGACTCTATGATTGTGATTCTATGATTGTGATTGTATGATTGTAATTGTATGAATGTGATTGTATGATTGTGATTGTTTTATTGTTATTGTGTGATTGCGTTTGTATGATTCTAATTGTATGCATGTGAATGTATAATTCTGATTGTATGTTTGAGATAATATGATTGCGATCGTATGATTGAGATTGTATGATTGTGATTGTGTGATTGTGATTGTATGATTGTGATTGTATGATTGTGATTGTATGACTGTTATTATATGATTGTAATTGTATGATTCTACTTGCGTGATTGTGATTGTATGATTGTGAATATATATTTGTATTTGAGTTACTGTGATTGCCGGATTGCTATTGTATAATTCTGATTGTATGATAGTGATTGTGTGACTTTGATTGTACGATTGTGGTTCTATGATTGTGATTGTATGATTGTGATTGTAAGATTGTGATTGTATGATTGTGATTGTATGATTGTGATTGTATGATTCTACTTGGGTGATTGTGGTTGTATGATTGTGAATATATAATTGTATTTGCGTGATTGTTTTTGCCGGATTGCTATTGTATAATGCTGATTGTATGATCGTGATTGTGTGATTGTGATTGTACGATTGTGGTTCTATGATTGCGATTGTATGTCGGTGATTGTATGATTGTGATTGTATGATTGTGATTGTATGATCGTGATTGTATGATTGTGATTGTTTGATTGTGATTGTATGATTGTGATTGTATGATTGTGATTGTATGATTGTGATTGTATGATTGTGAATGTATGATTGTGATTGTATGATTGTGATTGTATGATTGTGATTGCATGATTGTGATTGTATAATTGTGATTGTATGATTATGATTGTATGATTGTGATTGTATGATTGTGATTGTATGATTGTGATTGTATGATTGTGATTGTATGATTGTGATTGTATGATAGTGATTGTAGGATTGTGATTGTATGATTGTGTTTGCATGATTGTGATTCTATGATTGTCATTGTATGATTGTGGTTTTATGATTGTGATTGTATGAATGTGATTGTAGGATTGTGATTGTATGATTGTGACTGTATGATTGTGATTGTATGATTCTACTGGGGTAATTGTGGTTGTATGATTGTGAATATATAATTGTATTTGCGTGATTGTTATTGCCGAATTGCTATTGTATAATGCTGATTGTATGATAGTGATTGTATGATTGTGATTGTATGATTGTGAATGTATGATTGTGATTGTATGATTGCGATTGTATGATTGTGATTGTATGATTGTGATTGTATGATTGTGATTGTATGATAGTGATTGTACGATTGTGATTGTATGATTGTGATTGCATGATTGTGATTCTATGATTGTCATTGTATGATTGTGGTTTTATGATTGTGATTGTATGATTGTGATTGTAAGATTGTGATTGTATGATTGTGACTGTATGATTGTGATTGTATGATTCTACTTGGGTGATTGTGGTTGTATGATTGTGAATATATAATTGTATTTGCGTGATTGTTATTGCCGGATTGCTATTGTATAATGCTGATTGTATGATTGTGATTGTATGATCGTGATTGTATGATTGTGATTGTTTGATTGTGATTGTGTGATTGTGATTGTACGATTGTGGTTCTATGATTGCGATTGTATGTCGGCGATTGTATGATTGTGATTGTATGATCGTGATTGTATGATTGTGATTGTTTGATTGTGATTGTATGATTGTGATTGTATGATTGTGATTGTATGATTGTGATTGTATGATTGTGAATGTATGATTGTGATTGTATGATTGTGATTGTATGATTGTGATTGTATGATTGTGATTGTATAATTGTGATTGTATTATTGTGATTGTATGATTGTGATTGTATGATTGTGATTGTATGATTGTGATTATATGATTGTGATTGTATGATAGTGATTGTAGGATTGTGATTGTATGATTGTGATTGCATGATTGTGATTCTATGATTGTCATTGTATGATTGTGGTTTTATGATTGTGATTGTATGATTGTGATTGTAGGATTGTGATTGTATGATTGTGACTGTATGATTGTGATTGTATGATTCTACTTGGGTGATTGTGGTTGTATGATTGTGAATATATAATTGTATTTGCGTGATTGTTATTGCCGGATTGCTATTGTATAATGCTGATTGTATGATAGTGATTGTGTGATTGTGATTGTATGATTGTGAATGTATGATTGTGATTGTATGATTGTGGTTGTATGATTGTGATTGTGTGATTGTGATTGTGTGATTGTGATTGTATGATTGTGATTGTATGATTGTGATTGTATGATTGTGCTTGTATGATTGTGATTCTATGATTGTGATTGTAGGACTATGATTGTATGATTGCGATTGTCTGATTGCGATTGTGTGATTGTGAATGTATGATTGTGATTGTATGATTGCGATTGTATGATTGTGATTGTATGATTGTGATTGTATGATTGTGATTGTGTGATTGTGATTGTATGATTGTGATTGTATGATTGTGATTGTATGATTGTGATTGTATGATTGTGCTTGTATGATTGTGATTCTATGATTGTGATTGTAGGATTATGATTGTATGATTGCGATTGTCTGATTGCGATTGTGTGATTGTGAATGTATGATTGTGATTGTATGATTGCGATTGTATGATTGTGATTGTATGATTGTGATTGTATGATTGTGATTGTATGATTGTGATTGTATGATTGTGATTGTATGATTGTGATTGTATGATTGTGATTGTATCTTTGTGATTGTAAGATTGTGATTGTATGATTGTGATTGTACGATTGTGATTGTACGATTGTGATTGTACGATTGTGATCTTATAATTGTGACATTATCATTGTAACTGTATGATATTGATTGTGTGAATGTGATTGTGATTGCATGATCGCAATTGTATGATTGTGAATGTATGATTATGATGCTCTGATTGCAATTGTCTGATTGCGATTGTGTGATTGTGAATGTGTGATTCTGACTCTATGATTGTGATTCTATGATTGTGATTGTATGATTGTAATTGTATGAATGTGATTGTATCATTGTGATTGTTTGATTGTTATTGTGTGATTGCGTTTGTATGATTCTAATTGTATGCATGTGAATGTATAATTCTGATTGTATGTTTGAGATAATATGATTGCGATCGTATGATTGAGATTGTATGATTGTGATTGTGTGATTGTGATTGTATGATTGTGATTGTATGATTGTGATTGTATGACTGTTATTATATGATTGTAATTGTATGATTGCGATTGTATGATTGCGATTGCAGGGTTGTGATTGTGAGATTGTGATTGTATGATTGTAATTGTATGATTGTGAATGCATGATTGTGATTGTATGATAGTGATTGTACGATTGTGTTTGTTGTGATTGTGTTGCAATGTTTCTCTATGTATAACTGTGATTGTATGATAGTGATTGTGTGATTGTGATTGTATGATTGTGTTTTTATAATTGTGACTGTATGATTTTAATTGTATGATTGTGATTGTATGATTGTGATTGTATGATTGAGATTGTACGATTGTGGTTGTTGTGATTGTGTTGCTATGTTTCTCTATGTATGACTGTGATTGTATGATAGTGATTGTGTGATTGTGGTTGTCTGATTGTGATTGTATGATTTTGGTTGTATGATTGTGATTGTATGATTGTGATTGTATGATTGTGATTGTATGATTGTGAATGTATGATTGTGATTGTATGATTGTGATTGTATGATTGTGATTGTATGATTGTGATTGTATAATTGTGATTGTATGATTGTGATTGTATGATTGTGATTGTATGATTGTGATTGTATGATTGTGATTGTATGATAGTGATTGTATGATAGTGATTGTAGGATTGTGATTGTATGATTGTGATTGCATGATTGTGATTCTATGATTGTCATTGTATGATTGTGGTTTTATGATTGTGATTGTATGATAGTGATTGTTGATTGTGATTGTATGATTCTACTTGGGTGATTGTGGTTGTGTGATTGTGAATATATAATTGTATTTGCGTGATTGTTATTGCCGGATTGCTATTGTATAATGCTGATTGTATGATAGTGATTGTGTGATTGTGATTGTACGATTGTGGTTCTATGATTGCGATTGTATGTCGGTGATTGTATGATTGTGATTGTATGATTGTGATTGTATGATTGTGATTGTATAATTGTGATTGTATGATTGTGATTATCTGATTGTGAATGTATGATTGTGATTGTATGATTGTGATTGTATGATTGTGATTGCATGATTGTGATTGTATAATTGTGATTGTATGATTGTGATTGTATGATTGTGATTGTATGATTGTGATTGTATGATTGTGATTGTATGATTGTGATTGTATGATAGTGATTGCAGGATTGTGATTGTATGATTGTGTTTGCATGATTGTGATTCTATGATTGTCATTGTATGATTGTGGTTTTATGATTGTGATTGTATGAATGTGATTGTAGGATTGTGATTGTATGATTGTGACTGTATGATTGTGATTGTATGATTCTACTGGGGTGATTGTGGTTGTATGATTGTGAATATATAATTGTATTTGCGTGATTGTTATTGCCGAATTGCCATTGTATAATGCTGATTGTATGATAGTGATTGTATGATTGTGATTGTATGATTGTGAATGTATGATTGTGATTGTATGATTGCGATTGTATGATTGTGATTGTATGATTGTGATTGTATGATTGTGATTGTATGATAGTGATTGTACGATTGTGATTGTATGATTGTGATTGCATGATTGTGATTCTATGATTGTCATTGTATGATTGTGGTTTTATGATTGTGATTGTATGATTGTGATTGTAAGATTGTGATTGTATGATTGTGACTGTATGATTGTGATTGTATGATTCTACTTGGGTGATTGTGGTTGTATGATTGTGAATATATAATTGTATTTGCGTGATTGTTATTGCCGGATTGCTATTGTATAATGCTGATTGTATGATAGTGATTGTGTGATTGTGATTGTACGATTGTGGTTCTATGATTGCGATTGTATGTCGGTGATTGTATGATTGTGATTGTATGATTGTGATTGTATGATCGTGATTGTATGATTGTGATTGTTTGATTGTGATTGTATGATTGTGATTGTATGATTGTGATTGTATGATTGTGATTGTATGATTGTGAATGTATGATTGTGATTGTATGATTGTGATTGTATGATTGTGATTGTATGATTGTGATTGTATAATTGTGATTGTATGATTGTGATTGTATGATTGTGATTGTATGATTGTGATTGTATGATTGTGATTGTATGATTGTGATTGTATGATTGTGATTGTATGATAGTGATTGTAGGATTGTGATTGTATGATTGTGATTGCATGATTGTGATTCTATGATTGTCATTGTATGATTGTGGTTTTATGATTGTGATTGTATGATTGTGATTGTAGGATTGTGATTGTATGATTGTGACTGTATGATTGTGATTGTATGATTCTACTCGGGTGATTGTGGTTGTATGATTGTGAATATATAATTGTATTTGCGTGATTGTTATTGCCGGATTGCTATTGTGTAATGCTGATTGTATGATAGTGATTGTATGATTGTGATTGTATGATTGTGAATGTATGATTGTGATTGTATGATTGTGATTGTATGATTGTGATTGTGTGATTGTGATTGTGTGATTGTGATTGTATGATTGTGATTGTATGATTGTGATCGTATGATTGTGATTATATGATTGTGATTGTATGACTGTGATTGTATGATTGTGATTGTACGATTATGTTTGTACGATTGTAATTTCATGATTGTGACTGTATGATTGTAACTGTATGATAGTGATTGTATGAATGTGATTGTGATTGCATGATCGTAATTGTATGATTGTGGATGTATGATTATGACTGTATGATTGCGATTGTCTGATTGCGATTGTGTAATTGTGGTTGTATGATTGTGATTGTATGATTGTCATTGTATGATTGTGATTGTATGATTGTGATTGTATGATTGTGATTGTATGATTGTGATTGTATGATTGTGATTGTATGATTGTGATTGTACGATTGTGATTGTATGATTGTGATTGTATGATTGTGATTGTATGATTGTGATTGTATGATTTTGATTGTATAATTGTTATTGTGTGATAGTGATTGTGTGATTGTGACTGCATGATTGTGATTCTATGATTGTGATTGTATGATTGTAATTGTACGATTATGATTGTATGATTGTGATTGTATGATTCTACTTGCGTGATTGTGATTGTATGATTGTGAATATATAATTGTATTTGAGTTACTGTGATTGCCGGATTGCTATTATATAATTCTGATTGTATGATAGTGATTGTGTGACTTTGATTGTACGATTGTGGTTCTATGATTGTGATTGTATGATTGTGATTGTATGATTATGATTGTATGATTGCGATTGTATGATTGTGATTGTATGATTGTGATTGTATGATTGAGATTCTATGATTGTGATTGTAGGATTGTGATTGTATGACTGCGATTGTCTGATTGCGATTGTGTGATTGTGAATGTATGATTGTGATTGTATGATTGTGATTCTATGATTGTGATTGTATGATTGTAATTGTATGATTGTGATTGTATGATTGTGATTGTATGATTGCGATTGTACGGTTGTGATTGTGAGATTGTGATTGTATGATTGTAATTGTATGATTGTGATTGCATGATTGTGATTGTATGATTGTGATTGTATGATTCTACTTGGGTGATTGTGGTTGTATGATTGTGAATATATAATTGTATTTGCGTGATTGTTATTGCCGGATTGCTATTGTATAATGCTGATTGTATGATAGTGATTGTGTGATTGTGATTGTACGATTGTGATTGTATGATTGTGATTGCATGATTGTGATTCTATGATTGTCATTGTGTGATTGTGGTTTTATGATTGTGATTGTATGATTGTGATTGTATGATTGTGATTGTATGATTGTGATTGTATGATTGTGATTGTACGATTGTGATTGTATGATTGTGATTGTATGATTGTGATTGTATGATTGTGATTGTATGATTTTGATTGTATAATTGTTATTGTGTGATAGTGATTGTGTGATTGTGACTGCATGATTGTGATTCTATGATTGTGATTGTATGATTGTAATTGTACGATTATGATTGTATGATTGTGATTGTATGATTCTACTTGCGTGATTGTGATTGTATGATTGTGAATATATAATTGTATTTGAGTTACTGTGATTGCCGGATTGCTATTATATAATTCTGATTGTATGATAGTGATTGTGTGACTTTGATTGTACGATTGTGGTTCTATGATTGTGATTGTATGATTGTGATTGTATGATTATGATTGTATGATTGCGATTGTATGATTGTGATTGTATGATTGTGATTGTATGATTGAGATTCTATGATTGTGATTGTAGGATTGTGATTGTATGACTGCGATTGTCTGATTGCGATTGTGTGATTGTGAATGTATGATTGTGATTGTATGATTGTGATTCTATGATTGTGATTGTATGATTGTAATTGTATGATTGTGATTGTATGATAGTGATTGTACGATTGTGTTTGTTGTGATTGTGTTGCTATGTTTCTCTATGTATAACTGTGATTGTACGATAGTGAATGCGTGATTGTGATTGTATGATTGTGCTTTTATAATTGTGACTGTATGATTTTAATTGTTAGATTGTGATTGTATGATTGTGATTGTATGATTGAGATTGTACGATTGTGGTTGTTGTGATTGTGTTGCTATGTTTCTCTATGTATGACTGTGATTGTATGATAGTGATTGTGTGATTGTGGTTGTCTGATTGTGATTGTATGATTTTGGTTGTATGATTGTGATTGTATGATTGTGATTGTATGATTGTGATTGTATGATTGTGAATGTATGATTGTGATTGTATGATTGTGATTGTATGATTGTGATTGTATGATTGTGATTGTATAATTGTGATTGTATGATTGTGATTGTATGATTGTGATTGTATGATTGTGATTGTATGATTGTGATTGTATGATAGTGATTGTATGATAGTGATTGTAGGATTGTGATTGTATGATTGTGATTGCATGATTGTGATTCTATGATTGTCATTGTATGATTGTGGTTTTATGATTGTGATTGTATGATAGTGATTGTTGATTGTGATTGTATGATTCTACTTGGGTGATTGTGGTTGTGTGATTGTGAATATATAATTGTATTTGCGTGATTGTTATTGCCGGATTGCTATTGTATAATGCTGATTGTATGATAGTGATTGTGTGATTGTGATTGTACGATTGTGGTTCTATGATTGCGATTGTATGTCGGTGATTGTATGATTGTGATTGTATGATTGTGATTGTATGATTGTGATTGTATAATTGTGATTGTATGATTGTGATTATCTGATTGTGAATGTATGATTGTGATTGTATGATTGTGATTGTATGATTGTGATTGCATGATTGTGATTGTATAATTGTGATTGTATGATTGTGATTGTATGATTGTGATTGTATGATTGTGATTGTATGATTGTGATTGTATGATTGTGATTGTATGATAGTGATTGCAGGATTGTGATTGTATGATTGTGTTTGCATGATTGTGATTCTATGATTGTCATTGTATGATTGTGGTTTTATGATTGTGATTGTATGAATGTGATTGTAGGATTGTGATTGTATGATTGTGACTGTATGATTGTGATTGTATGATTCTACTGGGGTGATTGTGGTTGTATGATTGTGAATATATAATTGTATTTGCGTGATTGTTATTGCCGAATTGCCATTGTATAATGCTGATTGTATGATAGTGATTGTATGATTGTGATTGTATGATTGTGAATGTATGATTGTGATTGTATGATTGCGATTGTATGATTGTGATTGTATGATTGTGATTGTATGATTGTGATTGTATGATAGTGATTGTACGATTGTGATTGTATGATTGTGATTGCATGATTGTGATTCTATGATTGTCATTGTATGATTGCGGTTTTATGATTGTGATTGTATGATTGTGATTGTAAGATTGTGATTGTATGATTGTGACTGTATGATTGTGATTGTATGATTCTACTTGGGTGATTGTGGTTGTATGATTGTGATTGTATGATTGTGATTGTACGATTGTGATTGTATGATTGTGATTGTATGATTGTGATTGTATGATTGTGATTGTATGATTTTGATTGTATAATTGTTATTGTGTGATAGTGATTGTGTGATTGTGACTGCATGATTGTGATTCTATGATTGTGATTGTATGATTGTAATTGTACGATTATGATTGTATGATTGTGATTGTATGATTCTACTTGCGTGATTGTGATTGTATGATTGTGAATATATAATTGTATTTGAGTTACTGTGATTGCCGGATTGCTATTATATAATTCTGATTGTATGATAGTGATTGTGTGACTTTGATTGTACGATTGTGGTTCTATGATTGTGATTGTATGATTGTGATTGTATGATTATGATTGTATGATTGCGATTGTATGATTGTGATTGTATGATTGTGATTGTATGATTGAGATTCTATGATTGTGATTGTAGGATTGTGATTGTATGACTGCGATTGTCTGATTGCGATTGTGTGATTGTGAATGTATGATTGTGATTGTATGATTGTGATTCTATGATTGTGATTGTATGATTGTAATTGTATGATTGTGATTGTATGATTGTGATTGTATGATTGCGATTGTACGGTTGTGATTGTGAGATTGTGATTGTATGATTGTAATTGTATGATTGTGATTGCATGATTGTGATTGTATGATAGTGATTGTACGATTGTGTTTGTTGTGATTGTGTTGCTATGTTTCTCTATGTATAACTGTGATTGTACGATAGTGAATGCGTGATTGTGATTGTATGATTGTGCTTTTATAATTGTGACTGTATGATTTTAATTGTTAGATTGTGATTGTATGATTGTGATTGTATGATTGAGATTGTACGATTGTGGTTGTTGTGATTGTGTTGCTATGTTTCTCTATGTATGACTGTGATTGTATGATAGTGATTGTGTGATTGTGGTTGTCTGATTGTGATTGTATGATTGCGAATGCAGGATTGTGATTGTGATTGTATGATTTTGATTGTGTGATTGTGTTCCTATGATTCTCATTGTATAACTGTGATTGTATGATAGCGATTGTGTGATTGTGGTTGACTGATTCTGATTGTATGATTGCGAATGCAGGATTGTGATTGTGATTGTATGATTGCGATTGTATGATTGTGATTGTATGATTGTGATTCTAAGATTGTGATTGTATGATTGTGATTGTATGATAGTGATTGTATGATTGTGATTGTATGATTCTACTTGGGTGATTGTGGTTGTATGATTGTGAATATATAATTGTATTTGCGTGATTGTTATTGCCGGATTGCTATTGTATAATGCTGATTGTATGATAGTGATTGTGTGATTGTGATTGTACGATTGTGATTGTATGATTGTGATTGCATGATTGTGATTCTATGATTGTCATTGTGTGATTGTGGTTTTATGATTGTGATTGTATGATTGTGATTGTATGATTGTGATTGTATGATTGTGATTGTATGATTGTGATTGTATGATTGTGATTGTACGATTGTGATTGTATGATTGTGATTGTATGATTGTGATTGTATGATTGTGATTGTATGATTTTGATTGTATAATTGTTATTGTGTGATAGTGATTGTGTGATTGTGACTGCATGATTGTGATTCTATGATTGTGATTGTATGATTGTAATTGTACGATTATGATTGTATGATTGTGATTGTATGATTCTACTTGCGTGATTGTGATTGTATGATTGTGAATATATAATTGTATTTGAGTTACTGTGATTGCCGGATTGCTATTATATAATTCTGATTGTATGATAGTGATTGTGTGACTTTGATTGTACGATTGTGGTTCTATGATTGTGATTGTATGATTGTGATTGTATGATTATGATTGTATGATTGCGATTGTATGATTGTGATTGTATGATTGTGATTGTATGATTGAGATTCTATGATTGTGATTGTAGGATTGTGATTGTATGACTGCGATTGTCTGATTGCGATTGTGTGATTGTGAATGTATGATTGTGATTGTATGATTGTGATTCTATGATTGTGATTGTATGATTGTAATTGTATGATTGTGATTGTATGATTGTGATTGTATGATTGCGATTGTACGGTTGTGATTGTGAGATTGTGATTGTATGATTGTAATTGTATGATTGTGATTGCATGATTGTGATTGTATGATAGTGATTGTACGATTGTGTTTGTTGTGATTGTGTTGCTATGTTTCTCTATGTATAACTGTGATTGTACGATAGTGAATGCGTGATTGTGATTGTATGATTGTGCTTTTATAATTGTGACTGTATGATTTTAATTGTTAGATTGTGATTGTATGATTGTGATTGTATGATTGAGATTGTACGATTGTGGTTGTTGTGATTGTGTTGCTATGTTTCTCTATGTATGACTGTGATTGTATGATAGTGATTGTGTGATTGTGGTTGTCTGATTGTGATTGTATGATTGCGAATGCAGGATTGTGATTGTGATTGTATGATTTTGATTGTGTGATTGTGTTCCTATGATTCTCATTGTATAACTGTGATTGTATGATAGCGATTGTGTGATTGTGGTTGACTGATTCTGATTGTATGATTGCGAATGCAGGATTGTGATTGTGATTGTATGATTGCGATTGTATGATTGTGATTGTATGATTGTGATTCTAAGATTGTGATTGTATGATTGTGATTGTATGATAGTGATTGTATGATTGTGATTGTATGATTCTACTTGGGTGATTGTGGTTGTATGATTGTGAATATATAATTGTATTTGCGTGATTGTTATTGCCGGATTGCTATTGTATAATGCTGATTGTATGATAGTGATTGTGTGATTGTGATTGTACGATTGTGATTGTATGATTGTGATTGCATGATTGTGATTCTATGATTGTCATTGTGTGATAGTGGTTTTATGATTGTGATTGTATGATTGTGATTGTAAGATTGTGATTGTATGATTGTGACTGTATGATTGTGATTGTATGATTCTACTTGGGTGATTGTGGTTGTATGATTGTGAATATATAATTGTAGTTGCGTGATTGTTATTGCCGGATTGCTATTGTATAATGCTGATTGTATGATAGTGATTGTGTGATTGTGATTGTACGATTGTGGTTCTATGATTGCGATTGTATGTCGGTGATTGTATGATTGTGATTGTATGATTGTGATTGTATGATCGTGATTGTATGATTGTGATTGTTTGATTGTGATTGTATGATTGTGATTGTATGATTGTGATTGTATGATTGTGATTGTATGATTGTGAATGTATGATTGTGATTGTATGATTGTGAATGTATGATTGTGATTGTATGATTGTGATTGTATGATTGTGATTGTATGATTGCGATTGTATGATTGTGATTGTATGATTGTGTTTGTATGATCGTGATTTTACGATTGTGATTGTATGATAGTGATTGTACGATTGTGATTGTATGATTGTGATTGCATGATTGTGATTCTATGATTGTCATTGTATGATTGTGGTTTTATGATTGTGATTGTATGATTGTGATTGTAGGATTGTGATTGTATGATTGTGACTGTATGATTGTGATTGTATGATTCTACTCGGGTGATTGTGGTTGTATGATTGTGAATATATAATTGTATTTGCGTGATTGTTATTGCCGGATTGCTATTGTGTAATGCTGATTGTATGATAGTGATTGTATGATTGTGATTGTATGATTGTGAATGTATGATTGTGATTGTATGATTGTGATTGTATGATTGTGATTGTGTGATTGTGATTGTGTGATTGTGATTGTATGATTGTGATTGTATGATTGTGATCGTATGATTGTGATTATATGATTGTGATTGTATGACTGTGATTGTATGATTGTGATTGTACGATTATGTTTGTACGATTGTAATTTCATGATTGTGACTGTATGATTGTAACTGTATGATAGTGATTGTATGAATGTGATTGTGATTGCATGATCGTAATTGTATGATTGTGGATGTATGATTATGACTGTATGATTGCGATTGTCTGATTGCGATTGTGTAATTGTGGTTGTATGATTGTGATTGTATGATTGTCATTGTATGATTGTGATTGTATGATTGTGATTGTATGATTGTGATTGTATGATTGTGATTGTATGATTGTGATTGTATGATTGTGATTGTACGATTGTGATTGTATGATTGTGATTGTATGATTGTGATTGTATGATTGTGATTGTATGATTTTGATTGTATAATTGTTATTGTGTGATAGTGATTGTGTGATTGTGACTGCATGATTGTGATTCTATGATTGTGATTGTATGATTGTAATTGTACGATTATGATTGTATGATTGTGATTGTATGATTCTACTTGCGTGATTGTGATTGTATGATTGTGAATATATAATTGTATTTGAGTTACTGTGATTGCCGGATTGCTATTATATAATTCTGATTGTATGATAGTGATTGTGTGACTTTGATTGTACGATTGTGGTTCTATGATTGTGATTGTATGATTGTGATTGTATGATTATGATTGTATGATTGCGATTGTATGATTGTGATTGTATGATTGTGATTGTATGATTGAGATTCTATGATTGTGATTGTAGGATTGTGATTGTATGACTGCGATTGTCTGATTGCGATTGTGTGATTGTGAATGTATGATTGTGATTGTATGATTGTGATTCTATGATTGTGATTGTATGATTGTAATTGTATGATTGTGATTGTATGATTGTGATTGTATGATTGCGATTGTACGGTTGTGATTGTGAGATTGTGATTGTATGATTGTAATTGTATGATTGTGATTGCATGATTGTGATTGTATGATAGTGATTGTACGATTGTGTTTGTTGTGATTGTGTTGCTATGTTTCTCTATGTATAACTGTGATTGTACGATAGTGAATGCGTGATTGTGATTGTATGATTGTGCTTTTATAATTGTGACTGTATGATTTTAATTGTTAGATTGTGATTGTATGATTGTGATTGTATGATTGAGATTGTACGATTGTGGTTGTTGTGATTGTGTTGCTATGTTTCTCTATGTATGACTGTGATTGTATGATAGTGATTGTGTGATTGTGGTTGTCTGATTGTGATTGTATGATTGCGAATGCAGGATTGTGATTGTGATTGTATGATTTTGATTGTGTGATTGTGTTCCTATGATTCTCATTGTATAACTGTGATTGTATGATAGCGATTGTGTGATTGTGGTTGACTGATTCTGATTGTATGATTGCGAATGCAGGATTGTGATTGTGATTGTATGATTGCGATTGTATGATTGTGATTGTATGATTGTGATTCTAAGATTGTGATTGTATGATTGTGATTGTATGATAGTGATTGTATGATTGTGATTGTATGATTCTACTTGGGTGATTGTGGTTGTATGATTGTGAATATATAATTGTATTTGCGTGATTGTTATTGCCGGATTGCTATTGTATAATGCTGATTGTATGATAGTGATTGTGTGATTGTGATTGTACGATTGTGATTGTATGATTGTGATTGCATGATTGTGATTCTATGATTGTCATTGTGTGATTGTGGTTTTATGATTGTGATTGTATGATTGTGATTGTGAGATTGTGATTGTATGATTGTGACTGTATGATTGTGATTGTATGATTCTACTTGGGTGATTGTGGTTGTATGATTGTGAATATATAATTGTAGTTGCGTGATTGTTATTGCCGGATTGCTATTGTATAATGCTGATTGTATGATAGTGATTGTGTGATTGTGATTGTACGATTGTGGTTCTATGATTGCGATTGTATGTCGGTGATTGTATGATTGTGATTGTATGATTGTGATTGTATGATCGTGATTGTATGATTGTGATTGTTTGATTGTGATTGTATGATTGTGATTGTATGATTGTGATTGTATGATTGTGATTGTATGATTGTGAATGTATGATTGTGATTGTATGATTGTGAATGTATGATTGTGATTGTATGATTGTGATTGTATGATTGTGATTGTATGATTGCGATTGTATGATTGTGATTGTATGATTGTGTTTGTATGATCGTGATTTTACGATTGTGATTGTATGATAGTGATTGTACGATTGTGATTGTATGATTGTGATTGCATGATTGTGATTCTATGATTGTCATTGTATGATTGTGGTTTTATGATTGTGATTGTATGATTGTGATTGTAGGATTGTGATTGTATGATTGTGATTGTATGATACTACTTGCGTGATTGTGATTGTATGATTGTGAATATATAATTGTATTTGAGTTACTGTGATTGCCGGATTGCTATTGTATAATTCTGATTGTATGATAGTGATTGTGTGATTTTGATTGTATGATTGTGATTTTATGATTGTGATTGTATGATTGTGATTGTATGATTGTGATTGTATGATTGTGATTGTATGATTGTGATTGTATGATTGTGATTGTATGATTGTGATTGTATTATAGTGGTTGTATGATTGTGATTGTGTGATTGTGATTGCATGATTGTGATTGTGTGATTGTCACTGTATGATTGTGGTTTTATGATTGTGATTGTATGATTGGGATTTTAGGATTGTGATTGTATGATTGTGATTGTATGATTGTGATTGTATGATTGTGATTGTATGATTGTGTTTGTATGATTGTGATTGTATGATTGTGATTGTATGATTATGATTGTATGATTGTGATTGTATGATTGTGATTGTATGATTGTGATTGTATGATTGTGATTGTATGATTGTGATTGTATGTTTGTGATTGAATGATTGTAAATGTACGATTGTGATTGTATGATTCTACTTGCGTGATTGTGATTGTATGATTGTGATTGTATGACTGTTATTATATGATTGTAATTGTATGATGGCGATTGTATGATTGCGATTGTAGGGTTGTGATTGTGAGATTGTGATTGTATGATTGTAATTGTATGATTGTGAATGCATGATTGTGATTGTATGATAGTGATTGTACGATTGTGTTTGTTGTGATTGTGTTGCAATGTTTCTCTATGTATGACTGTGATTGTATGATAGTGATTGTGTGATTGTGGTTGTCTGATTGTGATTGTATGATTGCGAATGCAGGATTGTAATTGTGATTGTATGATTTTGATTGTGTGATTGTGTTCGTATGATTCTCATTGTATAACTGTGATTGTATGATAGTGATTGTGTGATTGTGGTTGTCTGATTCTGATTGTATGATTGCGAATGCAGGATTGTGATTGTGATTGTATGATTGCGATTGTATGATTGTGATTGTATGATTGTGATTGTAAGATTGTGATTGTATGATTGTGATTGTATGATTGTGATTGCATGATTGTGATTGTATGATTCTACTTGGGTGATTGTGGTTGTACGATTGTGAATATATAATTGTATTTACGTGATTGTTATTGCCGGATTGCTATTGTATAATGCTGATTGTATGATAGTGATTGTGTGATTGCGATTGTACGATTGTGGTTCTATGATTGCGATTGTATGATTGTGATTGTATGGTTGTGATTGTATGATCGTGATTGTATGATCGTGATTGTTTGATCGTGATTGTATGATTGTGATTGTATGATTGTGATTGTATGATTGTGATTGTATGATTGTGAATGTATGATTGTGATTGTATGATTGTGATTGTATGATTGTGATTGTATGATCGTGATTGTTTGATCGTGATTGTATGATTGTGATTGTATGATTGTGATTGTATGATTGTGATTGTGTGATTGTGAATGTATGATTGTGATTGTATGATTGTGATTGTATGATTGTGATTGCATGATCGTAATTGTATGATTGTGGATGTAGGATTATGATTGTATGATTGTGATTGTATGATTGTGATTGTATGATTGTGATTGTATTATAGTGGTTGTATGATTGTGATTGTGTGATTGTGATTGCATGATTGTGATTGTATGATTGTCACTGTATGATTGTGGTTTTATGATCGTGATTGTATGATCGCGATTGTTTGATCGTGATTGTATGATTGTGATTGTATGATTGTGATTGTATGATTGTGATTGTTTGATCGTGATTGTATGATTGTGATTGTATGATTGTGATTGTTTGATCGTGATTGTATGATTGTGATTGTATGATTGTGATTGTATGATTGTGATTGTATGATTGTGATTGTATGATTGTGAATGTATGATTGTGATTGTATGATTGTGATTGTATGATTGTGATTGCATGATCGTAATTGTATGATTGTGAATGTATGATTATGATTGTATGATTGTGATTGTATGATTGTGATTGTATGATTGTGATTGTATTATAGTGGTTGTATGATTGTGATTGTGTGATTGTGATTGCATGATTGTGATTGTATGATTGTCACTGTATGATTGTGGTTTTATGATTGTGATTGTATGAT
The DNA here is from genome assembly GCF_050947335.1 of Megachile rotundata. Lineage (NCBI taxonomy): Eukaryota > Metazoa > Arthropoda > Insecta > Hymenoptera > Megachilidae > Megachile > Megachile rotundata. Next base: position 719,123 of record NC_134994.1, read on the forward strand.
TGGGATTTTAGGATTGTGATTGTATGATTGTGATTGTATGATTGTGATTGTATGATTGTGATTGTATGATTGTGATTGTATGATTGTGATTGTATGATTGTGATTGTATGATTGTGATTGTATGATTGTGATTGTATGATTGTGATTCTATGATTGTGATTGTAGGATTATGATTGTATGATTGCGATTTTCTGATTGCGATTGTGTGATTGTGAATGTATGATTCTGATTGTATGATTGCGATTGTATGATTGCGATTGTATGATTGCGATTGTATGATTGCGATTGTATGATTGCGGTTGTATGATTGTGATTGTATGATTGTGATTGTATGATTGTGATTGTATCTTTGTGATTGTATGGTTGTGATTGTATGATTGTGATTGTACTATTGTGATTGTACGATTGTGATTGTACGATTGTGATTTTATAATTGTGACATTATCATTGTAACTATATGATATTGATTGTGTGAATGTGATTGTGGTTGCATGACCGCAATTGTATGATTGTGAATGTATGATTATGATTCCCTGATTGCAATTGTCTGATTGCGATTGTGTGATTGTGAATGTATGATTCTGACTCTATGATTGTGATTCTATGATTGTGATTGTATGATTGTAATTGTATGAATGTGATTGTACGATTGTGATCGTTTCATTGTTATTGCGTGATTGCGTTTGTATGATTCTAATTGTATGCATGTGAATGTATAATTCTGATTGTATGTTTGTGATAATATGATTGCGATTGTATGATTGAGATTGTATGATTGTGATTGTGTGATTGTTATTGTATGATTGTGATTGTATGATTGTGATTGTATGATTGTGATTGTCTGATTGTGATTCTATGATTGTGATTGAATGATTGTAAATGTGCGATTGTGATTGTATGATTCTACTTGCGTGATTGTGATTGTATGATTGTGATTGTATGACTGTTATTATATGATTGTAATTGTATGATGGCGATTGTACGATTGCGATTGTATGATTGTGATTGTATGATTGTGATTGTATGATTGTGATTGTATGATTGTGATTGTATGATTGTGATTGTATGATTGTGATTGTATCTTTGTGATTGTATGATTGTGATTGTATGATTGTGATTGTACGGTTGTGATTGTACGATTGTGATTGTACGATTGTGATCTTATAATTGTGACATTATCATTGTAACTGTATGATATGGATTGTGTGAATGTGATTGTGATTGCATGATCGCAATTGTATGATTGTGAATGTATGATTATGATGCTCTGATTGCAATTGTCTGATTGCGATTGTGTGATTGTGAATGTATGATTCTGACTCTATGATTGTGATTCTATGATTGTGATTGTATGATTGTAATTGTATGAATGTGATTGTATGATTGTGATTGTTTGATTGTTATTGTGTGATTGCGTTTGTATGATTCTAATTGTATGCATGTGAATGTATAATTCTGATTGTATGTTTGAGATAATATGATTGCGATTGTGTGATTGTGGTTGTCTGATTGTGATTGTATGATTGTGGTTGTATGATTGTGATTGTATGATTGTGATCGTATGATTGTGATTATATGATTGTGATTGTATGACAGTGATTGTATGATTGTGATTGTACGATTATGTTTGTACGATTGTGATTTTATGATTGTGACTGTATGATTGTAACTGTATGATAGTGATTGTGTGAATGTGATTGTGATTGCATGATCGTAATTGTATGATTGTGGATGTATGATTATGACTGTATGATTGCGATTGTCTGATTGCGATTGTGTGATTGTGGTTGTATGATTGTGATTGTATGATTGTGATTGTATCATTGTGACTGTATGATTGTGATTGTATGATTGTGATTGTATGATTGTGATTGTATGATTGCGATTGTGTGATTGTGATTGTGTGATTGTGATTGTATGATTGTGATTGTATGATTGTGATTGTATGATTGTGATTGTATGATCGTGATTTTACGATTGTGATTGTATGATAGTGATTGTACGATTGTGATTGTATGATTGTGATTGCATGATTGTGATTCTATGATTGTCATTGTATGATTGTGGTTTTATGATTGTGATTGTATGATTGTGATTGTAGGATTGTGATTGTATGATTGTGATTGTATGATACTACTTGCGTGATTGTGATTGTATGATTGTGAATATATAATTGTATTTGAGTTACTGTGATTGCCGGATTGCTATTGTATAATTCTGATTGTATGATAGTGATTGTGTGATTTTGATTGTATGATTGTGATTTTATGATTGTGATTGTATGATTGTGATTGTATGATTGTGATTGTATGATTGTGATTGTATGATTGTGATTGTATGATTGTGATTGTATGATTTTGATTGTATAATTGTTATTGTGTGATAGTGATTGTGTGATTGTGACTGCATGATCGTGATTCTATGATTGTGATTGTATGATTGTAATTGTACGATTATGATTGTATGATTGTGATTGTATGATTCTACTTGCGTGATTGTGATTGTATGATTGTGAATATATAATTGTATTTGAGTTACTGTGATTGCCGGATTGCTATTGTATAATTCTGATTGTATGATAGTGATTGTGTGATTTTGATTGTACGATTGTGGTTCTATGATTGTGATTGTATGATTGTGATTCTATGATTGTGATTGCATGATTGTAATTGTATGATTGTGATTGTATGATTGTGATTGTATGATTGCGATTGTAGGGTTGTGATTGTGAGATTGTGATTGTATGATTGTAATTGTATGATTGTGATTGCATGATTGTGATTGTATGATAGTGATTGTACGATTGTGTTTGTTGTGATTGTGTTGCTATGTTTCTCTATGTATAACTGTGATTGTATGATAGTGATTGTGTGATTGTGATTGTATGATTGTGTTTTTATAATTGTCACTGTATGATTTTAATTGTATGATTGTGATTGTATGATTGTGATTGTATGATTGAGATTGTACGATTGTGGTTGTTGTGATTGTGTTGCTATGTTTCTCCATGTATGACTGTGATTGTATGATAGTGATTGTGTGATTGTGGTTGTCTGATTGTGATTGTATGATTGCGAATGCAGGATTGTGATTGTGATTGTATGATTGCGATTGTATGATTGTGATTGTATGATTGTGATTGTAAGATTGTGATTGTATGATTGTGATTGTGATTGTATGATTGCGATTGTATGATTGTGATTGTATGATTGTGATTGTAAGATTGTGATTGTATGATTGTGATTGTATGATTGTGATTGCATGATTGTGATTGTATGGTTCTACTTGGGTGATTGTGGTTTTATGATTGTGAATATATAATTGTATTTGCGTGATTGTTATTGCCGGATTGCTATTGTATAATGCTGATTGTATGATAGTGATTGTGTGATTGCGATTGTACGATTGTGGTTCTATGATTGCGATTGTATGTCGGTGATTGTATGATTGTGATTGTATGATTGTGATTGTATGATCGTGATTGTATGATCGTGATTGTATGATTGTGATTGTATGATTGTGATTGTATGACTGTGATTGTATGATTGTGATTGTATGATTGTGATTGTATGATAGTGATTGTATGATAGTGATTGTACGATTGTGATTGTATGATTGTGATTGCATGATTGTGATTCTATGATTGTCATTGTATGATTGTGGTTTTATGATTGTGATTGTATGATTGTGATTGTAGGATTGTGATTGTATGATTGTGATTGTATGATACTACTTGCGTGATTGTGATTGTATGATTGTGAATATATAATTGTATTTGAGTTACTGTGATTGCCGGATTGCTATTGTATAATTCTGATTGTATGATAGTGATTGTGTGATTTTGATTGTATGATTGTGATTTTATGATTGTGATTGTATGATTGTGATTGTATGATTGTGATTGTATGATTGTGATTGTATGATTGTGATTGTATGATTGTGATTGTATGATTTTGATTGTATAATTGTTATTGTGTGATAGTGATTGTGTGATTTTGACTGCATGATCGTGATTCTATGATTGTGATTGTATGATTGTAATTGTACGATTATGATTGTATGATTGTGATTGTATGATTCTACTTGCGTGATTGTGATTGTATGATTGTGAATATATAATTGTATTTGAGTTACTGTTATTGCCGGATTGCTATTGTATAATTCTGATTGTATGATAGTGATTGTGTGATTTTGATTGTACGATTGTGGTTCTATGATTGTGATTGTATGATTATGATTGTATGATTGTGATTGTATGATTGTGATTGTATGATTGTGATTGTATGATTGTGATTGTATGATTGAGATCCTATGATTGTGATTGTAGGATTGTGATTGTATGATTGCGATTGTCTGATTGCGATTGCGTGATTGTGAATGTATGATTGTGATTGTATGATAGTGATTGTACGATTGTGTTTGTTGTGATTGTGTTGCTATGTTTCTCTATGTATAACTGTGATTGTATGATAGTGATTGTGTGATTGTGATTGTATGATTGAGATTGTACGATTGTGGTTGTTGTGATTGTGTTGCTATGTTTCTCTATGTATGACTGTGATTGTATGATAGTGATTGTGTGATTGTGGTTGTCTGATTGTGATTGTATGATTGCGAATGCAGGATTGTGATTGTGATTGTATGATTGCGATTGTATGATTGTGATTGTATGATTGTGATTGTAAGATTGTGATTGTATGATTGTGATTGTATGATTGTGATTGCATGATTGTGATTGTATGATTCTACTTGGGTGATTGTGGTTGTATGATTGTGTATATATAATTGTATTTGCGTGATTGTTATTGCCGGATTGCTATTGTATAATGCTGATTGTATGATAGTGATTGTGTGATTGCGATTGTACGATTGTGGTTCTATGATTGCGATTGTATGTCGGTGATTGTATGATTGTGATTGTATGATTGTGATTGTATGATCGTGATTGTATGATCGTGATTGTTTGATCGTGATTGTATGATTGTGATTGTATGATTGTGATTGTATGATTGTGATTGTATGATTGTGATTGTAGGATTGTGAATGTATGATTGTGATTGTGTGATTGTGATTGTATGATTGTGTTTTTATAATTGTGACTGTATGATTTTAATTGTATGATTGTGATTGTATGATTGTGATTGTATGATTGAGATTGTACGATTGTGGTTGTTGTGATTGTGTTGCTATGTTTCTCTATGTATGACTGTGATTGTATGATAGTGATTGTGTGAATGTGGTTGTCTGATTGTGATTGTATGATTTTGGTTGTATGATTGTGATTGTATGATTGTGATCGTATGATTGTGATTATATGATTGTGATTGTATGACTGTGATTGTATGATTGTGATTGTACGATTATGTTTGTACGATTGTGATTTCATGATTGTGACTGTATGATTGTAACTGTATGATAGTGATTGTATGAATGTGATTGTGATTGCATGATCGTAATTGTATGATTGTGGATGTATGATTATGACTGTATGATTGCGATTGTCTGATTGCGATTGTGTGATTGTGGTTGTATGATTGTGATTGTATGATTGTGATTGTATGATTGTGATTGTATGATTGTGATTGTATGATTGTGATTGTATGATTGTGATTGTATGATTGTGATTGTATGATTGTGATTGTATGATTGTGATTGTATGATTGTGATTGTATGATTGTGATTGTATGATTGTGATTGTATGATTGTGATTGTATGATTGTGATTGTATGATTGTGATTGTATGATTCTACTTGCGTGATTGTGATTGTATGATTGTGAATATATATTTGTATTTGAGTTACTGTGATTGCCGGATTGCTATTGTATAATTCTGATTGTATGATAGTGATTGTGTGACTTTGATTGTACGATTGTGGTTCTATGATTGTGATTGTATGATTGTGATTGTAAGATTGTGATTGTATGATTGTGATTGTATGATTGTGATTGTATGATTCTACTTGGGTGATTGTGGTTGTATGATTGTGAATATATAATTGTATTTGCGTGATTGTTATTGCCGGATTGCTATTGTATAATGCTGATTGTATGATAGTGATTGTGTGATTGTGATTGTACGATTGTGGTTCTATGATTGCGATTGTATGTCGGTGATTGTATGATTGTGATTGTATGATTGTGATTGTATGATTGTGATTGTATGATCGTGATTGTATGATTGTGATTGTTTGATTGTGATTGTATGATTGTGATTGTATGATTGTGATTGTATGATTGTGATTGTATGATTGTGAATGTATGATTGTGATTGTATGATTGTGATTGTATGATTGTGATGGCATGATTGTGATTGTATAATTGTGATTGTATGATTGTGATTGTATGATTGTGATTGTATGATTGTGATTGTATGATTGTGATTGTATGATTGTGATTGTATGATAGTGATTGTAGGATTGTGATTGTATGATTGTGTTTGCATGATTGTGATTCTATGATTGTCATTGTATGATTGTGGTTTTATGATTGTGATTGTATGAATGTGATTGTAGGATTGTGATTGTATGATTGTGACTGTATGATTGTGATTGTATGATTCTACTGGGGTGATTGTGGTTGTATGATTGTGAATATATAATTGTATTTGCGTGATTGTTATTGCCGGATTGCTATTGTATAATGCTGATTGTATGATAGTGATTGTATGATTGTGATTGTATGATTGTGAATGTATGATTGTGATTGTATGATTGTGATTGTATGATTGTGATTGTGTGATTGTGATTGTGTGATTGTGATTGTATGATTGTGATTGTATGATTGTGATTGTATGATTGTGCTTGTATGATTGTGATTCTATGATTGTGATTGTATAATTGTGATTGTATGATTGCGATTGTATGATTGTGATTGTATGATTGTGATTGTATGATTGTGATTGTATGATAGTGATTGTACGATTGTGATTGTATGATTGTGATTGCATGATTGTGATTCTATGATTGTCATTGTATGATTGTGGTTTTATGATTGTGATTGTATGATTGTGATTGTAAGATTGTGATTGTATGATTGTGACTGTATGATTGTGATTGTATGATTCTACTTGGGTGATTGTGGTTGTATGATTGTCAATATATAATTGTATTTGCGTGATTGTTATTGCCGGATTGCTATTGTATAATGCTGATTGTATGATAGTGATTGTGTGATTGTGATTGTACGATTGTGATTGTATGATTGTGATTGCATGATTGTGATTCTATGATTGTCATTGTGTGATTGTGGTTTTATGATTGTGATTGTATGATTGTGATTGTATGATTGTGATTGTATGATTGTGATTGTATGATTGTGATTGTATGATTGTGATTGTACGATTGTGATTGTATGATTGTGATTGTATGATTGTGATTGTATGATTGTGATTGTATGATTTTGATTGTATAATTGTTATTGTGTGATAGTGATTGTGTGATTGTGACTGCATGATTGTGATTCTATGATTGTGATTGTATGATTGTAATTGTACGATTATGATTGTATGATTGTGATTGTATGATTCTACTTGCGTGATTGTGATTGTATGATTGTGAATATATAATTGTATTTGAGTTACTGTGATTGCCGGATTGCTATTATATAATTCTGATTGTATGATAGTGATTGTGTGACTTTGATTGTACGATTGTGGTTCTATGATTGTGATTGTATGATTGTGATTGTATGATTATGATTGTATGATTGCGATTGTATGATTGTGATTGTATGATTGTGATTGTATGATTGAGATTCTATGATTGTGATTGTAGGATTGTGATTGTATGACTGCGATTGTCTGATTGCGATTGTGTGATTGTGAATGTATGATTGTGATTGTATGATTGTGATTCTATGATTGTGATTGTATGATTGTAATTGTATGATTGTGATTGTATGATTGTGATTGTATGATTGCGATTGTACGGTTGTGATTGTGAGATTGTGATTGTATGATTGTAATTGTATGATTGTGATTGCATGATTGTGATTGTATGATAGTGATTGTACGATTGTGTTTGTTGTGATTGTGTTGCTATGTTTCTCTATGTATAACTGTGATTGTACGATAGTGAATGCGTGATTGTGATTGTATGATTGTGCTTTTATAATTGTGACTGTATGATTTTAATTGTTAGATTGTGATTGTATGATTGTGATTGTATGATTGAGATTGTACGATTGTGGTTGTTGTGATTGTGTTGCTATGTTTCTCTATGTATGACTGTGATTGTATGATAGTGATTGTGTGATTGTGGTTGTCTGATTGTGATTGTATGATTGCGAATGCAGGATTGTGATTGTGATTGTATGATTTTGATTGTGTGATTGTGTTCCTATGATTCTCATTGTATAACTGTGATTGTATGATAGCGATTGTGTGATTGTGGTTGACTGATTCTGATTGTATGATTGCGAATGCAGGATTGTGATTGTGATTGTATGATTGCGATTGTATGATTGTGATTGTATGATTCTGATTCTAAGATTGTGATTGTATGATTGTGATTGTATGATAGTGATTGTATGATTGTGATTGTATGATTCTACTTGGGTGATTGTGGTTGTATGATTGTGAATATATAATTGTATTTGCGTGATTGTTATTGCCGGATTGCTATTGTATAATGCTGATTGTATGATAGTGATTGTGTGATTGTGATTGTACGATTGTGATTGTATGATTGTGATTGCATGATTGTGATTCTATGATTGTCATTGTGTGATTGTGGTTTTATGATTGTGATTGTATGATTGTGATTGTAAGATTGTGATTGTATGATTGTGACTGTATGATTGTGATTGTATGATTCTACTTGGGTGATTGTGGTTGTATGATTGTGAATATATAATTGTAGTTGCGTGATTGTTATTGCCGGATTGCTATTGTATAATGCTGATTGTATGATAGTGATTGTGTGATTGTGATTGTACGATTGTGGTTCTATGATTGCGATTGTATGTCGGTGATTGTATGATTGTGATTGTATGATTGTGATTGTATGATCGTGATTGTATGATTGTGATTGTTTGATTGTGATTGTATGATTGTGATTGTATGATTGTGATTGTATGATTGTGATTGTATGATTGTGAATGTATGATTGTGATTGTATGATTGTGAATGTATGATTGTGATTGTATGATTGTGATTGTATGATTGTGATTGTATGATTGCGATTGTATGATTGTGATTGTATGATTGTGTTTGTATGATCGTGATTTTACGATTGTGATTGTATGATAGTGATTGTACGATTGTGATTGTATGATTGTGATTGCATGATTGTGATTCTATGATTGTCATTGTATGATTGTGGTTTTATGATTGTGATTGTATGATTGTGATTGTAGGATTGTGATTGTATGATTGTGACTGTATGATTGTGATTGTATGATTCTACTCGGGTGATTGTGGTTGTATGATTGTGAATATATAATTGTATTTGCGTGATTGTTATTGCCGGATTGCTATTGTGTAATGCTGATTGTATGATAGTGATTGTATGATTGTGATTGTATGATTGTGAATGTATGATTGTGATTGTATGATTGTGATTGTATGATTGTGATTGTGTGATTGTGATTGTGTGATTGTGATTGTATGATTGTGATTGTATGATTGTGATCGTATGATTGTGATTATATGATTGTGATTGTATGACTGTGATTGTATGATTGTGATTGTACGATTATGTTTGTACGATTGTAATTTCATGATTGTGACTGTATGATTGTAACTGTATGATAGTGATTGTATGAATGTGATTGTGATTGCATGATCGTAATTGTATGATTGTGGATGTATGATTATGACTGTATGATTGCGATTGTCTGATTGCGATTGTGTAATTGTGGTTGTATGATTGTGATTGTATGATTGTCATTGTATGATTGTGATTGTATGATTGTGATTGTATGATTGTGATTGTATGATTGTGATTGTATGATTGTGATTGTATGATTGTGATTGTACGATTGTGATTGTATGATTGTGATTGTATGATTGTGATTGTATGATTGTGATTGTATGATTTTGATTGTATAATTGTTATTGTGTGATAGTGATTGTGTGATTGTGACTGCATGATTGTGATTCTATGATTGTGATTGTATGATTGTAATTGTACGATTATGATTGTATGATTGTGATTGTATGATTCTACTTGCGTGATTGTGATTGTATGATTGTGAATATATAATTGTATTTGAGTTACTGTGATTGCCGGATTGCTATTATATAATTCTGATTGTATGATAGTGATTGTGTGACTTTGATTGTACGATTGTGGTTCTATGATTGTGATTGTATGATTGTGATTGTATGATTATGATTGTATGATTGCGATTGTATGATTGTGATTGTATGATTGTGATTGTATGATTGAGATTCTATGATTGTGATTGTAGGATTGTGATTGTATGACTGCGATTGTCTGATTGCGATTGTGTGATTGTGAATGTATGATTGTGATTGTATGATTGTGATTCTATGATTGTGATTGTATGATTGTAATTGTATGATTGTGATTGTATGATTGTGATTGTATGATTGCGATTGTACGGTTGTGATTGTGAGATTGTGATTGTATGATTGTAATTGTATGATTGTGATTGCATGATTGTGATTGTATGATAGTGATTGTACGATTGTGTTTGTTGTGATTGTGTTGCTATGTTTCTCTATGTATAACTGTGATTGTACGATAGTGAATGCGTGATTGTGATTGTATGATTGTGCTTTTATAATTGTGACTGTATGATTTTAATTGTTAGATTGTGATTGTATGATTGTGATTGTATGATTGAGATTGTACGATTGTGGTTGTTGTGATTGTGTTGCTATGTTTCTCTATGTATGACTGTGATTGTATGATAGTGATTGTGTGATTGTGGTTGTCTGATTGTGATTGTATGATTGCGAATGCAGGATTGTGATTGTGATTGTATGATTTTGATTGTGTGATTGTGTTCCTATGATTCTCATTGTATAACTGTGATTGTATGATAGCGATTGTGTGATTGTGGTTGACTGATTCTGATTGTATGATTGCGAATGCAGGATTGTGATTGTGATTGTATGATTGCGATTGTATGATTGTGATTGTATGATTGTGATTCTAAGATTGTGATTGTATGATTGTGATTGTATGATAGTGATTGTATGATTGTGATTGTATGATTCTACTTGGGTGATTGTGGTTGTATGATTGTGAATATATAATTGTATTTGCGTGATTGTTATTGCCGGATTGCTATTGTATAATGCTGATTGTATGATAGTGATTGTGTGATTGTGATTGTACGATTGTGATTGTATGATTGTGATTGCATGATTGTGATTCTATGATTGTCATTGTGTGATTGTGGTTTTATGATTGTGATTGTATGATTGTGATTATAAGATTGTGATTGTATGATTGTGACTGTATGATTGTGATTGTATGATTCTACTTGGGTGATTGTGGTTGTATGATTGTGAATATATAATTGTAGTTGCGTGATTGTTATTGCCGGATTGCTATTGTATAATGCTGATTGTATGATAGTGATTGTGTGATTGTGATTGTACGATTGTGGTTCTATGATTGCGATTGTATGTCGGTGATTGTATGATTGTGATTGTATGATTGTGATTGTATGATCGTGATTGTATGATTGTGATTGTTTGATTGTGATTGTATGATTGTGATTGTATGATTGTGATTGTATGATTGTGATTGTATGATTGTGAATGTATGATTGTGATTGTATGATTGTGAATGTATGATTGTGATTGTATGATTGTGATTGTATGATTGTGATTGTATGATTGCGATTGTATGATTGTGATTGTATGATTGTGTTTGTATGATCGTGATTTTACGATTGTGATTGTATGATAGTGATTGTACGATTGTGATTGTATGATTGTGATTGCATGATTGTGATTCGATGATTGTCATTGTATGATTGTGGTTTTATGATTGTGATTGTATGATTGTGATTGTAGGATTGTGATTGTATGATTGTGATTGTATGATACTACTTGCGTGATTGTGATTGTATGATTGTGAATATATAATTGTATTTGAGTTACTGTGATTGCCGGATTGCTATTGTATAATTCTGATTGTATGATAGTGATTGTGTGATTTTGATTGTATGATTGTGATTTTATGATTGTGATTGTATGATTGTGATTGTATGATTGTGATTGTATGATTGTGATTGTATGATTGTGATTGTATGATTGTGATTGTATGATTGTGATTGTATTATAGTGGTTGTATGATTGTGATTGTGTGATTGTGATTGCATGATTGTGATTGTATGATTGTCACTGTATGATTGTGGTTTTATGATTGTGATTGTATGATTGGGATTTTAGGATTGTGATTGTATGATTGTGATTGTATGATTGTGATTGTATGATTGTGATTGTATGATTGTGTTTGTATGATTGTGATTGTATGATTGTGATTGTATGATTATGATTGTATGATTGTGATTGTATGATTGTGATTGTATGATTGTGATTGTATGATTGTGATTGTATGATTGTGATTGTATGTTTGTGATTGAATGATTGTAAATGTACGATTGTGATTGTATGATTCTACTTGCGTGATTGTGATTGTATGATTGTGATTGTATGACTGTTATTATATGATTGTAATTGTATGATGGCGATTGTATGATTGCGATTGTAGGGTTGTGATTGTGAGATTGTGATTGTATGATTGTAATTGTATGATTGTGAATGCATGATTGTGATTGTATGATAGTGATTGTACGATTGTGTTTGTTGTGATTGTGTTGCAATGTTTCTCTATGTATGACTGTGATTGTATGATAGTGATTGTGTGATTGTGGTTGTCTGATTGTGATTGTATGATTGCGAATGCAGGATTGTAATTGTGATTGTATGATTTTGATTGTGTGATTGTGTTCGTATGATTCTCATTGTATAACTGTGATTGTATGATAGTGATTGTGTGATTGTGGTTGTCTGATTCTGATTGTATGATTGCGAATGCAGGATTGTGATTGTGATTGTATGATTGCGATTGTATGATTGTGATTGTATGATTGTGATTGTAAGATTGTGATTGTATGATTGTGATTGTATGATTGTGATTGCATGATTGTGATTGTATGATTCTACTTGGGTGATTGTGGTTGTACGATTGTGAATATATAATTGTATTTACGTGATTGTTATTGCCGGATTGCTATTGTATAATGCTGATTGTATGATAGTGATTGTGTGATTGCGATTGTACGATTGTGGTTCTATGATTGCGATTGTATGATTGTGATTGTATGGTTGTGATTGTGTGATCGTGATTGTATGATCGTGATTGTTTGATCGTGATTGTATGATTGTGATTGTATGATTGTGATTGTATGATTGTGATTGTATGATTGTGAATGTATGATTGTGATTGTATGATTGTGATTGTATGATTGTGATTGTATGATCGTGATTGTTTGATCGTGATTGTATGATTGTGATTGTATGATTGTGATTGTATGATTGTGATTGTATGATTGTGATTGTATCTTTGTGATTGTATGGTTGTGATTGTATGATTGTGATTGTACTATTGTGATTGTACGATTGTGATTGTACGATTGTGATTTTATAATTGTGACATTATCATTGTAACTATATGATATTGATTGTGTGAATGTGATTGTGGTTGCATGACCGCAATTGTATGATTGTGAATGTATGATTATGATTCCCTGATTGCAATTGTCTGATTGCGATTGTGTGATTGTGAATGTATGATTCTGACTCTATGATTGTGATTCTATGATTGTGATTGTATGATTGTAATTGTATGAATGTGATTGTACGATTGTGATCGTTTCATTGTTATTGCGTGATTGCGTTTGTATGATTCTAATTGTATGCATGTGAATGTATAATTCTGATTGTATGTTTGTGATAATATGATTGCGATTGTATGATTGAGATTGTATGATTGTGATTGTGTGATTGTTATTGTATGATTGTGATTGTATGATTGTGATTGTATGATTGTGATTGTCTGATTGTGATTCTATGATTGTGATTGAATGATTGTAAATGTGCGATTGTGATTGTATGATTCTACTTGCGTGATTGTGATTGTATGATTGTGATTGTATGACTGTTATTATATGATTGTAATTGTATGATGGCGATTGTACGATTGCGATTGTATGATTGTGATTGTATGATTGTGATTGTATGATTGTGATTGTATGATTGTGATTGTATGATTGTGATTGTATGATTGTGATTGTATCTTTGTGATTGTATGATTGTGATTGTATGATTGTGATTGTACGGTTGTGATTGTACGATTGTGATTGTACGATTGTGATCTTATAATTGTGACATTATCATTGTAACTGTATGATATGGATTGTGTGAATGTGATTGTGATTGCATGATCGCAATTGTATGATTGTGAATGTATGATTATGATGCTCTGATTGCAATTGTCTGATTGCGATTGTGTGATTGTGAATGTATGATTCTGACTCTATGATTGTGATTCTATGATTGTGATTGTATGATTGTAATTGTATGAATGTGATTGTATGATTGTGATTGTTTGATTGTTATTGTGTGATTGCGTTTGTATGATTCTAATTGTATGCATGTGAATGTATAATTCTGATTGTATGTTTGAGATAATATGATTGCGATTGTGTGATTGTGGTTGTCTGATTGTGATTGTATGATTGTGGTTGTATGATTGTGATTGTATGATTGTGATCGTATGATTGTGATTATATGATTGTGATTGTATGACAGTGATTGTATGATTGTGATTGTACGATTATGTTTGTACGATTGTGATTTTATGATTGTGACTGTATGATTGTAACTGTATGATAGTGATTGTGTGAATGTGATTGTGATTGCATGATCGTAATTGTATGATTGTGGATGTATGATTATGACTGTATGATTGCGATTGTCTGATTGCGATTGTGTGATTGTGGTTGTATGATTGTGATTGTATGATTGTGATTGTATCATTGTGACTGTATGATTGTGATTGTATGATTGTGATTGTATGATTGTGATTGTATGATTGCGATTGTGTGATTGTGATTGTGTGATTGTGATTGTATGATTGTGATTGTATGATTGTGATTGTATGATTGTGATTGTATGATCGTGATTTTACGATTGTGATTGTATGATAGTGATTGTACGATTGTGATTGTATGATTGTGATTGCATGATTGTGATTCTATGATTGTCATTGTATGATTGTGGTTTTATGATTGTGATTGTATGATTGTGATTGTAGGATTGTGATTGTATGATTGTGATTGTATGATACTACTTGCGTGATTGTGATTGTATGATTGTGAATATATAATTGTATTTGAGTTACTGTGATTGCCGGATTGCTATTGTATAATTCTGATTGTATGATAGTGATTGTGTGATTTTGATTGTATGATTGTGATTTTATGATTGTGATTGTATGATTGTGATTGTATGATTGTGATTGTATGATTGTGATTGTATGATTGTGATTGTATGATTGTGATTGTATGATTTTGATTGTATAATTGTTATTGTGTGATAGTGATTGTGTGATTGTGACTGCATGATCGTGATTCTATGATTGTGATTGTATGATTGTAATTGTACGATTATGATTGTATGATTGTGATTGTATGATTCTACTTGCGTGATTGTGATTGTATGATTGTGAATATATAATTGTATTTGAGTTACTGTGATTGCCGGATTGCTATTGTATAATTCTGATTGTATGATAGTGATTGTGTGATTTTGATTGTACGATTGTGGTTCTATGATTGTGATTGTATGATTGTGATTCTATGATTGTGATTGCATGATTGTAATTGTATGATTGTGATTGTATGATTGTGATTGTATGATTGCGATTGTAGGGTTGTGATTGTGAGATTGTGATTGTATGATTGTAATTGTATGATTGTGATTGCATGATTGTGATTGTATGATAGTGATTGTACGATTGTGTTTGTTGTGATTGTGTTGCTATGTTTCTCTATGTATAACTGTGATTGTATGATAGTGATTGTGTGATTGTGATTGTATGATTGTGTTTTTATAATTGTCACTGTATGATTTTAATTGTATGATTGTGATTGTATGATTGTGATTGTATGATTGAGATTGTACGATTGTGGTTGTTGTGATTGTGTTGCTATGTTTCTCTATGTATGACTGTGATTGTATGATAGTGATTGTGTGATTGTGGTTGTCTGATTGTGATTGTATGATTGCGAATGCAGGATTGTGATTGTGATTGTATGATTGCGATTGTATGATTGTGATTGTATGATTGTGATTGTAAGATTGTGATTGTATGATTGTGATTGTGATTGTATGATTGCGATTGTATGATTGTGATTGTATGATTGTGATTGTAAGATTGTGATTGTATGATTGTGATTGTATGATTGTGATTGCATGATTGTGATTGTATGGTTCTACTTGGGTGATTGTGGTTTTATGATTGTGAATATATAATTGTATTTGCGTGATTGTTATTGCCGGATTGCTATTGTATAATGCTGATTGTATGATAGTGATTGTGTGATTGCGATTGTACGATTGTGGTTCTATGATTGCGATTGTATGTCGGTGATTGTATGATTGTGATTGTATGATTGTGATTGTATGATCGTGATTGTATGATCGTGATTGTATGATTGTGATTGTATGATTGTGATTGTATGATTGTGATTGTATGATTGTGATTGTATGATTGTGATTGTATGATAGTGATTGTATGATAGTGATTGTACGATTGTGATTGTATGATTGTGATTGCATGATTGTGATTCTATGATTGTCATTGTATGATTGTGGTTTTATGATTGTGATTGTATGATTGTGATTGTAGGATTGTGATTGTATGATTGTGATTGTATGATACTACTTGCGTGATTGTGATTGTATGATTGTGAATATATAATTGTATTTGAGTTACTGTGATTGCCGGATTGCTATTGTATAATTCTGATTGTATGATAGTGATTGTGTGATTTTGATTGTATGATTGTGATTTTATGATTGTGATTGTATGATTGTGATTGTATGATTGTGATTGTATGATTGTGATTGTATGATTGTGATTGTATGATTGTGATTGTATGATTTTGATTGTATAATTGTTATTGTGTGATAGTGATTGTGTGATTTTGACTGCATGATCGTGATTCTATGATTGTGATTGTATGATTGTAATTGTACGATTATGATTGTATGATTGTGATTATATGATTCTACTTGCGTGATTGTGATTGTATGATTGTGAATATATAATTGTATTTGAGTTACTGTTATTGCCGGATTGCTATTGTATAATTCTGATTGTATGATAGTGATTGTGTGATTTTGATTGTACGATTGTGGTTCTATGATTGTGATTGTATGATTATGATTGTATGATTGTGATTGTATGATTGTGATTGTATGATTGTGATTGTATGATTGTGATTGTATGATTGAGATCCTATGATTGTGATTGTAGGATTGTGATTGTATGATTGCGATTGTCTGATTGCGATTGTGTGATTGTGAATGTATGATTGTGATTGTATGATAGTGATTGTACGATTGTGTTTGTTGTGATTGTGTTGCTATGTTTCTCTATGTATAACTGTGATTGTATGATAGTGATTGTGTGATTGTGATTGTATGATTGAGATTGTACGATTGTGGTTGTTGTGATTGTGTTGCTATGTTTCTCTATGTATGACTGTGATTGTATGATAGTGATTGTGTGATTGTGGTTGTCTGATTGTGATTGTATGATTGCGAATGCAGGATTGTGATTGTGATTGTATGATTGCGATTGTATGATTGTGATTGTATGATTGTGATTGTAAGATTGTGATTGTATGATTGTGATTGTATGATTGTGATTGCATGATTGTGATTGTATGATTCTACTTGGGTGATTGTGGTTGTATGATTGTGTATATATAATTGTATTTGCGTGATTGTTATTGCCGGATTGCTATTGTATAATGCTGATTGTATGATAGTGATTGTGTGATTGCGATTGTACGATTGTGGTTCTATGATTGCGATTGTATGTCGGTGATTGTATGATTGTGATTGTATGATTGTGATTGTATGATCGTGATTGTATGATCGTGATTGTTTGATCGTGATTGTATGATTGTGATTGTATGATTGTGATTGTATGATTGTGATTGTATGATTGTGATTGTAGGATTGTGAATGTATGATTGTGATTGTGTGATTGTGATTGTATGATTGTGTTTTTATAATTGTGACTGTATGATTTTAATTGTATGATTGTGATTGTATGATTGTGATTGTATGATTGAGATTGTACGATTGTGGTTGTTGTGATTGTGTTGCTATGTTTCTCTATGTATGACTGTGATTGTATGATAGTGATTGTGTGATTGTGGTTGTCTGATTGTGATTGTATGATTTTGGTTGTATGATTGTGATTGTATGATTGTGATCGTATGATTGTGATTATATGATTGTGATTGTATGACTGTGATTGTATGATTGTGATTGTACGATTATGTTTGTACGATTGTGATTTCATGATTGTGACTGTATGATTGTAACTGTATGATAGTGATTGTATGAATGTGATTGTGATTGCATGATCGTAATTGTATGATTGTGGATGTATGATTATGACTGTATGATTGCGATTGTCTGATTGCGATTGTGTGATTGTGGTTGTATGATTGTGATTGTATGATTGTGATTGTATGATTGTGATTGTATGATTGTGATTGTATGATTGTGATTGTATGATTGTGATTGTATGATTGTGATTGTATGATTGTGATTGTATGATTGTGATTGTATGATTGTGATTGTATGATTGTGATTGTATGATTCTACTTGGGTGATTGTGGTTGTATGATTGTGAATATATAATTGTATTTGCGTGATTGTTATTGCCGGATTGCTATTGTATAATGCTGATTGTATGATAGTGATTGTGTGACTTTGATTGTACGATTGTGGTTCTATGATTGTGATTGTATGATTGTGATTGTAAGATTGTGATTGTATGATTGTGATTGTATGATTGTGATTGTATGATTCTACTTGGGTGATTGTGGTTGTATGATTGTGAATATATAATTGTATTTGCGTGATTGTTATTGCCGGATTGCTATTGTATAATGCTGATTGTATGATAGTGATTGTGTGATTGTGATTGTACGATTGTGGTTCTATGATTGCGATTGTATGTCGGTGATTGTATGATTGTGATTGTATGATTGTGATTGTATGATTGTGATTGTATGATCGTGATTGTATGATTGTGATTGTTTGATTGTGATTGTATGATTGTGATTGTATGATTGTGATTGTATGATTGTGATTGTATGATTGTGAATGTATGATTGTGATTGTATGATTGTGATTGTATGATTGTGATGGCATGATTGTGATTGTATAATTGTGATTGTATGATTGTGATTGTATGATTGTGATTGTATGATTGTGATTGTATGATTGTGATTGTATGATTGTGATTGTATGATAGTGATTGTAGGATTGTGATTGTATGATTGTGTTTGCATGATTGTGATTCTATGATTGTCATTGTATGATTGTGGTTTTATGATTGTGATTGTATGAATGTGATTGTAGGATTGTGATTGTATGATTGTGACTGTATGATTGTGATTGTATGATTCTACTGGGGTGATTGTGGTTGTATGATTGTGAATATATAATTGTATTTGCGTGATTGTTATTGCCGGATTGCTATTGTATAATGCTGATTGTATGATAGTGATTGTATGATTGTGATTGTATGATTGTGAATGTATGATTGTGATTGTATGATTGTGATTGTATGATTGTGATTGTGTGATTGTGATTGTGTGATTGTGATTGTATGATTGTGATTGTATGATTGTGATTGTATGATTGTGCTTGTATGATTGTGATTCTATGATTGTGATTGTAGGACTATGATTGTATGATTGCGATTGTATGATTGTGATTGTATGATTGTGATTGTATGATTGTGATTGTATGATAGTGATTGTACGATTGTGATTGTATGATTGTGATTGCATGATTGTGATTCTATGATTGTCATTGTATGATTGTGGTTTTATGATTGTGATTGTATGATTGTGATTGTAAGATTGTGATTGTATGATTGTGACTGTATGATTGTGATTGTATGATTCTACTTGGGTGATTGTGGTTGTATGATTGTGAATATATAATTGTATTTGCGTGATTGTTATTGCCGGATTGCTATTGTATAATGCTGATTGTATGATAGTGATTGTGTGATTGTGATTGTACGATTGTGGTTCTATGATTGCGATTGTATGTCGGTGATTGTATGATTGTGATTGTATGATTGTGATTGTATGATCGTGATTGTATGATTGTGATTGTTTGATTGTGATTGTATGATTGTGATTGTATGATTGTGATTGTATGATTGTGATTGTATGATTGTGAATGTATGATTGTGATTGTATGATTGTGATTGTATGATTGTGATTGTATGATTGTGATTGTATAATTGTGATTGTATGATTGTGATTGTATGATTGTGATTGTATGATTGTGATTGTATGATTGTGATTGTATGATAGTGATTGTATGATAGTGATTGTAGGATTGTGATTGTATGATTGTGATTGCATGATTGTGATTCTATGATTGTCATTGTATGATTGTGGTTTTATGATTGTGATTGTATGATAGTGATTGTTGATCGTGATTGTATGATTCTACTTGGGTGATTGTGGTTGTGTGATTGTGAATATATAATTGTATTTGCGTGATTGTTATTGCCGGATTGCTATTGTATAATGCTGATTGTATGATAGTGATTGTGTGATTGTGATTGTACGATTGTGGTTCTATGATTGCGATTGTATGTCGGTGATTGTATGATTGTGATTGTATGATTGTGATTGTATGATTGTGATTGTATAATTGTGATTGTATGATTGTGATTGTCTGATTGTGAATGTATGATTGTGATTGTATGATTGTGATTGTATGATTGTGATTGCATGATTGTGATTGTATAATTGTGATTGTATGATTGTGATTGTATGATTGTGATTGTATGATTGTGATTGTATGATTGTGATTGTATGATTGTGATTGTATGATTGTGATTGTATGATAGTGATTGCAGGATTGTGATTGTATGATTGTGTTTGCATGATTGTGATTCTATGATTGTCATTGTATGATTGTGGTTTTATGATTGTGATTGTATGAATGTGATTGTAGGATTGTGATTTTATGATTGTGACTGTATGATTGTGATTGTATGATTCTACTGGGGTGATTGTGGTTGTATGATTGTGAATATATAATTGTATTTGCGTGATTGTTATTGCCGAATTGCCATTGTATAATGCTGATTGTATGATAGTGATTGTATGATTGTGATTGTATGATTGTGAATGTATGATTGTGATTGTATGATTGCGATTGTATGATTGTGATTGTATGATTGTGATTGTATGATTGTGATTGTATGATAGTGATTGTACGATTGTGATTGTATGATTGTGATTGCATGATTGTGATTCTATGATTGTCATTGTATGATTGTGGTTTTATGATTGTGATTGTATGATTGTGATTGTAAGATTGTGATTGTATGATTGTGACTGTATGATTGTGATTGTATGATTCTACTTGGGTGATTGTGGTTGTATGATTGTGAATATATAATTGTATTTGCGTGATTGTTATTGCCGGATTGCTATTGTATAATGCTGATTGTATGATAGTGATTGTGTGATTGTGATTGTACGATTGTGGTTCTATGATTGCGATTGTATGTCGGTGATTGTATGATTGTGATTGTATGATTGTGATTGTATGATCGTGATTGTATGATTGTGATTGTTTGATTGTGATTGTATGATTGTGATTGTATGATTGTGATTGTATGATTGTGATTGTATGATTGTGAATGTATGATTGTGATTGTATGATTGTGATTGTATGATTGTGATTGTATGATTGTGATTGTATAATTGTGATTGTATGATTGTGATTGTATGATTGTGATTGTATGATTGTGATTGTATGATTGTGATTGTATGATTGTGATTGTATGATTGTGATTGTATGATAGTGATTGTAGGATTGTGATTGTATGATTGTGATTGCATGATTGTGATTCTATGATTGTCATTGTATGATTGTGGTTTTATGATTGTGATTGTATGATTGTGATTGTAGGATTGTGATTGTATGATTGTGACTGTATGATTGTGATTGTATGATTCTACTCGGGTGATTGTGGTTGTATGATTGTGAATATATAATTGTATTTGCGTGATTGTTATTGCCGGATTGCTATTGTGTAATGCTGATTGTATGATAGTGATTGTATGATTGTGATTGTATGATTGTGAATGTATGATTGTGATTGTATGATTGTGATTGTATGATTGTGATTGTGTGATTGTGATTGTGTGATTGTGATTGTATGATTGTGATTGTATGATTGTGATCGTATGATTGTGATTATATGATTGTGATTGTATGACTGTGATTGTATGATTGTGATTGTACGATTATGTTTGTACGATTGTAATTTCATGATTGTGACTGTATGATTGTAACTGTATGATAGTGATTGTATGAATGTGATTGTGATTGCATGATCGTAATTGTATGATTGTGGATGTATGATTATGACTGTATGATTGCGATTGTCTGATTGCGATTGTGTAATTGTGGTTGTATGATTGTGATTGTATGATTGTCATTGTATGATTGTGATTGTATGATTGTGATTGTATGATTGTGATTGTATGATTGTGATTGTATGATTGTGATTGTATGATTGTGATTGTACGATTGTGATTGTATGATTGTGATTGTATGATTGTGATTGTATGATTCTACTTGCGTGATTGTGATTGTATGATTGTGAATATATAATTGTATTTGAGTTACTGTGATTGCCGGATTGCTATTATATAATTCTGATTGTATGATAGTGATTGTGTGACTTTGATTGTACGATTGTGGTTCTATGATTGTGATTGTATGATTGTGATTGTATGATTATGATTGTATGATTGCGATTGTATGATTGTGATTGTATGATTGTGATTGTATGATTGAGATTCTATGATTGTGATTGTAGGATTGTGATTGTATGACTGCGATTGTCTGATTGCGATTGTGTGATTGTGAATGTATGATTGTGATTGTATGATTGTGATTCTATGATTGTGATTGTATGATTGTAATTGTATGATTGTGATTGTATGATTGTGATTGTATGATTGCGATTGTACGGTTGTAATTGTGAGATTGTGATTGTATGATTGTAATTGTATGATTGTGATTGCATGATTGTGATTGTATGATAGTGATTGTACGATTGTGTTTGTTGTGATTGTGTTGCTATGTTTCTCTATGTATAACTGTGATTGTACGATAGTGAATGCGTGATTGTGATTGTATGATTGTGCTTTTATAATTGTGACTGTATGATTTTAATTGTTAGATTGTGATTGTATGATTGTGATTGTATGATTGAGATTGTACGATTGTGGTTGTTGTGATTGTGTTGCTATGTTTCTCTATGTATGACTGTGATTGTATGATAGTGATTGTGTGATTGTGGTTGTCTGATTGTGATTGTATGATTGCGAATGCAGGATTGTGATTGTGATTGTATGATTTTGATTGTGTGATTGTGTTCCTATGATTCTCATTGTATAACTGTGATTGTATGATAGCGATTGTGTGATTGTGGTTGACTGATTCTGATTGTATGATTGCGAATGCAGGATTGTGATTGTGATTGTATGATTGCGATTGTATGATTGTGATTGTATGATTGTGATTCTAAGATTGTGATTGTATGATTGTGATTGTATGATAGTGATTGTATGATTGTGATTGTATGATTCTACTTGGGTGATTGTGGTTGTATGATTGTGAATATATAATTGTATTTGCGTGATTGTTATTGCCGGATTGCTATTGTATAATGCTGATTGTATGATAGTGATTGTGTGATTGTGATTGTACGATTGTGATTGTATGATTGTGATTGCATGATTGTGATTCTATGATTGTCATTGTGTGATTGTGGTTTTATGATTGTGATTGTATGATTGTGATTGTAAGATTGTGATTGTATGATTGTGACTGTATGATTGTGACTGTATGATTCTACTTGGGTGATTGTGGTTGTATGATTGTGAATATATAATTGTAGTTGCGTGATTGTTATTGCCGGATTGCTATTGTATAATGCTGATTGTATGATAGTGATTGTGTGATTGTGATTGTACGATTGTGGTTCTATGATTGCGATTGTATGTCGGTGATTGTATGATTGTGATTGTATGATTGTGATTGTATGATCGTGATTGTATGATTGTGATTGTTTGATTGTGATTGTATGATTGTGATTGTATGATTGTGATTGTATGATTGTGATTGTATGATTGTGAATGTATGATTGTGATTGTATGATTGTGAATGTATGATTGTGATTGTATGATTGTGATTGTATGATTGTGATTGTATGATTGCGATTGTATGATTGTGATTGTATGATTGTGTTTGTATGATCGTGATTTTACGATTGTGATTGTATGATAGTGATTGTACGATTGTGATTGTATGATTGTGATTGCATGATTGTGATTCTATGATTGTCATTGTATGATTGTGGTTTTATGATTGTGATTGTATGATTGTGATTGTAGGATTGTGATTGTATGATTGTGATTGTATGATACTACTTGCGTGATTGTGATTGTATGATTGTGAATATATAATTGTATTTGAGTTACTGTGATTGCCGGATTGCTATTGTATAATTCTGATTGTATGATAGTGATTGTGTGATTTTGATTGTATGATTGTGATTTTATGATTGTGATTGTATGATTGTGATTGTATGATTGTGATTGTATGATTGTGATTGTATGATTGTGATTGTATGATTGTGATTGTATGATTGTGATTGTATTATAGTGGTTGTATGATTGTGATTGTGTGATTGTGATTGCATGATTGTGATTGTATGATTGTCACTGTATGATTGTGGTTTTATGATTGTGATTGTATGATTGGGATTTTAGGATTGTGATTGTATGATTGTGATTGTATGATTGTGATTGTATGATTGTGATTGTATGATTGTGTTTGTATGATTGTGATTGTATGATTGTGATTGTATGATTATGATTGTATGATTGTGATTGTATGATTGTGATTGTATGATTGTGATTGTATGATTGTGATTGTATGATTGTGATTGTATGTTTGTGATTGAATGATTGTAAATGTACGATTGTGATTGTATGATTCTACTTGCGTGATTGTGATTGTATGATTGTGATTGTATGACTGTTATTATATGATTGTAATTGTATGATGGCGATTGTATGATTGCGATTGTAGGGTTGTGATTGTGAGATTGTGATTGTATGATTGTAATTGTATGATTGTGAATGCATGATTGTGATTGTATGATAGTGATTGTACGATTGTGTTTGTTGTGATTGTGTTGCAATGTTTCTCTATGTATAACTGTGATTGTATGATAGTGATTGTAAGATTGTGATTGTATGATTGTGATTGTATGATTGTGATTGCATGATTGTGATTGTATGATTCTACTTGGGTGATTGTGGTTGTACGATTGTGAATATATAATTGTATTTACGTGATTGTTATTGCCGGATTGCTATTGTATAATGCTGATTGTATGATAGTGATTGTGTGATTGCGATTGTACGATTGTGGTTCTATGATTGCGATTGTATGATTGTGATTGTATGGTTGTGATTGTATGATCGTGATTGTATGATCGTGATTGTTTGATCGTGATTGTATGATTGTGATTGTATGATTGTGATTGTATGATTGTGATTGTATGATTGTGAATGTATGATTGTGATTGTATGATTGTGATTGTATGATTGTGATTGTATGATCGTGATTGTTTGATCGTGATTGTATGATTGTGATTGTATGATTGTGATTGTATGATTGTGATTGTGTGATTGTGAATGTATGATTGTGATTGTATGATTGTGATTGTATGATTGTGATTGCATGATCGTAATTGTATGATTGTGGATGTAGGATTATGATTGTATGATTGTGATTGTATGATTGTGATTGTATGATTGTGATTGTATTATAGTGGTTGTATGATTGTGATTGTGTGATTGTGATTGCATGATTGTGATTGTATGATTGTCACTGTATGATTGTGGTTTTATGATCGTGATTGTATGATCGCGATTGTTTGATCGTGATTGTATGATTGTGATTGTATGATTGTGATTGTATGATTGTGATTGTTTGATCGTGATTGTATGATTGTGATTGTATGATTGTGATTGTTTGATCGTGATTGTATGATTGTGATTGTATGATTGTGATTGTATGATTGTGATTGTATGATTGTGATTGTATGATTGTGAATGTATGATTGTGATTGTATGATTGTGATTGTATGATTGTGATTGCATGATCGTAATTGTATGATTGTGAATGTATGATTATGATTGTATGATTGTGATTGTATGATTGTGATTGTATGATTGTGATTGTATTATAGTGGTTGTATGATTGTGATTGTGTGATTGTGATTGCATGATTGTGATTGTATGATTGTCACTGTATGATTGTGGTTTTATGATTGTGATTGTATGATTGGGATTTTAGGATTGTGATTGTATGATTGTGATTGTATGATTGTGATTGTATGATTGTGATTGTATGATTGTGATTGTATGATTGTGATTCTATGATTGTGATTGTAGGATTATGATTGTATGATTGCGATTGTCTGATTGCGATTGTGTGATTGTGAATGTATGATTCTGATTGTATGATTGCGATTGTATGATTGCGATTGTATGATTGCGATTGTATGATTGCGATTGTATGATTGCGGTTGTATGATTGTGATTGTATGATTGTGATTGTATGATTGTGATTGTATCTTTGTGATTGTATGGTTGTGATTGTATGATTGTGATTGTACTATTGTGATTGTACGATTGTGATTGTACGATTGTGATTTTATAATTGTGACATTATCATTGTAACTATATGATATTGATTGTGTGAATGTGATTGTGGTTGCATGACCGCAATTGTATGATTGTGAATGTATGATTATGATTCCCTGATTGCAATTGTCTGATTGCGATTGTGTGATTGTGAATGTATGATTCTGACTCTATGATTGTGATTCTATGATTGTGATTGTATGATTGTAATTGTATGAATGTGATTGTACGATTGTGATCGTTTCATTGTTATTGCGTGATTGCGTTTGTATGATTCTAATTGTATGCATGTGAATGTATAATTCTGATTGTATGTTTGTGATAATATGATTGCGATTGTATGATTGAGATTGTACGATTGTGATTGTATGATTGTGATTGCATGATTGTGATTCTATGATTGTCATTGTATGATTGTGGTTTTATGATTGTGATTGTATGATTGTGATTGTAGGATTGTGATTGTATGATTGTGACTGTATGATACTACTTGCGTGATTGTGATTGTATGATTGTGAATATATAATTGTATTTGAGTTACTGTGATTGCCGGATTGCTATTGTATAATTCTGATTGTATGATAGTGATTGTGTGATTTTGATTGTATGATTGTGATTTTATGATTGTGATTGTATGATTGTGATTGTATGATTGTGATTGTATGATTGTGATTGTATGATTGTGATTGTATGATTGTGATTGTATGATTTTGATTGTATAATTGTTATTGTGTGATAGTGATTGTGTGATTGTGACTGCATGATCGTGATTCTATGATTGTGATTGTATGATTGTAATTGTACGATTATGATTGTATGATTGTGATTGTATGATTCTACTTGCGTGATTGTGATTGTATGATTGTGAATATATAATTGTATTTGAGTTACTGTGATTGCCGGATTGCTATTGTATAATTCTGATTGTATGATAGTGATTGTGTGATTTTGATTGTACGATTGTGGTTCTATGATTGTGATTGTATGATTGTGATTCTATGATTGTGATTGCATGATTGTAATTGTATGATTGTGATTGTATGATTGTGATTGTATGATTGCGATTGTAGGGTTGTGATTGTGAGATTGTGATTGTATGATTGTAATTGTATGATTGTGATTGCATGATTGTGATTGTATGATAGTGATTGTACGATTGTGTTTGTTGTGATTGTGTTGCTATGTTTCTCTATGTATAACTGTGATTGTATGATAGTGATTGTGTGATTGTGATTGTATGATTGTGTTTTTATAATTGTCACTGTATGATTTTAATTGTATGATTGTGATTGTATGATTGTGATTGTATGATTGAGATTGTACGATTGTGGTTGTTGTGATTGTGTTGCTATGTTTCTCTATGTATGACTGTGATTGTATGATAGTGATTGTGTGATTGTGGTTGTCTGATTGTGATTGTATGATTTTGGTTGTATGATTGTGATTGTATGATTGTGATCGTATGATTGTGATTATATGATTGTGATTGTATGACTGTGATTGTATGATTGTGATTGTACGATTATGTTTGTACGATTGTGATTTCATGATTGTGACTGTATGATTGTAACTGTATGATAGTGATTGTATGAATGTGATTGTGATTGCATGATCGTAATTGTATGATTGTGGATGTATGATTATGACTGTATGATTGCGATTGTCTGATTGCGATTGTGTGATTGTGGTTGTATGATTGTGATTGTATGATTGTGATTGTATGATTGTGATTGTATGATTGTGATTGTATGATTGTGATTGTATGATTGTGATTGTATGATTGTGATTGTATGATTGTGATTGTATGATTGTGATTGTATGATTGTGATTGTATGATTGTGATTGTATGATTCTACTTGGGTGATTGTGGTTGTATGATTGTGAATATATAATTGTATTTGCGTGATTGTTATTGCCGGATTGCTATTGTATAATGCTGATTGTATGATAGTGATTGTGTGACTTTGATTGTACGATTGTGGTTCTATGATTGTGATTGTATGATTGTGATTGTAAGATTGTGATTGTATGATTGTGATTGTATGATTGTGATTGTATGATTCTACTTGGGTGATTGTGGTTGTATGATTGTGAATATATAATTGTATTTGCGTGATTGTTATTGCCGGATTGCTATTGTATAATGCTGATTGTATGATAGTGATTGTGTGATTGTGATTGTACGATTGTGGTTCTATGATTGCGATTGTATGTCGGTGATTGTATGATTGTGATTGTATGATTGTGATTGTATGATTGTGATTGTATGATCGTGATTGTATGATTGTGATTGTTTGATTGTGATTGTATGATTGTGATTGTATGATTGTGATTGTATGATTGTGATTGTATGATTGTGAATGTATGATTGTGATTGTATGATTGTGATTGTATGATTGTGATGGCATGATTGTGATTGTATAATTGTGATTGTATGATTGTGATTGTATGATTGTGATTGTATGATTGTGATTGTATGATTGTGATTGTATGATTGTGATTGTATGATAGTGATTGTAGGATTGTGATTGTATGATTGTGTTTGCATGATTGTGATTCTATGATTGTCATTGTATGATTGTGGTTTTATGATTGTGATTGTATGAATGTGATTGTAGGATTGTGATTGTATGATTGTGACTGTATGATTGTGATTGTATGATTCTACTGGGGTGATTGTGGTTGTATGATTGTGAATATATAATTGTATTTGCGTGATTGTTATTGCCGGATTGCTATTGTATAATGCTGATTGTATGATAGTGATTGTATGATTGTGATTGTATGATTGTGAATGTATGATTGTGATTGTATGATTGTGATTGTATGATTGTGATTGTGTGATTGTGATTGTGTGATTGTGATTGTATGATTGTGATTGTATGATTGTGATTGTATGATTGTGCTTGTATGATTGTGATTCTATGATTGTGATTGTAGGACTATGATTGTATGATTGCGATTGTATGATTGTGATTGTATGATTGTGATTGTATGATTGTGATTGTATGATAGTGATTGTACGATTGTGATTGTATGATTGTGATTGCATGATTGTGATTCTATGATTGTCATTGTATGATTGTGGTTTTATGATTGTGATTGTATGATTGTGATTGTAAGATTGTGATTGTATGATTGTGACTGTATGATTGTGATTGTATGATTCTACTTGGGTGATTGTGGTTGTATGATTGTGAATATATAATTGTATTTGCGTGATTGTTATTGCCGGATTGCTATTGTATAATGCTGATTGTATGATAGTGATTGTGTGATTGTGATTGTACGATTGTGGTTCTATGATTGCGATTGTATGTCGGTGATTGTATGATTGTGATTGTATGATTGTGATTGTATGATCGTGATTGTATGATTGTGATTGTTTGATTGTGATTGTATGATTGTGATTGTATGATTGTGATTGTATGATTGTGATTGTATGATTGTGAATGTATGATTGTGATTGTATGATTGTGATTGTATGATTGTGATTGTATGATTGTGATTGTATAATTGTGATTGTATGATTGTGATTGTATGATTGTGATTGTATGATTGTGATTGTATGATTGTGATTGTATGATAGTGATTGTATGATAGTGATTGTAGGATTGTGATTGTATGATTGTGATTGCATGATTGTGATTCTATGATTGTCATTGTATGATTGTGGTTTTATGATTGTGATTGTATGATAGTGATTGTTGATCGTGATTGTATGATTCTACTTGGGTGATTGTGGTTGTGTGATTGTGAATATATAATTGTATTTGCGTGATTGTTATTGCCGGATTGCTATTGTATAATGCTGATTGTATGATAGTGATTGTGTGATTGTGATTGTACGATTGTGGTTCTATGATTGCGATTGTATGTCGGTGATTGTATGATTGTGATTGTATGATTGTGATTGTATGATTGTGATTGTATAATTGTGATTGTATGATTGTGATTGTCTGATTGTGAATGTATGATTGTGATTGTATGATTGTGATTGTATGATTGTGATTGCATGATTGTGATTGTATAATTGTGATTGTATGATTGTGATTGTATGATTGTGATTGTATGATTGTGATTGTATGATTGTGATTGTATGATTGTGATTGTATGATTGTGATTGTATGATAGTGATTGCAGGATTGTGATTGTATGATTGTGTTTGCATGATTGTGATTCTATGATTGTCATTGTATGATTGTGGTTTTATGATTGTGATTGTATGAATGTGATTGTAGGATTGTGATTTTATGATTGTGACTGTATGATTGTGATTGTATGATTCTACTGGGGTGATTGTGGTTGTATGATTGTGAATATATAATTGTATTTGCGTGATTGTTATTGCCGAATTGCCATTGTATAATGCTGATTGTATGATAGTGATTGTATGATTGTGATTGTATGATTGTGAATGTATGATTGTGATTGTATGATTGCGATTGTATGATTGTGATTGTATGATTGTGATTGTATGATTGTGATTGTATGATAGTGATTGTACGATTGTGATTGTATGATTGTGATTGCATGATTGTGATTCTATGATTGTCATTGTATGATTGTGGTTTTATGATTGTGATTGTATGATTGTGATTGTAAGATTGTGATTGTATGATTGTGACTGTATGATTGTGATTGTATGATTCTACTTGGGTGATTGTGGTTGTATGATTGTGAATATATAATTGTATTTGCGTGATTGTTATTGCCGGATTGCTATTGTATAATGCTGATTGTATGATAGTGATTGTGTGATTGTGATTGTACGATTGTGGTTCTATGATTGCGATTGTATGTCGGTGATTGTATGATTGTGATTGTATGATTGTGATTGTATGATCGTGATTGTATGATTGTGATTGTTTGATTGTGATTGTATGATTGTGATTGTATGATTGTGATTGTATGATTGTGATTGTATGATTGTGAATGTATGATTGTGATTGTATGATTGTGATTGTATGATTGTGATTGTATGATTGTGATTGTATAATTGTGATTGTATGATTGTGATTGTATGATTGTGATTGTATGATTGTGATTGTATGATTGTGATTGTATGATTGTGATTGTATGATTGTGATTGTATGATAGTGATTGTAGGATTGTGATTGTATGATTGTGATTGCATGATTGTGATTCTATGATTGTCATTGTATGATTGTGGTTTTATGATTGTGATTGTATGATTGTGATTGTAGGATTGTGATTGTATGATTGTGACTGTATGATTGTGATTGTATGATTCTACTCGGGTGATTGTGGTTGTATGATTGTGAATATATAATTGTATTTGCGTGATTGTTATTGCCGGATTGCTATTGTGTAATGCTGATTGTATGATAGTGATTGTATGATTGTGATTGTATGATTGTGAATGTATGATTGTGATTGTATGATTGTGATTGTATGATTGTGATTGTGTGATTGTGATTGTGTGATTGTGATTGTATGATTGTGATTGTATGATTGTGATCGTATGATTGTGATTATATGATTGTGATTGTATGACTGTGATTGTATGATTGTGATTGTACGATTATGTTTGTACGATTGTAATTTCATGATTGTGACTGTATGATTGTAACTGTATGATAGTGATTGTATGAATGTGATTGTGATTGCATGATCGTAATTGTATGATTGTGGATGTATGATTATGACTGTATGATTGCGATTGTCTGATTGCGATTGTGTAATTGTGGTTGTATGATTGTGATTGTATGATTGTCATTGTATGATTGTGATTGTATGATTGTGATTGTATGATTGTGATTGTATGATTGTGATTGTATGATTGTGATTGTATGATTGTGATTGTACGATTGTGATTGTATGATTGTGATTGTATGATTGTGATTGTATGATTCTACTTGCGTGATTGTGATTGTATGATTGTGAATATATAATTGTATTTGAGTTACTGTGATTGCCGGATTGCTATTATATAATTCTGATTGTATGATAGTGATTGTGTGACTTTGATTGTACGATTGTGGTTCTATGATTGTGATTGTATGATTGTGATTGTATGATTATGATTGTATGATTGCGATTGTATGATTGTGATTGTATGATTGTGATTGTATGATTGAGATTCTATGATTGTGATTGTAGGATTGTGATTGTATGACTGCGATTGTCTGATTGCGATTGTGTGATTGTGAATGTATGATTGTGATTGTATGATTGTGATTCTATGATTGTGATTGTATGATTGTAATTGTATGATTGTGATTGTATGATTGTGATTGTATGATTGCGATTGTACGGTTGTAATTGTGAGATTGTGATTGTATGATTGTAATTGTATGATTGTGATTGCATGATTGTGATTGTATGATAGTGATTGTACGATTGTGTTTGTTGTGATTGTGTTGCTATGTTTCTCTATGTATAACTGTGATTGTACGATAGTGAATGCGTGATTGTGATTGTATGATTGTGCTTTTATAATTGTGACTGTATGATTTTAATTGTTAGATTGTGATTGTATGATTGTGATTGTATGATTGAGATTGTACGATTGTGGTTGTTGTGATTGTGTTG
Source organism: Megachile rotundata (assembly GCF_050947335.1). NCBI lineage: Eukaryota > Metazoa > Arthropoda > Insecta > Hymenoptera > Megachilidae > Megachile > Megachile rotundata. The sequence continues at coordinate 752,744 of NC_134994.1, forward strand.
CTATGTTTCTCTATGTATGACTGTGATTGTATGATAGTGATTGTGTGATTGTGGTTGTCTGATTGTGATTGTATGATTGCGAATGCAGGATTGTGATTGTGATTGTATGATTTTGATTGTGTGATTGTGTTCCTATGATTCTCATTGTATAACTGTGATTGTATGATAGCGATTGTGTGATTGTGGTTGACTGATTCTGATTGTATGATTGCGAATGCAGGATTGTGATTGTGATTGTATGATTGCGATTGTATGATTGTGATTGTATGATTGTGATTCTAAGATTGTGATTGTATGATTGTGATTGTATGATAGTGATTGTATGATTGTGATTGTATGATTCTACTTGGGTGATTGTGGTTGTATGATTGTGAATATATAATTGTATTTGCGTGATTGTTATTGCCGGATTGCTATTGTATAATGCTGATTGTATGATAGTGATTGTGTGATTGTGATTGTACGATTGTGATTGTATGATTGTGATTGCATGATTGTGATTCTATGATTGTCATTGTGTGATTGTGGTTTTATGATTGTGATTGTATGATTGTGATTGTAAGATTGTGATTGTATGATTGTGACTGTATGATTGTGACTGTATGATTCTACTTGGGTGATTGTGGTTGTATGATTGTGAATATATAATTGTAGTTGCGTGATTGTTATTGCCGGATTGCTATTGTATAATGCTGATTGTATGATAGTGATTGTGTGATTGTGATTGTACGATTGTGGTTCTATGATTGCGATTGTATGTCGGTGATTGTATGATTGTGATTGTATGATTGTGATTGTATGATCGTGATTGTATGATTGTGATTGTTTGATTGTGATTGTATGATTGTGATTGTATGATTGTGATTGTATGATTGTGATTGTATGATTGTGAATGTATGATTGTGATTGTATGATTGTGAATGTATGATTGTGATTGTATGATTGTGATTGTATGATTGTGATTGTATGATTGCGATTGTATGATTGTGATTGTATGATTGTGTTTGTATGATCGTGATTTTACGATTGTGATTGTATGATAGTGATTGTACGATTGTGATTGTATGATTGTGATTGCATGATTGTGATTCTATGATTGTCATTGTATGATTGTGGTTTTATGATTGTGATTGTATGATTGTGATTGTAGGATTGTGATTGTATGATTGTGATTGTATGATACTACTTGCGTGATTGTGATTGTATGATTGTGAATATATAATTGTATTTGAGTTACTGTGATTGCCGGATTGCTATTGTATAATTCTGATTGTATGATAGTGATTGTGTGATTTTGATTGTATGATTGTGATTTTATGATTGTGATTGTATGATTGTGATTGTATGATTGTGATTGTATGATTGTGATTGTATGATTGTGATTGTATGATTGTGATTGTATGATTGTGATTGTATTATAGTGGTTGTATGATTGTGATTGTGTGATTGTGATTGCATGATTGTGATTGTATGATTGTCACTGTATGATTGTGGTTTTATGATTGTGATTGTATGATTGGGATTTTAGGATTGTGATTGTATGATTGTGATTGTATGATTGTGATTGTATGATTGTGATTGTATGATTGTGTTTGTATGATTGTGATTGTATGATTGTGATTGTATGATTATGATTGTATGATTGTGATTGTATGATTGTGATTGTATGATTGTGATTGTATGATTGTGATTGTATGATTGTGATTGTATGTTTGTGATTGAATGATTGTAAATGTACGATTGTGATTGTATGATTCTACTTGCGTGATTGTGATTGTATGATTGTGATTGTATGACTGTTATTATATGATTGTAATTGTATGATGGCGATTGTATGATTGCGATTGTAGGGTTGTGATTGTGAGATTGTGATTGTATGATTGTAATTGTATGATTGTGAATGCATGATTGTGATTGTATGATAGTGATTGTACGATTGTGTTTGTTGTGATTGTGTTGCAATGTTTCTCTATGTATAACTGTGATTGTATGATAGTGATTGTAAGATTGTGATTGTATGATTGTGATTGTATGATTGTGATTGCATGATTGTGATTGTATGATTCTACTTGGGTGATTGTGGTTGTACGATTGTGAATATATAATTGTATTTACGTGATTGTTATTGCCGGATTGCTATTGTATAATGCTGATTGTATGATAGTGATTGTGTGATTGCGATTGTACGATTGTGGTTCTATGATTGCGATTGTATGATTGTGATTGTATGGTTGTGATTGTATGATCGTGATTGTATGATCGTGATTGTTTGATCGTGATTGTATGATTGTGATTGTATGATTGTGATTGTATGATTGTGATTGTATGATTGTGAATGTATGATTGTGATTGTATGATTGTGATTGTATGATTGTGATTGTATGATCGTGATTGTTTGATCGTGATTGTATGATTGTGATTGTATGATTGTGATTGTATGATTGTGATTGTGTGATTGTGAATGTATGATTGTGATTGTATGATTGTGATTGTATGATTGTGATTGCATGATCGTAATTGTATGATTGTGGATGTAGGATTATGATTGTATGATTGTGATTGTATGATTGTGATTGTATGATTGTGATTGTATTATAGTGGTTGTATGATTGTGATTGTGTGATTGTGATTGCATGATTGTGATTGTATGATTGTCACTGTATGATTGTGGTTTTATGATCGTGATTGTATGATCGCGATTGTTTGATCGTGATTGTATGATTGTGATTGTATGATTGTGATTGTATGATTGTGATTGTTTGATCGTGATTGTATGATTGTGATTGTATGATTGTGATTGTTTGATCGTGATTGTATGATTGTGATTGTATGATTGTGATTGTATGATTGTGATTGTATGATTGTGATTGTATGATTGTGAATGTATGATTGTGATTGTATGATTGTGATTGTATGATTGTGATTGCATGATCGTAATTGTATGATTGTGAATGTATGATTATGATTGTATGATTGTGATTGTATGATTGTGATTGTATGATTGTGATTGTATTATAGTGGTTGTATGATTGTGATTGTGTGATTGTGATTGCATGATTGTGATTGTATGATTGTCACTGTATGATTGTGGTTTTATGATTGTGATTGTATGATTGGGATTTTAGGATTGTGATTGTATGATTGTGATTGTATGATTGTGATTGTATGATTGTGATTGTATGATTGTGATTGTATGATTGTGATTCTATGATTGTGATTGTAGGATTATGATTGTATGATTGCGATTGTCTGATTGCGATTGTGTGATTGTGAATGTATGATTCTGATTGTATGATTGCGATTGTATGATTGCGATTGTATGATTGCGATTGTATGATTGCGATTGTATGATTGCGGTTGTATGATTGTGATTGTATGATTGTGATTGTATGATTGTGATTGTATCTTTGTGATTGTATGGTTGTGATTGTATGATTGTGATTGTACTATTGTGATTGTACGATTGTGATTGTACGATTGTGATTTTATAATTGTGACATTATCATTGTAACTATATGATATTGATTGTGTGAATGTGATTGTGGTTGCATGACCGCAATTGTATGATTGTGAATGTATGATTATGATTCCCTGATTGCAATTGTCTGATTGCGATTGTGTGATTGTGAATGTATGATTCTGACTCTATGATTGTGATTCTATGATTGTGATTGTATGATTGTAATTGTATGAATGTGATTGTACGATTGTGATCGTTTCATTGTTATTGCGTGATTGCGTTTGTATGATTCTAATTGTATGCATGTGAATGTATAATTCTGATTGTATGTTTGTGATAATATGATTGCGATTGTATGATTGAGATTGTACGATTGTGATTGTATGATTGTGATTGCATGATTGTGATTCTATGATTGTCATTGTATGATTGTGGTTTTATGATTGTGATTGTATGATTGTGATTGTAGGATTGTGATTGTATGATTGTGACTGTATGATACTACTTGCGTGATTGTGATTGTATGATTGTGAATATATAATTGTATTTGAGTTACTGTGATTGCCGGATTGCTATTGTATAATTCTGATTGTATGATAGTGATTGTGTGATTTTGATTGTATGATTGTGATTTTATGATTGTGATTGTATGATTGTGATTGTATGATTGTGATTGTATGATTGTGATTGTATGATTGTGATTGTATGATTGTGATTGTATGATTTTGATTGTATAATTGTTATTGTGTGATAGTGATTGTGTGATTGTGACTGCATGATCGTGATTCTATGATTGTGATTGTATGATTGTAATTGTACGATTATGATTGTATGATTGTGATTGTATGATTCTACTTGCGTGATTGTGATTGTATGATTGTGAATATATAATTGTATTTGAGTTACTGTGATTGCCGGATTGCTATTGTATAATTCTGATTGTATGATAGTGATTGTGTGATTTTGATTGTACGATTGTGGTTCTATGATTGTGATTGTATGATTGTGATTCTATGATTGTGATTGCATGATTGTAATTGTATGATTGTGATTGTATGATTGTGATTGTATGATTGCGATTGTAGGGTTGTGATTGTGAGATTGTGATTGTATGATTGTAATTGTATGATTGTGATTGCATGATTGTGATTGTATGATAGTGATTGTACGATTGTGTTTGTTGTGATTGTGTTGCTATGTTTCTCTATGTATAACTGTGATTGTATGATAGTGATTGTGTGATTGTGATTGTATGATTGTGTTTTTATAATTGTCACTGTATGATTTTAATTGTATGATTGTGATTGTATGATTGTGATTGTATGATTGAGATTGTACGATTGTGGTTGTTGTGATTGTGTTGCTATGTTTCTCTATGTATGACTGTGATTGTATGATAGTGATTGTGTGATTGTGGTTGTCTGATTGTGATTGTATGATTGCGAATGCAGGATTGTGATTGTGATTGTATGATTGCGATTGTATGATTGTGATTGTATGATTGTGATTGTAAGATTGTGATTGTATGATTGTGATTGTGATTGTATGATTGCGATTGTATGATTGTGATTGTATGATTGTGATTGTAAGATTGTGATTGTATGATTGTGATTGTATGATTGTGATTGCATGATTGTGATTGTATGGTTCTACTTGGGTGATTGTGGTTTTATGATTGTGAATATATAATTGTATTTGCGTGATTGTTATTGCCGGATTGCTATTGTATAATGCTGATTGTATGATAGTGATTGTGTGATTGCGATTGTACGATTGTGGTTCTATGATTGCGATTGTATGTCGGTGATTGTATGATTGTGATTGTATGATTGTGATTGTATGATCGTGATTGTATGATCGTGATTGTATGATTGTGATTGTATGATTGTGATTGTATGATTGTGATTGTATGATTGTGATTGTATGATTGTGATTGTATGATAGTGATTGTATGATAGTGATTGTACGATTGTGATTGTATGATTGTGATTGCATGATTGTGATTCTATGATTGTCATTGTATGATTGTGGTTTTATGATTGTGATTGTATGATTGTGATTGTAGGATTGTGATTGTATGATTGTGATTGTATGATACTACTTGCGTGATTGTGATTGTATGATTGTGAATATATAATTGTATTTGAGTTACTGCGATTGCCGGATTGCTATTGTATAATTCTGATTGTATGATAGTGATTGTGTGATTTTGATTGTATGATTGTGATTTTATGATTGTGATTGTATGATTGTGATTGTATGATTGTGATTGTATGATTGTGATTGTATGATTGTGATTGTATGATTGTGATTGTATGATTTTGATTGTATAATTGTTATTGTGTGATAGTGATTGTGTGATTTTGACTGCATGATCGTGATTCTATGATTGTGATTGTATGATTGTAATTGTACGATTATGATTGTATGATTGTGATTGTATGATTCTACTTGCGTGATTGTGATTGTATGATTGTGAATATATAATTGTATTTGAGTTACTGTTATTGCCGGATTGCTATTGTATAATTCTGATTGTATGATAGTGATTGTGTGATTTTGATTGTACGATTGTGGTTCTATGATTGTGATTGTATGATTATGATTGTATGATTGTGATTGTATGATTGTGATTGTATGATTGTGATTGTATGATTGTGATTGTATGATTGAGATCCTATGATTGTGATTGTAGGATTGTGATTGTACGATTGCGATTGTCTGATTGCGATTGTGTGATTGTGAATGTATGATTGTGATTGTATGATAGTGATTGTACGATTGTGTTTGTTGTGATTGTGTTGCTATGTTTCTCTATGTATAACTGTGATTGTATGATAGTGATTGTGTGATTGTGATTGTATGATTGAGATTGTACGATTGTGGTTGTTGTGATTGTGTTGCTATGTTTCTCTATGTATGACTGTGATTGTATGATAGTGATTGTGTGATTGTGGTTGTCTGATTGTGATTGTATGATTGCGAATGCAGGATTGTGATTGTGATTGTATGATTGCGATTGTATGATTGTGATTGTATGATTGTGATTGTAAGATTGTGATTGTATGATTGTGATTGTATGATTGTGATTGCATGATTGTGATTGTATGATTCTACTTGGGTGATTGTGGTTGTATGATTGTGTATATATAATTGTATTTGCGTGATTGTTATTGCCGGATTGCTATTGTATAATGCTGATTGTATGATAGTGATTGTGTGATTGCGATTGTACGATTGTGGTTCTATGATTGCGATTGTATGTCGGTGATTGTATGATTGTGATTGTATGATTGTGATTGTATGATCGTGATTGTATGATCGTGATTGTTTGATCGTGATTGTATGATTGTGATTGTATGATTGTGATTGTATGATTGTGATTGTATGATTGTGATTGTAGGATTGTGAATGTATGATTGTGATTGTATGATTGTGATTGTATGATTGTGATTGTATGATCGTGATTGTTTGATCGTGATTGTATGATTGTGATTGTATGATTGTGATTGTATGATTGTGAATGTATGATTGTGAATGTATGATTGTGATTGTATGATTGTGATTGTATGATCGTAATTGTATGATTGTGAATGTATGATTATGATTGTATGATTGTGATTGTATGATTGTGATTGTATGATTGTGACTGTATGATTGTGTTTGTATTATAGTGGTTGTATGATTGTGATTGTGTGATTGTGATTGCATGATTGTGATTGTATGATTGTCACTGTATGATTGTGGTTTTATGATTGTGATTGTATGATTGGGATTTTAGGATTGTGATTGTATGATTGTGATTGTATGATTGTGAATGTATGATTATGATTGTATGATTGTGATTGTGTGATTGCGTTTGTATGATTCTAATTGTATGCATGTGAATGTATAGTTCTGATTGTATGTTTGTGATAATATGATTGCGATTGTATGATTGTGACTGTATGATTGTGATTGTATGATTGTAATTGTACGATTATGATTGTATGATTGTGATTGTATGATTCTACTTGCGTGATTGTGATTGTATGATTGTGAATATATAATTGTATTTGAGTTACTGTTATTGCCGGATTGCTATTGTATAATTCTGATTGTATGATAGTGATTGTGTGATTTTGATTGTACGATTGTGGTTCTATGATTGTGATTGTATGATTATGATTGTATGATTGTGATTGTATGATTGTGATTGTATGATTGTGATTGTATGATTGTGATTGTATGATTGAGATCCTATGATTGTGATTGTAGGATTGTGATTGTATGATTGCGATTGTCTGATTGCGATTGTGTGATTGTGAATGTATGATTGTGATTGTATGATAGTGATTGTACGATTGTGTTTGTTGTGATTGTGTTGCTATGTTTCTCTATGTATAACTGTGATTGTATGATAGTGATTGTGTGATTGTGATTGTATGATTGAGATTGTACGATTGTGGTTGTTGTGATTGTGTTGCTATGTTTCTCTATGTATGACTGTGATTGTATGATAGTGATTGTGTGATTGTGGTTGTCTGATTGTGATTGTATGATTGCGAATGCAGGATTGTGATTGTGATTGTATGATTTTGATTGTGTGATTGTGTTCGTATGATTCTCATTGTATAACTGTGATTGTATGATAGTGATTGTGTGATTGTGGTTGTCTGATTCTGATTGTATGATTGCGAATGCAGGATTGTGATTGTGATTGTATGATTGCGATTGTATGATTGTGATTGTATGATTGTGATTGTAAGATTGTGATTGTATGATTGTGATTGTATGATTGTGATTGCATGATTGTGATTGTGTGATTCTACTTCGGTGATTGTGGTTGTACGATTGTGAATATATAATTGTATTTGCGTGATTGTTATTGCCGGATTGCTATTGTATAATGCTGGTTGTATGATAGTGATTGTGTGATTGTGATTGTACGATTGTGGTTCTATGATTGCGATTGTATGTCGGTGATTGTATGATTGTGATTGTATGATTGTGATTGCATGATTGTGATTGTATGGTTCTACTTGGGTGATTGTGGTTTTATGATTGTGAATATATAATTGTATTTGCGTGATTGTTATTGCCGGATTGCTATTGTATAATGCTGATTGTATGATAGTGATTGTGTGATTGCGATTGTACGATTGTGGTTCTATGATTGCGATTGTATGTCGGTGATTGTATGATTGTGATTGTATGATTGTGATTGTATGATCGTGATTGTATGATCGTGATTGTATGATTGTGATTGTATGATTGTGATTGTATGATTGTGATTGTATGATTGTGATTGTATGATTGTGATTGTATGATAGTGATTGTATGATAGTGATTGTACGATTGTGATTGTATGATTGTGATTGCATGATTGTGATTCTATGATTGTCATTGTATGATTGTGGTTTTATGATTGTGATTGTATGATTGTGATTGTAGGATTGTGATTGTATGATTGTGATTGTATGATACTACTTGCGTGATTGTGATTGTATGATTGTGAATATATAATTGTATTTGAGTTACTGCGATTGCCGGATTGCTATTGTATAATTCTGATTGTATGATAGTGATTGTGTGATTTTGATTGTATGATTGTGATTTTATGATTGTGATTGTATGATTGTGATTGTATGATTGTGATTGTATGATTGTGATTGTATGATTGTGATTGTATGATTGTGATTGTATGATTTTGATTGTATAATTGTTATTGTGTGATAGTGATTGTGTGATTTTGACTGCATGATCGTGATTCTATGATTGTGATTGTATGATTGTAATTATACGATTATGATTGTATGATTGTGATTGTATGATTCTACTTGCGTGATTGTGATTGTATGATTGTGAATATATAATTGTATTTGAGTTACTGTTATTGCCGGATTGCTATTGTATAATTCTGATTGTATGATAGTGATTGTGTGATTTTGATTGTACGATTGTGGTTCTATGATTGTGATTGTATGATTATGATTGTATGATTGTGATTGTATGATTGTGATTGTATGATTGTGATTGTATGATTGTGATTGTATGATTGAGATCCTATGATTGTGATTGTAGGATTGTGATTGTACGATTGCGATTGTCTGATTGCGATTGTGTGATTGTGAATGTATGATTGTGATTGTATGATAGTGATTGTACGATTGTGTTTGTTGTGATTGTGTTGCTATGTTTCTCTATGTATAACTGTGATTGTATGATAGTGATTGTGTGATTGTGATTGTATGATTGAGATTGTACGATTGTGGTTGTTGTGATTGTGTTGCTATGTTTCTCTATGTATGACTGTGATTGTATGATAGTGATTGTGTGATTGTGGTTGTCTGATTGTGATTGTATGATTGCGAATGCAGGATTGTGATTGTGATTGTATGATTGCGATTGTATGATTGTGATTGTATGATTGTGATTGTAAGATTGTGATTGTATGATTGTGATTGTATGATTGTGATTGCATGATTGTGATTGTATGATTCTACTTGGGTGATTGTGGTTGTATGATTGTGTATATATAATTGTATTTGCGTGATTGTTATTGCCGGATTGCTATTGTATAATGCTGATTGTATGATAGTGATTGTGTGATTGCGATTGTACGATTGTGGTTCTATGATTGCGATTGTATGTTGGTGATTGTATGATTGTGATTGTATGATTGTGATTGTATGATCGTGATTGTATGATCGTGATTGTTTGATCGTGATTGTATGATTGTGATTGTATGATTGTGATTGTATGATTGTGATTGTATGATTGTGATTGTAGGATTGTGAATGTATGATTGTGATTGTATGATTGTGATTGTATGATTGTGATTGTATGATCGTGATTGTTTGATCGTGATTGTATGATTGTGATTGTATGATTGTGATTGTATGATTGTGAATGTATGATTGTGAATGTATGATTGTGATTGTATGATTGTGATTGTATGATCGTAATTGTATGATTGTGAATGTATGATTATGATTGTATGATTGTGATTGTATGATTGTGATTGTATGATTGTGACTGTATGATTGTGTTTGTATTATAGTGGTTGTATGATTGTGATTGTGTGATTGTGATTGCATGATTGTGATTGTATGATTGTCACTGTATGATTGTGGTTTTATGATTGTGATTGTATGATTGGGATTTTAGGATTGTGATTGTATGATTGTGATTGTATGATTGTGAATGTATGATTATGATTGTATGATTGTGATTGTGTGATTGCGTTTGTATGATTCTAATTGTATGCATGTGAATGTATAGTTCTGATTGTATGTTTGTGATAATATGATTGCGATTGTATGATTGTGACTGTATGATTGTGATTGTATGATTGTAATTGTACGATTATGATTGTATGATTGTGATTGTATGATTCTACTTGCGTGATTGTGATTGTATGATTGTGAATATATAATTGTATTTGAGTTACTGTTATTGCCGGATTGCTATTGTATAATTCTGATTGTATGATAGTGATTGTGTGATTTTGATTGTACGATTGTGGTTCTATGATTGTGATTGTATGATTATGATTGTATGATTGTGATTGTATGATTGTGATTGTATGATTGTGATTGTATGATTGTGATTGTATGATTGAGATCCTATGATTGTGATTGTAGGATTGTGATTGTATGATTGCGATTGTCTGATTGCGATTGTGTGATTGTGAATGTATGATTGTGATTGTATGATAGTGATTGTACGATTGTGTTTGTTGTGATTGTGTTGCTATGTTTCTCTATGTATAACTGTGATTGTATGATAGTGATTGTGTGATTGTGATTGTATGATTGAGATTGTACGATTGTGGTTGTTGTGATTGTGTTGCTATGTTTCTCTATGTATGACTGTGATTGTATGATAGTGATTGTGTGATTGTGGTTGTCTGATTGTGATTGTATGATTGCGAATGCAGGATTGTGATTGTGATTGTATGATTTTGATTGTGTGATTGTGTTCGTATGATTCTCATTGTATAACTGTGATTGTATGATAGTGATTGTGTGATTGTGGTTGTCTGATTCTGATTGTATGATTGCGAATGCAGGATTGTGATTGTGATTGTATGATTGCGATTGTATGATTGTGATTGTATCATTGTGATTGTAAGATTGTGATTGTATGATTGTGATTGTATGATTGTGATTGCATGATTGTGATTGTGTGATTCTACTTCGGTGATTGTGGTTGTACGATTGTGAATATATAATTGTATTTGCGTGATTGTTATTGCCGGATTGCTATTGTATAATGCTGGTTGTATGATAGTGATTGTGTGATTGTGATTGTACGATTGTGGTTCTATGATTGCGATTGTATGTCGGTGATTGTATGATTGTGATTGTATGATTGTGATTGTATGATCGTGATTGTATGATCGTGATTGTTTGATCGTGATTGTATGATTGTGATTGTATGATTGTGATTGTATGATTGTGATTGAATGATTGTGAATGTATGATTGTGATTGTATGATTGTGATTGTATGATTGTGATTGTATGATCGTGATTGTTTGATCGTGATTGTATGATTGTGATTGTATGATTGTGATTGTATGATTGTGATTGTATGATTGTGAATGTATGATTGTGATTGTATGATTGTGATTGTATGATTGTGATTGCATGATCGTAATTGTATGATTGTGAATGTATGATTGTGATTGTATGATTGTCACTGTATGATTGTGGTTTTATGATCGTGATTGTATGATTGCGATTGTTTGATCGTGATTGTATGATTGTGATTGTATGATTGTGATTGTATGATTGTGATTGTTTGATCGTGATTGTATGATTGTGATTGTATGATTGTGATTGTTTGATCGTGATTGTATGATCGTGATTGTATGATTGTGATTGTATGATTGTGATTGTATGATTGTGATTGTATGATTGTGAATGTATGATTGTGATTGTATGATGGTGATTGTATGATTGTGATTGCATGATCGTAATTGTATGATTGCGAATGTATGGTTATGATTGTATGATTGTGATTGTATGATTGTGATTGTGTGATTGTGATTGTATTATAGTGGTTGTATGATTGTGATTGTGTGATTGAGATTGCATGATTGTGATTGTATGATTGTCACTGTATGATTGTGGTTTTATGATCGTGATTGTATGATTGCGATTGTTTGATCGTGATTGTATGATCGTGATTGTATGATTGTGATTGTATGATTGTGATTGTATGATTGTGATTGTATGATTGTGATTGTATGATTGTGATTGTATGATTGTGATTCTATGATTGTGATTGTAGGATTATGATTGTATGATTGCGATTGTCTGATTGCGATTGTGTGATTGTGAATGTATGATTCTGATTGTATGATTGCGATTGTATGATTGCGGTTGTATGATTGTGATTGTATGATTGTGATTGTATGATTGTGATTGTATCTTTGTGATTGTATGGTTGTGATTGTATGATTGTGATTGTACGATTGTGATTGTACGATTGTGATTGTACGATTGTGATTGTACGATTGTGATTTTATAATTGTGATATTATCATTGTAACTATATGATATTGATTGTGTGAATGTGATTGTGATTGCATGACCGCAATTCTATGATTGTGAATGTATGATTATGATTCCCTGATTGCAATTGTCTGATTGCGATTGTGTGATTGTGAATGTATGATTCTGACTCTATGATTGTGATTCTATGATTGTGATTGTATGATTGTAATTGTATGAATGTGATTGTACGATGGTGATTGTTTCATTGTTATTGCGTGATTGCGTTTGTATGATTCTAATTGTATGCATGTGAATGTATAATTCTGATTGTATGTTTGTGATAATATGATTGCGATTGTATGATTGAGATTGTATGATTGTGATTGTGTGATTGTGATTGTATGATTGTGATTGTATGATTGTGATTGTATGATTGTGATTGTCTGATTGTGATTGTATGATTGTGATTGTATGATTGTGATTGTATGCTTGTGATTGTATGATTGTGATTGTATGATTGTGAAGATATAATTGTATTTGAGTTACTGTGATTGCCGGATTGCTATTGTATAATTCTGATTGTATGATAGTGATTGTGTGACTTTGATTGTACGATTGTGGTTCTATGATTGTGATTGTATGATTGTGATTGTACGATAGTGATTGTACGATTGTGATTGTATGATTGTGATTGCATGATTGTGATTCTATGATTGTCATTGTATGATTGTGGTTTTATGATTGTGATTGTATGATTGTGATTGTAAGATTGTGATTGTATGATTGTGATTGTATGATTGTGATTGTATGATTGTACTTGGGTGATTGTGGTTGTATGATTGTGAATATATAATTGTATTTGCGTGATTGTTATTGCCGGATTGCTATTGTATAATGCTGATTGTACGATAGTGATTGTGTGATTGTGATTGTACGATTGTGGTTCTATGATTGCGATTGTATGTCGGTGATTGTATGATTGTGATTGTATGATTGTGATTGTATGATCGTGATTGTATGATTGTGATTGTTTGATTGCGATTGTATGATTGTGATTGTATGATTGTGATTGTATGATTGTGATTGTATGATTGTGATTGTATGATTGTGAATGTATGATTGTGATTGTATGATTGTGAATGTATGATTGTGATTGTATGATTGTGATTGTATGATTGTGATTGTATGATAGTGATTGTAGGATTGTGATTGTATGATTGTGATTGTATGATTGTGATTGTATGATTGTGATTGTGTGATTGTGATTGTGTGATTGTGATTAAATGATTGTGATTGTATGATTGTGATTGTATGATTGTGATTGTATGATTGTGATTGTATGATTGTGATTGTATGATTGTGATTGTATGATTGTGATTGTAGGATTGTGATTAAATGATTGTGATTGTATGACTGTGATTGTGTGATTGTGATTGCATGATTGTGATTCTATGATTGTGATTGAATGATTGTAAATGTACGATTGTGATTGTATGATTCTACTTGCGTGATTGTGATTGTATGATTGTGATTGTATGACTGTTATTATATGATTGTAATTGTATGATGGCGATTGTATGATTGCGATTGTAGGGTTGTGATTGTGAGATTGTGATTGTATGATTGTGATTGTATGACTGTTATTATATGATTGTAATTGTATGATGGCGATTGTATGATTGCGATTGTAGGGTTGTGATTGTGAGATTGTGATTGTATGATTGTGATTGTATGATTGTGATTGTATGATTGTGATTGTATGATTGTGATTGTATGATAGTGATTGTACGATTGTGTTTGTTGTGATTGTGTTGCAATGTTTCTCTATGTATAACTGTGATTGTATGATAGTGATTGTGTGATTGTGATTGTATGATTGTGTTTTTATAATTGTGACTGTATGATTGTGATTGTATGATTGTGATTGTATGATTGCGATTGTATGATTGCGATTGTGTGATTGCGATTGTGTGATTGCGATTGTGTGATTGCGATTGTGTGATTGCGATTGTGTGATTGCGATTGTGTGATTGCGATTGTGTGATTGCGATTGTGTGATTGCGATTGTGTGATTGCGATTGTGTGATTGCGATTGTGTGATTGCGATTGTGTGATTGCGATTGTGTGATTGCGATTGTGTGATTGCGATTGTGTGATTGCGATTGTGTGATTGCGATTGTGTGATTGCGATTGTGTGATTGCGATTGTGTGATTGCGATTGTGTGATTGCGATTGTGTGATTGCGATTGTGTGATTGCGATTGTGTGATTGCGATTGTGTGATTGCGATTGTGTGATTGCGATTGTGTGATTGCGATTGTGTGATTGCGATTGTGTGATTGCGATTGTGTGATTGTGATTGTATCATTGTGATTGTATCATTGTGATTGTATCATTGTGATTGTATCATTGTGATTGTATCATTGTGATTGTATCATTGTGATTGTATGATTGTGGTTGTTGTGATTGTGTTGCTATGTTTCTCTATGTATGACTGTGATTGTATGATAGTGATTGTGTGATTGTGGTTGTCTGATTGTGATTGTATGATTGCGAATGCAGGATTGTGATTGTGGTTGTATGATTTTGATTGTGTGATTGTGTTCCTATGATTCTCATTGTATAACTGTGATTGTATGATAGTGATTGTGTGATTGTGGTTGTCTGATTCTGATTGTATGATTGCGAATGCAGGATTGTGATTGTGATTGTATGATTGCGATTGTATGATTGTGATTGTATGATTGTGATTGTAAGATTGTGATTGTATGATTGTGATTGTATGATTGTGATTGCATGATTGTGATTGTGTGATTCTACTTCGGTGATTGTGGTTGTACGATTGTGAATATATAATTGTATTTGCGTGATTGTTATTGCCGGATTGCTATTGTATAATGCTGGTTGTATGATAGTGATTGTGTGATTGTGATTGTACGATTGTGGTTCTATGATTGCGATTGTATGTCGGTGATTGTATGATTGTGATTGTATGATTGTGATTGTATGATCGTGATTGTATGATCGTGATTGTTTGATCGTGATTGTATGATTGTGATTGTATGATTGTGATTGTATGATTGTGATTGAATGATTGTGAATGTATGATTGTGATTGTATGATTGTGATTGTATGATTGTGATTGTATGATCGTGATTGTTTGATCGTGATTGTATGATTGTGATTGTATGATTGTGATTGTATGATTGTGATTGTATGATTGTGAATGTATGATTGTGATTGTATGATTGTGATTGTATGATTGTGATTGCATGATCGTAATTGTATGATTGTGAATGTATGATTGTGATTGTATGATTGTCACTGTATGATTGTGGTTTTATGATCGTGATTGTATGATTGCGATTGTTTGATCGTGATTGTATGATTGTGATTGTATGATTGTGATTGTATGATTGTGATTGTTTGATCGTGATTGTATGATTGTGATTGTATGATTGTGATTGTTTGATCGTGATTGTATGATCGTGATTGTATGATTGTGATTGTATGATTGTGATTGTATGATTGTGATTGTATGATTGTGAATGTATGATTGTGATTGTATGATGGTGATTGTATGATTGTGATTGCATGATCGTAATTGTATGATTGCGAATGTATGGTTATGATTGTATGATTGTGATTGTATGATTGTGATTGTGTGATTGTGATTGTATTATAGTGGTTGTATGATTGTGATTGTGTGATTGAGATTGCATGATTGTGATTGTATGATTGTCACTGTATGATTGTGGTTTCATGATCGTGATTGTATGATTGCGATTGTTTGATCGTGATTGTATGATCGTGATTGTATGATTGTGATTGTATGATTGTGATTGTATGATTGTGATTGTATGATTGTGATTGTATGATTGTGATTGTATGATTGTGATTCTATGATTGTGATTGTAGGATTATGATTGTATGATTGCGATTGTCTGATTGCGATTGTGTGATTGTGAATGTATGATTCTGATTGTATGATTGCGATTGTATGATTGCGGTTGTATGATTGTGATTGTATGATTGTGATTGTATGATTGTGATTGTATCTTTGTGATTGTATGGTTGTGATTGTATGATTGTGATTGTACGATTGTGATTGTACGATTGTGATTGTACGATTGTGATTTTATAATTGTGATATTATCATTGTAACTATATGATATTGATTGTGTGAATGTGATTGTGATTGCATGACCGCAATTCTATGATTGTGAATGTATGATTATGATTCCCTGATTGCAATTGTCTGATTGCGATTGTGTGATTGTGAATGTATGATTCTGACTCTATGATTGTGATTCTATGATTGTGATTGTATGATTGTAATTGTATGAATGTGATTGTACGATGGTGATTGTTTCATTGTTATTGCGTGATTGCGTTTGTATGATTCTAATTGTATGCATGTGAATGTATAATTCTGATTGTATGTTTGTGATAATATGATTGCGATTGTATGATTGAGATTGTATGATTGTGATTGTGTGATTGTGATAGTATGATTGTGATTGTATGATTGTGATTGTATGATTGTGATTGTCTGATTGTGATTGTATGATTGTGATTGTATGATTGTGATTGTATGCTTGTGATTGTATGATTGTGATTGTATGATTGTGAAGATATAATTGTATTTGAGTTACTGTGATTGCCGGATTGCTATTGTATAATTCTGATTGTATGATAGTGATTGTGTGACTTTGATTGTACGATTGTGGTTCTATGATTGTGATTGTATGATTGTGATTGTACGATAGTGATTGTACGATTGTGATTGTATGATTGTGATTGCATGATTGTGATTCTATGATTGTCATTGTATGATTGTGATTGTATGATTGTGATTGTATGATTGTGATTGTATGATTGTGATTGTATGATTGTGATTGTAGGATTGTGATTAAATGATTGTGATTGTATGACTGTGATTGTGTGATTGTGATTGCATGATTGTGATTCTATGATTGTGATTGAATGATTGTAAATGTACGATTGTGATTGTATGATTCTACTTGCGTGATTGTGATTGTATGATTGTGATTGTATGACTGTTATTATATGATTGTAATTGTATGATGGCGATTGTATGATTGCGATTGTAGGGTTGTGATTGTGAGATTGTGATTGTATGATTGTGATTGTATGACTGTTATTATATGATTGTAATTGTATGATGGCGATTGTATGATTGCGATTGTAGGGTTGTGATTGTGAGATTGTGATTGTATGATTGTGATTGTATGATTGTGATTGTATGATTGTGATTGTATGATTGTGATTGTATGATTGTGATTGTATGATAGTGATTGTACGATTGTGTTTGTTGTGATTGTGTTGCAATGTTTCTCTATGTATAACTGTGATTGTATGATAGTGATTGTGTGATTGTGATTGTATGATTGTGTTTTTATAATTGTGACTGTATGATTGTGATTGTATGATTGTGATTGTATGGTTGCGATTGTATGATTGCGATTGTGTGATTGCGATTGTGTGATTGCGATTGTGTGATTGCGATTGTGTGATTGCGATTGTGTGATTGCGATTGTGTGATTGCGATTGTGTGATTGCGATTGTGTGATTGCGATTGTGTGATTGCGATTGTGTGATTGCGATTGTGTGATTGCGATTGTGTGATTGCGATTGTGTGATTGCGATTGTGTGATTGCGATTGTGTGATTGCGATTGTGTGATTGCGATTGTGTGATTGCGATTGTGTGATTGCGATTGTGTGATTGCGATTGTGTGATTGCGATTGTGTGATTGCGATTGTGTGATTGCGATTGTGTGATTGCGATTGTGTGATTGCGATTGTGTGATTGCGATTGTGTGATTGCGATTGTGTGATTGCGATTGTGTGATTGCGATTGTGTGATTGCGATTGTGTGATTGCGATTGTGTGATTGCGATTGTATCATTGTGATTGTATCATTGTGATTGTATCATTGTGATTGTATCATTGTGATTGTATGATTGTGGTTGTTGTGATTGTGTTGCTATGTTTCTCTATGTATGACTGTGATTGTATGATAGTGATTGTGTGATTGTGGTTGTCTGATTGTGATTGTATGATTGCGAATGCAGGATTGTGATTGTGGTTGTATGATTTTGATTGTGTGATTGTGTTCCTATGATTCTCATTGTATAACTGTGATTGTATGATAGTGATTGTGTGATTGTGGTTGTCTGATTCTGATTGTATGATTGCGAATGCAGGATTGTGATTGTGATTGTATGATTGCGATTGTATGATTGTAATTGTATGATTGTGATTGTAAGATTGTGATTGTATGATCGTGATTGTTTGATCGTGATTGTTTGATCGTGATTGTTTGATCGTGATTGTATGATCGTGATTGTATGATCGTGGTTGTATGATTGTGATTGTATGATTGTGAATGTATGATTGTGATTGTATGATTGTGATTGTATGATTGTGATTGTATGATTGTGATTGTATGATTGTGATTGTATGATTGTGATTGTATGATTGTGATTGTATGATTGTGCTTGTATGATTGTGATTCTATGATTGTGATTGTAGGATTATGATTGTATGATTGCGATTGTCTGATTGCGATTGTGTGATTGTGAATGTATGATTCTGATTGTATGATTGCGATTGTATGATTGCGATTGTATGATTGCGATTGTATGATTGCGATTGTATGATTGCGGTTGTATGATTGTGATTGTATGATTGTGATTGTATGATTGTGATTGTATCTTTGTGATTGTATGGTTGTGATTGTATGATTGTGATTGTACGATTGTGATTGTACGATTGTGATTGTACGATTGTGATTTTATAATTGTGACATTATCATTGTAACTATATGATATTGATTGTGTGAATGTGATTGTGATTGCATGACCGCAATTGTATGATTGTGAATGTATGATTATGATTCCCTGATTGCAATTGTCTGATTGCGATTGTGTGATTGTGAATGTATGATTCTGACTCTATGATTGTGACTCTATGATTGTGATTGTATGATTGTAATTGTATGAATGTGATTGTACGATTGTGATTGTTCCATTGTTATTGCGTGATTGCGTTTGTATGATTCTAATTGTATGCATGTGAATGTATAATTCTGATTGTATGTTTGTCATAATATGATTGCGATTGTATGATTGAGATTGTATGATTGTAATTGTATGATTGTGATTGTAAGATTGTGATTGTATGATCGTGATTGTTTGATCGTGATTGTATGATTGTGATTGCATGATTGTGATTCTATGATTGTCATTGTATGATTGTGGTTTTATGATTGTGATTGTATGATTGTGATTGCAAGATTGTGATTGTATGATTGTGATTGTATGATTGTGATTGTATGATTCTACTTGGGTGATTGTGGTTGTATGATTGTGAATATATAATTGTATTTGCGTGATTGTTATTGCCGGATTGCTATTGTATAATGCTGATTGTATGATTGTGATTGTGTGATTGTGATTGTACGATTGTGGTTCCATGATTGCGATTGTATGTCGGTGATTGTATGATTGTGATTGTATGATTGTGATTGTATGATCGTGATTGTATGATTGTGATTGTTTGATTGCGATTGTATGATTGTGATTGTATGATTGTGATTGTATGATTGTGATTGTATGATTGTGAATGTATGATTGTGATTGTATGATTGTGAATGTATGATTGTGATTGTATGATTGTGATTGTATAATTGTGATTGTATGATTGTGATTGTATGATTGTGATTGTATGATTGTGATTGTATGATTGTGATTGTATGATTGTGATTGCATGATTGTGATTGTATGATTCTACTTGGGTGATTGTGGTTGTATGATTGTGTATATATAATTGTATTTGCGTGATTGTTATTGCCGGATTGCTATTGTATAATGCTGATTGTATGATAGTGATTGTGTGATTGCGATTGTACGATTGTGGTTCTATGATTGCGATTGTATGTCGGTGATTGTATGATTGTGATTGTATGATTGTACTTGGGTGATTGTGGTTGTATGATTGTGAATATATAATTGTATTTGCGTGATTGTTATTGCCGGATTGCTATTGTATAATGCTGATTGTACGATAGTGATTGTGTGATTGTGATTGTACGATTGTGGTTCTATGATTGCGATTGTATGTCGGTGATTGTATGATAGTGATTGTAGGATTGTGATTGTATGATTGTGATTGTATGATTGTGATTGTATGATTGTGATTGTATGATTGTGATTGTGTGATTGTGATTGTGTGATTGTGATTAAATGATTGTGATTGTATGATTGTGATTGTATGATTGTGATTGTATGATTGTGATTGTATGATTGTGATTGTATGATTGTGATTGTAGGATTGTGATTAAATGATTGTGATTGTATGACTGTGATTGTGTGATTGTGATTGCATGATTGTGATTCTATGATTGTGATTGAATGATTGTAAATGTACGATTGTGATTGTATGATTCTACTTGCGTGATTGTGATTGTATGATTGTGATTGTATGACTGTTATTATATGATTGTAATTGTATGATGGCGATTGTATGATTGCGATTGTAGGGTTGTGATTGTGAGATTGTGATTGTATGATTGTAATTGTATGATTGTGGATGCATGATTGTGATTGTATGATAGTGATTGTACGATTGTGTTTGTTGTGATTGTGTTGCAATGTTTCTCTATGTATAACTGTGATTGTATGATAGTGATTGTGTGATTGTGATTGTATGATTGTGTTTTTATAATTGTGACTGTATGATTGTGATTGTATGATTGTGATTGTATGATTGCGATTGTATGATTGCGATTGTGTGATTGCGATTGTGTGATTGCGATTGTGTGATTGCGATTGTGTGATTGCGATTGTGTGATTGCGATTGTGTGATTGCGATTGTGTGATTGCGATTGTGTGATTGCGATTGTGTGATTGCGATTGTGTGATTGCGATTGTGTGATTGCGATTGTGTTATTGCGATTGTGTGATTGCGATTGTGTGATTGCGATTGTGTGATTGCGATTGTGTGATTGCGATTGTGTGATTGCGATTGTGTGATTGCGATTGTGTGATTGCGATTGTGTGATTGCGATTGTGTGATTGCGATTGTGTGATTGCGATTGTGTGATTGCGATTGTGTGATTGCGATTGTGTGATTGCGATTGTGTGACTGCGATTGTGTGATTGCGATTGTGTGATTGCGATTGTGTGATTGTGATTGTATCATTGTGATTGTATCATTGTGATTGTATCATTGTGATTGTATCATTGTGATTGTATCATTGTGATTGTATCATTGTGATTGTATCATTGTGATTGTATCATTGTGATTGTATCATTGTGATTGTATCATTGTGATAGTATCATTGTGATTGTATCATTGTGATTGTATCATTGTGATTGTATCATTGTGATTGTATCATTGTGATTGTATCATTGTGATTGTATCATTGTGATTGTATGATTGTGGTTGTTGTGATTGTGTTGCTATGTTTCTCTATGTATGACTGTGATTGTATGATAGTGATTGTGTGATTGTGGTTGTCTGATTGTGATTGTATGATTGCGAATGCAGGATTGTGATTGTGGTTGTATGATTTTGATTGTGTGATTGTGTTCCTATGATTCTCATTGTATAACTGTGATTGTATGATAGTGATTGTGTGATTGTGGTTGTCTGATTCTGATTGTATGATTGCGAATGCAGGATTGTGATTGTGATTGTATGATTGCGATTGTATGATTGTAATTGTATGATTGTGATTGTAAGATTGTGATTGTATGATCGTGATTGTTTGATCGTGATTGTTTGATCGTGATTGTTTGATCATGATTGTATGATCGTGATTGTATGATCGTGATTGTATGATCGTGATTGTATGATTGTGAATGTATGATTGTGATTGTATGATTGTGATTGTATGATTGTGATTGTATGATTGTGATTGTATGATTGTGATTGTATGATTGTGATTGTATGATTGTGATTGTATGATTGTGATTGTATGATTGTGCTTGTATGATTGTGATTCTATGATTGTGATTGTAGGATTATGATTGTATGATTGCGATTGTCTGATTGCGATTGTGTGATTGTGAATGTATGATTCTGATTGTATGATTGCGATTGTATGATTGCGATTGTATGATTGCGATTGTATGATTGCGATTGTATGATTGCGGTTGTATGATTGTGATTGTATGATTGTGATTGTATGATTGTGATTGTATCTTTGTGATTGTATGGTTGTGATTGTATGATTGTGATTGTACGATTGTGATTGTACGATTGTGATTGTACGATTGTGATTTTATAATTGTGACATTATCATTGTAACTATATGATATTGATTGTGTGAATGTGATTGTGATTGCATGACCGCAATTGTATGATTGTGAATGTATGATTATGATTCCCTGATTGCAATTGTCTGATTGCGATTGTGTGATTGTGAATGTATGATTCTGACTCTATGATTGTGATTCTATGATTGCGATTGTATGATTGTAATTGTATGAATGTGATTGTACGATTGTGATTGTTTCATTGTTATTGCGTGATTGCGTTTGTATGATTCTAATTGTATGCATGTGAATGTATAATTCTGATTGTATGTTTGTCATAATATGATTGCGATTGTATGATTGAGATTGTATGATTGTAATTGTATGATTGTGATTGTAAGATTGTGATTGTATGATCGTGATTGTTTGATCGTGATTGTTTGATCGTGATTGTTTGATCGTGATTGTATGATCGTGATTGTATGACTGTGATTGTATGATTGTGATTGTATGATTGTGATTGTATGCTTGTGATTGTATGATTGTGATTGTATGATTGTGAATATATAATTGTATTTGAGTTACTGTGATTGCCGGATTGCTATTGTACAATTCTGATTGTATGATAGTGATTGTGTGACTTTGATTGTACGATTGTGGTTCTATGATTGTGATTGTATGATTGTGATTGTACGATAGTGATTGTACGATTGTGATTGTATGATTGTGATTGTATGATTGTGATTGTATGATTGTGATTGTATGATTGTGATTGTATGATTGTGATTGTATGATTCTACTTGGGTGATTGTGGTTGTATGATTGTGAATATATAATTGTATTTGCGTGATTGTTATTGCCGGATTGCTATTGTATAATGCTGATTGTATGATAGTGATTGTGTGATTGTGATTGTACGATTGTGGTTCTATGATTGCGATTGTATGTCGGTGATTGTATGATTGTGATTGTATGATTGTGATTGTATGATCGTGATTGTATGATTGTGAATGTATGATTGTGATTGTATGATTGTGATTGTATGATTGTGATTGTATGATTGTGATTGTATAATTGTGATTGTATGATTGTGATTGTATGATTGTGATTGTATGATTGTGATTGTATGATTGTGATTGTATGATAGTGATTGTATGATAGTGATTGTAGGATTGTGATTGTATGATTGTGATTGCATGATTGTGATTCTATGATTGTCATTGTATGATTGTGGTTTTATGATTGTGATTGTATGATAGTGATTGTTGATTGTGATTGTATGATTCTACTTGGGTGATTGTGGTTGTGTGATTGTGAATATATAATTGTATTTGCGTGATTGTTATTGCCGGATTGCTATTGTATAATGCTGATTGTATGATAGTGATTGTGTGATTGTGATTGTACGATTGTGGTTCTATGATTGCGATTGTATGTCGGTGATTGTATGATTGTGATTGTATGATTGTGATTGTATGATTGTGATTGTATAATTGTGATTGTATGATTGTGATTGTCTGATTGTGAATGTATGATTGTGATTGTATGATTGTGATTGTATGATTGTGATTGCATGATTGTGATTGTATAATTGTGATTGTATGATTGTGATTGTATGATTGTGATTGTATGATTGTGATTGTATGATTGTGATTGTATGATTGTGATTGTATGATAGTGATTGCAGGATTGTGATTGTATGATTGTGTTTGCATGATTGTGATTCTATGATTGTCATTGTATGATTGTGGTTTTATGATTGTGATTGTATGAATGTGATTGTAGGATTGTGATTGTATGATTGTGACTGTATGATTGTGATTGTATGATTCTACTGGGGTGATTGTGGTTGTATGATTGTGAATATATAATTGTATTTGCGTGATTGTTATTGCCGAATTGCCATTGTATAATGCTGATTGTATGATAGTGATTGTATGATTGTGATTGTATGATTGTGAATGTATGATTGTGATTGTATGATTGCGATTGTATGATTGTGATTGTATGATTGTGATTGTATGATTGTGATTGTATGATAGTGATTGTACGATTGTGATTGTATGATTGTGATTGCATGATTGTGATTCTATGATTGTCATTGTATGATTGTGGTTTTATGATTGTGATTGTATGATTGTGATTGTAAGATTGTGATTGTATGATTGTGACTGTATGATTGTGATTGTATGATTCTACTTGGGTGATTGTGGTTGTATGATTGTGAATATATAATTGTATTTGCGTGATTGTTATTGCCGGATTGCTATTGTATAATGCTGATTGTATGATAGTGATTGTGTGATTGTGATTGTACGATTGTGGTTCTATGATTGCGATTGTATGTCGGTGATTGTATGATTGTGATTGTATGATTGTGATTGTATGATCGTGATTGTATGATTGTGATTGTTTGATTGTGATTGTATGATTGTGATTGTATGATTGTGATTGTATGATTGTGATTGTATGATTGTGAATGTATGATTGTGATTGTATGATTGTGATTGTATGATTGTGATTGTATGTCGGTGATTGTATGATTGTGATTGTATGATTGTGATTGTATGATCGTGATTGTATGATTGTGATTGTCTGATTGTGATTCTATGATTGTGATTGAATGATTGTAAATGTGCGATTGTGATTGTATGATTCTACTTGCGTGATTGTGATTGTATGATTGTGATTGTATGACTGTTATTATATGATTGTAATTGTATGATGGCGATTGTACGATTGCGATTGTATGATTGTGATTGTATGATTGTGATTGTATGATTGTGATTGTATGATTGTGATTGTATGATTGTGATTGTATCTTTGTGATTGTATGATTGTGATTGTATGATTGTGATTGTACGGTTGTGATTGTACGATTGTGATTGTACGATTGTGATCTTATAATTGTGACATTATCATTGTAACTGTATGATATGGA
Source organism: Megachile rotundata (assembly GCF_050947335.1). Lineage (NCBI taxonomy): Eukaryota > Metazoa > Arthropoda > Insecta > Hymenoptera > Megachilidae > Megachile > Megachile rotundata. Next base: position 778,910 of record NC_134994.1, read on the forward strand.
TTGTGTGAATGTGATTGTGATTGCATGATCGCAATTGTATGATTGTGAATGTATGATTATGATGCTCTGATTGCAATTGTCTGATTGCGATTGTGTGATTGTGAATGTATGATTCTGACTCTATGATTGTGATTCTATGATTGTGATTGTATGATTGTAATTGTATGAATGTGATTGTATGATTGTGATTGTTTGATTGTTATTGTGTGATTGCGTTTGTATGATTCTAATTGTATGCATGTGAATGTATAATTCTGATTGTATGTTTGAGATAATATGATTGCGATTGTGTGATTGTGGTTGTCTGATTGTGATTGTATGATTGTGGTTGTATGATTGTGATTGTATGATTGTGATCGTATGATTGTGATTATATGATTGTGATTGTATGACAGTGATTGTATGATTGTGATTGTACGATTATGTTTGTACGATTGTGATTTTATGATTGTGACTGTATGATTGTAACTGTATGATAGTGATTGTGTGAATGTGATTGTGATTGCATGATCGTAATTGTATGATTGTGGATGTATGATTATGACTGTATGATTGCGATTGTCTGATTGCGATTGTGTGATTGTGGTTGTATGATTGTGATTGTATGATTGTGATTGTATCATTGTGACTGTATGATTGTGATTGTATGATTGTGATTGTATGATTGTGATTGTATGATTGCGATTGTGTGATTGTGATTGTGTGATTGTGATTGTATGATTGTGATTGTATGATTGTGATTGTATGATTGTGATTGTATGATCGTGATTTTACGATTGTGATTGTATGATAGTGATTGTACGATTGTGATTGTATGATTGTGATTGCATGATTGTGATTCTATGATTGTCATTGTATGATTGTGGTTTTATGATTGTGATTGTATGATTGTGATTGTAGGATTGTGATTGTATGATTGTGATTGTATGATACTACTTGCGTGATTGTGATTGTATGATTGTGAATATATAATTGTATTTGAGTTACTGTGATTGCCGGATTGCTATTGTATAATTCTGATTGTATGATAGTGATTGTGTGATTTTGATTGTATGATTGTGATTTTATGATTGTGATTGTATGATTGTGATTGTATGATTGTGATTGTATGATTGTGATTGTATGATTGTGATTGTATGATTGTGATTGTATGATTTTGATTGTATAATTGTTATTGTGTGATAGTGATTGTGTGATTGTGACTGCATGATCGTGATTCTATGATTGTGATTGTATGATTGTAATTGTACGATTATGATTGTATGATTGTGATTGTATGATTCTACTTGCGTGATTGTGATTGTATGATTGTGAATATATAATTGTATTTGAGTTACTGTGATTGCCGGATTGCTATTGTATAATTCTGATTGTATGATAGTGATTGTGTGATTTTGATTGTACGATTGTGGTTCTATGATTGTGATTGTATGATTGTGATTCTATGATTGTGATTGTATAATTGTGATTGTATGATTGTGATTGTATGATTGTGATTGTATGATTGTGATTGTATGATTGTGATTGTATGATAGTGATTGTATGATAGTGATTGTAGGATTGTGATTGTATGATTGTGATTGCATGATTGTGATTCTATGATTGTCATTGTATGATTGTGGTTTTATGATTGTGATTGTATGATAGTGATTGTTGATTGTGATTGTATGATTCTACTTGGGTGATTGTGGTTGTGTGATTGTGAATATATAATTGTATTTGCGTGATTGTTATTGCCGGATTGCTATTGTATAATGCTGATTGTATGATAGTGATTGTGTGATTGTGATTGTACGATTGTGGTTCTATGATTGCGATTGTATGTCGGTGATTGTATGATTGTGATTGTATGATTGTGATTGTATGATTGTGATTGTATAATTGTGATTGTATGATTGTGATTGTCTGATTGTGAATGTATGATTGTGATTGTATGATTGTGATTGTATGATTGTGATTGCATGATTGTGATTGTATAATTGTGATTGTATGATTGTGATTGTATGATTGTGATTGTATGATTGTGATTGTATGATTGTGATTGTATGATTGTGATTGTATGATAGTGATTGCAGGATTGTGATTGTATGATTGTGTTTGCATGATTGTGATTCTATGATTGTCATTGTATGATTGTGGTTTTATGATTGTGATTGTATGAATGTGATTGTAGGATTGTGATTGTATGATTGTGACTGTATGATTGTGATTGTATGATTCTACTGGGGTGATTGTGGTTGTATGATTGTGAATATATAATTGTATTTGCGTGATTGTTATTGCCGAATTGCCATTGTATAATGCTGATTGTATGATAGTGATTGTATGATTGTGATTGTATGATTGTGAATGTATGATTGTGATTGTATGATTGCGATTGTATGATTGTGATTGTATGATTGTGATTGTATGATTGTGATTGTATGATAGTGATTGTACGATTGTGATTGTATGATTGTGATTGCATGATTGTGATTCTATGATTGTCATTGTATGATTGTGGTTTTATGATTGTGATTGTATGATTGTGATTGTAAGATTGTGATTGTATGATTGTGACTGTATGATTGTGATTGTATGATTCTACTTGGGTGATTGTGGTTGTATGATTGTGAATATATAATTGTATTTGCGTGATTGTTATTGCCGGATTGCTATTGTATAATGCTGATTGTATGATAGTGATTGTGTGATTGTGATTGTACGATTGTGGTTCTATGATTGCGATTGTATGTCGGTGATTGTATGATTGTGATTGTATGATTGTGATTGTATGATCGTGATTGTATGATTGTGATTGTTTGATTGTGATTGTATGATTGTGATTGTATGATTGTGATTGTATGATTGTGATTGTATGATTGTGAATGTATGATTGTGATTGTATGATTGTGATTGTATGATTGTGATTGTATGATTGTGATTGTATAATTGTGATTGTATGATTGTGATTGTATGATTGTGATTGTATGATTGTGATTGTATGATTGTGATTGTATGATTGTGATTGTATGATTGTGATTGTATGATAGTGATTGTAGGATTGTGATTGTATGATTGTGATTGCATGATTGTGATTCTATGATTGTCATTGTATGATTGTGGTTTTATGATTGTGATTGTATGATTGTGATTGTAGGATTGTGATTGTATGATTGTGACTGTATGATTGTGATTGTATGATTCTACTCGGGTGATTGTGGTTGTATGATTGTGAATATATAATTGTATTTGCGTGATTGTTATTGCCGGATTGCTATTGTGTAATGCTGATTGTATGATAGTGATTGTATGATTGTGATTGTATGATTGCGATTGTATGATTGAGATTGTATGATTGTGATTGTGTGATTGTTATTGTATGATTGTGATTGTATGATTGTGATTGTATGATTGTGATTGTCTGATTGTGATTCTATGATTGTGATTGAATGATTGTAAATGTGCGATTGTGATTGTATGATTCTACTTGCGTGATTGTGATTGTATGATTGTGATTGTATGACTGTTATTATATGATTGTAATTGTATGATGGCGATTGTACGATTGCGATTGTATGATTGTGATTGTATGATTGTGATTGTATGATTGTGATTGTATGATTGTGATTGTATGATTGTGATTGTATCTTTGTGATTGTATGATTGTGATTGTATGATTGTGATTGTACGGTTGTGATTGTACGATTGTGATTGTACGATTGTGATCTTATAATTGTGACATTATCATTGTAACTGTATGATATGGATTGTGTGAATGTGATTGTGATTGCATGATCGCAATTGTATGATTGTGAATGTATGATTATGATGCTCTGATTGCAATTGTCTGATTGCGATTGTGTGATTGTGAATGTATGATTCTGACTCTATGATTGTGATTCTATGATTGTGATTGTATGATTGTAATTGTATGAATGTGATTGTATGATTGTGATTGTTTGATTGTTATTGTGTGATTGCGTTTGTATGATTCTAATTGTATGCATGTGAATGTATAATTCTGATTGTATGTTTGAGATAATATGATTGCGATTGTGTGATTGTGGTTGTCTGATTGTGATTGTATGATTGTGGTTGTATGATTGTGATTGTATGATTGTGATCGTATGATTGTGATTATATGATTGTGATTGTATGACAGTGATTGTATGATTGTGATTGTACGATTATGTTTGTACGATTGTGATTTTATGATTGTGACTGTATGATTGTAACTGTATGATAGTGATTGTGTGAATGTGATTGTGATTGCATGATCGTAATTGTATGATTGTGGATGTATGATTATGACTGTATGATTGCGATTGTCTGATTGCGATTGTGTGATTGTGGTTGTATGATTGTGATTGTATGATTGTGATTGTATCATTGTGACTGTATGATTGTGATTGTATGATTGTGATTGTATGATTGTGATTGTATGATTGCGATTGTGTGATTGTGATTGTGTGATTGTGATTGTATGATTGTGATTGTATGATTGTGATTGTATGATTGTGATTGTATGATCGTGATTTTACGATTGTGATTGTATGATAGTGATTGTACGATTGTGATTGTATGATTGTGATTGCATGATTGTGATTCTATGATTGTCATTGTATGATTGTGGTTTTATGATTGTGATTGTATGATTGTGATTGTAGGATTGTGATTGTATGATTGTGATTGTATGATACTACTTGCGTGATTGTGATTGTATGATTGTGAATATATAATTGTATTTGAGTTACTGTGATTGCCGGATTGCTATTGTATAATTCTGATTGTATGATAGTGATTGTGTGATTTTGATTGTATGATTGTGATTTTATGATTGTGATTGTATGATTGTGATTGTATGATTGTGATTGTATGATTGTGATTGTATGATTGTGATTGTATGATTGTGATTGTATGATTTTGATTGTATAATTGTTATTGTGTGATAGTGATTGTGTGATTGTGACTGCATGATCGTGATTCTATGATTGTGATTGTATGATTGTAATTGTACGATTATGATTGTATGATTGTGATTGTATGATTCTACTTGCGTGATTGTGATTGTATGATTGTGAATATATAATTGTATTTGAGTTACTGTGATTGCCGGATTGCTATTGTATAATTCTGATTGTATGATAGTGATTGTGTGATTTTGATTGTACGATTGTGGTTCTATGATTGTGATTGTATGATTGTGATTCTATGATTGTGATTGCATGATTGTAATTGTATGATTGTGATTGTATGATTGTGATTGTATGATTGCGATTGTAGGGTTGTGATTGTGAGATTGTGATTGTATGATTGTAATTGTATGATTGTGATTGCATGATTGTGATTGTATGATAGTGATTGTACGATTGTGTTTGTTGTGATTGTGTTGCTATGTTTCTCTATGTATAACTGTGATTGTATGATAGTGATTGTGTGATTGTGATTGTATGATTGTGTTTTTATAATTGTCACTGTATGATTTTAATTGTATGATTGTGATTGTATGATTGTGATTGTATGATTGAGATTGTACGATTGTGGTTGTTGTGATTGTGTTGCTATGTTTCTCTATGTATGACTGTGATTGTATGATAGTGATTGTGTGATTGTGGTTGTCTGATTGTGATTGTATGATTGCGAATGCAGGATTGTGATTGTGATTGTATGATTGCGATTGTATGATTGTGATTGTATGATTGTGATTGTAAGATTGTGATTGTATGATTGTGATTGTGATTGTATGATTGCGATTGTATGATTGTGATTGTATGATTGTGATTGTAAGATTGTGATTGTATGATTGTGATTGTATGATTGTGATTGCATGATTGTGATTGTATGGTTCTACTTGGGTGATTGTGGTTTTATGATTGTGAATATATAATTGTATTTGCGTGATTGTTATTGCCGGATTGCTATTGTATAATGCTGATTGTATGATAGTGATTGTGTGATTGCGATTGTACGAATGTGGTTCTATGATTGCGATTGTATGTCGGTGATTGTATGATTGTGATTGTATGATTGTGATTGTATGATCGTGATTGTATGATCGTGATTGTATGATTGTGATTGTATGATTGTGATTGTATGATTGTGATTGTATGATTGTGATTGTATGATTGTGATTGTATGATAGTGATTGTATGATAGTGATTGTACGATTGTGATTGTATGATTGTGATTGCATGATTGTGATTCTATGATTGTCATTGTATGATTGTGGTTTTATGATTGTGATTGTATGATTGTGATTGTAGGATTGTGATTGTATGATTGTGATTGTATGATACTACTTGCGTGATTGTGATTGTATGATTGTGAATATATAATTGTATTTGAGTTACTGTGATTGCCGGATTGCTATTGTATAATTCTGATTGTATGATAGTGATTGTGTGATTTTGATTGTATGATTGTGATTTTATGATTGTGATTGTATGATTGTGATTGTATGATTGTGATTGTATGATTGTGATTGTATGATTGTGATTGTATGATTGTGATTGTATGATTTTGATTGTATAATTGTTATTGTGTGATAGTGATTGTGTGATTTTGACTGCATGATCGTGATTCTATGATTGTGATTGTATGATTGTAATTGTACGATTATGATTGTATGATTGTGATTGTATGATTCTACTTGCGTGATTGTGATTGTATGATTGTGAATATATAATTGTATTTGAGTTACTGTTATTGCCGGATTGCTATTGTATAATTCTGATTGTATGATAGTGATTGTGTGATTTTGATTGTACGATTGTGGTTCTATGATTGTGATTGTATGATTATGATTGTATGATTGTGATTGTATGATTGTGATTGTATGATTGTGATTGTATGATTGTGATTGTATGATTGAGATCCTATGATTGTGATTGTAGGATTGTGATTGTATGATTGCGATTGTCTGATTGCGATTGTGTGATTGTGAATGTATGATTGTGATTGTATGATAGTGATTGTACGATTGTGTTTGTTGTGATTGTGTTGCTATGTTTCTCTATGTATGACTGTGATTGTATGATAGTGATTGTGTGATTGTGATTGTATGATTGAGATTGTACGATTGTGGTTGTTGTGATTGTGTTGCTATGTTTCTCTATGTATGACTGTGATTGTATGATAGTGATTGTGTGATTGTGGTTGTCTGATTGTGATTGTATGATTGCGAATGCAGGATTGTGATTGTGATTGTATGATTGCGATTGTATGATTGTGATTGTATGATTGTGATTGTAAGATTGTGATTGTATGATTGTGATTGTATGATTGTGATTGCATGATTGTGATTGTATGATTCTACTTGGGTGATTGTGGTTGTATGATTGTGTATATATAATTGTATTTGCGTGATTGTTATTGCCGGATTGCTATTGTATAATGCTGATTGTATGATAGTGATTGTGTGATTGCGATTGTACGATTGTGGTTCTATGATTGCGATTGTATGTCGGTGATTGTATGATTGTGATTGTATGATTGTGATTGTATGATCGTGATTGTATGATCGTGATTGTTTGATCGTGATTGTATGATTGTGATTGTATGATTGTGATTGTATGATTGTGATTGTATGATTGTGATTGTAGGATTGTGAATGTATGATTGTGATTGTATGATTGTGATTGTATGATTGTGATTGTATGATCGTGATTGTTTGATCGTGATTGTATGATTGTGATTGTATGATTGTGATTGTATGATTGTGAATGTATGATTGTGAATGTATGATTGTGATTGTATGATTGTGATTGTATGATCGTAATTGTATGATTGTGAATGTATGATTATGATTGTATGATTGTGATTGTATGATTGTGATTGTATGATTGTGACTGTATGATTGTGTTTGTATTATAGTGGTTGTATGATTGTGATTGTGTGATTGTGATTGCATGATTGTGATTGTATGATTGTCACTGTATGATTGTGGTTTTATGATTGTGATTGTATGATTGGGATTTTAGGATTGTGATTGTATGATTGTGATTGTATGATTGTGAATGTATGATTATGATTGTATGATTGTGATTGTATGATTGTGATTGTATGATTGTGATTGTATGATTGTGATTGTATGATTGTGTTTGTATTATAGTGGTTGTATGATTGTGATTGTGTGATTGTGATTGCATGATTGTGATTGTATGATTGTCACTGTATGATTGTGGTTTTATGATTGTGATTGTATGATTGGGATTTTAGGATTGTGATTGTAGGATTGTGATTGTATGATTGTGATTGTATGATTGTGTTTGTATGATTGTGATTGTATGATTGTGATTGTATGATTATGATTGTATGATTGTGATTGTATGATTGTGATTGTATGTTTGTGATTGTATGATTGTGATTGTATGATTGAGATTGTCCGATTGCGGTTGTGTGATTGTGATTGTGTGATTGTGATTAAATGATTGTGATTGTATGACTGTGATTGTATGATTGTGATTGTATGATTGTGATTGTATGATTGTGATTGCATGTTTGTGATTGAATGATTGTAAATGTACGATTGTGATTGAATGATTCTACTTGCGTGATTGTGATTGTATGATTGTGATTGTATGACTGTTATTATATGATTGTAATTGTATGATGGCGATTGTATGATTGCGATTGTAGGGTTGTGATTGTGAGATTGTGATTGTATGATTGTAATTGTATGATTGTGAATGCATGATTGTGATTGTATGATAGTGATTGTACGATTGTGTTTGTTGTGATTGTGTTGCAATGTTTCTCCATGTATAACTGTGATTGTATGATAGTGATTGTGTGATTGTGATTGTATGATTGTGTTTGTAATTGTCACTGTATGATTTTAATTGTATGATTGTGATTGTATGATTGTGATTGTATGATTGAGATTGTACGATTGTGGTTGTTGTGATTGTGTTGCTATGTTTCTCTAGGTCTGACTGTGATTGTATGATAGTGATTGTGTGATTGTGGTTGTCTGATTGTGATTGTATGATTGCGAATGCAGGATTGTGATTGTGATTGTATGATTTTGATTGTGTGATTGTGTTCGTATGATTCTCATTGTATAACTGTGATTGTATGATAGTGATTGTGTGATTGTGGTTGTCTGATTCTGATTGTATGATTGCGAATGCAGGATTGTGATTGTGATTGTATGATTGCGATTGTATGATTGTGATTTTATGATTGTGATTGTAAGATTGTGATTGTATGATTGTGATTGTATGATTGTGATTGCATGATTGTGATTGTGTGATTCTACTTCGGTGATTGTGGTTGTACGATTGTGAATATATAATTGTATTTGCGTGATTGTTATTGCCGGATTGCTATTGTATAATGCTGGTTGTATGATAGTGATTGTGTGATTGTGATTGTACGATTGTGGTTCTATGATTGCGATTGTATGTCGGTGATTGTATGATTGTGATTGTATGATTGTGATTGTATGATCGTGATTGTATGATCGTGATTGTTTGATCGTGATTGTATGATTGTGATTGTATGATTGTGATTGTATGATTGTGATTGAATGATTGTGAATGTATGATTGTGATTGTATGATTGTGATTGTATGATTGTGATTGTATGATCGTGATTGTTTGATCGTGATTGTATGATTGTGATTGTATGATTGTGATTGTATGATTGTGATTGTATGATTGTGAATGTATGATTGTGATTGTATGATTGTGATTGTATGATTGTGATTGCATGATCGTAATTGTATGATTGTGAATGTATGATTGTGATTGTATGATTGTCACTGTATGATTGTGGTTTTATGATCGTGATTGTATGATTGCGATTGTTTGATCGTGATTGTATGATTGTGATTGTATGATTGTGATTGTATGATTGTGATTGTTTGATCGTGATTGTATGATTGTGATTGTATGATTGTGATTGTTTGATCGTGATTGTATGATCGTGATTGTATGATTGTGATTGTGTGATTGTGATTGTATGATTGTGTTTGTAATTGTCACTGTATGATTTTAATTGTATGATTGTGATTGTATGATTGTGATTGTATGATTGAGATTGTACGATTGTGGTTGTTGTGATTGTGTTGCTATGTTTCTCTAGGTATGACTGTGATTGTATGATAGTGATTGTGTGATTGTGGTTGTCTGATTGTGATTGTATGATTGCGAATGCAGGATTGTGATTGTGATTGTATGATTTTGATTGTGTGATTGTGTTCGTATGATTCTCATTGTATAACTGTGATTGTATGATAGTGATTGTGTGATTGTGGTTGTCTGATTCTGATTGTATGATTGCGAATGCAGGATTGTGATTGTGATTGTATGATTGCGATTGTATGATTGTGATTTTATGATTGTGATTGTAAGATTGTGATTGTATGATTGTGATTGTATGATTGTGATTGCATGATTGTGATTGTGTAATTCTACTTCGGTGATTGTGGTTGTACGATTGTGAATATATAATTGTATTTGCGTGATTGTTATTGCCGGATTGCTATTGTATAATGCTGGTTGTATGATAGTGATTGTGTGATTGTGATTGTACGATTGTGGTTCTATGATTGCGATTGTATGTCGGTGATTGTATGATTGTGATTGTATGATTGTGATTGTATGATCGTGATTGTATGATCGTGATTGTTTGATCGTGATTGTATGATTGTGATTGTATGATTGTGATTGTATGATTGTGATTGAATGATTGTGAATGTATGATTGTGATTGTATGATTGTGATTGTATGATTGTGATTGTATGATCGTGATTGTTTGATCGTGATTGTATGATTGTGATTGTATGATTGTGATTGTATGATTGTGATTGTATGATTGTGAATGTATGATTGTGATTGTATGATTGTGATTGTATGATTGTGATTGCATGATCGTAATTGTATGATTGTGAATGTATGATTGTGATTGTATGATTGTCACTGTATGATTGTGGTTTTATGATCGTGATTGTATGATTGCGATTGTTTGATCGTGATTGTATGATTGTGATTGTATGATTGTGATTGTATGATTGTGATTGTTTGATCGTGATTGTATGATTGTGATTGTATGATTGTGATTGTTTGATCGTGATTGTATGATCGTGATTGTATGATTGTGATTGTATGATTGTGATTGTATGATTGTGATTGTATGATTGTGAATGTATGATTGTGATTGTATGATGGTGATTGTATGATTGTGATTGCATGATCGTAATTGTATGATTGCGAATGTATGGTTATGATTGTATGATTGTGATTGTATGATTGTGATTGTGTGATTGTGATTGTATTATAGTGGTTGTATGATTGTGATTGTGTGATTGAGATTGCATGATTGTGATTGTATGATTGTCACTGTATGATTGTGGTTTTATGATCGTGATTGTATGATTGCGATTGTTTGATCGTGATTGTATGATCGTGATTGTATGATTGTGATTGTATGATTGTGATTGTATGATTGTGATTGTATGATTGTGATTGTATGATTGTGATTGTATGATTGTGATTCTATGATTGTGATTGTAGGATTATGATTGTATGATTGCGATTGTCTGATTGCGATTGTGTGATTGTGAATGTATGATTCTGATTGTATGATTGCGATTGTATGATTGCGGTTGTATGATTGCGATTGTATGATTGTGATTGTATGATTGTGATTGTATCTTTGTGATTGTATGGTTGTGATTGTATGATTGTGATTGTACGATTGTGATTGTACGATTGTGATTGTACGATTGTGATTGTACGATTGTGATTTTATAATTGTGATACTATCATTGTAACTATATGATATTGATTGTGTGAATGTGATTGTGATTGCATGACCGCAATTCTATGATTGTGAATGTATGATTATGATTCCCTGATTGCAATTGTCTGATTGCGATTGTGTGATTGTGAATGTATGATTCTGACTCTATGATTGTGATTCTATGATTGAGATTGTATGATTGTAATTGTATGAATGTGATTGTACGATGGTGATTGTTTCATTGTTATTGCGTGATTGCGTTTGTATGATTCTAATTGTATGCATGTGAATGTATAATTCTGATTGTATGTTTGTGATAATATGATTGCGATTGTATGATTGAGATTGTATGATTGTGATTGTGTGATTGTGATTGTATGATTGTGATTGTATGATTGTGATTGTATGATTGTGATTGTCTGATTGTGATTGTATGATTGTGATTGTATGATTGTGATTGTATGCTTGTGATTGTATGATTGTGATTGTATGATTGTGAAGATATAATTGTATTTGAGTTACTGTGATTGCCGGATTGCTATTGTATAATTCTGATTGTATGATAGTGATTGTGTGACTTTGATTGTACGATTGTGGTTCTATGATTGTGATTGTATGATTGTGATTGTACGATAGTGATTGTACGATTGTGATTGTATGATTGTGATTGCATGATTGTGATTCTATGATTGTCATTGTACGATTGTGGTTTTATGATTGTGATTGTATGATTGTGATTGTAAGATTGTGATTGTATGATTGTGATTGTATGATTGTGATTGTATGATTGTACTTGGGTGATTGTGGTTGTATGATTGTGAATATATAATTGTATTTGCGTGATTGTTATTGCCGGATTGCTATTGTATAATGCTGATTGTACGATAGTGATTGTGTGATTGTGATTGTACGATTGTGGTTCTATGATTGTGATTGTATGATTGTGATTGTATGATTGTGATTGTATGATTGTGATTGTATGATTGTGAATGTATGATTGTGATTGTATGATTGTGAATGTATGATTGTGATTGTATGATTGTGATTGTATGATTGTGATTGTATGATAGTGATTGTAGGATTGTGATTGTATGATTGTGATTGTATGATTGTGATTGTATGATTGTGATTGTGTGATTGTGATTGTGTGATTGTGATTAAATGATTGTGATTGTATGATTGTGATTGTATGATTGTGATTGTATGATTGTGATTGTATGATTGTGATTGTATGATTGTGATTGTATGATTGTGATTGTAGGATTGTGATTAAATGATTGTGATTGTATGACTGTGATTGTGTGATTGTGATTGCATGATTGTGATTCTATGATTGTGATTGAATGATTGTAAATGTACGATTGTGATTGTATGATTCTACTTGCGTGATTGTGATTGTATGATTGTGATTGTATGACTGTTATTATATGATTGTAATTGTATGATGGCGATTGTATGATTGCGATTGTAGGGTTGTGATTGTGAGATTGTGATTGTATGATTGTGATTGTATGACTGTTATTATATGATTGTAATTGTATGATGGCGATTGTATGATTGCGATTGTAGGGTTGTGATTGTGAGATTGTGATTGTATGATTGTGATTGTATGATTGTGATTGTATGATTGTGATTGTATGATTGTGATTGTATGATAGTGATTGTACGATTGTGTTTGTTGTGATTGTGTTGCAATGTTTCTCTATGTATAACTGTGATTGTATGATAGTGATTGTGTGATTGTGATTGTATGATTGTGTTTTTATAATTGTGACTGTATGATTGTGATTGTATGATTGTGATTGTATGATTGCGATTGTATGATTGCGATTGTGTGATTGCGATTGTGTGATTGCGATTGTGTGATTGCGATTGTGTGATTGCGATTGTGTGATTGCGATTGTGTGATTGCGATTGTGTGATTGCGATTGTGTGATTGCGATTGTGTGATTGCGATTGTGTGATTGCGATTGTGTGATTGCGATTGTGTGATTGCGATTGTGTGATTGCGATTGTGTGATTGCGATTGTGTGATTGCGATTGTGTGATTGCGATTGTGTGATTGCGATTGTGTGATTGCGATTGTGTGATTGCGATTGTGTGATTGCGATTGTGTGATTGCGATTGTGTGATTGCGATTGTGTGATTGCGATTGTGTGATTGCGATTGTGTGATTGCGATTGTGTGATTGTGAATGTATGATTCTGACTCTATGATTGTGATTCTATGATTGAGATTGTATGATTGTAATTGTATGAATGTGATTGTACGATGGTGATTGTTTCATTGTTATTGCGTGATTGCGTTTGTATGATTCTAATTGTATGCATGTGAATGTATAATTCTGATTGTATGTTTGTGATAATATGATTGCGATTGTATGATTGAGATTGTATGATTGTGATTGTGTGATTGTGATTGTATGATTGTGATTGTATGATTGTGATTGTATGATTGTGATTGTCTGATTGTGATTGTATGATTGTGATTGTATGATTGTGATTGTATGCTTGTGATTGTATGATTGTGATTGTATGATTGTGAAGATATAATTGTATTTGAGTTACTGTGATTGCCGGATTGCTATTGTATAATTCTGATTGTATGATAGTGATTGTGTGACTTTGATTGTACGATTGTGGTTCTATGATTGTGATTGTATGATTGTGATTGTACGATAGTGATTGTACGATTGTGATTGTATGATTGTGATTGCATGATTGTGATTCTATGATTGTCATTGTACGATTGTGGTTTTATGATTGTGATTGTATGATTGTGATTGTAAGATTGTGATTGTATGATTGTGATTGTATGATTGTGATTGTATGATTGTACTTGGGTGATTGTGGTTGTATGATTGTGAATATATAATTGTATTTGCGTGATTGTTATTGCCGGATTGCTATTGTATAATGCTGATTGTACGATAGTGATTGTGTGATTGTGATTGTACGATTGTGGTTCTATGATTGTGATTGTATGATTGTGATTGTATGATTGTGATTGTATGATTGTGATTGTATGATTGTGAATGTATGATTGTGATTGTATGATTGTGAATGTATGATTGTGATTGTATGATTGTGATTGTATGATTGTGATTGTATGATAGTGATTGTAGGATTGTGATTGTATGATTGTGATTGTATGATTGTGATTGTATGATTGTGATTGTGTGATTGTGATTGTGTGATTGTGATTAAATGATTGTGATTGTATGATTGTGATTGTATGATTGTGATTGTATGATTGTGATTGTATGATTGTGATTGTATGATTGTGATTGTATGATTGTGATTGTAGGATTGTGATTAAATGATTGTGATTGTATGACTGTGATTGTGTGATTGTGATTGCATGATTGTGATTCTATGATTGTGATTGAATGATTGTAAATGTACGATTGTGATTGTATGATTCTACTTGCGTGATTGTGATTGTATGATTGTGATTGTATGACTGTTATTATATGATTGTAATTGTATGATGGCGATTGTATGATTGCGATTGTAGGGTTGTGATTGTGAGATTGTGATTGTATGATTGTGATTGTATGACTGTTATTATATGATTGTAATTGTATGATGGCGATTGTATGATTGCGATTGTAGGGTTGTGATTGTGAGATTGTGATTGTATGATTGTGATTGTATGATTGTGATTGTATGATTGTGATTGTATGATTGTGATTGTATGATAGTGATTGTACGATTGTGTTTGTTGTGATTGTGTTGCAATGTTTCTCTATGTATAACTGTGATTGTATGATAGTGATTGTGTGATTGTGATTGTATGATTGTGTTTTTATAATTGTGACTGTATGATTGTGATTGTATGATTGTGATTGTATGATTGCGATTGTATGATTGCGATTGTGTGATTGCGATTGTGTGATTGCGATTGTGTGATTGCGATTGTGTGATTGCGATTGTGTGATTGCGATTGTGTGATTGCGATTGTGTGATTGCGATTGTGTGATTGCGATTGTGTGATTGCGATTGTGTGATTGCGATTGTGTGATTGCGATTGTGTGATTGCGATTGTGTGATTGCGATTGTGTGATTGCGATTGTGTGATTGCGATTGTGTGATTGCGATTGTGTGATTGCGATTGTGTGATTGCGATTGTGTGATTGCGATTGTGTGATTGCGATTGTGTGATTGCGATTGTGTGATTGCGATTGTGTGATTGCGATTGTGTGATTGCGATTGTGTGATTGCGATTGTGTGATTGCGATTGTATCATTGTGATTGTATCATTGTGATTGTATCATTGTGATTGTATCATTGTGATTGTATCATTGTGATTGTATCATTGTGATTGTATCATTGTGATTGTATCATTGTGATTGTATCATTGTGATTGTATCATTGTGATTGTATGATTGTGGTTGTTGTGATTGTGTTGCTATGTTTCTCTATGTATGACTGTGATTGTATGATAGTGATTGTGTGATTGTGGTTGTCTGATTGTGATTGTATGATTGCGAATGCAGGATTGTGATTGTGGTTGTATGATTTTGATTGTGTGATTGTGTTCCTATGATTCTCATTGTATAACTGTGATTGTATGATAGTGATTGTGTGATTGTGGTTGTCTGATTCTGATTGTATGATTGCGAATGCAGGATTGTGATTGTGATTGTATGATTGCGATTGTATGATTGTAATTGTATGATTGTGATTGTAAGATTGTGATTGTATGATCGTGATTGTTTGATCGTGATTGTTTGATCGTGATTGTATGATCGTGATTGTATGATCGTGGTTGTATGATTGTGATTGTATGATTGTGAATGTATGATTGTGATTGTATGATTGTGATTGTATGATTGTGCTTGTATGATTGTGATTCTATGATTGTGATTGTAGGATTATGATTGTATGATTGCGATTGTCTGATTGCGATTGTGTGATTGTGAATGTATGATTCTGATTGTATGATTGCGATTGTATGATTGCGATTGTATGATTGCGATTGTATGATTGCGATTGTATGATTGCGGTTGTATGATTGTGATTGTATGATTGTGATTGTATGATTGTGATTGTATCTTTGTGATTGTATGGTTGTGACTGTATGATTGTGATTGTACGATTGTGATTGTACGATTGTGATTGTACGATTGTGATTTTATAATTGTGACATTATCATTGTAACTATATGATATTGATTGTGTGAATGTGATTGTGATTGCATGACCGCAATTGTATGATTGTGAATGTATGATTATGATTCCCTGATTGCAATTGTCTGATTGCGATTGTGTGATTGTGAATGTATGATTCTGACTCTATGATTGTGACTCTATGATTGTGATTGTATGATTGTAATTGTATGAATGTGATTGTACGATTGTGATTGTTTCATTGTTATTGCGTGATTGCGTTTGTATGATTCTAATTGTATGCATGTGAATGTATAATTCTGATTGTATGTTTGTCATAATATGATTGCGATTGTATGATTGAGATTGTATGATTGTAATTGTATGATTGTGATTGTAAGATTGTGATTGTATGATCGTGATTGTTTGATCGTGATTGTTTGATCGTGATTGTTTGATCGTGATTGTATGATCGTGATTGTATGACTGTGATTGTATGATTGTGATTGTATGATTGTGATTGTATGCTTGTGATTGTATGATTGTGATTGTATGATTGTGAATATATAATTGTATTTGAGTTACTGTGATTGCCGGATTGCTATTGTATAATTCTGATTGTATGATAGTGATTGTGTGACTTTGATTGTACGATTGTGGTTCTATGATTGTGACTGTATGATTGTGATTGTACGATAGTGATTGTACGATTGTGATTGTATGATTGTGATTGCATGATTGTGATTCTATGATTGTCATTGTATGATTGTGGTTTTATGATTGTGATTGTATGATTGTGATTGCAAGATTGTGATTGTATGATTGTGATTGTATGATTGTGATTGTATGATTCTACTTGGGTGATTGTGGTTGTATGATTGTGAATATATAATTGTATTTGCGTGATTGTTATTGCCGGATTGCTATTGTATAATGCTGATTGTATGATTGTGATTGTGTGATTGTGATTGTACGATTGTGGTTCTATGATTGCGATTGTATGTCGGTGATTGTATGATTGTGATTGTATGATTGTGATTGTATGATCGTGATTGTATGATTGTGATTGTTTGATTGCGATTGTATGATTGTGATTGTATGATTGTGATTGTATGATTGTGATTGTATGATTGTGAATGTATGATTGTGATTGTATGATTGTGAATGTATGATTGTGATTGTATGATTGTGATTGTATAATTGTGATTGTATGATTGTGATTGTATGATTGTGATTGTATGATTGTGATTGTATGATTGTGATTGTATGATTGTGATTGCATGATTGTGATTGTATGATTCTACTTGGGTGATTGTGGTTGTATGATTGTGTATATATAATTGTATTTGCGTGATTGTTATTGCCGGATTGCTATTGTATAATGCTGATTGTATGATAGTGATTGTGTGATTGCGATTGTACGATTGTGGTTCTATGATTGCGATTGTATGTCGGTGATTGTATGATTGTGATTGTATGATTGTGATTGTATGATCGTGATTGTATGATCGTGATTGTTTGATCGTGATTGTATGATTGTGATTGTATGATTGTGATTGTATGATTGTGATTGTCTGATTGTGATTGTATGATTGTGATTGTATGATTGTGATTGTATGCTTGTGATTGTATGATTGTGATTGTATGATTGTGAAGATATAATTGTATTTGAGTTACTGTGATTGCCGGATTGCTATTGTATAATTCTGATTGTATGATAGTGATTGTGTGACTTTGATTGTACGATTGTGGTTCTATGATTGTGATTGTATGATTGTGATTGTACGATAGTGATTGTACGATTGTGATTGTATGATTGTGATTGCATGATTGTGATTCTATGATTGTCATTGTATGATTGTGGTTTTATGATTGTGATTGTATGATTGTGATTGTAAGATTGTGATTGTATGATTGTGATTGTATGATTGTGATTGTATGATTGTACTTGGGTGATTGTGGTTGTATGATTGTGAATATATAATTGTATTTGCGTGATTGTTATTGCCGGATTGCTATTGTATAATGCTGATTGTACGATAGTGATTGTGTGATTGTGATTGTACGATTGTGGTTCTATGATTGCGATTGTATGTCGGTGATTGTATGATTGTGATTGTATGATTGTGATTGTATGATCGTGATTGTATGATTGTGATTGTTTGATTGCGATTGTATGATTGTGATTGTATGATTGTGATTGTATGATTGTGATTGTATGATTGTGATTGTATGATTGTGAATGTATGATTGTGATTGTATGATTGTGAATGTATGATTGTGATTGTATGATTGTGATTGTATAATTGTGATTGTATGATTGTGATTGTATGATTGTGATTGTATGATTGTGATTGTATGATTGTGATTGTATGATTGTGATTGTATGATAGTGATTGTAGGATTGTGATTGTATGATTGTGATTGTATGATTGTGATTGTATGATTGTGATTGTATGATTGTGATTGTGTGATTGTGATTGTGTGATTGTGATTAAATGATTGTGATTGTATGATTGTGATTGTATGATTGTGATTGTATGATTGTGATTGTATGATTGTGATTGTATGATTGTGATTGTAGGATTGTGATTAAATGATTGTGATTGTATGACTGTGATTGTGTGATTGTGATTGCATGATTGTGATTCTATGATTGTGATTGAATGATTGTAAATGTACGATTGTGATTGTATGATTCTACTTGCGTGATTGTGATTGTATGATTGTGATTGTATGACTGTTATTATATGATTGTAATTGTATGATGGCGATTGTATGATTGCGATTGTAGGGTTGTGATTGTGAGATTGTGATTGTATGATTGTAATTGTATGATTGTGGATGCATGATTGTGATTGTATGATAGTGATTGTACGATTGTGTTTGTTGTGATTGTGTTGCAATGTTTCTCTATGTATAACTGTGATTGTATGATTGTGATTCTATGATTGTCATTGTATGATTGTGGTTTTATGATTGTGATTGTATGATTGTGATTGTATGATTGTGATTGTATGATTGTGATTGTATGATTGTGATTGTATGATAGTGATTGTAGGATTGTGATTGTATGATTGTGATTGTATGATTGTGATTGTATGATTGTGATTGTGTGATTGTGATTGTGTGATTGTGATTAAATGATTGTGATTGTATGATTGTGATTGTATGATTGTGATTGTATGATTGTGATTGTATGATTGTGATTGTATGATTGTGATTGTAGGATTGTGATTAAATGATTGTGATTGTATGACTGTGATTGTGTGATTGTGATTGCATGATTGTGATTCTATGATTGTGATTGAATGATTGTAAATGTACGATTGTGATTGTATGATTCTACTTGCGTGATTGTGATTGTATGATTGTGATTGTATGACTGTTATTATATGATTGTAATTGTATGATGGCGATTGTATGATTGCGATTGTAGGGTTGTGATTGTGAGATTGTGATTGTATGATTGTAATTGTATGATTGTGGATGCATGATTGTGATTGTATGATAGTGATTGTACGATTGTGTTTGTTGTGATTGTGTTGCAATGTTTCTCTATGTATAACTGTGATTGTATGATAGTGATTGTGTGATTGTGATTGTATGATTGTGTTTTTATAATTGTGACTGTATGATTGTGATTGTATGACTGTGATTGTATGATTGCGATTGTATGATTGCGATTGTGTGATTGCGATTGTGTGATTGCGATTGTGTGATTGCGATTGTGTGATTGCGATTGTGTGATTGCGATTGTGTGATTGCGATTGTGTGATTGCGATTGTGTGATTGCGATTGTGTGATTGCGATTGTGTGATTGCGATTGTGTGATTGCGATTGTGTGATTGCGATTGTGTGATTGCGATTGTGTGATTGCGATTGTGTGATTGCGATTGTGTGATTGCGATTGTGTGATTGCGATTGTGTGATTGCGATTGTGTGATTGCGATTGTGTGATTGCGATTGTGTGATTGCGATTGTGTGATTGCGATTGTGTGATTGCGATTGTGTGACTGCGATTGTGTGACTGCGATTGTGTGATTGCGATTGTGTGATTGTGATTGTATCATTGTGATTGTATCATTGTGATTGTATCATTGTGATTGTATCATTGTGATTGTATCATTGTGATTGTATCATTGTGATTGTATCATTGTGATTGTATCATTGTGATTGTATCATTGTGATTGTATCATTGTGATTGTATCATTGTGATTGTATCATTGTGATTGTATGATTGTGGTTGTTGTGATTGTGTTGCTATGTTTCTCTATGTATGACTGTGATTGTATGATAGTGATTGTGTGATTGTGGTTGTCTGATTGTGATTGTATGATTGCGAATGCAGGATTGTGATTGTGGTTGTATGATTTTGATTGTGTGATTGTGTTCCTATGATTCTCATTGTATAACTGTGATTGTATGATAGTGATTGTGTGATTGTGGTTGTCTGATTCTGATTGTATGATTGCGAATGCAGGATTGTGATTGTGATTGTATGATTGCGATTGTATGATTGTAATTGTATGATTGTGATTGTAAGATTGTGATTGTATGATCGTGATTGTTTGATCGTGATTGTTTGATCGTGATTGTTTGATCGTGATTGTATGATCGTGATTGTATGATCGTGATTGTATGATTGTGATTGTATGATTGTGAATGTATGATTGTGATTGTATGATTGTGATTGTATGATTGTGATTGTATGATTGTGATTGTATGATTGTGATTGTATGATTGTGATTGTATGATTGTGATTGTATGATTGTGATTGTATGATTGTGCTTGTATGATTGTGATTCTATGATTGTGATTGTAGGATTATGATTGTATGATTGCGATTGTCTGATTGCGATTGTGTGATTGTGAATGTATGATTCTGATTGTATGATTGCGATTGTATGATTGCGATTGTATGATTGCGATTGTATGATTGCGATTGTATGATTGCGGTTGTATGATTGTGATTGTATGATTGTGATTGTATGATTGTGATTGTATCTTTGTGATTGTATGGTTGTGATTGTATGATTGTGATTGTACGATTGTGATTGTACGATTGTGATTGTACGATTGTGATTTTATAATTGTGACATTATCATTGTAACTATATGATATTGATTGTGTGAATGTGATTGTGATTGCATGACCGCAATTGTATGATTGTGAATGTATGATTATGATTCCCTGATTGCAATTGTCTGATTGCGATTGTGTGATTGTGAATGTATGATTCTGACTCTATGATTGTGATTCTATGATTGCGATTGTATGATTGTAATTGTATGAATGTGATTGTACGATTGTGATTGTTTCATTGTTATTGCGTGATTGCGTTTGTATGATTCTAATTGTATGCATGTGAATGTATAATTCTGATTGTATGTTTGTCATAATATGATTGCGATTGTATGATTGAGATTGTATGATTGTAATTGTATGATTGTGATTGTAAGATTGTGATTGTATGATCGTGATTGTTTGATCGTGATTGTTTGATCGTGATTGTTTGATCGTGATTGTATGATCGTGATTGTATGACTGTGATTGTATGATTGTGATTGTATGATTGTGATTGTATGCTTGTGATTGTATGATTGTGATTGTATGATTGTGAATATATAATTGTATTTGAGTTACTGTGATTGCCGGATTGCTATTGTACAATTCTGATTGTATGATAGTGATTGTGTGACTTTGATTGTACGATTGTGGTTCTATGATTGTGATTGTATGATTGTGATTGTACGATAGTGATTGTACGATTGTGATTGTATGATTGTGATTGCATGATTGTGATTCTATGATTGTCATTGTATGATTGTGGTTTTATGATTGTGATTGTATGATTGTGATTGTAAGATTGTGATTGTATGATTGTGATTGTATGATTGTGATTGTATGATTCTACTTGGGTGATTGTGGTTGTATGATTGTGAATATATAATTGTATTTGCGTGATTGTTATTGCCGGATTGCTATTGTATAATGCTGATTGTATGATTGTGATTGTGTGATTGTGATTGTACGATTGTGGTTCTATGATTGCGATTGTATGTCGGTGATTGTATGATTGTGATTGTATGATTGTGATTGTATGATCGTGATTGTATGATTGTGATTGTTTGATTGCGATTGTATGATTGTGATTGTATGATTGTGATTGTATGATTGTGATTGTATGATTGTGAATGTATGATTGTGATTGTATGATTGTGAATATATGATTGTGATTGTATGATTGTGATTGTATAATTGTGATTGTATGATTGTGATTGTATGATTGTGATTGTATGATTGTGATTGTATGATTGTGATTGTATGATTGTGATTGTATGATTGTGATTGCATGATTGTGATTGTATGATTCTACTTGGGTGATTGTGGTTGTATGATTGTGTATATATAATTGTATTTGCGTGATTGTTATTGCCGGATTGCTATTGTATAATGCTGATTGTATGATAGTGATTGTGTGATTGCGATTGTACGATTGTGGTTCTATGATTGCGATTGTATGTCGGTGATTGTATGATTGTGATTGTATGATTGTGATTGTATGATCGTGATTGTATGATCGTGATTGTTTGATCGTGATTGTATGATTGTGATTGTATGATTGTGATTGTATGATTGTGATTGTATGATTGTGATTGTAGGATTGTGAATGTATGATTGTGATTGTATGATTGTGATTGTATGATTGTGATTGTATGATCGTGATTGTTTGATCGTGATTGTATGATTGTGGTTGTATGATTGTGATTGTATGATTGTGATTGAATGATTGTAAATGTACGATTGTGATTGTATGATTCTACTTGCGTGATTGTGATTGTATGATTGTGATTGTATGACTGTTATTATATGATTGTAATTGTATGATGGCGATTGTATGATTGCGATTGTAGGGTTGTGATTGTGAGATTGTGATTGTATGATTGTAATTGTATGATTGTGAATGCATGATTGTGATTGTATGATAGTGATTGTACGATTGTGTTTGTTGTGATTGTGTTGCAATGTTTCTCTATGTATAACTGTGATTGTATGATAGTGATTGTGTGATTGTGATTGTATGATTGTGTTTGTAATTGTCACTGTATGATTTTAATTGTATGATTGTGATTGTATGATTGTGATTGTATGATTGAGATTGTACGATTGTGGTTGTTGTGATTGTGTTGCTATGTTTCTCTATGTATGACTGTGATTGTATGATAGTGATTGTGTGATTGTGGTTGTCTGATTGTGATTGTATGATTGCGAATGCAGGATTGTGATTGTGATTGTATGATATTGATTGTGTGATTGTGTTCGTATGATTCTCATTGTATAACTGTGATTGTATGATAGTGATTGTGTGATTGTGGTTGTCTGATTCTGATTGTATGATTGCGAATGCAGGATTGTGATTGTGATTGTATGATTGCGATTGTATGATTGTGATTGTATGATTGTGATTGTATGATTGTGATTGTAAGATTGTGATTGTATGATTGTGATTGTATGATTGTGATTGCATGATTGTGATTGTGTGATTCTACTTCGGTGGTTGTGGTTGTACGATTGTGAATATATAATTGTATTTGCGTGATTGTTATTGCCGGATTGCTATTGTATAATGCTGATTGTATGATAGTGATTGTGTGATTGTGATTGTACGATTGTGGTTCTATGATTGCGATTGTATGTCGGTGATTGTATGATTGTGATTGTATGATTGTGATTGTATGATCGTGATTGTATGGTCGCGATTGTTTGATCGTGATTGTATGATTGTGATTGTATGATTGTGATTGTATGATTGTGATTGAATGATTGTGAATGTATGATTGTGATTGTATGATTGTGATTGTATGATTGTGATTGTATGATCGTGATTGTTTGATCGTGATTGTATGATTGTGATTGTATGATTGTGATTGTATGATTGTGATTGTATGATTGTGAATGTATGATTGTGATTGTATGATTGTGATTGTATGATTGTGATTGCATGATCGTAATTGTATGATTGTGAATGTATGATTATGATTGTATGATTGTGATTGTATGATTGTGATTGTATGATTGTGATTGTATTATAGTGGTTGTATGATTGTGATTGTGTGATTGTGATTGCATGATTCTGATTGTATGATTGTCACTGTATGATTGTGGTTTTATGATCGTGATTGTATGATTGCGATTGTTTGATCGTGATTGTATGATTGTGATTGTATGATTGTGATTGTATGATTGTGATTGTTTGATCGTGATTGCATGATTGTGATTGTATGATTGTGATTGTTTGATCGTGATTGTATGATCGTGATTGTATGATTGTGATTGTATGATTGTGATTGTATGATTGTGATTGTATGATTGCGAATGTATGGTTATGATTGTATGATTGTGATTGTATGATTGTGATTGTATGATTGTGATTGTATGATTGTGATTGTATTATAGTGGTTGTATGATTGTGATTGTGTGATTGAGATTGCATGATTGTGATTGTATGATTGTCACCGTATGATTGTGGTTTTATGATTGTGATTGTATGATTGGGATTTTAGGATTGTGATTGTATGATTGTGATTGTATGATTGTGATTGTATAATTGTGATTGTATGATTGTGATTGTATGATTGTGATTGTATGATTGTGATTCTATGATTGTGATTGTAGGATTATGATTGTATGATTGCGATTGTCTGATTGCGATTGTGTGATTGTGAATGTATGATTCTGATTGTATGATTGCGATTGTATGAATGCGGTTGTATGATTGTGATTGTATGATTGTGATTGTATGATTGTGATTGTATCTTTGTGATTGTATGGTTGTGATTGTATGATTGTGATTGTACGATTGTGATTGTACGATTGTGATTGTACGATTGTGATTGTACGATTGTGATTTTATAATTGTGACATTATCATTGTAACTATATGATATTGATTGTGTGAATGTGATTGTGATTGCATGACCGCAATTCTATGATTGTGAATGTATGATTATGATTCCCTGATTGCAATTGTCTGATTGCGATTGTGTGATTGTGAATGTATGATTCTGACTCTATGATTGTGATTCTATGATTGTGATTGTATGATTGTAATTGTATGAATGTGATTGTACGATGGTGATTGTTTCATTGTTATTGCGTGATTGCGTTTGTATGATTCTAATTGTATGCATGTGAATGTATAATTCTGATTGTATGTTTGTGATAATATGATGGCGATTGTATGATTGAGATTGTATGATTGTGATTGTGTGATTGTGATTGTATGATTGTGATTGTATGATTGTGATTGTATGATTGTGATTGTCTGATTGTGATTGTATGCTTGCGATTGTATGATTGTGATTGTATGATTGTGAAGATATAATTGTATTTGAGTTACTGTGATTGCCGGATTGCTATTGTATAATTCTGATTGTATGATAGTGATTGTGTGACTTTGATTGTACGATTGTGGTTCTATGATTGTGATTGTATGATTGTGATTGTACGATAGTGATTGTACGATTGTGATTGTATGATTGTGATTGCATGATTGTGATTCTATGATTGTCATTGTATGATTGTGGTTTTATGATTGTGATTGTATGATTGTGATTGTAAGATTGTGATTGTATGATTGTGATTGTATGATTGTGATTGTATGATTGTGATTGTATGATTGTACTTGGGTGATTGTGGTTGTATGATTGTGAATATATAATTGTATTTGCGTGATTGTTATTGCCGGATTGCTATTGTATAATGCTGATTGTATGATTGTGATTGTGTGATTGTGATTGTACGATTGTGGTTCTATGATTGCGATTGTATGTCGGTGATTGTATGATTGTGATTGTATGATTGTGATTGTATGATCGTGATTGTATGATTGTGATTGTTTGATTGCGATTGTATGATTGTGATTGTATGATTGTGATTGTATGATTGTGATTGTATGATTGTGATTGTATGATTGTGATTGCATGATTGTGATTGTATGATTCTACTTGGGTGATTGTGGTTGTATGATTGTGTATATATAATTGTATTTGCGTGATTGTTATTGCCGGATTGCTATTGTATAATGCTGATTGTATGATAGTGATTGTGTGATTGCGATTGTACGATTGTGGTTCTATGATTGCGATTGTATGTCGGTGATTGTATGATTGTGATTGTATGATTGTGATTGTATGATCGTGATTGTATGATCGTGATTGTTTGATCGTGATTGTATGATTGTGATTGTATGATTGTGATTGTATGATTGTGATTGTCTGATTGTGATTGTATGATTGTGATTGTATGATTGTGATTGTATGCTTGTGATTGTATGATTGTGACTGTATGATTGTGAAGATATAATTGTATTTGAGTTACTGTGATTGCCGGATTGCTATTGTATAATTCTGATTGTATGATAGTGATTGTGTGACTTTGATTGTACGATTGTGGTTCTATGATTGTGATTGTATGATTGTGATTGTACGATAGTGATTGTACGATTGTGATTGTATGATTGTGATTGCATGATTGTGATTCTATGATTGTCATTGTATGATTGTGGTTTTATGATTGTGATTGTATGATTGTGATTGTAAGATTGTGATTGTATGATTGTGATTGTATGATTGTGATTGTATGATTGTACTTGGGTGATTGTGGTTGTATGATTGTGAATATATAATTGTATTTGCGTGATTGTTATTGCCGGATTGCTATTGTATAATGCTGATTGTACGATAGTGATTGTGTGATTGTGATTGTACGATTGTGGTTCTATGATTGCGATTGTATGTCGGTGATTGTATGATTGTGATTGTATGATTGTGATTGTATGATCGTGATTGTATGATTGTGATTGTTTGATTGCGATTGTATGATTGTGATTGTATGATTGTGATTGTATGATTGTGATTGTATGATTGTGATTGTATGATTGTGAATGTATGATTGTGATTGTATGATTGTGAATGTATGATTGTGATTGTATGATTGTGATTGTATAATTGTGATTGTATGATTGTGATTGTATGATTGTGATTGTATGATTGTGATTGTATGATTGTGATTGTATGATTGTGATTGTATGATAGTGATTGTAGGATTGTGATTGTATGATTGTGATTGTATGATTGTGATTGTATGATTGTGATTGTATGATTGTGATTGTGTGATTGTGATTGTGTGATTGTGATTAAATGATTGTGATTGTATGATTGTGATTGTATGATTGTGATTGTATGATTGTGATTGTATGATTGTGATTGTATGATTGTGATTGTAGGATTGTGATTAAATGATTGTGATTGTATGACTGTGATTGTGTGATTGTGATTGCATGATTGTGATTCTATGATTGTGATTGAATGATTGTAAATGTACGATTGTGATTGTATGATTCTACTTGCGTGATTGTGATTGTATGATTGTGATTGTATGACTGTTATTATATGATTGTAATTGTATGATGGCGATTGTATGATTGCGATTGTAGGGTTGTGATTGTGAGATTGTGATTGTATGATTGTAATTGTATGATTGTGGATGCATGATTGTGATTGTATGATAGTGATTGTACGATTGTGTTTGTTGTGATTGTGTTGCAATGTTTCTCTATGTATAACTGTGATTGTATGATAGTGATTGTGTGATTGTGATTGTATGATTGTGTTTTTATAATTGTGACTGTATGATTGTGATTGTATGATTGTGATTGTATGATTGCGATTGTATGATTGCGATTGTGTGATTGCGATTGTGTGATTGCGATTGTGTGATTGCGATTGTGTGATTGCGATTGTGTGATTGCGATTGTGTGATTGCGATTGTGTGATTGCGATTGTGTGATTGCGATTGTGTGATTGCGATTGTGTGATTGCGATTGTGTGATTGCGATTGTGTGATTGCGATTGTGTGATTGCGATTGTGTGATTGCGATTGTGTGATTGCGATTGTGTGATTGCGATTGTGTGATTGCGATTGTGTGATTGCGATTGTGTGATTGCGATTGTGTGATTGCGATTGTGTGATTGCGATTGTGTGACTGCGATTGTGTGATTGCGATTGTGTGATTGCGATTGTGTGATTGCGATTGTATCATTGTGATTGTATCATTGTGATTGTATCATTGTGATTGTATCATTGTGATTGTATCATTGTGATTGTATCATTGTGATTGTATCATTGTGATTGTATCATTGTGATTGTATCATTGTGATTGTATCATTGTGATTGTATCATTGTGATTGTATCATTGTGATTGTATCATTGTGATTGTATCATTGTGATTGTATCATTGTGATTGTATCATTGTGATTGTATCATTGTGATTGTATCATTGTGATTGTATCATTGTGATTGTATCATTGTGATTGTATGATTGTGGTTGTTGTGATTGTGTTGCTATGTTTCTCTATGTATGACTGTGATTGTATGATAGTGATTGTGTGATTGTGGTTGTCTGATTGTGATTGTATGATTGCGAATGCAGGATTGTGATTGTGGTTGTATGATTTTGATTGTGTGATTGTGTTCCTATGATTCTCATTGTATAACTGTGATTGTATGATAGTGATTGTGTGATTGTGGTTGTCTGATTCTGATTGTATGATTGCGAATGCAGGATTGTGATTGTGATTGTATGATTGCGATTGTATGATTGTAATTGTATGATTGTGATTGTAAGATTGTGATTGTATGATCGTGATTGTTTGATCGTGATTGTTTGATCGTGATTGTTTGATCGTGATTGTATGATCGTGATTGTATGATCGTGATTGTATGATTGTGATTGTATGATTGTGAATGTATGATTGTGATTGTATGATTGTGATTGTATGATTGTGATTGTATGATTGTGATTGTATGATTGTGATTGTATGATTGTGATTGTATGATTGTGATTGTATGATTGTGATTGTATGATTGTGATTGTATGATTGTGCTTGTATGATTGTGATTCTATGATTGTGATTGTAGTATTATGATTGTATGATTGCGATTGTCTGATTGCGATTGTGTGATTGTGAATGTATGATTCTGATTGTATGATTGCGATTGTATGATTGCGATTGTATGATTGCGATTGTATGATTGCGATTGTATGATTGCGGTTGTATGATTGTGATGGTATGATTGTGATTGTATGATTGTGATTGTATCTTTGTGATTGTATGGTTGTGATTGTATGATTGTGATTGTACGATTGTGATTGTACGATTGTGATTGTACGATTGTGATTTTATAATTGTGACATTATCATTGTAACTATATGATATTGATTGTGTGAATGTGATTGTGATTGCATGACCGCAATTGTATGATTGTGAATGTATGATTATGATTCCCTGATTGCAATTGTCTGATTGCGATTGTGTGATTGTGAATGTATGATTCTGACTCTATGATTGTGATTCTATGATTGCGATTGTATGATTGTAATTGTATGAATGTGATTGTACGATTGTGATTGTTTCATTGTTATTGCGTGATTGCGTTTGTATGATTCTAATTGTATGCATGTGAATGTATAATTCTGATTGTATGTTTGTCATAATATGATTGCGATTGTATGATTGAGATTGTATGATTGTGAATATATAATTGTATTTGAGTTACTGTGATTGCCGGATTGCTATTGTACAATTCTGATTGTATGATAGTGATTGTGTGACTTTGATTGTACGATTGTGGTTCTATGATTGTGATTGTATGATTGTGATTGTACGATAGTGATTGTACGATTGTGATTGTATGATTGTGATTGCATGATTGTGATTCTATGATTGTCATTGTATGATTGTGGTTTTATGATTGTGATTGTATGATTGTGATTGTAAGATTGTGATTGTATGATTGTGATTGTATGATTGTGATTGTATGATTGTGATTGTATGCTTGTGATTGTATGATTGTGATTGTATGATTGTGAATATATAATTGTATTTGAGTTACTGTGATTGCCGGATTGCTATTGTACAATTCTGATTGTATGATAGTGATTGTGTGACTTTGATTGTACGATTGTGGTTCTATGATTGTGATTGTATGATTGTGATTGTACGATAGTGATTGTACGATTGTGATTGTATGATTGTGATTGCATGATTGTGATTCTATGATTGTCATTGTATGATTGTGGTTTTATGATTGTGATTGTATGATTGTGATTGTAAGATTGTGATTGTATGATTGTGATTGTATGATTGTGATTGTATGATTCTACTTGGGTGATTGTGGTTGTATGATTGTGAATATATAATTGTATTTGCGTGATTGTTATTGCCGGATTGCTATTGTATAATGCTGATTGTATGATTGTGATTGTGTGATTGTGATTGTACGATTGTGGTTCTATGATTGCGATTGTATGTCGGTGATTGTATGATTGTGATTGTATGATTGTGATTGTATGATCGTGATTGTATGATTGTGATTGTTTGATTGCGATTGTATGATTGTGATTGTATG
The DNA here is from genome assembly GCF_050947335.1 of Megachile rotundata. Taxonomy (NCBI): domain Eukaryota; kingdom Metazoa; phylum Arthropoda; class Insecta; order Hymenoptera; family Megachilidae; genus Megachile; species Megachile rotundata. Next base: position 810,221 of record NC_134994.1, read on the forward strand.
ATTGTGATTGTATGATTGTGATTGTATGATTGTGAATGTATGATTGTGATTGTATGATTGTGAATGTATGATTGTGATTGTATGATTGTGATTGTATAATTGTGATTGTATGATTGTGATTGTATGATTGTGATTGTATGATTGTGATTGTAGGATTGTGATTGTATGATCGTGATTGTATGATCGTGATTGTTTGATCGTGATTGTATGATTGTGATTGTATGATTGTGATTGTATGATTGTGATTGTATGATTGTGATTGTAGGATTGTGAATGTATGATTGTGATTGTATGATTGTGATTGTATGATTGTGATTGTATGATCGTGATTGTTTGATCGTGATTGTATGATTGTGATTGTATGATTGTGATTGTATGATTGTGATTGAATGATTGTAAATGTACGATTGTGATTGTATGATTCTACTTGCGTGATTGTGATTGTATGATTGTGATTGTATGACTGTTATTATATGATTGTAATTGTATGATGGCGATTGTATGATTGCGATTGTAGGGTTGTGATTGTGAGATTGTGATTGTATGATTGTAATTGTATGATTGTGAATGCATGATTGTGATTGTATGATAGTGATTGTACGATTGTGTTTGTTGTGATTGTGTTGCAATGTTTCTCTATGTATAACTGTGATTGTATGATAGTGATTGTGTGATTGTGATTGTATGATTGTGTTTGTAATTGTCACTGTATGATTTTAATTGTATGATTGTGATTGTATGATTGTGATTGTATGATTGAGATTGTACGATTGTGGTTGTTGTGATTGTGTTGCTATGTTTCTCTATGTATGACTGTGATTGTATGATAGTGATTGTGTGATTGTGGTTGTCTGATTGTGATTGTATGATTGCGAATGCAGGATTGTGATTGTGATTGTATGATATTGATTGTGTGATTGTGTTCGTATGATTCTCATTGTATAACTGTGATTGTATGATAGTGATTGTGTGATTGTGGTTGTCTGATTCTGATTGTATGATTGCGAATGCAGGATTGTGATTGTGATTGTATGATTGCGATTGTATGATTGTGATTGTATGATTGTGATTGTATGATTGTGATTGTAAGATTGTGATTGTATGATTGTGATTGTATGATTGTGATTGCATGATTGTGATTGTGTGATTCTACTTCGGTGGTTGTGGTTGTACGATTGTGAATATATAATTGTATTTGCGTGATTGTTATTGCCGGATTGCTATTGTATAATGCTGATTGTATGATAGTGATTGTGTGATTGTGATTGTACGATTGTGGTTCTATGATTGCGATTGTATGTCGGTGATTGTATGATTGTGATTGTATGATTGTGATTGTATGATCGTGATTGTATGGTCGTGATTGTTTGATCGTGATTGTATGATTGTGATTGTATGATTGTGATTGTATGATTGTGATTGAATGATTGTGAATGTATGATTGTGATTGTATGATTGTGATTGTATGATTGTGATTGTATGATCGTGATTGTTTGATCGTGATTGTATGATTGTGATTGTATGTTTGTGATTGTATGATTGTGATTGTATGATTGTGAATGTATGATTGTGATTGTATGATTGTGATTGTATGATTGTGATTGCATGATCGTAATTGTATGATTGTGAATGTATGATTATGATTGTATGATTGTGATTGTATGATTGTGATTGTATGATTGTGATTGTATTATAGTGGTTGTATGATTGTGATTGTGTGATTGTGATTGCATGATTGTGATTGTATGATTGTCACTGTATGATTGTGGTTTTATGATCGTGATTGTATGATTGCGATTGTTTGATCGTGATTGTATGATTGTGATTGTATGATTGTGATTGTATGATTGTGATTGTTTGATCGTGATTGCATGATTGTGATTGTATGATTGTGATTGTTTGATCGTGATTGTATGATCGTGATTGTATGATTGTGATTGTATGATTGTGATTGTATGATTGCGAATGTATGGTTATGATTGTATGATTGTGATTGTATGATTGTGATTGTATGATTGTGATTGTATTATAGTGGTTGTATGATTGTGATTGTGTGATTGAGATTGCATGATTGTGATTGTATGATTGTCACCGTATGATTGTGGTTTTATGATTGTGATTGTATGATTGGGATTTTAGGATTGTGATTGTATGATTGTGATTGTATGATTGTGATTGTATGATTGTGATTGTATGATTGTGATTGTATGATTGTGATTGTATGATTGTGATTCTATGATTGTGATTGTAGGATTATGATTGTATGATTGCGATTGTCTGATTGCGATTGTGTGATTGTGAATGTATGATTCTGATTGTATGATTGCGATTGTATGATTGCGGTTGTATGATTGTGATTGTATGATTGTGATTGTATGATTGTGATTGTATCTTTGTGATTGTATGGTTGTGATTGTATGATTGTGATTGTACGATTGTGATTGTACGATTGTGATTGTACGATTGTGATTGTACGATTGTGATTTTATAATTGTGACATTATCATTGTAACTATATGATATTGATTGTGTGAATGTGATTGTGATTGCATGACCGCAATTCTATGATTGTGAATGTATGATTATGATTCCCTGATTGCAATTGTCTGATTGCGATTGTGTGATTGTGAATGTATGATTCTGACTCTATGATTGTGATTCTATGATTGTGATTGTATGATTGTAATTGTATGAATGTGATTGTACGATGGTGATTGTTTCATTGTTATTGCGTGATTGCGTTTGTATGATTCTAATTGTATGCATGTGAATGTATAATTCTGATTGTATGTTTGTGATAATATGATGGCGATTGTATGATTGAGATTGTATGATTGTGATTGTGTGATTGTGATTGTATGATTGTGATTGTATGATTGTGATTGTATGATTGTGATTGTCTGATTGTGATTGTATGCTTGCGATTGTATGATTGTGATTGTATGATTGTGAAGATATAATTGTATTTGAGTTACTGTGATTGCCGGATTGCTATTGTATAATTCTGATTGTATGATAGTGATTGTGTGACTTTGATTGTACGATTGTGGTTCTATGATTGTGATTGTATGATTGTGATTGTACGATAGTGATTGTACGATTGTGATTGTATGATTGTGATTGCATGATTGTGATTCTATGATTGTCATTGTATGATTGTGGTTTTATGATTGTGATTGTATGATTGTGATTGTAAGATTGTGATTGTATGATTGTGATTGTATGATTGTGATTGTATGATTGTGATTGTATGATTGTACTTGGGTGATTGTGGTTGTATGATTGTGAATATATAATTGTATTTGCGTGATTGTTATTGCCGGATTGCTATTGTATAATGCTGATTGTACGATAGTGATTGTGTGATTGTGATTGTACGATTGTGGTTCTATGATTGCGATTGTATGTCGGTGATTGTATGATTGTGATTGTATGATTGTGATTGTATGATCGTGATTGTATGATTGTGATTGTATGATTGTGATTGTATGATTGTGAATGTATGATTGTGATTGTATGATTGTGAATGTATGATTGTGATTGTATGATAGTGATTGTAGGATTGTGATTAAATGATTGTGATTGTATGACTGTGATTGTGTGATTGTGATTGCATGATTGTGATTCTATGATTGTGATTGAATGATTGTAAATGTACGATTGTGATTGTATGATTCTACTTGCGTGATTGTGATTGTATGATTGTGATTGTATGACTGTTATTATATGATTGTAATTGTATGATGGCGATTGTATGATTGCGATTGTAGGGTTGTGATTGTATGATTGTGATTGTATGATTGTGATTGTATGATTGTGATTGTATGATTGTGATTGTATGATTGTGATTGTGTGATTGTGATTGTGTGATTGTGATTAAATGATTGTGATTGTATGATTGTGATTGTATGATTGAGATTGTATGATTGTGATTGTATGATTGTGATTGTATGATTGTGATTGTAGGATTGTGATTAAATGATTGTGATTGTATGACTGTGATTGTGTGATTGTGATTGCATGATTGTGATTCTATGATTGTGATTGAATGATTGTAAATGTACGATTGTGATTGTATGATTCTACTTGCGTGATTGTGATTGTATGATTGTGATTGTATGACTGTTATTATATGATTGTAATTGTATGATGGCGATTGTATGATTGCGATTGTAGGGTTGTGATTGTGAGATTGTGATTGTATGATTGTAATTGTATGATTGTGGATGCATGATTGTGATTGTATGATAGTGATTGTACGATTGTGTTTGTTGTGATTGTGTTGCAATGTTTCTCTATGTATAACTGTGATTGTATGATAGTGATTGTGTGATTGTGATTGTATGATTGTGTTTTTATAATTGTGACTGTATGATTGTGATTGTATGATTGTGATTGTATGATTGCGATTGTATGATTGCGATTGTATGATTGCGATTGTATGATTGCGATTGTATGATTGCGGTTGTATGATTGTGATTGTATGATTGTGATTGTATGATTGTGATTGTATCTTTGTGATTGTATGGTTGTGATTGTATGATTGTGATTGTACGATTGTGATTGTACGATTGTGATTGTACGATTGTGATTTTATAATTGTGACATTATCATTGTAACTATATGATATTGATTGTGTGAATGTGATTGTGATTGCATGACCGCAATTGTATGATTGTGAATGTATGATTATGATTCCCTGATTGCAATTGTCTGATTGCGATTGTGTGATTGTGAATGTATGATTCTGACTCTATGATTGTGATTCTATGATTGCGATTGTATGATTGTAATTGTATGAATGTGATTGTACGATTGTGATTGTTTCATTGTTATTGCGTGATTGCGTTTGTATGATTCTAATTGTATGCATGTGAATGTATAATTCTGATTGTATGTTTGTCATAATATGATTGCGATTGTATGATTGAGATTGTATGATTGTAATTGTATGATTGTGATTGTAAGATTGTGATTGTATGATCGTGATTGTTTGATCGTGATTGTTTGATCGTGATTGTTTGATCGTGATTGTATGATCGTGATTGTATGACTGTGATTGTATGATTGTGATTGTATGATTGTGATTGTATGCTTGTGATTGTATGATTGTGATTGTATGATTGTGAATATAAAATTGTATTTGAGTTACTGTGATTGCCGGATTGCTATTGTACAATTCTGATTGTATGATAGTGATTGTGTGACTTTGATTGTACGATTGTGGTTCTATGATTGTGATTGTATGATTGTGATTGTACGATAGTGATTGTACGATTGTGATTGTATGATTGTGATTGCATGATTGTGATTCTATGATTGTCATTGTATGATTGTGGTTTTATGATTGTGATTGTATGATTGTGATTGTAAGATTGTGATTGTATGATTGTGATTGTATGATTGTGATTGTATGATTCTACTTGGGTGATTGTGGTTGTATGATTGTGAATATATAATTGTATTTGCGTGATTGTTATTGCCGGATTGCTATTGTATAATGCTGATTGTATGATTGTGATTGTGTGATTGTGATTGTACGATTGTGGTTCTATGATTGCGATTGTATGTCGGTGATTGTATGATTGTGATTGTATGATTGTGATTGTATGATCGTGATTGTATGATTGTGATTGTTTGATTGCGATTGTATGATTGTGATTGTATGATTGTGATTGTATGATTGTGATTGTATGATTGTGAATGTATGATTGTGATTGTATGATTGTGAATGTATGATTGTGATTGTATGATTGTGATTGTATAATTGTGATTGTATGATTGTGATTGTATGATTGTGATTGTATGATTGTGATTGTATGATTGTGATTGTATGATTGTGATTGTATGATTGTGATTGCATGATTGTGATTGTATGATTCTACTTGGGTGATTGTGGTTGTATGATTGTGTATATATAATTGTATTTGCGTGATTGTTATTGCCGGATTGCTATTGTATAATGCTGATTGTATGATAGTGATTGTGTGATTGCGATTGTACGATTGTGGTTCTATGATTGCGATTGTATGTCGGTGATTGTATGATTGTGATTGTATGATTGTGATTGTATGATCGTGATTGTATGATCGTGATTGTTTGATCGTGATTGTATGATTGTGATTGTATGATTGTGATTGTATGATTGTGATTGTATGATTGTGATTGTAGGATTGTGAATGTATGATTGTGATTGTATGATTGTGATTGTATGATTGTGATTGTATGATCGTGATTGTTTGATCGTGATTGTATGATTGTGATTGTATGATTGTGATTGTATGATTGTGATTGAATGATTGTAAATGTACGATTGTGATTGTATGATTCTACTTGCGTGATTGTGATTGTATGATTGTGATTGTATGACTGTTATTATATGATTGTAATTGTATGATGGCGATTGTATGATTGCGATTGTAGGGTTGTGATTGTGAGATTGTGATTGTATGATTGTAATTGTATGATTGTGAATGCATGATTGTGATTGTATGATAGTGATTGTACGATTGTGTTTGTTGTGATTGTGTTGCAATGTTTCTCTATGTATAACTGTGATTGTATGATAGTGATTGTGTGATTGTGATTGTATGATTGTGTTTGTAATTGTCACTGTATGATTTTAATTGTATGATTGTGATTGTATGATTGTGATTGTATGATTGAGATTGTACGATTGTGGTTGTTGTGATTGTGTTGCTATGTTTCTCTATGTATGACTGTGATTGTATGATAGTGATTGTGTGATTGTGGTTGTCTGATTGTGATTGTATGATTGCGAATGCAGGATTGTGATTGTGATTGTATGATATTGATTGTGTGATTGTGTTCGTATGATTCTCATTGTATAACTGTGATTGTATGATAGTGATTGTGTGATTGTGGTTGTCTGATTCTGATTGTATGATTGCGAATGCAGGATTGTGATTGTGATTGTATGATTGCGATTGTATGATTGTGATTGTATGATTGTGATTGTATGATTGTGATTGTAAGATTGTGATTGTATGATTGTGATTGTATGATTGTGATTGCATGATTGTGATTGTGTGATTCTACTTCGGTGGTTGTGGTTGTACGATTGTGAATATATAATTGTATTTGCGTGATTGTTATTGCCGGATTGCTATTGTATAATGCTGATTGTATGATAGTGATTGTGTGATTGTGATTGTACGATTGTGGTTCTATGATTGCGATTGTATGTCGGTGATTGTATGATTGTGATTGTATGATTGTGATTGTATGATCGTGATTGTATGGTCGTGATTGTTTGATCGTGATTGTATGATTGTGATTGTATGATTGTGATTGTATGATTGTGATTGAATGATTGTGAATGTATGATTGTGATTGTATGATTGTGATTGTATGATTGTGATTGTATGATCGTGATTGTTTGATCGTGATTGTATGATTGTGATTGTATGATTGTGATTGTATGATTGTGATTGTATGATTGTGAATGTATGATTGTGATTGTATGATTGTGATTGTATGATTGTGATTGCATGATCGTAATTGTATGATTGTGAATGTATGATTATGATTGTATGATTGTGATTGTGTGATTGTGATTGCATGATTGTGATTGTATGATTGTCACTGTATGATTGTGGTTTTATGATCGTGATTGTATGATTGCGATTGTTTGATCGTGATTGTATGATTGTGATTGTATGATTGTGATTGTATGATTGTGATTGTTTGATCGTGATTGCATGATTGTGATTGTATGATTGTGATTGTTTGATCGTGATTGTATGATCGTGATTGTATGATTGTGATTGTATGATTGTGATTGTATGATTGTGATTGTATGATTGCGAATGTATGGTTATGATTGTATGATTGTGATTGTATGATTGTGATTGTATGATTGTGATTGTATTATAGTGGTTGTATGATTGTGATTGTGTGATTGAGATTGCATGATTGTGATTGTATGATTGTCACCGTATGATTGTGGTTTTATGATTGTGATTGTATGATTGGGATTTTAGGATTGTGATTGTATGATTGTGATTGTATGATTGTGATTGTATGATTGTGATTGTATGATTGTGATTGTATGATTGTGATTGTATGATTGTGATTCTATGATTGTGATTGTAGGATTATGATTGTATGATTGCGATTGTCTGATTGCGATTGTGTGATTCTGAATGTATGATTCTGATTGTATGATTGCGATTGTATGATTGCGGTTGTATGATTGTGATTGTATGATTGTGATTGTATGATTGTGATTGTATCTTTGTGATTGTATGGTTGTGATTGTATGATTGTGATTGTACGATTGTGATTGTACGATTGTGATTGTACGATTGTGATTGTACGATTGTGATTTTATAATTGTGACATTATCATTGTAACTATATGATATTGATTGTGTGAATGTGATTGTGATTGCATGACCGCAATTCTATGATTGTGAATGTATGATTATGATTCCCTGATTGCAATTGTCTGATTGCGATTGTGTGATTGTGAATGTATGATTCTGACTCTATGATTGTGATTCTATGATTGTGATTGTATGATTGTAATTGTATGAATGTGATTGTACGATGGTGATTGTTTCATTGTTATTGCGTGATTGCGTTTGTATGATTCTAATTGTATGCATGTGAATGTATAATTCTGATTGTATGTTTGTGATAATATGATTGCGATTGTATGATTGAGATTGTATGATTGTGATTGTGTGATTGTGATTGTATGATTGTGATTGTATGATTGTGATTGTATGATTGTGATTGTCTGATTGTGATTGTATGCTTGCGATTGTATGATTGTGATTGTATGATTGTGAAGATATAATTGTATTTGAGTTACTGTGATTGCCGGATTGCTATTGTATAATTCTGATTGTATGATAGTGATTGTGTGACTTTGATTGTACGATTGTGGTTCTATGATTGTGATTGTATGATTGTGATTGTACGATAGTGATTGTACGATTGTGATTGTATGATTGTGATTGCATGATTGTGATTCTATGATTGTCATTGTATGATTGTGGTTTTATGATTGTGATTGTATGATTGTGATTGTAAGATTGTGATTGTATGATTGTGATTGTATGATTGTGATTGTATGATTGTGATTGTATGATTGTACTTGGGTGATTGTGGTTGTATGATTGTGAATATATAATTGTATTTGCGTGATTGTTATTGCCGGATTGCTATTGTATAATGCTGATTGTACGATAGTGATTGTGTGATTGTGATTGTACGATTGTGGTTCTATGATTGCGATTGTATGTCGGTGATTGTATGATTGTGATTGTATGATTGTGATTGTATGATCGTGATTGTATGATTGTGATTGTTTGATTGCGATTGTATGATTGTGATTGTATGATTGTGATTGTATGATTGTGATTGTATGATTGTGATTGTATGATTGTGAATGTATGATTGTGATTGTATGATTGTGAATGTATGATTGTGATTGTATGATTGTGATTGTATAATTGTGATTGTATGATTGTGATTGTATGATTGTGATTGTATGATTGTGATTGTATGATTGTGATTGTATGATTGTGATTGTATGATAGTGATTGTAGGATTGTGATTGTATGATTGTGATTGTAAGATTGTGATTGTATGATTGTGATTGTATGATTGTGATTGTGTGATTGTGATTGTGTGATTGTGATTAAATGATTGTGATTGTATGATTGTGATTGTATGATTGTGATTGTATGATTGTGATTGTATGATTGTGATTGTATGATTGTGATTGTATGATTGTGATTGTAGGATTGTGATTAAATGATTGTGATTGTATGACTGTGATTGTGTGATTGTGATTGCATGATTGTGATTCTATGATTGTGATTGAATGATTGTAAATGTACGATTGTGATTGTATGATTCTACTTGCGTGATTGTGATTGTATGATTGTGATTGTATGACTGTTATTATATGATTGTAATTGTATGATGGCGATTGTATGATTGCGATTGTAGGGTTGTGATTGTGAGATTGTGATTGTATGATTGTAATTGTATGATTGTGGATGCATGATTGTGATTGTATGATAGTGATTGTACGATTGTGTTTGTCGTGATTGTGTTGCAATGTTTCTCTATGTATAACTGTGATTGTATGATAGTGATTGTGTGATTGTGATTGTATGATTGTGTTTTTATAATTGTGACTGTATGATTGTGATTGTATGATTGCGATTGTATGATTGCGATTGTAGGATTGCGGTTGTATGATTGTGATTGTATGATTGTGATTGTATGATTGTGATTGTATGATTGTGATTGTATCTTTGTGATTGTATGGTTGTGATTGTATGATTGTGATTGTACGATTGTGATTGTACAATTGTGATTGTACGATTGTGATTTTATAATTGTGACATTATCATTGTAACTATATGATATTGATTGTGTGAATGTGATTGTGATTGCATGACCGCAATTGTATGATTGTGAATGTATGATTATGATTCCCTGATTGCAATTGTCTGATTGCGATTGTGTGATTGTGAATGTATGATTCTGACTCTATGATTGTGATTCTATGATTGTGATTGTATGATTGTAATTGTATGAATGTGATTGTACGATTGTGATTGTTTCATTGTTATTGCGTGATTGCGTTTGTATGATTCTAATTGTATGCATGTGAATGTATAATTCTGATTGTATGTTTGTGATAATATGATTGCGATTGTATGATTGAGATTATATGATTGTGATTGTGTGATTGTGATTGTATGATTGTGGTTTTATGATAGTGATTGTACGATTGTGTTTGTATGATTGTGATTGTATGATTGTGATTGTATGATTGTGATTGTATGATTGTGATTGTATGCTTGTGATTGTATGATTGTGATTGTATGATTGTGATTGCATGATCGTAATTGTATGATTGCGAATGTATGGTTATGATTGTATGATTGTGATTGTATGATTGTGATTGTATGATTGTGATTGTATGATTGTGATTGTATTATAGTGGTTGTATGATTGTGATTGTGTGATTGAGATTGCATGATTGTGATTGTATGATTGTCACTGTATGATTGTGGTTTTATGATTGTGATTGTATGATTGGGATTTTAGGATTGTGATTGTATGATTGTGATTGTATGATTGTGATTGTATGATTGTGATTGTATGATTGTGATTGTATGATTGTGATTGTATGATTGTGATTGTATGATTGTGATTGTATGATTGTGATTGTATGATTGTGATTCTATGATTGTGATTGTAGGATTATGATTGTATGATTGCGATTGTCTGATTGCGATTGTGTGATTGTGAATGTATGATTCTGATTGTATGATTGCGATTGTATGATTGCGGTTGTATGATTGTGATTGTATGATTGTGATTGTATGATTGTGATTGTATCTTTGTGATTGTATGGTTGTGATTGTATGATTGTGATTGTACGATTGTGATTGTACGATTGTGATTGTACGATTGTGATTTTATAATTGTGACATTATCATTGTAACTATATGATATTGATTGTGTGAATGTGATTGTGATTGCATGACCGCAATTCTATGATTGTGAATGTATGATTATGATTCCCTGATTGCAATTGTCTGATTGCGATTGTGTGATTGTGAATGTATGATTCTGACTCTATGATTGTGATTCTATGATTGTGATTGTATGATTGTAATTGTATGAATGTGATTGTACGATGGTGATTGTTTCATTGTTATTGCGTGATTGCGTTTGTATGATTCTAATTGTATGCATGTGAATGTATAATTCTAATTGTATGTTTGTGATAATATGATTGCGATTGTATGATTGAGATTGTATGATTGTGATTGTGTGATTGTGATTGTATGATTGTGATTGTATGATTGTGATTGTATGATTGTGATTGTCTGATTGTGATTGTATGATTGTGATTGTATGATTGTGATTGTATGCTTGTGATTGTATGATTGTGATTGTATGATTGTGAAGATATAATTGTATTTGAGTTACTGTGATTGCCGGATTGCTATTGTATAATTCTGATTGTATGATAGTGATTGTGTGACTTTGATTGTACGATTGTGGTTCTATGATTGTGATTGTATGATTGTGATTGTAAGATTGTGATTGTATGATTGTGATTGTATGATTGTGATTGTATGATTGTGATTGTATGATTGTACTTGGGTGATTGTGGTTGTATGATTGTGAATATATAATTGTATTTGCGTGATTGTTATTGCCGGATTGCTATTGTATAATGCTGATTGTACGATAGTGATTGTGTGATTGTGATTGTACGATTGTGGTTCTATGATTGCGATTGTATGTCGGTGATTGTATGATTGTGATTGTATGATTGTGATTGTATGATCGTGATTGTATGATTGTGATTGTTTGATTGCGATTGTATGATTGTGATTGTATGATTGTGATTGTATGATTGTGATTGTATGATTGTGATTGTATGATTGTGATTGTATGATTGTGAATGTAGGATTGTGATTGTATGATTGTGAATGTATGATTGTGAATGTATGATTGTGATTGTATGATTGTGATTGTATAATTGTGATTGTATGATTGTGATTGTATGATTGTGATTGTATGATTGTGATTGTATGATTGTGATTGTATGATTGTGATTGTATGATAGTGATTGTAGGATTGTGATTGTATGATTGTGATTGTAAGATTGTGATTGTATGATTGTGATTGTATGATTGTGATTGTGTGATTGTGATTGTGTGATTGTGATTAAATGATTGTGATTGTATGATTGTGATTGTATGATTGTGATTGTATGATTGTGATTGTATGATTGTGATTGTATGATTGTGATTGTATGATTGTGATTGTAGGATTGTGATTAAATGATTGTGATTGTATGACTGTGATTGTGTGATTGTGATTGCATGATTGTGATTCTATGATTGTGATTGAATGATTGTAAATGTACGATTGTGATTGTATGATTCTACTTGCGTGATTGTGATTGTATGATTGTGATTGTATGACTGTTATTATATGATTGTAATTGTATGATGGCGATTGTATGATTGCGATTGTAGGGTTGTGATTGTGAGATTGTGATTGTATGATTGTAATTGTATGATTGTGGATGCATGATTGTGATTGTATGATAGTGATTGTACGATTGTGTTTGTTGTGATTGTGTTGCAATGTTTCTCTATGTATAACTGTGATTGTATGATAGTGATTGTGTGATTGTGATTGTATGATTGCGATTGTATGATTGCGATTGTATGATTGCGATTGTATGATTGCGATTGTATGATTGCGATTGTATGATTGCGATTGTGTGATTGCGATTGTGTGATTGCGATTGTGTGATTGCGATTGTGTGATTGCGATTGTGTGATTGCGATTGTGTGATTGCGATTGTGTGATTGCGATTGTGTGATTGCGATTGTGTGATTGCGATTGTGTGATTGCGATTGTGTGATTGCGATTGTGTGATTGCGATTGTGTGATTGCGATTGTGTGATTGCGATTGTGTGATTGCGATTGTGTGATTGCGATTGTGTGATTGCGATTGTGTGATTGCGATTGTGTGATTGCGATTGTGTGATTGCGATTGTGTGATTGCGATTGTGTGATTGCGATTGTGTGATTGCGATTGTGTGATTGCGATTGTGTGATTGCGATTGTGTGATTGCGATTGTGTGATTGCGATTGTGTGATTGCGATTGTGTGATTGCGATTGTGTGATTGCGATTGTGTGATTGCGATTGTGTGATTGCGATAGTGTGATTGCGATAGTGTGATTGCGATTGTGTGATTGCGATTGTGTGATTGCGATTGTGTGATTGCGATTGTGTGATTGCGATTGTATCATTGCGATTGTATCATTGTGATTGTATCATTGTGATTGTATCATTGTGATTGTATGATTGTGGTTGTTGTGATTGTGTTGCTATGTTTCTCTATGTATGACTGTGATTGTATGATAGTGATTGTGTGATTGTGGTTGTCTGATTGTGATTGTATGATTGCGAATGCAGGATTGTGATTGTGGTTGTATGATTTTGATTGTGTGATTGTGTTCCTATGATTCTCATTGTATAACTGTGATTGTATGATAGTGATTGTGTGATTGTGGTTGTCTGATTCTGATTGTATGATTGCGAATGCAGGATTGTGATTGTGATTGTATGATTGCGATTGTATGATTGTAATTGTATGATTGTGATTGTAAGATTGTGATTGTATGATCGTGATTGTTTGATCGTGATTGTTTGATCGTGATTGTTTGATCGTGATTGTATGATCGTGATTGTATGATCGTGATTGTATGATCGTGATTGTATGATTGTGAATGTATGATTGTGATTGTATGATTGTGATTGTACGATAGTGATTGTACGATTGTGATTGTATGATTGTGATTGCATGATTGTGATTCTATGATTGTCATTGTATGATTGTGGTTTTATGATTGTGATTGTATGATTGTGATTGTAAGATTGTGATTGTATGATTGTGATTGTATGATTGTGATTGTATGATACTACTTGGGTGATTGTGGTTGTATGATTGTGAATATATAATTGTATTTGCGTGATTGTTATTGCCGGATTGCTATTGTATAATGCTGATTGTATGATTGTGATTGTGTGATTGTGATTGTACGATTGTGGTTCTATGATTGCGATTGTATGTCGGTGATTGTATGATTGTGATTGTATGATTGTGATTGTATGATCGTGATTGTATGATTGTGATTGTTTGATTGCGATTGTATGATTGTGATTGTATGATTGTGATTGTATGATTGTGATTGTATGATTGTGATTGTATGATTGTGAATGTATGATTGTGATTGTATGATTGGGAATGTATGATTGTGATTGTATGATTGTGATTGTATAATTGTGATTGTATGATTGTGATTGTATGATTGTGATTGTATGATTGTGATTGTATGATTGTGATTGTATGATTGTGATTGTATGATTGTGATTGTATGATAGTGATTGTAGGATTGTGATTGTATGATTGTGATTGCATGATTGTGATTCTATGATTGTCATTGTATGATTGTGGTTTTATGATTGTGATTGTATGATTGTGATTGTAGGATTGTGATTGTGTGATTGTGATTGTATGATTGTGATTGTATGATTGTGATTGTATGACTGTTATTATATGATTGTAATTGTATGATTGCGATTGTATGATTGCGATTGTAGGGTTGTGATTGTGAGATTGTGATTGTATGATTGTAATTGTATGATTGTGAATGCATGATTGTGATTGTATGATAGTGATTGTACGATTGTGTTTGTTGTGATTGTGTTGCAATGTTTCTCTATGTATAACTGTGATTGTATGATAGTGATTGTGTGATTGTGATTGTATGATTGTGTCTTTATAATTGTGACTGTATGATTTTAATTGTATGATTGTGATTGTATGATTGTGATTGTATGATTGAGATTGTACGATTGTGGTTGTTGTGATTGTGTTGCTATGTTTCTCTATGTATGACTGTGATTGTATGATAGTGATTGTGTGATTGTGGTTGTCTGATTGTGATTGTATGATTGCGAATGCAGGATTGTGATTGTGGTTGTATGATTTTGATTGTGTGATTGTGTTCCTATGATTCTCATTGTATAACTGTGATTGTATGATAGTGATTGTGTGATTGTGGTTGTCTGATTCTGATTGTATGATTGCGAATGCAGGATTGTGATTGTGATTGTATGATTGCGATTGTATGATTGTAATTGTATGATTGTGATTGTAAGATTGTGATTGTATGATCGTGATTGTTTGATCGTGATTGTTTGATCGTGGTTGTTTGATCGTGATTGTATGATCGTGATTGTATGATTGTGATTGTATGATTGTGATTGTATGATTGTGAATGTATGATTGTGATTGTATGATTTTGATTGTATGATTGTGATTGTATGATTGTGATTGTATGATTGTGATTGTATGATTGTGCTTGTATGATTGTGATTCTATGATTGTGATTGTAGGATTATGATTGTATGATTGCGATTGTCTGATTGCGATTGTGTGATTGTGAATGTATGATTCTGATTGTATGATTGCGATTGTATGATTGCGATTGTATGATTGCGATTGTATGATTGCGATTGTATGATTGCGGTTGTATGATTGTGATTGTATGATTGTGATTGTATGATTGTGATTGTATCTTTGTGATTGTATGGTTGTGATTGTATGATTGTGATTGTACGATTGTGATTGTACAATTGTGATTATACGATTGTGATTTTATAATTGTGACATTATCATTGTAGCTATATGATATTGATTGTGTGAATGTGATTGTGATTGCATGACCGCAATTGTATGATTGTGAATGTATGATTATGATTCCCTGATTGCAATTGTCTGATTGCGATTGTGTGATTGTGAATGTATGATTCTGACTCTATGATTGTGATTCTATGATTGTGATTGTATGATTGTAATTGTATGAATGTGATTGTACGATTGTGATTGTTTCATTGTTATTGCGTGATTGCGTTTGTATGATTCTAATTGTATGCATGTGAATGTATAATTCTGATTGTATGTTTGTGATAATATGATTGCGATTGTATGATTGAGATTGTATGATTGTGATTGTGTGATTGTGATTGTATGATTGTGGTTTTATGATAGTGATTGTACGATTGTGTTTGTATGATTGTGATTGTATGATTGTGATTGTATGATTGTGATTGTATGATCGTGATTGTATGCTTGTGATTGTATGATTGTGATTGTATGATTGTGATTGCATGATCGTAATTGTATGATTGCGAATGTATGGTTATGATTGTATGATTGTGATTGTATGATTGTGATTGTATGATTGTGATTGTATGATTGTGATTGTATTATAGTGGTTGTATGATTGTGATTGTGTGATTGAGATTGCATGATTGTGATTGTATGATTGTCACTGTATGATTGTGGTTTTATGATTGTGATTGTATGATTGGGATTTTAGGATTGTGATTGTATGATTGTGATTGTATGATTGTGATTGTATGATTGTGATTGTATGATTGTGATTGTATGATTGTGATTGTATGATTGTGATTGTATGATTGTGATTGTATGATTGTGATTGTATGATTGTGATTGTATGATTGTGATTGTATGATTGTGATTCTATGATTGTGATTGTAGGATTATGATTGTATTATTGCGATTGTCTGATTGCGATTGTGTGATTGTGAATGTATGATTCTGATTGTATGATTGCGATTGTATGATTGCGGTTGTATGACTGTGATTGTATGATTGTGATTGTATGATTGTGATTGTATCTTTGTGATTGTATGGTTGTGATTGTATGATTGTGATTGTACGATTGTGATTGTACGATTGTGATTGTACGATTGTGATTTTATAATTGTGACATTATCATTGTAACTATATGATATTGATTGTGTGAATGTGATTGTGATTGCATGACCGCAATTCTATGATTGTGAATGTATGATTATGATTCCCTGATTGCAATTGTCTGATTGCGATTGTGTGATTGTGAATGTATGATTCTGACTCTATGATTGTGATTCTATGATTGTGATTGTATGATTGTAATTGTATGAATGTGATTGTACGATGGTGATTGTTTCATTGTTATTGCGTGATTGCGTTTGTATGATTCTAATTGTATGCATGTGAATGTATAATTCTGATTGTATGTATGTGATAATATGATTGCGATTGTATGATTGAGATTGTATGATTGTGATTGTGTGATTGTGATTGTATGATTGTGATTGTATGATTGTGATTGTATGATTGTGATTGTCTGATTGTGATTGTATGATTGTGATTGTATGATTGTGATTGTATGCTTGTGATTGTATGATTGTGATTGTATGATTGTGAAGATATAATTGTATTTGAGTTACTGTGATTGCCGGATTGCTATTGTATAATTCTGATTGTATGATAGTGATTGTGTGACTTTGATTGTACGATTGTGGTTCTATGATTGTGATTGTATGATTGTGATTGTACGATAGTGATTGTACGATTGTGATTGTATGATTGTGATTGCATGATTGTGATTCTATGATTGTCATTGTATGATTGTGGTTTTATGATTGTGATTGTATGATTGTGATTGTAAGATTGTGATTGTATGATTGTGATTGTATGATTGTGATTGTATGATTGTGATTGTATGATTGTACTTGGGTGATTGTGGTTGTATGATTGTGAATATATAATTGTATTTGCGTGATTGTTATTGCCGGATTGCTATTGTATAATGCTGATTGTACGATAGTGATTGTGTGATTGTGATTGTACGATTGTGGTTCTATGATTGCGATTGTATGTCGGTGATTGTATGATTGTGATTGTATGATTGTGATTGTATGATCGTGATTGTATGATTGTGATTGTTTGATTGCGATTGTATGATTGTGATTGTATGATTGTGATTGTATGATCGTGATTGTATGATTGTGATTGTTTGATTGCGATTGTATGATTGTGATTGTATGATTGTGATTGTATGATTGTGATTGTATGATTGTGATTGTATGATTGTGAATGTATGATTGTGATTGTATGATTGTGAATGTATGATTGTGATTGTATGATTGTGATTGTATAATTGTGATTGTATGATTGTGATTGTATGATTGTGATTGTATGATTGTGATTGTATGATTGTGATTGTATGATTGTGATTGTATGATTGTGATTGTATGATTGTGATTGTATGATTGTGATTGTAGGATTGTGATTAAATGATTGTGATTGTATGACTGTGATTGTGTGATTGTGATTGCATGATTGTGATTCTATGATTGTGATTGAATGATTGTAAATGTACGATTGTGATTGTATGATTCTACTTGCGTGATTGTGATTGTATGATTGTGATTGTATGACTGTTATTATATGATTGTAATTGTATGATGGCGATTGTATGATTGCGATTGTAGGGTTGTGATTGTGAGATTGTGATTGTATGATTGTAATTGTATGATTGTGGATGCATGATTGTGATTGTATGATAGTGATTGTACGATTGTGTTTGTTGTGATTGTGTTGCAATGTTTCTCTATGTATAACTGTGATTGTATGATAGTGATTGTGTGATTGTGATTGTATGATTGTGTTTTTATAATTGTGACTGTATGATTGTGATTGTATGATTGCGATTGTATGATTGCGATTGTATGATTGCGATTGTATGATTGCGATTGTATGATTGCGATTGTGTGATTGCGATTGTGTGATTGCGATTGTGTGATTGCGATTGTGTGATTGCGATTGTGTGATTGCGATTGTGTGATTGCGATTGTGTGATTGCGATTGTATGATTGTGATTGTATGATTGTGATTGTATGATTGTGATTGTATGATTGTGATTGTATGATTGTGCTTGTATGATTGTGATTCTATGATTGTGATTGTAGGATTATGATTGTATGATTGCGATTGTCTGATTGCGATTGTGTGATTGTGAATGTATGATTCTGATTGTATGATTGCGATTGTATGATTGCGATTGTATGATTGCGATTGTATGATTGCGATTGTATGATTGCGATTGTATGATTGCGGTTGTATGATTGTGATTGTATGATTGTGATTGTATGATTGTGATTGTATCTTTGTGATTGTATGGTTGTGATTGTATGATTGTGATTGTACGATTGTGATTGTACGATTGTGATTGTACGATTGTGATTTTATAATTGTGACATTATCATTGTAACTATATGATATTGATTGTGTGAATGTGATTGTGATTGCATGACCGCAATTGTATGATTGTGAATGTATGATTATGATTCCCTGATTGCAATTGTCTGATTGCGATTGTGTGATTGTGAATGTATGATTCTGACTCTATGATTGTGATTCTATGATTGTGATTGTATGATTGTAATTGTATGAATGTGATTGTACGATTGTGATTGTTTCATTGTTATTGCGTGATTGCGTTTGTATGATTCTAATTGTATGCATGTGAATGTATAATTCTGATTGTATGTTTGTCATAATATGATTGCGATTGTATGATTGAGATAGTATGATTGTAATTGTATGATTGTGATTGTAAGATTGTGATTGTATGATCGTGATTGTTTGATCGTGATTGTTTGATCGTGATTGTTTGATCGTGATTGTATGATCGTGATTGTATGACTGTGATTGTATGATTGTGATTGTATGATTGTGATTGTATGCTTGTGATTGTATGATTGTGATTGTATGATTGTGAATATATAATTGTATTTGAGTTACTGTGATTGCCGGATTGCTATTGTACAATTCTGATTGTATGATAGTGATTGTGTGACTTTGATTGTACGATTGTGGTTCTATGATTGTGATTGTATGATTGTGATTGTACGATAGTGATTGTACGATTGTGATTGTATGATTGTGATTGCATGATTGTGATTCTATGATTGTCATTGTATGATTGTGGTTTTATGATTGTGATTGTATGATTGTGATTGTAAGATTGTGATTGTATGATTGTGATTGTATGATTGTGATTGTATGATTCTACTTGGGTGATTGTGGTTGTATGATTGTGAATATATAATTGTATTTGCGTGATTGTTATTGCCGGATTGCTATTGTATAATGCTGATTGTATGATTGAGATTGTGTGATTGTGATTGTACGATTGTGGTTCTATGATTGCGATTGTATGTCGGTGATTGTATGATTGTGATTGTATGATTGTGATTGTATGATCGTGATTGTATGATTGTGATTGTTTGATTGCGATTGTATGATTGTGATTGTATGATTGTGATTGTATGATTGTGATTGTATGATTGTGAATGTATGATTGTGATTGTATGATTGTGAATGTATGATTGTGATTGTATGATTGTGATTGTATAATTGTGATTGTATGATTGTGATTGTATGATTGTGATTGTATGATTGTGATTGTATGATTGTGATTGTATGATTGTGATTGTATGATTGTGATTGTATGATTGTGATTGCATGATTGTGATTGTATGATTCTACTTGGGTGATTGTGGTTGTATGATTGTGTATATATAATTGTATTTGCGTGATTGTTATTGCCGGATTGCTATTGTATAATGCTGATTGTATGATAGTGATTGTGTGATTGCGATTGTACGATTGTGGTTCTATGATTGCGATTGTATGTCGGTGATTGTATGATTGTGATTGTATGATTGTGATTGTATGATCGTGATTGTATGATCGTCATTGTTTGATCGTGATTGTATGATTGTGATTGTATGATTGTGATTGTATGATTGTGATTGTATGATTGTGATTGTAGGATTGTGAATGTATGATTGTGATTGTATGATTGTGATTGTATGATTGTGATTGTATGATCGTGATTGTTTGATCGTGATTGTATGATTGTGATTGTATGATTGTGATTGTATGATTGTGATTGAATGATTGTAAATGTACGATTGTGATTGTATGATTCTACTTGCGTGATTGTGATTGTATGATTGTGATTGTATGACTGTTATTATATGATTGTAATTGTATGATGGCGATTGTATGATTGCGATTGTAGGGTTGTGATTGTGAGATTGTGATTGTATGATTGTAATTGTATGATTGTGAATGCATGATTGTGATTGTATGATAGTGATTGTACGATTGTGTTTGTTGTGATTGTGTTGCAATGTTTCTCTATGTATAACTGTGATTGTATGATTGTGATTGTGTGATTGTGATTGTATGATTGTGTTTGTAATTGTCACTGTATGATTTTAATTGTATGATTGTGATTGTATGATTGTGATTGTATGATTGAGATTGTACGATTGTGGTTGTTGTGATTGTGTTGCTATGTTTCTCTATGTATGACTGTGATTGTATGATAGTGATTGTGTGATTGTGGTTGTCTGATTGTGATTGTATGATTGCGAATGCAGGATTGTGATTGTGATTGTATGATTTTGATTGTGTGATTGTGTTCGTATGATTCTCATTGTATAACTGTGATTGTATGATAGTGATTGTGTGATTGTGGTTGTCTGATTCTGATTGTATGATTGCGAATGCAGGATTGTGATTGTGATTGTATGATTGCGATTGTATGATTGTGATTGTATGATTGTGATTGTATGATTGTGATTGTAAGATTGTGATTGTATGATTGTGATTGTATGATTGTGATTGCATGATTGTGATTCTATGATTGTCATTGTATGATTGTGGTTTTATGATTGTGATTGTATGATTGTGATTGTAAGATTGTGATTGTATGATTGTGATTGTATGATTGTGATTGTATGATTGTGATTGTATGATTGTACTTGGGTGATTGTGGTTGTATGATTGTGAATATATAATTGTATTTGCGTGATTGTTATTGCCGGATTGCTATTGTATAATGCTGATTGTACGATAGTGATTGTGTGATTGTGATTGTACGATTGTGGTTCTATGATTGCGATTGTATGTCGGTGATTGTATGATTGTGATTGTATGATTGTGATTGTATGATCGTGATTGTATGATTGTGATTGTTTGATTGCGATTGTATGATTGTGATTGTATGATTGTGATTGTATGATTGTGATTGTATGATTGTGATTGTATGATTGTGAATGTATGATTGTGATTGTATGATTGTGAATGTATGATTGTGATTGTATGATTGTGATTGTATAATTGTGATTGTATGATTGTGATTGTATGATTGTGATTGTATGATTGTGATTGTATGATTGTGATTGTATGATTGTGATTGTATGATAGTGATTGTAGGATTGTGATTGTATGATTGTGATTGTAAGATTGTGATTGTATGATTGTGATTGTATGATTGTGATTGTGTGATTGTGATTGTGTGATTGTGATTAAATGATTGTGGTTGTATGATTGTGATTGTATGATTGTGATTGTATGATTGTGATTGTATGATTGTGATTGTATGATTGTGATTGTATGATTGTGATTGTATGATTGTGATTGTAGGATTGTGATTAAATGATTGTGATTGTATGACTGTGATTGTGTGATTGTGATTGCATGATTGTGATTCTATGATTGTGATTGAATGATTGTATATGTACGATTGTGATTGTATGATTCTACTTGCGTGATTGTGATTGTATGATTGTGATTGTATGACTGTTATTATATGATTGTAATTGTATGATGGCGATTGTATGATTGCGATTGTAGGGTTGTGATTGTGAGATTGTGATTGTATGATTGTAATTGTATGATTGTGGATGCATGATTGTGATTGCATGATTGTGATTGCGTGATTCTACTTCGGTGGTTGTGGTTGTACGATTGTGAATATATAATTGTATTTGCGTGATTGTTATTGCCGGATTGCTATTGTATAATGCTGATTGTATGATAGTGATTGTGTGAGTGTGATTGTACGATTGTGGTTCTATGATTGCGATTGTATGTCGGTGATTGTATGATTGTGATTGTATGATTGTGATTGTATGATCGTGATTGTATGATCGTGATTGTATGATTGTGATTGCATGATCGTAATTGTATGATTGTGAATGTATGATTATGATTGTATGATTGTGATTGTATGATTGTGATTGTATGATTGTGATTGCATTATAGTGGTTGTATGATTGTGATTGTGTGATTGTGATTGCATGATTGTGATTGTATGATTGTCACTGTATGATTGTGGTTTTATGATCGTGATTGTATGATTGCGATTGTTTGATCGTGATTGTATGATTGTGATTGTATGATTGTGATTGTATGATTGTGATTGTTTGATCGTGATTGCATGATTGTGATTGTATGATTGTGATTGTTTGATCGTGATTGTATGATCGTGATTGTATGATTGTGATTGTATGATTGTGATTGTATGATTGTGATTGTATGATTGCGAATGTATGGTTATGATTGTATGATTGTGATTGTATGATTGTGATTGTATGATTGTGATTGTATTATAGTGGTTGTATGATTGTGATTGTGTGATTGAGATTGCATGATTGTGATTGTATGATTGTCACCGTATGATTGTGGTTTTATGATTGTGATTGTATGATTGGGATTTTAGGATTGTGATTGTATGATTGTGATTGTATGATTGTGATTGTATGATTGTGATTGTATGATTGTGATTGTATGATTGTGATTGTATGATTGTGATTGTATGATTGTGATTCTATGATTGTGATTGTAGGAATATGATTGTATGATTGCGATTGTCTGATTGCGATTGTGTGATTGTGAATGTATGATTCTGATTGTATGATTGCGATTGTATGATTGCGGTTGTATGATTGTGATTGTATGATTGTGATTGTATGATTGTGATTGTATCTTTGTGATTGTATGGTTGTGATTGTATGATTGTGATTGTACGATTGTGATTGTACGATTGTGATTGTACGATTGTGATTGTACGATTGTGATTGTACGATTGTGATTTTATAATTGTGACATTATCATTGTAACTATATGATATTGATTGTGTGAATGTGATTGTGATTGCATGACCGCAATTCTATGATTGTGAATGTATGATTATGATTCCCTAATTGCAATTGTCTGATTGCGATTGTGTGATTGTGAATGTATGATTCTGACTCTATGATTGTGATTCTATGATTGTGATTGTATGATTGTAATTGTATGAATGTGATTGTACGATGGTGATTGTTTCATTGTTATTGCGTGATTGCGTTTGTATGATTCTAATTCTATGCATGTGAATGTATAATTCTGATTGTATGTTTGTGATAATATGATTGCGATTGTATGATTGAGATTGTATGATTGTGATTGTGTGATTGTGATTGTATGATTGTGATTGTATGATTGTGATTGTATGATTGTGATTGTCTGATTGTGATTGTATGCTTGCGATTGTATGATTGTGATTGTGTGATTGTGAAGATATAATTGTATTTGAGTTACTGTGATTGCCGGATTGCTATTGTATAATTCTGATTGTATGATAGTGATTGTGTGACTTTGATTGTACGATTGTGGTTCTATGATTGTGATTGTATGATTGTGATTGTACGATAGTGATTGTACGATTGTGATTGTATGATTGTGATTGCATGATTGTGATTCTATGATTGTCATTGTATGATTGTGGTTTTATGATTGTGATTGTATGATTGTGATTGTAAGATTGTGATTGTATGATTGTGATTGTATGATTGTGATTGTATGATTGTGATTGTATGATTGTACTTGGGTGATTGTGGTTGTATGATTGTGAATATATAATTGTATTTGCGTGATTGTTATTGCCGGATTGCTATTGTATAATGCTGATTGTACGATAGTGATTGTGTGATTGTGATTGTACGATTGTGGTTCTATGATTGCGATTGTATGTCGGTGATTGTATGATTGTGATTGTATGATTGTGATTGTATGATCGTGATTGTATGATTGTGATTGTTTGATTGCGATTGTATGATTGTGGTTGTATGATTGTGATTGTATGATTGTGATTGTATGATTGTGATTGTATGATTGTGAATGTATGATTGTGATTGTATGATTGTAAATGTATGATTGTGATTGTATGATTGTGATTGTATAATTGTGATTGTATGATTGTGATTGTATGATTGTGATTGTATGATTGTGATTGTATGATTGTGATTGTATGATTGTGATTGTATGATAGTGATTGTAGGATTGTGATTGTATGATTGTGATTGTAAGATTGTGATTGTATGATTGTGATTGTATGATTGTGATTGTGTGATTGTGATTGTGTGATTGTGATTAAATGATTGTGATTGTATGATTGTGATTGTATGATTGTGATTGTATGATTGTGATTGTATGATTGTGATTGTATGACTGTGATTGTATGATTGTGATTGTAGGATTGTGATTAAATGATTGTGATTGTATGACTGTGATTGTGTGATTGTGATTGCATGATTGTGATTCTATGATTGTGATTGAATGATTGTAAATGTACGATTGTGATTGTATGATTCTACTTGCGTGATTGTGATTGTATGATTGTGATTGTATGACTGTTATTATATGATTGTAATTGTATGATGGCGATTGTATGATTGCGATTGTAGGGTTGTGATTGTGAGATTGTGATTGTATGATTGTAATTGTATGATTGTGGATGCATGATTGTGATTGTATGATAGTGATTGTACGATTGTGTTTGTCGTGATTGTGTTGCAATGTTTCTCTATGTATAACTGTGATTGTATGATAGTGATTGTGTGATTGTGATTGTATGATTGTGTTTTTATAATTGTGACTGTATGATTGTGATTGTATGATTGCGATTGTATGATTGCGATTGTATGATTGCGGTTGTATGATTGTGATTGTATGATTGTGATTGTATGATTGTGATTGTATGATTGTGATTGTATCTTTGTGATTGTATGGTTGTGATTGTATGATTGTGATTGTACGATTGTGATTGTACAATTGTGATTGTACGATTGTGATTTTATAATTGTGACATTATCATTGTAACTATATGATATTGATTGTGTGAATGTGATTGTGATTGCATGACCGCAATTGTATGATTGTGAATGTATGATTATGATTCCCTGATTGCAATTGTCTGATTGCGATTGTGTGATTGTGAATGTATGATTCTGACTCTATGATTGTGATTCTATGATTGTGATTGTATGATTGTAATTGTATGAATGTGATTGTACGATTGTGATTGTTTCATTGTTATTGCGTGATTGCGTTTGTATGATTCTAATTGTATGCATGTGAATGTATAATTCTGATTGTATGTTTGTGATAATATGATTGCGATTGTATGATTGAGATTGTATGATTGTGATTGTGTGATTGTGCTTGTATGATTGTGGTTTTATGATAGTGATTGTACGATTGTGTTTGTATGATTGTGATTGTATGATTGTGATAGTATGATTGTGATTGTATGATTGTGATTGTATGCTTGTGATTGTATGATTGTGATTGTATGATTGTGATTGCATGATCGTAATTGTATGATTGCGAATGTATGGTTATGATTGTATGATTGTGATTGTATGATTGTGATTGTATGATTGTGATTGTATTATAGTGGTTGTATGATCTTGATTGTGTGATTGAGATTGCATGATTGTGATTGTATGATTGTCACTGTATGATTGTGGTTTTATGATTGTGATTGTATGATTGGGATTTTAGGATTGTGATTGTATGATTGTGATTGTATGATTGTGATTGTATGATTGTGATTGTATGATTGTGATTGTATGATTGTGATTGTATGATTGTGATTGTATGATTGTGATTGTATGATTGTGATTCTATGATTGTGATTGTAGGATTATGATTGTATGATTGCGATTGTCTGATTGCGATTGTGTGATTGTGAATGTATGATTCTGATTGTATGATTGCGATTGTATGATTGCGGTTGTATGATTGTGATTGTATGATTGTGATTGTATGATTGTGATTGTATCTTTGTGATTGTATGGTTGTGATTGTATGATTGTGATTGTACGATTGTGATTGTACGATTGTGATTGTACGATTGTGATTTTATAATTGTGACATTATCATTGTAACTATATGATATTGATTGTGTGAATGTGATTGTGATTGCATGACCGCAATTCTATGATTGTGAATGTATGATAATGATTCCCTGATTGCAATTGTCTGATTGCGATTGTGTGATTGTGAATGTATGATTCTGACTCTATGATTGTGATTCTATGATTGTGATTGTATGATTGTAATTGTATGAATGTGATTGTACGATGGTGATTGTTTCATTGTTATTGCGTGATTGCGTTTGTATGATTCTAATTGTATGCATGTGAATGTATAATTCTAATTGTATGTTTGTGATAATATGATTGCGATTGTATGATTGAGATTGTATGATTGTGATTGTGTGATTGTGATTGTATGATTGTGATTGTATGATTGTGATTGTATGATTGTGATTGTCTGATTGTGATTGTATGATTGTGATTGTATGATTGTGATTGTATGCTTGTGATTGTATGATTGTGATTGTATGATTGTGAAGATATAATTGTATTTGAGTTACTGTGATTGCCGGATTGCTATTGTATAATTCTGATTGTATGATAGTGATTGTGTGACTTTGATTGTACGATTGTGGTTCTATGATTGTGATTGTATGATTGTGATTGTAAGATTGTGATTGTATGATTGTGATTGTATGATTGTGATTGTATGATTGTGATTGTATGATTGTACTTGGGTGATTGTGGTTGTATGATTGTGAATATATAATTGTATTTGCGTGATTGTTATTGCCGGATTGCTATTGTATAATGCTGATTGTACGATAGTGATTGTGTGATTGTGATTGTACGATTGTGGTTCTATGATTGCGATTGTATGTCGGTGATTGTATGATTGTGATTGTATGATTGTGATTGTATGATCGTGATTGTATGATTGTGATTGTTTGATTGCGATTGTATGATTGTGATTGTATGATTGTGATTGTAAGATTGTGATTGTATGATCGTGATTGTTTGATCGTGATTGTTTGATCGTGATTGTTTGATCGTGATTGTATGATCGTGATTGTATGATCGTGATTGTATGATTGTGATTGTATGATTGTGAATGTATGATTGTGATTGTATGATTGTGATTGTATGATTGTGATTGTATGATTGTGATTGTATGATTGTGATTGTATGATTGTGATTGTATGATTGTGCTTGTATGATTGTGATTCTATGATTGTGATTGTATGATTGTGATTGTATGATTGTGAAGATATAATTGTATTTGAGTTACTGTGATTGCCGGATTGCTATTGTATAATTCTGATTGTATGATAGTGATTGTGTGACTTTGATTGTACGATTGTGGTTCTATGATTGTGATTGTATGATTGTGATTGTACGATAGTGATTGTACGATTGTGATTGTATGATTGTGATTGCATGATTGTGATTCTATGATTGTCATTGTATGATTGTGGTTTTATGATTGTGATTGTATGATTGTGATTGTAAGATTGTGATTGTATGATTGTGATTGTATGATTGTGATTGTATGATTGTGATTGTATGATTGTACTTGGGTGATTGTGGTTGTATGATTGTGAATATATAATTGTATTTGCGTGATTGTTATTGCCGGATTGCTATTGTATAATGCTGATTGTACGATAGTGATTGTGTGATTGTGATTGTACGATTGTGGTTCTATGATTGCGATTGTATGTCGGTGATTGTATGATTGTGATTGTATGATTGTGATTGTATGATCGTGATTGTATGATTGTGATTGTTTGATTGCGATTGTATGATTGTGATTGTATGATTGTGATTGTATGATTGTGATTGTATGATTGTGATTGTATGATTGTGAATGTATGATTGTGATTGTATGATTGTGAATGTATGATTGTGATTGTATGATTGTGATTGTATAATTGTGATTGTATGATTGTGATTGTATGATTGTGATTGTATGATTGTGATTGTATGATTGTGAGTGTATGATTGTGATTGTATGATAGTGATTGTAGGATTGTGATTGTATGATTGTGATTGTAAGATTGTGATTGTATGATTGTGATTGTATGATTGTGATTGTGTGATTGTGATTGTGTGATTGTGATTAAATGATTGTGATTGTATGATTGTGATTGTATGATTGTGATTGTATGATTGTGATTGTATGATTGTGATTGTATGATTGTGATTGTAGGATTGTGATTAAATGATTGTGATTGTATGACTGTGATTGTGTGATTGTGATTGCATGATTGTGATTCTATGATTGTGATTGAATGATTGTAAATGTACGATTGTGATTGTATGATTCTACTTGCGTGATTGTGATTGTATGATTGTGATTGTATGACTGTTATTATATGATTGTAATTGTATGATGGCGATTGTATGATTGCGATTGTAGGGTTGTGATTGTGAGATTGTGATTGTATGATTGTGATTGTATGATTGCGATTGTATGATTGCGATTGTGTGATTGCGATTGTGTGATTGCGATTGTGTGATTGCGATTGTGTGATTGCGATTGTGTGATTGCGATTGTGTGATTGCGATTGTGTGATTGCGATTGTGTGATTGCGATTGTGTGATTGCGATTGTGTGATTGCGATTGTATGATTGTGATTGTATGATTGTGATTGTATGATTGTGATTGTATGATTGTGCTTGTATGATTGTGATTCTATGATTGTGATTGTAGGATTATGATTGTATGATTGCGATTGTCTGATTGCGATTGTGTGATTGTGAATGTATGATTCTGATTGTATGATTGCGATTGTATGATTGTGATTGTATGATTGTGCTTGTATGATTGTGATTCTATGATTGTGATTGTAGGATTATGATTGTATGATTGCGATTGTCTGATTGCGATTGTGTGATTGTGAATGTATGATTCTGATTGTATGATTGCGATTGTATGATTGCGATTGTATGATTGCGATTGTATGATTGCGATTGTATGATTGCGGTTGTATGATTGTGATTGTATGATTGTGATTGTATGATTGTGATTGTATCTTTGTGATTGTATGGTTGTGATTGTATGATTGTGATTGTACGATTGTGATTGTACGATTGTGATTGTACGATTGTGATTTTATAATTGTGACATTATCATTGTAACTATATGATATTGATTGTGTGAATGTGATTGTGATTGCATGACCGCAATTGTATGATTGTGAATGTATGATTATGATTCCCTGATTGCAATTGTCTGATTGCGATTGTGTGATTGTGAATGTATGATTCTGACTCTATGATTGTGATTCTATGATTGTGATTGTATGATTGTAATTGTATGAATGTGATTGTACGATTGTGATTGTTTCATTGTTATTGCGTGATTGCGTTTGTATGATTCTAATTGTATGCATGTGAATGTATAATTCTGATTGTATGTTTGTCATAATATGATTGCGATTGTATGATTGAGATTGTATGATTGTAATTGTATGATTGTGATTGTAAGATTGTGATTGTATGATCGTGATTGTTTGATCGTGATTGTTTGATCGTGATTGTTTGATCGTGATTGTATGATCGTGATTGTATGACTGTGATTGTATGATTGTGATTGTATGATTGTGATTGTATGCTTGTGATTGTATGATTGTGATTGTATGATTGTGAATATATAATTGTATTTGAGTTACTGTGATTGCCGGATTGCTATTGTATAATTCTGATTGTATGATAGTGATTGTGTGACTTTGATTGTACGATTGTGGTTCTATGATTGTGATTGTATGATTGTGATTGTACGATAGTGATTGTACGATTGTGATTGTATGGTTGTGATTGCATGATTGTGATTCTATGATTGTCATTGTATGATTGTGGTTTTATGATTGTGATTGTATGATTGTGATTGTAAGATTGTGATTGTATGATTGTGATTGTATGATTGTGATTGTATGATTCTACTTGGGTGATTGTGGTTGTATGATTGTGAATATATAATTGTATTTGCGTGATTGTTATTGCCGGATTGCTATTGTATAATGCTGATTGTATGATTGTGATTGTGTGATTGTGATTGTACGATTGTGGTTCTATGATTGCGATTGTATGTCGGTGATTGTATGATTGTGATTGTATGATTGTGATTGTATGATCGTGATTGTATGATTGTGATTGTTTGATTGCGATTGTATGATTGTGATTGTATGATTGTGATTGTATGATTGTGATTGTATGATTGTGAATGTATGATTGTGATTGTATGATTGGGAATGTATGATTGTGATTGTATGATTGTGATTGTATAATTGTGATTGTATGATTGTGATTGTATGATTGTGATTGTATGATTGTGATTGTATGATTGTGATTGTATGATTGTGATTGTATGATTGTGATTGTATGATAGTGATTGTAGGATTGTGATTGTATGATTGTGATTGCATGATTGTGATTCTATGATTGTCATTGTATGATTGTGGTTTTATGATTGTGATTGTATGATTGTGATTGTAGGATTGTGATTGTGTGATTGTGATTGTATGATTGTGATTGTATGATTGTGATTGTATGACTGTTATTATATGATTGTAATTGTATGATTGCGATTGTATGATTGCGATTGTAGGGTTGTGATTGTGAGATTGTGATTGTATGATTGTAATTGTATGATTGTGAATGCATGATTGTGATTGTATGATAGTGATTGTACGATTGTGTTTGTTGTGATTGTGTTGCAATGTTTCTCTATGTATAACTGTGATTGTATGATAGTGATTGTGTGATTGTGATTGTATGATTGTGTCTTTATAATTGCGACTGTATGATTTTAATTGTATGATTGTGATTGTATGATTGTGATTGTATGATTGAGATTGTACGATTGTGGTTGTTGTGATTGTGTTGCTATGTTTCTCTATGTATGACTGTGATTGTATGATAGTGATTGTGTGATTGTGGTTGTCTGATTGTGATTGTATGATTGTGGTTGTATGATTGTGATTGTATGATTGTGATCGTATGATTGTGATTATATGATTGTGATTGTATGACTGTGATTGTATGATTGTGATTGTACGATTATGTTTGTACGATTGTGATTTTATGATTGTGACTGTATGGTTGTAACTGTATGATAGTGATTGTATGAATGTGATTGTGATTGCATGATCGTAATTGTATGATTGTGGATGTATGATTATGACTGTATG
Organism: Megachile rotundata; assembly: GCF_050947335.1. Lineage (NCBI taxonomy): Eukaryota > Metazoa > Arthropoda > Insecta > Hymenoptera > Megachilidae > Megachile > Megachile rotundata. Next base: position 842,863 of record NC_134994.1, read on the forward strand.
ATTGCGATTGTCTGATTGCGATTGTGTGATTGTGGTTGTATGATTATGATTGTATGATTGTGATTGTATGATTGTGATTGTATGATTGTGATTGTATGATTGTGATTGTATGATTGTGATTGTATGATTGTGATTGTATGATTGTGATTGTATGATTGTGATTGTACGATTGTGATTGTACGATTGTGATTGTATGATTGTGATTGTATGATTGTGATTGTATGATTGTGATTGTATGATTGTGATTGTATGATTTTGATTGTATAATTGTTATTGTGTGATAGTGATTGTGTGATTGTGACTGCATGATTGTGATTCTATGATTGTGATTGTATGATTGTAATTGTACGATTATGATTGTATGATTGTGATTGTATGATTCTACTTGCGTGATTGTGATTGTATGATTGTGAATATATAATTGTATTTGAGTTACTGTGATTGCCGGATTGCTATTATATAATTCTGATTGTATGATAGTGATTGTGTGACTTTGATTGTACGATTGTGGTTCTATGATTGTGATTGTATGATTGTGATTGTATGATTGTGATTCTATGATTGTGATTGTAGGATTATGATTGTATGATTGCGATTGTCTGATTGCGATTGTGTGATTGTGAATGTATGATTCTGATTGTATGATTGCGATTGTATGATTGCGATTGTATGATTGCGATTGTATGATTGCGATTGTATGATTGCGATTGTATGATTGCGGTTGTATGATTGTGATTGTATGATTGTGATTGTATGATTGTGATTGTAGGATTGTGATTAAATGATTGTGATTGTATGACTGTGATTGTGTGATTCTGATTGCATGATTGTGATTCTATGATTGTGATAGAATGATTGTAAATGTACGATTGTGATTGTATGATTCTACTTGCGTGATTGTGATTGTATGATTGTGATTGTATGACTGTTATTATATGATTGTAATTGTATGATGGCGATTGTATGATTGCGATTGTAGGGTTGTGATTGTGAGATTGTGATTGTATGATTGTAATTGTATGATTGTGGATGCATGATTGTGATTGTATGATAGTGATTGTACGATTGTGTTTGTTGTGATTGTGTTGCAATGTTTCTCTATGTATAACTGTGATTGTATGATAGTGATTGTGTGATTGTGATTGTATGATTGTGTTTTTATAATTGTGTCTGTATGATTTTAATTGTATGATTGCGATTGTATGATTGCGATTGTATGATTGCGATTGTATGATTGCGATTGTATGATTGCGATTGTATGATTGCGATTGTATGATTGCGATTGTATGATTGCGATTGTATGATTGCGATTGTATGATTGCGATTGTATGATTGCGATTGTCTGATTGCGATTGTGTGATTGCGATTGTGTGATTGCGATTGTGTGATTGCGATTGTGTGATTGCGATTGTGTGATTGCGATTGTGTGATTGCGATTGTGTGATTGCGATTGTGTGATTGCGATTGTGTGATTGCGATTGTGTGATTGCGATTGTGTGATTGCGATTGTGTGATTGCGATTGTGTGATTGCGATTGTGTGATTGCGATTGTGTGATTGCGATTGTATCATTGTGATTGTATCATTGTGATTGTATCATTGTGATTGTATGATTGTGGTTGTTGTGATTGTGTTGCTATGTTTCTCTATGTATGACTGTGATTGTATGATAGTGATTGTGTGATTGTGGTTGTCTGATTGTGATTGTATGATTGCGAATGCAGGATTGTGATTGTGGTTGTATGATTTTGATTGTGTGATTGTGTTCCTATGATTCTCATTGTATAACTGTGATTGTATGACAGTGATTGTGTGATTGTGGTTGTCTGATTCTGATTGTATGATTGCGAATGCAGGATTGTGATTGTGATTGTATGATTGCGATTGTATGATTGTAATTGTATGATTGTGATTGTAAGATTGTGATTGTATGATCGTGATTGTTTGATCGTGATTGTTTGATCGTGGTTGTTTGATCGTGATTGTATGATCGTGATTGTATGATCGTGATTGTATGATTGTGATTGTATGATTGTGAATGTATGATTGTGATTGTATGATTGCGAATGCAGGATTGTGATTGTGGTTGTATGATTTTGATTGTGTGATTGTGTTCCTATGATTCTCATTGTATAACTGTGATTGTATGATAGTGATTGTGTGATTGTGGTTGTCTGATTCTGATTGTATGATTGCGAATGCAGGATTGTGATTGTGATTGTATGATTGCGATTGTATGATTGTAATTGTATGATTGTGATTGTAAGATTGTGATTGTATGATCGTGATTGTTTGATCGTGATTGTTTGATCGTGGTTGTTTGATCGTGATTGTATGATCGTGATTGTATGATCGTGATTGTATGATTGTGATTGTATGATTGTGAATGTATGATTGTGATTGTATGATTGTGATTGTATGATTGTGATTGTATGATTGTGATTGTATGATTGTGCTTGTATGATTGTGATTCTATGATTGTGATTGTAGGATTATGATTGTATGATTGCGATTGTCTGATTGCGATTGTGTGATTGTGAATGTATGATTCTGATTGTATGATTGCGATTGTATGATTGCGATTGTATGATTGCGATTGTATGATTGCGATTGTATGATTGCGGTTGTATGATTGTGATTGTATGATTGTGATTGTATGATTGTGATTGTATGATTGTGATTGTATCTTTGTGATTGTATGGTTGTGATTGTATGATTGTGATTGTACGATTGTGATTGTACAATTGTGATTGTACGATTGTGATTTTATAATTGTGACATTTTCATTGTAACTATATGATATTGATTGTGTGAATGTGATTGTGATTGCATGACCGCAATAGTATGATTGTGAATGTATGATTATGATTCCCTGATTGCAATTGTCTGATTGCGATTGTGTGATTGTGAATGTATGATTCTGACTCTATGATTGTGATTCTATGATTGTGATTGTATGATTGTAATTGTATGAATGTGATTGTACGATTGTGATTGTTTCATTGTTATTGCGTGATTGCGTTTGTATGATTCTAATTGTATGCATGTGAATGTATAATTCTGATTGTATGTTTGTGATAATATGATTGCGATTGTATGATTGAGATTGTATGATTGTGATTGTGTGATTGTGATTGTATGATTGTGGTTTTATGATAGTGATTGTACGATTGTGTTTGTATGATTGTGATTGTATGATTGTGATTGTATGATTGTGATTGTATGATTGTGATTGTATGCTTGTGATTGTATGATTGTGATTGTATGATTGTGAATATATAATTGTATTTGAGTTACTGTGATTGCCGGATTGCTATTGTATAATTCTGATTGTATGATAGTGATTGTGTGACTTTGATTGTACGATTGTGGTTCTATGATTGTGATTGTATGATTGTGATTGTACGATAGTGATTGTACGATTGTGATTGTATGATTGTGATTGCATGATTGTGATTCTATGATTGTCATTGTATGATTGTGGTTTTATGATTGTGATTGTATGATTGTGATTGTAAGATTGTGATTGTATGATTGTGATTGTATGATTGTGATTGTATGATTCTACTTGGGTGATTGTGGTTGTATGATTGTGAATATATAATTGTATTTGCGTGATTGTTATTGCCGGATTGCTATTGTATAATGCTGATTGTATGATAGTGATTGTGTGATTGTGATTGTACGATTGTGGTTCTATGATTGCGATTGTATGTCGGTGATTGTATGATTGTGATTGTATGATTGTGATTGTATGATCGTGATTGTATGATTGTGATTGTTTGATTGCGATTGTATGATTGTGATTGTATGATTGTGATTGTATGATTGTGATTGTATGATTGTGAATGTATGATTGTGATTGTATGATTGTGAATGTATGATTGTGATTGTATGATTGTGATTGTATAATTGTGATTGTATGATTGTGATTGTATGATTGTGATTGTATGATTGTGATTGTATGATTATGATTGTATGATTGTGATTGTATGATAGTGATTGTAGGATTGTGATTGTATGATTGTGATTGCATGATTGTGATTCTATGATTGTCATTGTATGATTGTGGTTTTATGATTGTGATTGTATGATTGTGATTGTAGGATTGTGATTGTGTGATTGTGATTGTATGATTGTGATTGTATGATTGTGATTGTATGACTGTTATTATATGATTGTAATTGTATGATTGCGATTGTATGATTGCGATTGTAGGGTTGTGATTGTGAGATTGTGATTGTATGATTGTAATTGTATGATTGTGAATGCATGATTGTGATTGTATGATAGTGATTGTACGATTGTGTTTGTTGTGATTGTGTTGCAATGTTTCTCTATGTATAACTGTGATTGTATGATAGTGATTGTGTGATTGTGATTGTATGATTGTGTCTTTATAATTGTGACTGTATGATTTTAATTGTATGATTGTGATTGTATGATTGTGATTGTATGATTGAGATTGTACGATTGTGGTTGTTGTGATTGTGTTGCTATGTTTCTCTATGTATGACTGTGATTGTATGATAGTGATTGTGTGATTGTGGTTGTCTGATTGTGATTGTATGATTGTGGTTGTATGATTGTGATTGTATGATTGTGATCGTATGATTGTGATTATATGATTGTGATTGTATGACTGTGATTGTATGATTGTGATTGTACGATTATGTTTGTACGATTGTGATTTTATGATTGTGACTGTATGGTTGTAACTGTATGATAGTGATTGTATGAATGTGATTGTGATTGCATGATCGTAATTGTATGATTGTGGATGTATGATTATGACTGTATGATTGCGATTGTCTGATTGCGATTGTGTGATTGTGGTTGTATGATTGTGATTGTATGATTGTGATTGTATGATTGTGATTGTATGATTGTGATTGTATGATTGTGATTGTATGATTGTGATTGTATGATTGTGATTGTATGATTGTGATTGTATGATTGTGATTGTATGATTGTGATTGTACGATTGTGATTGTACGATTGTGATTGTACGATTGTGATTGTACGATTGTGATTGTACGATTGTGATTATACGATTGTGATTGTATGATTGTGATTGTATGATTGTGATTGTATGATTGTGATTGTATGATTGTGATTGTATGATTGTGATTGTATGATTTTGATTGTATAATTGTTATTGTGTGATAGTGATTGTGTGATTGTGACTGCATGATTGTGATTCTATGATTGTGATTGTATGATTGTAATTGTACGATTATGATTGTATGATTGTGATTGTATGATTCTACTTGCGTGATTGTGATTGTATGATTGTGAATATATAATTGTATTTGAGTTACTGTGATTGCCGGATTGGTATTATATAATTCTGATTGTATGATAGTGATTGTGTGACTTTGATTGTACGATTGTGGTTCTATGATTGTGATTGTATGATTGTGATTGTATGATTATGATTGTATGATTGTGATTGTATGATTGTGATTGTATGATTGTGATTGTATGATTGAGATTCTATGATTGTGATTGTAGGAGTGTGATTGTATGATTGCGATTGTCTGATTGCGATTGTGTGATTGTGAATGTATGATTGTGATTGTATGATTGTGATTCTATGATTGTGATTGTATGATTGTAATTGTATGATTGTGATTGTATGATTGTGATTGTATGATTGCGATTGTACGGTTGTGATTGTGAGATTGTGATTGTATGATTGTAATTGTATGATTGTGATTGCATGATTGAGATTGTATGATAGTGATTGTACGATTGTGTTTGTTGTGATTGTGTTGCTGTGTTTCTCTATGTATAACTGTGATTGTACGATAGTGAATGTGTGATTGTGATTGTATGATTGTGTTTTTATAATTGTGACTGTATGATTTTAATTGTATGATAGTGATTGTCTGATTGTGATTGTATGATTGAGATTGTACGATTGTGGTTGTTGTGATTGTGTTGCTATGTTTCTCTATGTATGACTGTGATTGTATGATAGTGATTGTGTGATTGTGGTTGTCTGATTGTGATTGTATGATTGCGAATGCAGGATTGTGATTGTGATTGTATGATTTTGATTGTGTGATTGTGTTCCTATGATTCTCATTGTATAACTGTGATTGTATGATAGTGATTGTGTGATTGTGGTTGACTGATTCTGATTGTATGATTGCGAATGCAGGATTGTGATTGTGATTGTATGATTGCGATTGTATGATTGTGATTGTATGATTGTGATTGTAAGATTGTGATTGTATGATTGTGATTGTATGATAGTGATTGTATGATTGTGATTGTATGATTCTACTTGGGTGATTGTGGTTGTATGATTGTGAATATATAATTGTATTTGCGTGATTGTTATTGCCGGATTGCTATTGTATAATGCTGATTGTATGATAGTGATTGTGTGATTGTGATTGTACGATTGTGGTACTATGATTGCGATTGCATGTCGGTGATTGTATGATTGTGATTGTATGATTGTGATTGTATGATTGTGATTGTATGATTGTGATTGTATGATTGTGATTGTATGATTGTGATTGTATGATTGTGATTGTATGATTGTGATTGTATGATTGTGATTGTATGATTGTGATTGTATGATTGTGATTGTATGATTGTGATTGTATGATTGTGATTGTATGATTGTGATTGTATGATTGTGATTGTATGATTGTGATTGTATGATTGTGATTGTATGATTGTGATTGTATGATTGTGATTGTATGATTGTGATTGTATGATTGTGATTGTATGATTGTGATTGTATGATTGTGATTGTATGATTGTGATTGTATGATTGTAATTGTATGAATGTGATTGTACGATTGTGATTGTTTCATTGTTATTGCGTGATTGCGTTTGTATGATTCTAATTGTATGCATGTGAATGTATAATTCTGATTGTATGTTTGTGATAATATGATTGCGATTGTATGATTGAGATTGTATGATTGTGATTGTGTGATTGTGATTGTATGATTGTGGTTTTATGATAGTGATTGTACGATTGTGTTTGTATGATTGTGATTGTATGATTGTGATTGTATGATTGTGATTGTATGATTGTGATTGTATGCTTGTGATTGTATGATTGTGATTGTATGATTGTGAATATATAATTGTATTTGAGTTACTGTGATTGCCGGATTGCTATTGTATAATTCTGATTGTATGATAGTGATTGTGTGACTTTGATTGTACGATTGTGGTTCTATGATTGTGATTGTATGATTGTGATTGTACGATAGTGATTGTACGATTGTGATTGTATGATTGTGATTGCATGATTGTGATTCTATGATTGTCATTGTATGATTGTGGTTTTATGATTGTGATTGTATGATTGTGATTGTAAGATTGTGATTGTATGATTGTGATTGTATGATTGTGATTGTATGATTCTACTTGGGTGATTGTGGTTGTATGATTGTGAATATATAATTGTATTTGCGTGATTGTTATTGCCGGATTGCTATTGTATAATGCTGATTGTATGATAGTGATTGTGTGATTGTGATTGTACGATTGTGGTTCTATGATTGCGATTGTATGTCGGTGATTGTATGATTGTGATTGTATGATTGTGATTGTATGATCGTGATTGTATGATTGTGATTGTTTGATTGCGATTGTATGATTGTGATTGTATGATTGTGATTGTATGATTGTGATTGTATGATTGTGAATGTATGATTGTGATTGTATGATTGTGAATGTATGATTGTGATTGTATGATTGTGATTGTATAATTGTGATTGTATGATTGTGATTGTATGATTGTGATTGTATGATTGTGATTGTATGATTGTGATTGTATGATTGTGATTGTATGATAGTGATTGTAGGATTGTGATTGTATGATTGTGATTGCATGATTGTGATTCTATGATTGTCATTGTATGATTGTGGTTTTATGATTGTGATTGTATGATTGTGATTGTAGGATTGTGATTGTGTGATTGTGATTGTATGATTGTGATTGTATGATTGTGATTGTATGACTGTTATTATATGATTGTAATTGTATGATTGCGATTGTATGATTGCGATTGTAGGGTTGTGATTGTGAGATTGTGATTGTATGATTGTAATTGTATGATTGTGAATGCATGATTGTGATTGTATGATAGTGATTGTACGATTGTGTTTGTTGTGATTGTGTTGTAATGTTTCTCTATGTATAACTGTGATTGTATGATAGTGATTGTGTGATTGTGATTGTATGATTGTGTCTTTATAATTGTGACTGTATGATTTTAATTGTATGATTGTGATTGTATGATTGTGATTGTATGATTGAGATTGTACGATTGTGGTTGTTGTGATTGTGTTGCTATGTTTCTCTATGTATGACTGTGATTGTATGATAGCGATTGTGTGATTGTGGTTGTCTGATTGTGATTGTATGATTGTGGTTGTATGATTGTGATTGTATGATTGTGATCGTATGATTGTGATTATATGATTGTGATTGTATGACTGTGATTGTATGATTGTGATTGTACGATTATGTTTGTACGATTGTGATTTTATGATTGTGACTGTATGGTTGTAACTGTATGATAGTGATTGCATGAATGTGATTGTGATTGCATGATCGTAATTGTATGATTGTGGATGTATGATTATGACTGTATGATTGCGATTGTCTGATTGCGATTGTGTGATTGTGGTTGTATGATTGTGATTGTATGATTGTGATTGTATGATTGTGATTGTATGATTGTGATTGTATGATTGTGATTGTATGATTGTGATTGTATGATTGTGATTGTACGATTGTGATTGTACGATTGTGATTGTACGATTGTGATTGTACGATTGTGATTGTATGATTGTGATTGTATGATTGTGATTGTATGATTTTGATTGTATAATTGTTATTGTGTGATAGTGATTGTGTGATTGTGACTGCATGATTGTGATTCTATGATTGTGATTGTATGATTGTAATTGTACGATTATGATTGTATGATTGTGATTGTATGATTCTACTTGCGTGATTGTGATTGTATGATTGTGAATATATAATTGTATTTGAGTTACTGTGATTGCCGGATTGCTATTATATAATTCTGATTGTATGATAGTGATTGTGTGACTTTGATTGTACGATTGTGGTTCTATGATTGTGATTGTATGATTGTGATTGTATGATTATGATTGTATGATTGTGATTGTATGATTGTGATTGTATGATTGTGATTGTATGATTGAGATTCTATGATTGTGATTGTAGGAGTGTGATTGTATGATTGCGATTGTCTGATTGCGATTGTGTGATTGTGAATGTATGATTGTGATTGTATGATTGTGATTCTATGATTGTGATTGTATGATTGTAATTGTATGATTGTGATTGTATGATTGTGATTGTATGATTGCGATTGTACGGTTGTGATTGTGAGATTGTGATTGTATGATTGTAATTGTATGATTGTGATTGCATGATTGTGATTGTATGATAGTGATTGTACGATTGTGTTTGTTGTGATTGTGTTGCTATGTGTCTCTATGTATAAATGTGATTGTACGATAGTGAATGTGTGATTGTGATTGTATGATTGTGTTTTTATAATTGTGACTGTATGATTTTAATTGTATGATTGTGATTGTCTGATTGTGATTGTATGATTGAGATTGTACGATTGTGGCTGTTGTGATTGTGTTGCTATGTTTCTCTATGTATGACTGTGATTGTATGATAGTGATTGTGTGATTGTGGTTGTCTGATTGTGATTGTATGATTGCGAATGCAGGATTGTGATTGTGATTGTATGATTTTGATTGTGTGATTGTGTTCCTATGATTCTCATTGTATAACTGTGATTGTATGATAGTGATTGTCTGATTGTGGTTGACTGATTCTGATTGTATGATTGCGAATGCAGGATTGTGATTGTGATTGTATGATTGCGATTGTATGATTGTGATTGTATGATTGTGATTGTAAGATTGTGATTGTATGATTGTGATTGTATGATAGTGATTGTATGATTGTGATTGTATGATTCTACTTGGGTGATTGTGGTTGTATGATTGTGAATATATAATTGTATTTGCGTGATTGTTATTGCCGGATTGCTATTGTATAATGCTGATTGTATGATAGTGATTGTGTGATTGTGATTGTACGATTGTGGTACTATGATTGCGATTGCATGTCGGTGATTGTATGATTGTGATTGTATGATTGTGATTGTATGATTGTGATTGTATGATTGTGAATATATAATTGTATTTGAGTTACTGTGATTGCCGGATTGCTATTATATAATTCTGATTGTATGATAGTGATTGTGTGACTTTGATTGTACGATTGTGGTTCTATGATTGTGATTGTATGATTGTGATTGTATGATTATGATTGTATGATTGTGATTGTATGATTGTGATTGTATGATTGTGATTGTATGATTGTGATTGTATGATTGTGATTGTATGATTGTGATTGTATGATTGTGATTGTATGATTGTGATTGTATGATTGTGATTGTATGATTGTGATTGTATGATTGTGATTGTATGATTGTGATTGTATGATAGTGATTGTATGATTGTGATTGTATGATTCTACTTGGGTGATTGTGGTTGTATGATTGTGAATATATAATTGTATTTGCGTGATTGTTATTGCCGGATTGCTATTGTATAATGCTGATTGTATGATAGTGATTGTGTGATTGTGATTGTACGATTGTGGTACTATGATTGCGATTGCATGTCGGTGATTGTATGATTGTGATTGTATGATTGTGATTGTATGATTGTGATTGTATGATTGTGATTGTATGATTGTGATTGTATGATTGTGATTGTATGATTGTGATTGTATGATTGTGATTGTATGATTGTGATTGTATGATTGTGATTGTATGATTGTGATTGTATGATTGTGATTGTATGATTGTGATTGTATGATTGTGATTGTATGATTGTGATTGTATGATTGTGATTGTATGATTGTGATTGTATGATTCTACTTGGGTGATTGTGGTTGTATGATTGTGAATATATAATTGTATTTGCGTGATTGTTATTGCCGGATAGCTAATGTATAATGCTGATTGTATGATAGTGATTGTGTGATTGTGATTGTACGATTGTGGTTCTATGATTGCGATTGTATGTCGGTGATTGTATGATTGTGATTGTATGATTGTGATTGTAAGATTGTGATTGTATGATTGTGATTGTATGATTGTGATTGTATGATTCTACTTGGGTGATTGTGGTTGTATGATTGTGAATATATAATTGTATTTGCGTGATTGTTATTGCCGGATTGCTATTGTATAATGCTGATTGTATGATAGTGATTGTGTGATTGTGATTGTACGATTGTGGTTCTATGATTGCGATTGTATGTCGGTGATTGTATGATTGTGATTGTATGATTGTGATCGTATGATCGTGATTGTATGATTGTGATTGTTTGATTGTGATTGTATGATTGTGATTGTATGATTGTGATTGTATGATTGTGATTGTATGATTGTGAATGTATGATTGTGATTGTATGATTGTGATTGTATGATTGTGATTGTATGATTGTGATTGTATAATTGTGATTGTATGATTGTGATTGTAGGATTGTGATTGTATGATTGTGACTGTATGATTGTGATTGTATGATTCTACTTGGGTGATTGTGGTTGTATGATTGTGAATATATAATTGTATTTGCGTGATTGTTATTGCCGGATTGCTATTGTATAATGCTGATTGTATGATAGTGATTGTGTGATTGTGATTGTATGATTGTGAATGTATGATTGTGATTGTATGATTGTGGTTGTATGATTGTGATTGTGTGATTGTGATTGTGTGATTGTGATTGTATGATTGTGATTGTATGATTGTGCTTGTATGATTGTGATTTTATGATTGTGATTGTAGGACTATGATTGTATGATTGCGATTGTCTGATTGCGATTGTGTGATTGTGAATGTATGATTGTGATTGTATGATTGCGATTGTATGATTGTGATTGTATGATTGTGATTGTATGATTGTGATTGTATGATTGTGATTGTGTGATTGTGATTGTATGATTGTGATTGTATGATTGTGATTGTATGATTGTGATTGTATGATTGTGCTTGTATGATTGTGATTCTATGATTGTGATTGTAGGATTATGATTGTATGATTGCGATTGTCTGATTGCGATTGTGTGATTGTGAATATATGATTGTGATTGTATGATTGCGATTGTATGATTGTGATTGTATGATTGTGATTGTATGATTGTGATTGTATGATTGTGATTGTATGATTGTGATTGTATGATTGTGATTGTATCTTTGTGATTGTAAGATTGTGATTGTATGATTGTGATTGTACGATTGTGATTGTACGATTGTGATTGTACGATTGTGATCTTATAATTGTGACATTATCATTGTAACTGTATGATATTGATTGTGTGAATGTGATTGTGATTGCATGATCGCAATTGTATGATTGTGAATGTATGATTATGATGCTCTGATTGCAATTGTCTGATTGCGATTGTGTGATTGTGAATGTGTGATTCTGACTCTATGATTGTGATTCTATGATTGTGATTGTATGATTGTAATTGTATGAATGTGACTGTATGATTGTGATTGTTTGATTGTTATTGTGTGATTGCGTTTGTATGATTCTAATTGTATGCATGTGAATGTATAATTCTGATTGTATGTTTGAGATAATATGATTGCGATCGTATGATTGAGATTGTATGATTGTGATTGTGTGATTGTGATTGTATGATTGTGATTGTATGATTGTGATTGTATGACTGTTATTATATGATTGTAATTGTATGATTGCGATTGTATGATTGCGATTGCAGGGTTGTGATTGTGAGATTGTGATTGTATGATTGTAATTGTATGATTGTGAATGCATGATTGTGATTGTATGATAGTGATTGTACGATTGTGTTTGTTGTGATTGTGTTGCAATGTTTCTCTATGTATAACTGTGATTGTATGATAGTGATTGTGTGATTGTGATTGTATGATTGTGTTTTTATAATTGTGACTGTATGATTTTAATTGTATGATTGTGATTGTATGATTGTGATTGTATGATTGAGATTGTACGATTGTGGTTGTTGTGATTGTGTTGCTATGTTTCTCTATGTATGACTGTGATTGTATGATAGTGATTGTGTGATTCTACTTGCGTGATTGTGATTGTATGATTGTGAATATATATTTGTATTTGAGTTACTGTGATTGCCGGATTGCTATTGTATAATTCTGATTGTATGATAGTGATTGTGTGACTTTGATTGTACGATTGTGGTTCTATGATTGTGATTGTATGATTGTGATTGTAAGATTGTGATTGTATGATTGTGATTGTATGATTGTGATTGTATGATTCTACTTGGGTGATTGTGGTTGTATGATTGTGAATATATAATTGTATTTGCGTGATTGTTATTGCCGGATTGCTATTGTATAATGCTGATTGTATGATAGTGATTGTGTGATTGTGATTGTACGATTGTGGTTCTATGATTGCGATTGTATGTCGGTGATTGTATGATTGTGATTGTATGATTGTGATTGTATGATCGTGATTGTATGATTGTGATTGTTTGATTGTGATTGTATGATTGTGATTGTATGATTGTGATTGTATGATTGTGATTGTATGATTGTGAATGTATGATTGTGATTGTATGATTGTGATTGTATGATTGTGATTGCATGATTGTGATTGTATAATTGTGATTGTATGATTGTGATTGTATGATTGTGATTGTATGATTGTGATTGTATGATTGTGATTGTATGATTGTGATTGTATGATAGTGATTGTAGGATTGTGATTGTATGATTGTGTTTGCATGATTGTGATTCTATGATTGTCATTGTATGATTGTGGTTTTATGATTGTGATTGTATGAATGTGATTGTAGGATTGTGATTGTATGATTGTGACTGTATGATTGTGATTGTATGATTCTACTGGGGTGATTGTGGTTGTATGATTGTGAATATATAATTGTATTTGCGTGATTGTTATTGCCGGATTGCTATTGTATAATGCTGATTGTATGATAGTGATTGTATGATTGTGATTGTATGATTGTGAATGTATGATTGTGATTGTATGATTGTGATTGTATGATTGTGATTGTGTGATTGTGATTGTGTGATTGTGATTGTACGATTGTGATTGTATGATTGTGATTGTATGATTGTGCTTGTATGATTGTGATTCTATGATTGTGATTGTAGGACTATGATTGTATGATTGCGATTGTATGATTGTGATTGTATGATTGTGATTGTATGATTGTGATTGTATGATAGTGATTGTACGATTGTGATTGTATGATTGTGATTGCATGATTGTGATTCTATGATTGTCATTGTATGATTGTGGTTTTATGATTGTGATTGTATGATTGTGATTGTAAGATTGTGATTGTATGATTGTGACTGTATGATTGTGATTGTATGATTCTACTTGGGTGATTGTGGTTGTATGATTGTGAATATATAATTGTATTTGCGTGATTGTTATTGCCGGATTGCTATTGTATAATGCTGATTGTATGATAGTGATTGTGTGATTGTGATTGTACGATTGTGGTTCTATGATTGCGATTGTATGTCGGTGATTGTATGATTGTGATTGTATGATTGTGATTGTATGATCGTGATTGTATGATCGTGATTGTTTGATTGTGATTGTATGATTGTGATTGTATGATTGTGATTGTATGATTGTGATTGTATGATTGTGAATGTATGATTGTGATTGCATGATTGTGATTGTATGATTGTGATTGTATGATTGTGATTGTATAATTGTGATTGTATGATTGTGATTGTATGATTGTGATTGTATGATTGTGATTGTATGATTGTGATTGTATGATTGTGATTGTATGATAGTGATTGTAGGATTGTGATTGTATGATTGTGATTGCATGATTGTGATTCTATGATTGTCATTGTATGATTGTGGTTTTATGATTGTGATTGTATGATAGTGATTGTTGATTGTGATTGTATGATTCTACTTGGGTGATTGTGGTTGTATGATTGTGAATGTATAATTGTATTTGCGTGATTGTTATTGCCGGATTGCTATTGTATAATGCTGATTGTATGATAGTGATTGTTTGATTGTGATTGTACGATTGTGGTTCTATGATTGCGATTGTATGTCGGTGATTGTATGATTGTGATTGTATGATTGTGATTGTATAATTGTGATTGTATGATTGTGATTGTATGATTGTGATTGTATGATTGTGATTGTATGATTGTGATTGTATGATTGTGATTGTATGATTGTGATTGTATGATTGTGATTGTATCATTGTGATTGTATGATTGTGATTGTATGATTGTGATTGTACGATAGTGATTGTACGATTGTGATTGTATGATTGTGACTGCATGATTGTGATTCTATGATTGTCATTGTATGATTGTGGTTTTATGATTGTGATTGTATGATTGTGATTGTAAGATTGTGATTGTATGATTGTGACTGTATGATTGTGATTGTATGATTCTACTTGGGTGATTGTGGTTGTATGATTGTGAATATATAATTGTATTTGCGTGATTGTTATTGCCGGATTGCTATTGTATAATGCTGATTGTATGATAGTGATTGTGTGATTGTGATTGTACGATTGTGGTTCTATGATTGCGATTGTATGTCGGTGATTGTATGATTGTGATTGTATGATTGTGATTGTATGATCGTGATTGTATGATTGTGATTGTTTGATTGCGATTGTATGATTGTGATTGTATGATTGTGATTGTATGATTGTGATTGTATGATTGTGAATGTATGATTGTGATTGTATGATTGTGAATGTATGATTGTGATTGTATGATTGTGATTGTATAATTGTGATTGTATGATTGTGATTGTATGATTGTGATTGTATGATTGTGATTGTATGATTATGATTGTATGATTGTGATTGTATGATAGTGATTGTAGGATTGTGATTGTATGATTGTGATTGCATGATTGTGATTCTATGATTGTCATTGTATGATTGTGGTTTTATGGTTGTGATTGTATGATTGTGATTGTAGGATTGTGATTGTGTGATTGTGATTGTATGATTGTGATTGTATGATTGTGATTGTATGACTGTTATTATATGATTGTAATTGTATGATTGCGATTGTATGATTGCGATTGTAGGGTTGTGATTGTGAGATTGTGATTGTATGATTGTAATTGTATGATTGTGAATGCATGATTGTGATTGTATGATAGTGATTGTACGATTGTGTTTGTTGTGATTGTGTTGCAATGTTTCTCTATGTATAACTGTGATTGTATGATAGTGATTGTGTGATTGTGATTGTATGATTGTGTCTTTATAATTGTGACTGTATGATTTTAATTGTATGATTGTGATTGTATGATTGTGATTGTATGATTGAGATTGTACGATTGTGGTTGTTGTGATTGTGTTGCTATGTTTCTCTATGTATGACTGTGATTGTATGATAGTGATTGTGTGATTGTGGTTGTCTGATTGTGATTGTATGATTGTGGTTGTATGATTGTGATTGTATGATTGTGATCGTATGATTGTGATTATATGATTGTGATTGTATGACTGTGATTGTATGATTGTGATTGTACGATTATGTTTGTACGATTGTGATTTTATGATTGTGACTGTATGGTTGTAACTGTATGATAGTGATTGTATGAATGTGATTGTGATTGCATGATCGTAATTGTATGATTGTGGATGTATGATTATGACTGTATGATTGCGATTGTCTGATTGCGATTGTGTGATTGTGGTTGTATGATTGTGATTGTATGATTGTGATTGTATGATTGTGATTGTATGATTGTGATTGTATGATTGTGATTGTATGATTGTGATTGTATGATTGTGATTGTATGATTGTGATTGTATGATTGTGATTGTATGATTGTGATTGTACGATTGTGATTGTACGATTGTGATTGTACGATTGTGATTGTACGATTGTGATTGTATGATTGTGATTGTATGATTGTGATTGTATGATTGTGATTGTATGATTGTGATTGTATGATTGTGATTGTATGATTTTGATTGTATAATTGTTATTGTGTGATAGTGATTGTGTGATTGTGACTGCATGATTGTGATTCTATGATTGTGATTGTATGATTGTAATTGTACGATTATGATTGTATGATTGTGATTGTATGATTCTACTTGCGTGATTGTGATTGTATGATTGTGAATATATAATTGTATTTGAGTTACTGTGATTGCCGGATTGGTATTATATAATTCTGATTGTATGATAGTGATTGTGTGACTTTGATTGTACGATTGTGGTTCTATGATTGTGATTGTATGATTGTGATTGTATGATTATGATTGTATGATTGTGATTGTATGATTGTGATTGTATGATTGTGATTGTATGATTGAGATTCTATGATTGTGATTGTAGGAGTGTGATTGTATGATTGCGATTGTCTGATTGCGATTGTGTGATTGTGAATGTATGATTGTGATTGTATGATTGTGATTCTATGATTGTGATTGTATGATTGTAATTGTATGATTGTGATTGTATGATTGTGATTGTATGATTGCGATTGTACGGTTGTGATTGTGAGATTGTGATTGTATGATTGTAATTGTATGATTGTGATTGCATGATTGTGATTGTATGATAGTGATTGTACGATTGTGTTTGTTGTGATTGTGTTGCTATGTTTCTCTATGTATAACTGTGATTGTACGATAGTGAATGTGTGATTGTGATTGTATGATTGTGTTTTTATAATTGTGACTGTATGATTTTAATTGTATGATTGTGATTGTCTGATTGTGATTGTATGATTGAGATTGTACGATTGTGGTTGTTGTGATTGTGTTGCTATGTTTCTCTATGTATGACTGTGATTGTATGATAGTGATTGTGTGATTGTGGTTGTCTGATTGTGATTGTATGATTGCGAATGCAGGATTGTGATTGTGATTGTATGATTTTGATTGTGTGATTGTGTTCCTATGATTCTCATTGTATAACTGTGATTGTATGATAGTGATTGTGTGATTGTGGTTGACTGATTCTGATTGTATGATTGCGAATGCAGGATTGTGATTGTGATTGTATGATTGCGATTGTATGATTGTGATTGTATGATTGTGATTGTAAGATTGTGATTGTATGATTGTGATTGTATGATAGTGATTGTATGATTGTGATTGTATGATTGTGATTGCATGATTGTGATTCTATGATTGTCATTGTATGATTGTGGTTTTATGATTGTGATTGTATGATAGTGATTGTTGATTGTGATTGTATGATTCTACTTGGGTGATTGTGGTTGTATGATTGTGAATGTATAATTGTATTTGCGTGATTGTTATTGCCGGATTGCTATTGTATAATGCTGATTGTATGATAGTGATTGTTTGATTGTGATTGTACGATTGTGGTTCTATGATTGCGATTGTATGTCGGTGATTGTATGATTGTGATTGTATGATTGTGATTGTATAATTGTGATTGTATGATTGTGATTGTATGATTGTGATTGTATGATTGTGATTGTATGATTGTGATTGTATGATTGTGATTGTATGATTGTGATTGTATGATTGTGATTGTATCATTGTGATTGTATGATTGTGATTGTATGATTGTGATTGTACGATAGTGATTGTACGATTGTGATTGTATGATTGTGACTGCATGATTGTGATTCTATGATTGTCATTGTATGATTGTGGTTTTATGATTGTGATTGTATGATTGTGATTGTAAGATTGTGATTGTATGATTGTGACTGTATGATTGTGATTGTATGATTCTACTTGGGTGATTGTGGTTGTATGATTGTGAATATATAATTGTATTTGCGTGATTGTTATTGCCGGATTGCTATTGTATAATGCTGATTGTATGATAGTGATTGTGTGATTGTGATTGTACGATTGTGGTTCTATGATTGCGATTGTATGTCGGTGATTGTATGATTGTGATTGTATGATTGTGATTGTATGATCGTGATTGTATGATTGTGATTGTTTGATTGCGATTGTATGATTGTGATTGTATGATTGTGATTGTATGATTGTGATTGTATGATTGTGAATGTATGATTGTGATTGTATGATTGTGAATGTATGATTGTGATTGTATGATTGTGATTGTATAATTGTGATTGTATGATTGTGATTGTATGATTGTGATTGTATGATTGTGATTGTATGATTATGATTGTATGATTGTGATTGTATGATAGTGATTGTAGGATTGTGATTGTATGATTGTGATTGCATGATTGTGATTCTATGATTGTCATTGTATGATTGTGGTTTTATGATTGTGATTGTATGATTGTGATTGTAGGATTGTGATTGTGTGATTGTGATTGTATGATTGTGATTGTATGATTGTGATTGTATGACTGTTATTATATGATTGTAATTGTATGATTGCGATTGTATGATTGCGATTGTAGGGTTGTGATTGTGAGATTGTGATTGTATGATTGTAATTGTATGATTGTGAATGCATGATTGTGATTGTATGATAGTGATTGTACGATTGTGTTTGTTGTGATTGTGTTGCAATGTTTCTCTATGTATAACTGTGATTGTATGATAGTGATTGTGTGATTGTGATTGTATGATTGTGTCTTTATAATTGTGACTGTATGATTTTAATTGTATGATTGTGATTGTATGATTGTGATTGTATGATTGAGATTGTACGATTGTGGTTGTTGTGATTGTGTTGCTATGTTTCTCTATGTATGACTGTGATTGTATGATAGTGATTGTGTGATTGTGGTTGTCTGATTGTGATTGTATGATTGTGGTTGTATGATTGTGATTGTATGATTGTGATCGTATGATTGTGATTATATGATTGTGATTGTATGACTGTGATTGTATGATTGTGATTGTACGATTATGTTTGTACGATTGTGATTTTATGATTGTGACTGTATGGTTGTAACTGTATGATAGTGATTGTATGAATGTGATTGTGATTGCATGATCGTAATTGTATGATTGTGGATGTATGATTATGACTGTATGATTGCGATTGTCTGATTGCGATTGTGTGATTGTGGTTGTATGATTGTGATTGTATGATTGTGATTGTATGATTGTGATTGTATGATTGTGATTGTATGATTGTGATTGTATGATTGTGATTGTATGATTGTGATTGTATGATTGTGATTGTATGATTGTGATTGTATGATTGTGATTGTACGATTGTGATTGTACGATTGTGATTGTACGATTGTGATTGTACGATTGTGATTGTACGATTGTGATTGTACGATTGTGATTGTATGATTGTGATTGTATGATTGTGATTGTATGATTGTGATTGTATGATTTTGATTGTATAATTGTTATTGTGTGATAGTGATTGTGTGATTGTGACTGCATGATTGTGATTCTATGATTGTGATTGTATGATTGTAATTGTACGATTATGATTGTATGATTGTGATTGTATGATTCTACTTGCGTGATTGTGATTGTATGATTGTGAATATATAATTGTATTTGAGTTACTGTGATTGCCGGATTGGTATTATATAATTCTGATTGTATGATAGTGATTGTGTGACTTTGATTGTACGATTGTGGTTCTATGATTGTGATTGTATGATTGTGATTGTATGATTATGATTGTATGATTGTGATTGTATGATTGTGATTGTATGATTGTGATTGTATGATTGAGATTCTATGATTGTGATTGTAGGAGTGTGATTGTATGATTGCGATTGTCTGATTGCGATTGTGTGATTGTGAATGTATGATTGTGATTGTATGATTGTGATTCTATGATTGTGATTGTATGATTGTAATTGTATGATTGTGATTGTATGATTGTGATTGTATGATTGCGATTGTACGGTTGTGATTGTGAGATTGTGATTGTATGATTGTAATTGTATGATTGTGATTGCATGATTGTGATTGTATGATAGTGATTGTACGATTGTGTTTGTTGTGATTGTGTTGCTATGTTTCTCTATGTATAACTGTGATTGTACGATAGTGAATGTGTGATTGTGATTGTATGATTGTGTTTTTATAATTGTGACTGTATGATTTTAATTGTATGATTGTGATTGTCTGATTGTGATTGTATGATTGAGATTGTACGATTGTGGTTGTTGTGATTGTGTTGCTATGTTTCTCTATGTATGACTGTGATTGTATGATAGTGATTGTGTGATTGTGGTTGTCTGATTGTGATTGTATGATTGCGAATGCAGGATTGTGATTGTGATTGTATGATTTTGATTGTGTGATTGTGTTCCTATGATTCTCATTGTATAACTGTGATTGTATGATAGTGATTGTGTGATTGTGGTTGACTGATTCTGATTGTATGATTGCGAATGCAGGATTGTGATTGTGATTGTATGATTGCGATTGTATGATTGTGATTGTATGATTGTGATTGTAAGATTGTGATTGTATGATTGTGATTGTATGATAGTGATTGTATGATTGTGATTGTATGATTCTACTTGGGTGATTGTGGTTGTATGATTGTGAATATATAATTGTATTTGCGTGATTGTTATTGCCGGATTGCTATTGTATAATGCTGATTGTATGATAGTGATTGTGTGATTGTGATTGTACGATTGTGGTACTATGATTGCGATTGCATGTCGGTGATTGTATGATTGTGATTGTATGATTGTGATTGTATGATTGTGATTGTATGATTGTGATTGTATGATTGTGATTGTATGATTGTGATTGTATGATTGTGATTGTATGATTGTGATTGTATGATTGTGATTGTATGATTGTGATTGTATGATTGTGATTGTACGATTGTGATTGTACGATTGTGATTGTACGATTGTGATTGTACGATTGTGATTGTATGATTGTGATTGTATGATTGTGATTGTATGATTTTGATTGTATAATTGTTATTGTGTGATAGTGATTGTGTGATTGTGACTGCATGATTGTGATTCTATGATTGTGATTGTATGATTGTAATTGTACGATTATGATTGTATGATTGTGATTGTATGATTCTACTTGCGTGATTGTGATTGTATGATTGTGAATATATAATTGTATTTGAGTTACTGTGATTGCCGGATTGCTATTATATAATTCTGATTGTATGATAGTGATTGTGTGACTTTGATTGTACGATTGTGGTTCTATGATTGTGATTGTATGATTGTGATTGTATGATTATGATTGTATGATTGTGATTGTATGATTGTGATTGTATGATTGTGATTGTATGATTGAGATTCTATGATTGTGATTGTAGGAGTGTGATTGTATGATTGCGATTGTCTGATTGCGATTGTGTGATTGTGAATGTATGATTGTGATTGTATGATTGTGATTCTATGATTGTGATTGTATGATTGTAATTGTATGATTGTGATTGTATGATTGTGATTGTATGATTGCGATTGTACGGTTGTGATTGTGAGATTGTGATTGTATGATTGTAATTGTATGATTGTGATTGCATGATTGTGATTGTATGATAGTGATTGTACGATTGTGTTTGTTGTGATTGTGTTGCTATGTGTCTCTATGTATAAATGTGATTGTACGATAGTGAATGTGTGATTGTGATTGTATGATTGTGTTTTTATAATTGTGACTGTATGATTTTAATTGTATGATTGTGATTGTCTGATTGTGATTGTATGATTGAGATTGTACGATTGTGGCTGTTGTGATTGTGTTGCTATGTTTCTCTATGTATGACTGTGATTGTATGATAGTGATTGTGTGATTGTGGTTGTCTGATTGTGATTGTATGATTGCGAATGCAGGATTGTGATTGTGATTGTATGATTTTGATTGTGTGATTGTGTTCCTATGATTCTCATTGTATAACTGTGATTGTATGATAGTGATTGTGTGATTGTGGTTGACTGATTCTGATTGTATGATTGCGAATGCAGGATTGTGATTGTGATTGTATGATTGCGATTGTATGATTGTGATTGTATGATTGTGATTGTAAGATTGTGATTGTATGATTGTGATTGTATGATAGTGATTGTATGATTGTGATTGTATGATTCTACTTGGGTGATTGTGGTTGTATGATTGTGAATATATAATTGTATTTGCGTGATTGTTATTGCCGGATTGCTATTGTATAATGCTGATTGTATGATAGTGATTGTGTGATTGTGATTGTACGATTGTGGTACTATGATTGCGATTGCATGTCGGTGATTGTATGATTGTGATTGTATGATTGTGATTGTATGATTGTGATTGTATGATTGTGAATATATAATTGTATTTGAGTTACTGTGATTGCCGGATTGCTATTATATAATTCTGATTGTATGATAGTGATTGTGTGACTTTGATTGTACGATTGTGGTTCTATGATTGTGATTGTATGATTGTGATTGTATGATTGTGATTGTATGATTATGATTGTATGATTGTGATTGTATGATTGTGATTGTATGATTGTGATTGTATGATTGTGATTGTATGATTGTGATTGTATGATTGTGATTGTATGATTGTGATTGTATGATTGTGATTGTATGATTGTGATTGTATGATTGTGATTGTATGATTGTGATTGTATGATAGTGATTGTATGATTGTGATTGTATGATTCTACTTGGGTGATTGTGGTTGTATGATTGTGAATATATAATTGTATTTGCGTGATTGTTATTGCCGGATTGCTATTGTATAATGCTGATTGTATGATAGTGATTGTGTGATTGTGATTGTACGATTGTGGTACTATGATTGCGATTGCATGTCGGTGATTGTATGATTGTGATTGTATGATTGTGATTGTATGATTGTGATTGTATGATTGTGATTGTATGATTGTGATTGTATGATTGTGATTGTATGATTGTGATTGTATGATTGTGATTGTATGATTGTGATTGTATGATTGTGATTGTATGATTGTGATTGTATGATTGTGATTGTATGATTGTGATTGTATGATTCTACTTGGGTGATTGTGGTTGTATGATTGTGAATATATAATTGTATTTGCGTGATTGTTATTACCGGATAGCTATTGTATAATGCTGATTGTATGATAGTGATTGTGTGATTGTGATTGTACGATTGTGGTTCTATGATTGCGATTGTATGTCGGTGATTGTATGATTGTGATTGTATGATTGTGATTGTAAGATTGTGATTGTATGATTGTGATTGTATGATTGTGATTGTATGATTCTACTTGGGTGATTGTGGTTGTATGATTGTGAATATATAATTGTATTTGCGTGATTGTTATTGCCGGATTGCTATTGTATAATGCTGATTGTATGATAGTGATTGTGTGATTGTGATTGTACGATTGTGGTTCTATGATTGCGATTGTATGTCGGTGATTGTATGATTGTGATTGTATGATTGTGATCGTATGATCGTGATTGTATGATTGTGATTGTTTGATTGTGATTGTATGATTGTGATTGTATGATTGTGATTGTATGATTGTGATTGTATGATTGTGAATGTATGATTGTGATTGTATGATTGTGATTGTATGATTGTGATTGTATGATTGTGATTGTATAATTGTGATTGTATGATTGTGATTGTAGGATTGTGATTGTATGATTGTGACTGTATGATTGTGATTGTATGATTCTACTTGGGTGATTGTGGTTGTATGATTGTGAATATATAATTGTATTTGCGTGATTGTTATTGCCGGATTGCTATTGTATAATGCTGATTGTATGATAGTGATTGTGTGATTGTGATTGTATGATTGTGAATGTATGATTGTGATTGTATGATTGTGGTTGTATGATTGTGATTGTGTGATTGTGATTGTGTGATTGTGATTGTATGATTGTGATTGTATGATTGTGCTTGTATGATTGTGATTTTATGATTGTGATTGTAGGACTATGATTGTATGATTGCGATTGTCTGATTGCGATTGTGTGATTGTGAATGTATGATTGTGATTGTATGATTGCGATTGTATGATTGTGATTGTATGATTGTGATTGTATGATTGTGATTGTGTGATTGTGATTGTATGATTGTGATTGTATGATTGTGATTGTATGATTGTGATTGTATGATTGTGCTTGTATGATTGTGATTCTATGATTGTGATTGTAGGATTATGATTGTATGATTGCGATTGTCTGATTGCGATTGTGTGATTGTGAATATATGATTGTGATTGTATGATTGCGATTGTATGATTGCGATTGTATGATTGTGATTGTATGATTGTGATTGTATGATTGTGATTGTATGATTGTGATTGTATGATTGTGATTGTATGATTGTGATTGTATCTTTGTGATTGTAAGATTGTGATTGTATGATTGTGATTGTACGATTGTGATTGTACGATTGTGATTGTACGATTGTGATCTTATAATTGTGACATTATCATTGTAACTGTATGATATTGATTGTGTGAATGTGATTGTGATTGCATGATCGCAATTGTATGATTGTGAATGTATGATTATGATGCTCTGATTGCAATTGTCTGATTGCGATTGTGTGATTGTGAATGTGTGATTCTGACTCTATGATTGTGATTCTATGATTGTGATTGTATGATTGTAATTGTATGAATGTGACTGTATGATTGTGATTGTTTGATTGTTATTGTGTGATTGCGTTTGTATGATTCTAATTGTATGCATGTGAATGTATAATTCTGATTGTATGTTTGAGATAATATGATTGCGATCGTATGATTGAGATTGTATGATTGTGATTGTGTGATTGTGATTGTATGATTGTGATTGTATGATTGTGATTGTATGACTGTTATTATATGATTGTAATTGTATGATTGCGATTGTATGATTGCGATTGCAGGGTTGTGATTGTGAGATTGTGATTGTATGATTGTAATTGTATGATTGTGAATGCATGATTGTGATTGTATGATAGTGATTGTACGATTGTGTTTGTTGTGATTGTGTTGCAATGTTTCTCTATGTATAACTGTGATTGTATGATAGTGATTGTGTGATTGTGATTGTATGATTGTGTTTTTATAATTGTGACTGTATGATTTTAATTGTATGATTGTGATTGTATGATTGTGATTGTATGATTGAGATTGTACGATTGTGGTTGTTGTGATTGTGTTGCTATGTTTCTCTATGTGTGACTGTGATTGTATGATAGTGATTGTGTGATTCTACTTGCGTGATTGTGATTGTATGATTGTGAATATATATTTGTATTTGAGTTACTGTGATTGCCGGATTGCTATTGTATAATTCTGATTGTATGATAGTGATTGTGTGACTTTGATTGTACGATTGTGGTTCTATGATTGTGATTGTATGATTGTGATTGTAAGATTGTGATTGTATGATTGTGATTGTATGATTGTGATTGTATGATTCTACTTGGGTGATTGTGGTTGTATGATTGTGAATATATAATTGTATTTGCGTGATTGTTATTGCCGGATTGCTATTGTATAATGCTGATTGTATGATAGTGATTGTGTGATTGTGATTGTACGATTGTGGTTCTATGATTGCGATTGTATGTCGGTGATTGTATGATTGTGATTGTATGATTGTGATTGTATGATTGTGATTGTATGATCGTGATTGTATGATTGTGATTGTTTGATTGTGATTGTATGATTGTGATTGTATGATTGTGATTGTATGATTGTGATTGTATGATTGTGAATGTATGATTGTGATTGTATGATTGTGATTGTATGATTGTGATTGCATGATTGTGATTGTATAATTGTGATTGTATGATTGTGATTGTATGATTGTGATTGTATGATTGTGATTGTATGATTGTGATTGTATGATTGTGATTGTATGATTGTGATTGTATGATAGTGATTGTAGGATTGTGATTGTATGATTGTGTTTGCATGATTGTGATTCTATGATTGTCATTGTATGATTGTGGTTTTATGATTGTGATTGTATGAATGTGATTGTAGGATTGTGATTGTATGATTGTGACTGTATGATTGTGATTGTATGATTCTACTGGGGTGATTGTGGTTGTATGATTGTGAATATATAATTGTATTTGCGTGATTGTTATTGCCGGATTGCTATTGTATAATGCTGATTGTATGATTGTGATTGTATGATTGTGATTGTATGATTGTGAATGTATGATTGTGATTGTATGATTGTGATTGTATGATTGTGATTGTGTGATTGTGATTGTGTGATTGTGATTGTACGATTGTGATTGTATGATTGTGATTGTATGATTGTGCTTGTATGATTGTGATTCTATGATTGTGATTGTAGGACTATGATTGTATGATTGCGATTGTATGATTGTGATTGTATGATTGTGATTGTATGATTGTGATTGTATGATAGTGATTGTACGATTGTGATTGTATGATTGTGATTGCATGATTGTGATTCTATGATTGTCATTGTATGATTGTGGTTTTATGATTGTGATTGTATGATTGTGATTGTAAGATTGTGATTGTATGATTGTGACTGTATGATTGTGATTGTATGATTCTACTTGGGTGATTGTGGTTGTATGATTGTGAATATATAATTGTATTTGCGTGATTGTTATTGCCGGATTGCTATTGTATAATGCTGATTGTATGATAGTGATTGTGTGATTGTGATTGTACGATTGTGGTTCTATGATTGCGATTGTATGTCGGTGATTGTATGATTGTGATTGTATGATTGTGATTGTATGATCGTGATTGTATGATCGTGATTGTTTGATTGTGATTGTATGATTGTGATTGTATGATTGTGATTGTATGATTGTGATTGTATGATTGTGAATGTATGATTGTGATTGCATGATTGTGATTGTATGATTGTGATTGTATGATTGTGATTGTATAATTGTGATTGTATGATTGTGATTGTATGATTGTGATTGTATGATTGTGATTGTATGATTGTGATTGTATGATTGTGATTGTATGATAGTGATTGTAGGATTGTGATTGTATGATTGTGATTGCATGATTGTGATTCTATGATTGTCATTGTATGATTGTGGTTTTATGATTGTGATTGTATGATAGTGATTGTTGATTGTGATTGTATGATTCTACTTGGGTGATTGTGGTTGTATGATTGTGAATGTATAATTGTATTTGCGTGATTGTTATTGCCGGATTGCTATTGTATAATGCTGATTGTATGATAGTGATTGTTTGATTGTGATTGTACGATTGTGGTTCTATGATTGCGATTGTATGTCGGTGATTGTATGATTGTGATTGTATGATTGTGATTGTATAATTGTGATTGTATGATTGTGATTGTATGATTGTGATTGTATGATTGTGATTGTATGATTGTGATTGTATGATTGTGATTGTATGATTGTGATTGTATCATTGTGATTGTATGATTGTGATTGTATGATTGTGATTGTACGATAGTGATTGTACGATTGTGATTGTATGATTGTGACTGCATGATTGTGATTCTATGATTGTCATTGTATGATTGTGGTTTTATGATTGTGATTGTATGATTGTGATTGTAAGATTGTGATTGTATGATTGTGACTGTATGATTGTGATTGTATGATTCTACTTGGGTGATTGTGGTTGTATGATTGTGAATATATAATTGTATTTGCGTGATTGTTATTGCCGGATTGCTATTGTATAATGCTGATTGTATGATAGTGATTGTGTGATTGTGATTGTACGATTGTGGTTCTATGATTGCGATTGTATGTCGGTGATTGTATGATTGTGATTGTATGATTGTGATTGTATGATCGTGATTGTATGATTGTGATTGTTTGATTGTGATTGTATGATTGTGATTGTATGATTGTGATTGTATGATTGTGATTGTATGATTGTGAATGTATGATTGTGATTGTATGATTGTGATTGTATGATTGTGATTGTATGATTGTGATTGTATAATTGTGATTGTATGATTGTGATTGTATGATTGTGATTGTATGATTGTGATTGTATGATTGTGATTGTATGATTGTGATTGTATGATAGTGATTGTAGGATTGTGATTGTATGATTGTGATTGCATGATTGTGATTCTATGATTGTCATTGTATGATTGTGGTTTTATGATTGTGATTGTATGATTGTGATTGTAGGATTGTGATTGTATGATTGTGACTGTATGATTGTGATTGTATGATTCTACTCGGGTGATTGTGGTTGTATGATTGTGAATATATAATTGTATTTGCGTGATTGTTATTGCCGGATTGCTATTGTGTAATGCTGATTGTATGATTGTGATTGTATGATTGTGATTGTATGATTGTGATTGTATGATTGTGATTGTATGATTGTGAATGTATGATTGTGATTGTATGATTGTGGTTGTATGATTGTGATTGTGTGATTGTGATTGTGTGATTGTGATTGTATGATTGTGATTGTATGATTGTGATTGTATGATTGTGCTTGTATGATTGTGATTCTATGATTGTGATTGTAGGACTATGATTGTATGATTGCGATTGTCTGATTGCGATTGTGTGATTGTGAATGTATGATTGTGATTGTATGATTGCGATTGTATGATTGTGATTGTATGATTGTGATTGTATGATAGTGATTGTGTGATTGTGATTGTATGATTGTGATTGTATGATTGTGATTGTATGATTGTGATTGTATGATTGTGATTGTATGATTGTGCTTGTATGATTGTGATTCTATGATTGTGATTGTAGGATTATGATTGTATGATTGCGATTGTCTGATTGCGATTGTGTAATTGTGAATGTATGATTGTGATTGTATGATTGCGATTGTATGATTGTGATTGTATGATTGTGATTGTATGATTGTGATTGTACGATTGTGATTGTACGATTGTGATCTTATAATTGTGACATTATCATTGTAACTGTATGATATTGATTGTGTGAATGTGATTGTGATTGCATGATCGCAATTGTATGATTGTGAATGTATGATTATGATGCTCTGATTGCAATTGTCTGATTGCGATTGTGTGATTGTGAATGTGTGATTCTGACTCTATGATTGTGATTCTATGATTGTGATTGTATGATTGTAATTGTATGAATGTGATTGTATGATTGTGATTGTTTGATTGTTATTGTGTGATTGCGTTTGTATGATTCTAATTGTATGCATGTGAATGTATAATTCTGATTGTATGTTTGAGATAATATGATTGCGATCGTATGATTGAGATTGTATGATTGTGATTGTGTGATTGTGATTGTATGATTGTGATTGTATGATTGTGATTGTATGACTGTTATTATATGATTGTAATTGTATGATTCTACTTGCGTGATTGTGATTGTATGATTGTGAATATATATTTGTATTTGAGTTACTGTGATTGCCGGATTGCTATTGTATAATTCTGATTGTATGATAGTGATTGTGTGACTTTGATTGTACGATTGTGGTTCTATGATTGTGATTGTATGATTGTGATTGTAAGATTGTGATTGTATGATTGTGATTGTATGATTGTGATTGTATGATTCTACTTGGGTGATTGTGGTTGTATGATTGTGAATATATAATTGTATTTGCGTGATTGTTATTGCCGGATTGCTATTGTATAATGCTGATTGTATGATCGTGATTGTGTGATTGTGATTGTACGATTGTGGTTCTATGATTGCGATTGTATGTCGGTGATTGTATGATTGTGATTGTATGATTGTGATTGTATGATCGTGATTGTATGATTGTGATTGTTTGATTGTGATTGTATGATTGTGATTGTATGATTGTGATTGTATGATTGTGATTGTATGATTGTGAATGTATGATTGTGATTGTATGATTGTGATTGTATGATTGTGATTGCATGATTGTGATTGTATAATTGTGATTGTATGATTATGATTGTATGATTGTGATTGTATGATTGTGATTGTATGATTGTGATTGTATGATTGTGATTGTATGATAGTGATTGTAGGATTGTGATTGTATGATTCTACTTGGGTGATTGTGGTTGTATGATTGTGAATATATAATTGTATTTGCGTGATTGTTATTGCCGGATTGCTATTGTATAATGCTGATTGTATGATAGTGATTGTGTGATTGTGATTGTACGATTGTGGTACTATGATTGCGATTGCATGTCGGTGATTGTATGATTGTGATTGTATGATTGTGATTGTATGATTGTGATTGTATGATTGTGATTGTATGATTGTGATTGTATGATTGTGATTGTATGATTGTGATTGTATGATTGTGATTGTATGATTGTGATTGTATGATTGTGATTGTATGATTGTGATTGTATGATTGTGATTGTATGATTCTACTTGGGTGATTGTGGTTGTATGATTGTGAATATATAATTGTATTTGCGTGATTGTTATTGCCGGATAGCTATTGTATAATGCTGATTGTATGATAGTGATTGTGTGATTGTGATTGTACGATTGTGGTTCTATGATTGCGATTGTATGTCGGTGATTGTATGATTGTGATTGTATGATTGTGATTGTAAGATTGTGATTGTATGATTGTGATTGTATGATTGTGATTGTATGATTCTACTTGGGTGATTGTGGTTGTATGATTGTGAATATATAATTGTATTTGCGTGATTGTTATTGCCGGATTGCTATTGTATAATGCTGATTGTATGATAGTGATTGTGTGA
Organism: Megachile rotundata; assembly: GCF_050947335.1. Lineage (NCBI taxonomy): Eukaryota > Metazoa > Arthropoda > Insecta > Hymenoptera > Megachilidae > Megachile > Megachile rotundata. The sequence continues at coordinate 874,489 of NC_134994.1, forward strand.
TTGTGATTGTACGATTGTGGTTCTATGATTGCGATTGTATGTCGGTGATTGTATGATTGTGATTGTATGATTGTGATTGTATGATCGTGATTGTATGATTGTGATTGTTTGATTGTGATTGTATGATTGTGATTGTATGATTGTGATTGTATGATTGTGATTGTATGATTGTGAATGTATGATTGTGATTGTATGATTGTGATTATATGATTGTGATTGTATGATTGTGATTGTATAATTGTGATTGTATGATTGTGATTGTAGGATTGTGATTGTATGATTGTGACTGTATGATTGTGATTGTATGATTCTACTTGGGTGATTGTGGTTGTATGATTGTGAATATATAATTGTATTTGCGTGATTGTTATTGCCGGATTGCTATTGAATAATGCTGATTGTATGATAGTGATTGTGTGATTGTGATTGTATGATTGTGAATGTATGATTGTGATTGTATGATTGTGGTTGTATGATTGTGATTGTGTGATTGTGATTGTGTGATTGTGATTGTATGATTGTGATTGTATGATTGTGATTGTATGATTGTGATTGTATGATTGTGCTTGTATGATTGTGATTTTATGATTGTGATTGTAGGACTATGATTGTATGATTGCGATTGTCTGATTGCGATTGTGTGATTGTGAATGTATGATTGTGATTGTATGATTGCGATTGTATGATTGTGATTGTATGATTGTGATTGTATGATTGTGATTGTGTGATTGTGATTGTATGATTGTGATTGTATGATTGTGATTGTATGATTGTGATTGTATGATTGTGCTTGTATGATTGTGATTCTATGATTGTGATTGTAGGATTATGATTGTATGATTGCGATTGTCTGATTGCGATTGTGTGATTGTGAATATATGATTGTGATTGTATGATTGCGATTGTATGATTGTGATTGTATGATTGTGATTGTATGATTGTGATTGTATGATTGTGATTGTATGATTGTGATTGTATGATTCTACTTGGGTGATTGTGGTTGTATGATTGTGAATATATAATTGTATTTGCGTGATTGTTATTGCCGGATTGCTATTGTATAATGCTGATTGTATGATAGTGATTGTGTGATTGTGATTGTACGATTGTGGTACTATGATTGCGATTGCATGTCGGTGATTGTATGATTGTGATTGTATGATTGTGATTGTATGATTGTGATTGTATGATTGTGATTGTATGATTGTGATTGTATGATTGTGATTGTATGATTGTGATTGTATGATTGTGATTGTATGATTGTGATTGTATGATTGTGATTGTATGATTGTGATTGTATGATTGTGATTGTATGATTGTGATTGTATGATTGTGATTGTATGATTGTGATTGTATGATTGTGATTGTATGATTGTGATTGTATGATTGTAATTGTATGAATGTGATTGTACGATTGTGATTGTTTCATTGTTATTGCGTGATTGCGTTTGTATGATTCTAATTGTATGCATGTGAATGTATAATTCTGATTGTATGTTTGTGATAATATGATTGCGATTGTATGATTGAGATTGTATGATTGTGATTGTGTGATTGTGATTGTATGATTGTGGTTTTATGATAGTGATTGTACGATTGTGTTTGTATGATTGTGATTGTATGATTGTGATTGTATGATTGTGATTGTATGGTTGTGATTGTATGCTTGTGATTGTATGATTGTGATTGTATGATTGTGAATATATAATTGTATTTGAGTTACTGTGATTGCCGGATTGCTATTGTATAATTCTGATTGTATGATAGTGATTGTGTGACTTTGATTGTACGATTGTGGTTCTATGATTGTGATTGTATGATTGTGATTGTACGATAGTGATTGTACGATTGTGATTGTATGATTGTGATTGTATGATTGTGATTGTATGATTGTGATTGTATCATTGTGAATGTATGATTGTGATTGCATGATTGTGATTGTATGATTGTGATTGTATGATTGTGATTGTATAATTGTGATTGTATGATTGTGATTGTATGATTGTGATTGTATGATTGTGATTGTATGATTGTGATTGTATGATTGTGATTGTATGATAGTGATTGTAGGATTGTGATTGTATGATTGTGATTGCATGATTGTGATTCTATGATTGTCATTGTATGATTGTGGTTTTATGATTGTGATTGTATGATAGTGATTGTTGATTGTGATTGTATGATTCTACTTGGGTGATTGTGGTTGTATGATTGTGAATGTATAATTGTATTTGCGTGATTGTTATTGCCGGATTGCTATTGTATAATGCTGATTGTATGATAGTGATTGTTTGATTGTGATTGTACGATTGTGGTTCTATGATTGCGATTGTATGTCGGTGATTGTATGATTGTGATTGTATGATTGTGATTGTATAATTGTGATTGTATGATTGTGATTGTATGATTGTGATTGTATGATTGTGATTGTATGATTGTGATTGTATGATTGTGATTGTATGATTGTGATTGTATGATTGTGATTGTATCATTGTGATTGTATGATTGTGATTGTATGATTGTGATTGTACGATAGTGATTGTACGATTGTGATTGTATGATTGTGACTGCATGATTGTGATTCTATGATTGTCATTGTATGATTGTGGTTTTATGATTGTGATTGTATGATTGTGATTGTAAGATTGTGATTGTATGATTGTGACTGTATGATTGTGATTGTATGATTCTACTTGGGTGATTGTGGTTGTATGATTGTGAATATATAATTGTATTTGCGTGATTGTTATTGCCGGATTGCTATTGTATAATGCTGATTGTATGATAGTGATTGTGTGATTGTGATTGTACGATTGTGGTTCTATGATTGCGATTGTATGTCGGTGATTGTATGATTGTGATTGTATGATTGTGATTGTATGATCGTGATTGTATGATTGTGATTGTTTGATTGTGATTGTATGATTGTGATTGTATGATTGTGATTGTATGATTGTGATTGTATGATTGTGAATGTATGATTGTGATTGTATGATTGTGATTGTATGATTGTGATTGTATGATTGTGATTGTATAATTGTGATTGTATGATTGTGATTGTATGATTGTGATTGTATGATTGTGATTGTATGATTGTGATTGTATGATTGTGATTGTATGATAGTGATTGTAGGATTGTGATTGTATGATTGTGATTGCATGATTGTGATTCTATGATTGTCATTGTATGATTGTGGTTTTATGATTGTGATTGTATGATTGTGATTGTAGGATTGTGATTGTATGATTGTGACTGTATGATTGTGATTGTATGATTCTACTCGGGTGATTGTGGTTGTATGATTGTGAATATATAATTGTATTTGCGTGATTGTTATTGCCGGATTGCTATTGTGTAATGCTGATTGTATGATTGTGATTGTATGATTGTGATTGTATGATTGTGATTGTATGATTGTGATTGTATGATTGTGAATGTATGATTGTGATTGTATGATTGTGGTTGTATGATTGTGATTGTGTGATTGTGATTGTGTGATTGTGATTGTATGATTGTGATTGTATGATTGTGATTGTATGATTGTGCTTGTATGATTGTGATTCTATGATTGTGATTGTAGGACTATGATTGTATGATTGCGATTGTCTGATTGCGATTGTGTGATTGTGAATGTATGATTGTGATTGTATGATTGCGATTGTATGATTGTGATTGTATGATTGTGATTGTATGATAGTGATTGTGTGATTGTGATTGTATGATTGTGATTGTATGATTGTGATTGTATGATTGTGATTGTATGATTGTGATTGTATGATTGTGCTTGTATGATTGTGATTCTATGATTGTGATTGTAGGATTATGATTGTATGATTGCGATTGTCTGATTGCGATTGTGTAATTGTGAATGTATGATTGTGATTGTATGATTGCGATTGTATGATTGTGATTGTATGATTGTGATTGTATGATTGTGATTGTACGATTGTGATTGTACGATTGTGATCTTATAATTGTGACATTATCATTGTAACTGTATGATATTGATTGTGTGAATGTGATTGTGATTGCATGATCGCAATTGTATGATTGTGAATGTATGATTATGATGCTCTGATTGCAATTGTCTGATTGCGATTGTGTGATTGTGAATGTGTGATTCTGACTCTATGATTGTGATTCTATGATTGTGATTGTATGATTGTAATTGTATGAATGTGATTGTATGATTGTGATTGTTTGATTGTTATTGTGTGATTGCGTTTGTATGATTCTAATTGTATGCATGTGAATGTATAATTCTGATTGTATGTTTGAGATAATATGATTGCGATCGTATGATTGAGATTGTATGATTGTGATTGTGTGATTGTGATTGTATGATTGTGATTGTATGATTGTGATTGTATGACTGTTATTATATGATTGTAATTGTATGATTCTACTTGCGTGATTGTGATTGTATGATTGTGAATATATATTTGTATTTGAGTTACTGTGATTGCCGGATTGCTATTGTATAATTCTGATTGTATGATAGTGATTGTGTGACTTTGATTGTACGATTGTGGTTCTATGATTGTGATTGTATGATTGTGATTGTAAGATTGTGATTGTATGATTGTGATTGTATGATTGTGATTGTATGATTCTACTTGGGTGATTGTGGTTGTATGATTGTGAATATATAATTGTATTTGCGTGATTGTTATTGCCGGATTGCTATTGTATAATGCTGATTGTATGATCGTGATTGTGTGATTGTGATTGTACGATTGTGGTTCTATGATTGCGATTGTATGTCGGTGATTGTATGATTGTGATTGTATGATTGTGATTGTATGATCGTGATTGTATGATTGTGATTGTTTGATTGTGATTGTATGATTGTGATTGTATGATTGTGATTGTATGATTGTGATTGTATGATTGTGAATGTATGATTGTGATTGTATGATTGTGATTGTATGATTGTGATTGCATGATTGTGATTGTATAATTGTGATTGTATGATTATGATTGTATGATTGTGATTGTATGATTGTGATTGTATGATTGTGATTGTATGATTGTGATTGTATGATAGTGATTGTAGGATTGTGATTGTATGATTCTACTTGGGTGATTGTGGTTGTATGATTGTGAATATATAATTGTATTTGCGTGATTGTTATTGCCGGATTGCTATTGTATAATGCTGATTGTATGATAGTGATTGTGTGATTGTGATTGTACGATTGTGGTACTATGATTGCGATTGCATGTCGGTGATTGTATGATTGTGATTGTATGATTGTGATTGTATGATTGTGATTGTATGATTGTGATTGTATGATTGTGATTGTATGATTGTGATTGTATGATTGTGATTGTATGATTGTGATTGTATGATTGTGATTGTATGATTGTGATTGTATGATTGTGATTGTATGATTGTGATTGTATGATTGTGATTGTATGATTCTACTTGGGTGATTGTGGTTGTATGATTGTGAATATATAATTGTATTTGCGTGATTGTTATTGCCGGATAGCTATTGTATAATGCTGATTGTATGATAGTGATTGTGTGATTGTGATTGTACGATTGTGGTTCTATGATTGCGATTGTATGTCGGTGATTGTATGATTGTGATTGTATGATTGTGATTGTAAGATTGTGATTGTATGATTGTGATTGTATGATTGTGATTGTATGATTCTACTTGGGTGATTGTGGTTGTATGATTGTGAATATATAATTGTATTTGCGTGATTGTTATTGCCGGATTGCTATTGTATAGTGCTGATTGTATGATAGTGATTGTGTGATTGTGATTGTACGATTGTGGTTCTATGATTGCGATTGTATGTCGGTGATTGTATGATTGTGATTGTATGATTGTGATTGTATGATCGTGATTGTATGATTGTGATTGTTTGATTGTGATTGTATGATTGTGATTGTATGATTGTGATTGTATGATTGTGATTGTATGATTGTGAATGTATGATTGTGATTGTATGATTGTGATTGTATGATTGTGATTGTATGATTGTGATTGTATAATTGTGATTGTATGATTGTGATTGTAGGATTGTGATTGTATGATTGTGACTGTATGATTGTGATTGTATGATTCTACTTGGGTGATTGTGGTTGTATGATTGTGAATATATAATTGTATTTGTGTGATTGTTATTGCCGGATTGCTATTGAATAATGCTGATTGTATGATAGTGATTGTGTGATTGTGATTGTATGATTGTGAATGTATGATTGTGATTGTATGATTGTGGTTGTATGATTGTGATTGTGTGATTGTGATTGTGTGATTGTGATTGTATGATTGTGATTGTATGATTGTGATTGTATGATTGTGCTTGTATGATTGTGATTTTATGATTGTGATTGTAGGACTATGATTGTATGATTGCGATTGTCTGATTGCGATTGTGTGATTGTGAATGTATGATTGTGATTGTATGATTGCGATTGTATGATTGTGATTGTATGATTGTGATTGTATGATTGTGATTGTGTGATTGTGATTGTATGATTGTGATTGTATGATTGTGATTGTATGATTGTGATTGTATGATTGTGCTTGTATGATTGTGATTCTATGATTGTGATTGTAGGATTATGATTGTATGATTGCGATTGTCTGATTGCGATTGTGTGATTGTGAATATATGATTGTGATTGTATGATTGCGATTGTATGATTGTGATTGTATGATTGTGATTGTATGATTGTGATTGTATGATTGTGATTGTATGATTGTGATTGTATGATTCTACTTGGGTGATTGTGGTTGTATGATTGTGAATATATAATTGTATTTGCGTGATTGTTATTGCCGGATTGCTATTGTATAATGCTGATTGTATGATAGTGATTGTGTGATTGTGATTGTACGATTGTGGTACTATGATTGCGATTGCATGTCGGTGATTGTATGATTGTGATTGTATGATTGTGATTGTATGATTGTGATTGTATGATTGTGATTGTATGATTGTGATTGTATGATTGTGATTGTATGATTGTGATTGTATGATTGTGATTGTATGATTGTGATTGTATGATTGTGATTGTATGATTGTGATTGTATGATTGTGATTGTATGATTGTGATTGTATGATTGTGATTGTATGATTGTGATTGTATGATTGTAATTGTATGAATGTGATTGTACGATTGTGATTGTTTCATTGTTATTGCGTGATTGCGTTTGTATGATTCTAATTGTATGCATGTGAATGTATAATTCTGATTGTATGTTTGTGATAATATGATTGCGATTGTATGATTGAGATTGTATGATTGTGATTGTGTGATTGTGATTGTATGATTGTGGTTTTATGATAGTGATTGTACGATTGTGTTTGTATGATTGTGATTGTATGATTGTGATTGTATGATTGTGATTGTATGATTGTGATTGTATGCTTGTGATTGTATGATTGTGATTGTATGATTGTGAATATATAATTGTATTTGAGTTACTGTGATTGCCGGATTGCTATTGTATAATTCTGATTGTATGATAGTGATTGTGTGACATTGATTGTACGATTGTGGTTCTATGATTGTGATTGTATGATTGTGATTGTACGATAGTGATTGTACGATTGTGATTGTATGATTGTGATTGCATGATTGTGATTCTATGATTGTCATTGTATGATTGTGGTTTTATGATTGTGATTGTATGATTGTGATTGTAAGATTGTGATTGTATGATTGTGATTGTATGATTGTGATTGTATGATTCTACTTGGGTGATTGTGGTTGTATGATTGTGAATATATAATTGTATTTGCGTGATTGTTATTGCCGGATTGCTATTGTATAATGCTGATTGTATGATAGTGATTGTGTGATTGTGATTGTACGATTGTGGTTCTATGATTGCGATTGTATGTCGGTGATTGTATGATTGTGATTGTATGATTGTGATTGTATGATCGTGATTGTATGATTGTGATTGTTTGATTGCGATTGTATGATTGTGATTGTATGATTGTGATTGTATGATTGTGATTGTATGATTGTGAATGTATGATTGTGATTGTATGATTGTGAATGTATGATTGTGATTGTATGATTGTGATTGTATAATTGTGATTGTATGATTGTGATTGTATGATTGTGATTGTATGATTGTGATTGTATGATTGTGATTGTATGATTGTGATTGTATGATAGTGATTGTAGGATTGTGATTGTATGATTGTGATTGCATGATTGTGATTCTATGATTGTCATTGTATGATTGTGGTTTTATGATTGTGATTGTATGATTGTGATTGTAGGATTGTGATTGTGTGATTGTGATTGTATGATTGTGATTGTATGATTGTGATTGTATGACTGTTATTATATGATTGTAATTGTATGATTGCGATTGTATGATTGCGATTGTAGGGTTGTGATTGTGAGATTGTGATTGTATGATTGTAATTGTATGATTGTGAATGCATGATTGTGATTGTATGATAGTGATTGTACGATTGTGTTTGTTGTGATTGTGTTGTAATGTTTCTCTATGTATAACTGTGATTGTATGATAGTGATTGTGTGATTGTGATTGTATGATTGTGTCTTTATAATTGTGACTGTATGATTTTAATTGTATGATTGTGATTGTATGATTGTGATTGTATGATTGAGATTGTACGATTGTGGTTGTTGTGATTGTGTTGCTATGTTTCTCTATGTATGACTGTGATTGTATGATAGCGATTGTGTGATTGTGGTTGTCTGATTGTGATTGTATGATTGTGGTTGTATGATTGTGATTGTATGATTGTGATCGTATGATTGTGATTATATGATTGTGATTGTATGACTGTGATTGTATGATTGTGATTGTACGATTATGTTTGTACGATTGTGATTTTATGATTGTGACTGTATGGTTGTAACTGTATGATAGTGATTGCATGAATGTGATTGTGATTGCATGATCGTAATTGTATGATTGTGGATGTATGATTATGACTGTATGATTGCGATTGTCTGATTGCGATTGTGTGATTGTGGTTGTATGATTGTGATTGTATGATTGTGATTGTATGATTGTGATTGTATGATTGTGATTGTATGATTGTGATTGTATGATTGTGATTGTATGATTGTGATTGTACGATTGTGATTGTACGATTGTGATTGTACGATTGTGATTGTACGATTGTGATTGTATGATTGTGATTGTATGATTGTGATTGTATGATTTTGATTGTATAATTGTTATTGTGTGATAGTGATTGTGTGATTGTGACTGCATGATTGTGATTCTATGATTGTGATTGTATGATTGTAATTGTACGATTATGATTGTATGATTGTGATTGTATGATTCTACTTGCGTGATTGTGATTGTATGATTGTGAATATATAATTGTATTTGAGTTACTGTGATTGCCGGATTGCTATTATATAATTCTGATTGTATGATAGTGATTGTGTGACTTTGATTGTACGATTGTGGTTCTATGATTGTGATTGTATGATTGTGATTGTATGATTATGATTGTATGATTGTGATTGTATGATTGTGATTGTATGATTGTGATTGTATGATTGAGATTCTATGATTGTGATTGTAGGAGTGTGATTGTATGATTGCGATTGTATGATTGCGATTGTACGGTTGTGATTGTGAGATTGTGATTGTATGATTGTAATTGTATGATTGTGATTGCATGATTGTGATTGTATGATAGTGATTGTACGATTGTGTTTGTTGTGATTGTGTTGCTATGTGTCTCTATGTATAAATGTGATTGTACGATAGTGAATGTGTGATTGTGATTGTATGATTGTGTTTTTATAATTGTGACTGTATGATTTTAATTGTATGATTGTGATTGTCTGATTGTGATTGTATGATTGAGATTGTACGATTGTGGCTGTTGTGATTGTGTTGCTATGTTTCTCTATGTATGACTGTGATTGTATGATAGTGATTGTGTGATTGTGGTTGTCTGATTGTGATTGTATGATTGCGAATGCAGGATTGTGATTGTGATTGTATGATTTTGATTGTGTGATTGTGTTCCTATGATTCTCATTGTATAACTGTGATTGTATGATAGTGATTGTGTGATTGTGGTTGACTGATTCTGATTGTATGATTGCGAATGCAGGATTGTGATTGTGATTGTATGATTGCGATTGTATGATTGTGATTGTATGATTGTGATTGTAAGATTGTGATTGTATGATTGTGATTGTATGATAGTGATTGTATGATTGTGATTGTATGATTCTACTTGGGTGATTGTGGTTGTATGATTGTGAATATATAATTGTATTTGCGTGATTGTTATTGCCGGATTGCTATTGTATAATGCTGATTGTATGATAGTGATTGTGTGATTGTGATTGTACGATTGTGGTACTATGATTGCGATTGCATGTCGGTGATTGTATGATTGTGATTGTATGATTGTGATTGTATGATTGTGATTGTATGATTGTGAATATATAATTGTATTTGAGTTACTGTGATTGCCGGATTGCTATTATATAATTCTGATTGTATGATAGTGATTGTGTGACTTTGATTGTACGATTGTGGTTCTATGATTGTGATTGTATGATTGTGATTGTATGATTGTGATTGTATGATTATGATTGTATGATTGTGATTGTATGATTGTGATTGTATGATTGTGATTGTATGATTGTGATTGTATGATTGTGATTGTATGATTGTGATTGTATGATTGTGATTGTATGATTGTGATTGTATGATTGTGATTGTATGATTGTGATTGTATGATTGTGATTGTATGATAGTGATTGTATGATTGTGATTGTATGATTCTACTTGGGTGATTGTGGTTGTATGATTGTGAATATATAATTGTATTTGCGTGATTGTTATTGCCGGATTGCTATTGTATAATGCTGATTGTATGATAGTGATTGTGTGATTGTGATTGTACGATTGTGGTACTATGATTGCGATTGCATGTCGGTGATTGTATGATTGTGATTGTATGATTGTGATTGTATGATTGTGATTGTATGATTGTGATTGTATGATTGTGATTGTATGATTGTGATTGTATGATTGTGATTGTATGATTGTGATTGTATGATTGTGATTGTATGATTGTGATTGTATGATTGTGATTGTATGATTGTGATTGTATGATTGTGATTGTATGATTGTGATTGTATGATTGTGATTGTATGATTGTGATTGTATGATTCTACTTGGGTGATTGTGGTTGTATGATTGTGAATATATAATTGTATTTGCGTGATTGTTATTGCCGGATAGCTATTGTATAATGCTGATTGTATGATAGTGATTGTGTGATTGTGATTGTACGATTGTGGTTCTATGATTGCGATTGTATGTCGGTGATTGTATGATTGTGATTGTATGATTGTGATTGTAAGATTGTGATTGTATGATTGTGATTGTATGATTGTGATTGTATGATTCTACTTGGGTGATTGTGGTTGTATGATTGTGAATATATAATTGTATTTGCGTGATTGTTATTGCCGGATTGCTATTGTATAATGCTGATTGTATGATAGTGATTGTGTGATTGTGATTGTACGATTGTGGTTCTATGATTGCGATTGTATGTCGGTGATTGTATGATTGTGATTGTATGATTGTGATCGTATGATCGTGATTGTATGATTGTGATTGTTTGATTGTGATTGTATGATTGTGATTGTATGATTGTGATTGTATGATTGTGATTGTATGATTGTGAATGTATGATTGTGATTGTATGATTGTGATTGTATGATTGTGATTGTATGATTGTGATTGTATAATTGTGATTGTATGATTGTGATTGTAGGATTGTGATTGTATGATTGTGACTGTATGATTGTGATTGTATGATTCTACTTGGGTGATTGTGGTTGTATGATTGTGAATATATAATTGTATTTGCGTGATTGTTATTGCCGGATTGCTATTGTATAATGCTGATTGTATGATAGTGATTGTGTGATTGTGATTGTATGATTGTGAATGTATGATTGTGATTGTATGATTGTGGTTGTATGATTGTGATTGTGTGATTGTGATTGTGTGATTGTGATTGTATGATTGTGATTGTATGATTGTGCTTGTATGATTGTGATTTTATGATTGTGATTGTAGGACTATGATTGTATGATTGCGATTGTCTGATTGCGATTGTGTGATTGTGAATGTATGATTGTGATTGTATGATTGCGATTGTATGATTGTGATTGTATGATTGTGATTGTATGATTGTGATTGTGTGATTGTGATTGTATGATTGTGATTGTATGATTGTGATTGTATGATTGTGATTGTATGATTGTGCTTGTATGATTGTGATTCTATGATTGTGATTGTAGGATTATGATTGTATGATTGCGATTGTCTGATTGCGATTGTGTGATTGTGAATATATGATTGTGATTGTATGATTGCGATTGTATGATTGTGATTGTATGATTGTGATTGTATGATTGTGATTGTATGATTGTGATTGTATGATTGTGATTGTATGATTGTGATTGTATGATTGTGATTGTATCTTTGTGATTGTAAGATTGTGATTGTATGATTGTGATTGTACGATTGTGATTGTACGATTGTGATTGTACGATTGTGATCTTATAATTGTGACATTATCATTGTAACTGTATGATATTGATTGTGTGAATGTGATTGTGATTGCATGATCGCAATTGTATGATTGTGAATGTATGATTATGATGCTCTGATTGCAATTGTCTGATTGCGATTGTGTGATTGTGAATGTGTGATTCTGACTCTATGATTGTGATTCTATGATTGTGATTGTATGATTGTAATTGTATGAATGTGACTGTATGATTGTGATTGTTTGATTGTTATTGTGTGATTGCGTTTGTATGATTCTAATTGTATGCATGTGAATGTATAATTCTGATTGTATGTTTGAGATAATATGATTGCGATCGTATGATTGAGATTGTATGATTGTGATTGTGTGATTGTGATTGTATGATTGTGATTGTATGATTGTGATTGTATGACTGTTATTATATGATTGTAATTGTATGATTGCGATTGTATGATTGCGATTGCAGGGTTGTGATTGTGAGATTGTGATTGTATGATTGTAATTGTATGATTGTGAATGCATGATTGTGATTGTATGATAGTGATTGTACGATTGTGTTTGTTGTGATTGTGTTGCAATGTTTCTCTATGTATAACTGTGATTGTATGATAGTGATTGTGTGATTGTGATTGTATGATTGTGTTTTTATAATTGTGACTGTATGATTTTAATTGTATGATTGTGATTGTATGATTGTGATTGTATGATTGAGATTGTACGATTGTGGTTGTTGTGATTGTGTTGCTATGTTTCTCTATGTATGACTGTGATTGTATGATAGTGATTGTGTGATTCTACTTGCGTGATTGTGATTGTATGATTGTGAATATATATTTGTATTTGAGTTACTGTGATTGCCGGATTGCTATTGTATAATTCTGATTGTATGATAGTGATTGTGTGACTTTGATTGTACGATTGTGGTTCTATGATTGTGATTGTATGATTGTGATTGTAAGATTGTGATTGTATGATTGTGATTGTATGATTGTGATTGTATGATTCTACTTGGGTGATTGTGGTTGTATGATTGTGAATATATAATTGTATTTGCGTGATTGTTATTGCCGGATTGCTATTGTATAATGCTGATTGTATGATAGTGATTGTGTGATTGTGATTGTACGATTGTGGTTCTATGATTGCGATTGTATGTCGGTGATTGTATGATTGTGATTGTATGATTGTGATTGTATGATCGTGATTGTATGATTGTGATTGTTTGATTGTGATTGTATGATTGTGATTGTATGATTGTGATTGTATGATTGTGATTGTATGATTGTGAATGTATGATTGTGATTGTATGATTGTGATTGTATGATTGTGATTGCATGATTGTGATTGTATAATTGTGATTGTATGATTGTGATTGTATGATTGTGATTGTATGATTGTGATTGTATGATTGTGATTGTATGATTGTGATTGTATGATTGTGATTGTATGATAGTGATTGTAGGATTGTGATTGTATGATTGTGTTTGCATGATTGTGATTCTATGATTGTCATTGTATGATTGTGGTTTTATGATTGTGATTGTATGAATGTGATTGTAGGATTGTGATTGTATGATTGTGACTGTATGATTGTGATTGTATGATTCTACTGGGGTGATTGTGGTTGTATGATTGTGAATATATAATTGTATTTGCGTGATTGTTATTGCCGGATTGCTATTGTATAATGCTGATTGTATGATTGTGATTGTATGATTGTGATTGTATGATTGTGAATGTATGATTGTGATTGTATGATTGTGATTGTATGATTGTGATTGTGTGATTGTGATTGTGTGATTGTGATTGTACGATTGTGATTGTATGATTGTGATTGTATGATTGTGCTTGTATGATTGTGATTCTATGATTGTGATTGTAGGACTATGATTGTATGATTGCGATTGTATGATTGTGATTGTATGATTGTGATTGTATGATTGTGATTGTATGATAGTGATTGTACGATTGTGATTGTATGATTGTGATTGCATGATTGTGATTCTATGATTGTCATTGTATGATTGTGGTTTTATGATTGTGATTGTATGATTGTGATTGTAAGATTGTGATTGTATGATTGTGACTGTATGATTGTGATTGTATGATTCTACTTGGGTGATTGTGGTTGTATGATTGTGAATATATAATTGTATTTGCGTGATTGTTATTGCCGGATTGCTATTGTATAATGCTGATTGTATGATAGTGATTGTGTGATTGTGATTGTACGATTGTGGTTCTATGATTGCGATTGTATGTCGGTGATTGTATGATTGTGATTGTATGATTGTGATTGTATGATCGTGATTGTATGATCGTGATTGTTTGATTGTGATTGTATGATTGTGATTGTATGATTGTGATTGTATGATTGTGATTGTATGATTGTGAATGTATGATTGTGATTGCATGATTGTGATTGTATGATTGTGATTGTATGATTGTGATTGTATAATTGTGATTGTATGATTGTGATTGTATGATTGTGATTGTATGATTGTGATTGTATGATTGTGATTGTATGATTGTGATTGTATGATAGTGATTGTAGGATTGTGATTGTATGATTGTGGTTGCATGATTGTGATTCTATGATTGTCATTGTATGATTGTGGTTTTATGATTGTGATTGTATGATAGTGATTGTTGATTGTGATTGTATGATTCTACTTGGGTGATTGTGGTTGTATGATTGTGAATGTATAATTGTATTTGCGTGATTGTTATTGCCGGATTGCTATTGTATAATGCTGATTGTATGATAGTGATTGTTTGATTGTGATTGTACGATTGTGGTTCTATGATTGCGATTGTATGTCGGTGATTGTATGATTGTGATTGTATGATTGTGATTGTATAATTGTGATTGTATGATTGTGATTGTATGATTGTGATTGTATGATTGTGATTGTATGATTGTGATTGTATGATTGTGATTGTATGATTGTGATTGTATGATTGTGATTGTATCATTGTGATTGTATGATTGTGATTGTATGATTGTGATTGTACGATAGTGATTGTACGATTGTGATTGTATGATTGTGACTGCATGATTGTGATTCTATGATTGTCATTGTATGATTGTGGTTTTATGATTGTGATTGTATGATTGTGATTGTAAGATTGTGATTGTATGATTGTGACTGTATGATTGTGATTGTATGATTCTACTTGGGTGATTGTGGTTGTATGATTGTGAATATATAATTGTATTTGCGTGATTGTTATTGCCGGATTGCTATTGTATAATGCTGATTGTATGATAGTGATTGTGTGATTGTGATTGTACGATTGTGGTTCTATGATTGCGATTGTATGTCGGTGATTGTATGATTGTGATTGTATGATTGTGATTGTATGATCGTGATTGTATGATTGTGATTGTTTGATTGTGATTGTATGATTGTGATTGTATGATTGTGATTGTATGATTGTGATTGTATGATTGTGAATGTATGATTGTGATTGTATGATTGTGATTGTATGATTGTGATTGTATGATTGTGATTGTATAATTGTGATTGTATGATTGTGATTGTATGATTGTGATTGTATGATTGTGATTGTATGATTGTGATTGTATGATTGTGATTGTATGATAGTGATTGTAGGATTGTGATTGTATGATTGTGATTGCATGATTGTGATTCTATGATTGTCATTGTATGATTGTGGTTTTATGATTGTGATTGTATGATTGTGATTGTAGGATTGTGATTGTATGATTGTGACTGTATGATTGTGATTGTATGATTCTACTCGGGTGATTGTGGTTGTATGATTGTGAATATATAATTGTATTTGCGTGATTGTTATTGCCGGATTGCTATTGTGTAATGCTGATTGTATGATTGTGATTGTATGATTGTGATTGTATGATTGTGATTGTATGATTGTGATTGTATGATTGTGAATGTATGATTGTGATTGTATGATTGTGGTTGTATGATTGTGATTGTGTGATTGTGATTGTGTGATTGTGATTGTATGATTGTGATTGTATGATTGTGATTGTATGATTGTGCTTGTATGATTGTGATTCTATGATTGTGATTGTAGGACTATGATTGTATGATTGCGATTGTCTGATTGCGATTGTGTGATTGTGAATGTATGATTGTGATTGTATGATTGCGATTGTATGATTGTGATTGTATGATTGTGATTGTATGATAGTGATTGTGTGATTGTGATTGTATGATTGTGATTGTATGATTGTGATTGTATGATTGTGATTGTATGATTGTGATTGTATGATTGTGCTTGTATGATTGTGATTCTATGATTGTGATTGTAGGATTATGATTGTATGATTGCGATTGTCTGATTGCGATTGTGTAATTGTGAATGTATGATTGTGATTGTATGATTGCGATTGTATGATTGTGATTGTATGATTGTGATTGTATGATTGTGATTGTACGATTGTGATTGTACGATTGTGATCTTATAATTGTGACATTATCATTGTAACTGTATGATATTGATTGTGTGAATGTGATTGTGATTGCATGATCGCAATTGTATGATTGTGAATGTATGATTATGATGCTCTGATTGCAATTGTCTGATTGCGATTGTGTGATTGTGAATGTGTGATTCTGACTCTATGATTGTGATTCTATGATTGTGATTGTATGATTGTAATTGTATGAATGTGATTGTATGATTGTGATTGTTTGATTGTTATTGTGTGATTGCGTTTGTATGATTCTAATTGTATGCATGTGAATGTATAATTCTGATTGTATGTTTGAGATAATATGATTGCGATCGTATGATTGAGATTGTATGATTGTGATTGTGTGATTGTGATTGTATGATTGTGATTGTATGATTGTGATTGTATGACTGTTATTATATGATTGTAATTGTATGATTCTACTTGCGTGATTGTGATTGTATGATTGTGAATATATATTTGTATTTGAGTTACTGTGATTGCCGGATTGCTATTGTATAATTCTGATTGTATGATAGTGATTGTGTGACTTTGATTGTACGATTGTGGTTCTATGATTGTGATTGTATGATTGTGATTGTAAGATTGTGATTGTATGATTGTGATTGTATGATTGTGATTGTATGATTCTACTTGGGTGATTGTGGTTGTATGATTGTGAATATATAATTGTATTTGCGTGATTGTTATTGCCGGATTGCTATTGTATAATGCTGATTGTATGATCGTGATTGTGTGATTGTGATTGTACGATTGTGGTTCTATGATTGCGATTGTATGTCGGTGATTGTATGATTGTGATTGTATGATTGTGATTGTATGATCGTGATTGTATGATTGTGATTGTTTGATTGTGATTGTATGATTGTGATTGTATGATTGTGATTGTATGATTGTGATTGTATGATTGTGAATGTATGATTGTGATTGTATGATTGTGATTGTATGATTGTGATTGCATGATTGTGATTGTATAATTGTGATTGTATGATTATGATTGTATGATTGTGATTGTATGATTGTGATTGTATGATTGTGATTGTATGATTGTGATTGTATGATAGTGATTGTAGGATTGTGATTGTATGATTCTACTTGGGTGATTGTGGTTGTATGATTGTGAATATATAATTGTATTTGCGTGATTGTTATTGCCGGATTGCTATTGTATAATGCTGATTGTATGATAGTGATTGTGTGATTGTGATTGTACGATTGTGGTACTATGATTGCGATTGCATGTCGGTGATTGTATGATTGTGATTGTATGATTGTGATTGTATGATTGTGATTGTATGATTGTGATTGTATGATTGTGATTGTATGATTGTGATTGTATGATTGTGATTGTATGATTGTGATTGTATGATTGTGATTGTATGATTGTGATTGTATGATTGTGATTGTATGATTGTGATTGTATGATTGTGATTGTATGATTGTGATTGTATGATTGTGATTGTATGATTGTGATTGTATGATTCTACTTGGGTGATTGTGGTTGTATGATTGTGAATATATAATTGTATTTGCGTGATTGTTATTGCCGGATAGCTATTGTATAATGCTGATTGTATGATAGTGATTGTGTGATTGTGATTGTACGATTGTGGTTCTATGATTGCGATTGTATGTCGGTGATTGTATGATTGTGATTGTATGATTGTGATTGTAAGATTGTGATTGTATGATTGTGATTGTATGATTGTGATTGTATGATTCTACTTGGGTGATTGTGGTTGTATGATTGTGAATATATAATTGTATTTGCGTGATTGTTATTGCCGGATTGCTATTGTATAATGCTGATTGTATGATAGTGATTGTGTGATTGTGATTGTACGATTGTGGTTCTATGATTGCGATTGTATGTCGGTGATTGTATGATTGTGATTGTATGATTGTGATTGTATGATCGTGATTGTATGATTGTGATTGTTTGATTGTGATTGTATGATTGTGATTGTATGATTGTGATTGTATGATTGTGATTGTATGATTGTGAATGTATGATTGTGATTGTATGATTGTGATTGTATGATTGTGATTGTATGATTGTGATTGTATAATTGTGATTGTATGATTGTGATTGTAGGATTGTGATTGTATGATTGTGACTGTATGATTGTGATTGTATGATTCTACTTGGGTGATTGTGGTTGTATGATTGTGAATATATAATTGTATTTGCGTGATTGTTATTGCCGGATTGCTATTGAATAATGCTGATTGTATGATAGTGATTGTGTGATTGTGATTGTATGATTGTGATTGTATGATTGTGATTGTATGATTGTGGTTGTATGATTGTGATTGTGTGATTGTGATTGTGTGATTGTGATTGTATGATTGTGATTGTATGATTGTGATTGTATGATTGTGCTTGTATGATTGTGATTTTATGATTGTGATTGTAGGACTATGATTGTATGATTGCGATTGTCTGATTGCGATTGTGTGATTGTGAATGTATGATTGTGATTGTATGATTGCGATTGTATGATTGTGATTGTATGATTGTGATTGTATGATTGTGATTGTGTGATTGTGATTGTATGATTGTGATTGTATGATTGTGATTGTATGATTGTGATTGTATGATTGTGCTTGTATGATTGTGATTCTATGATTGTGATTGTAGGATTATGATTGTATGATTGCGATTGTCTGATTGCGATTGTGTGATTGTGAATATATGATTGTGATTGTATGATTGCGATTGTATGATTGTGATTGTATGATTGTGATTGTATGATTGTGATTGTATGATTGTGATTGTATGATTGTGATTGTATGATTGTGATTGTATCTTTGTGATTGTAAGATTGTGATTGTATGATTGTGATTGTACGATTGTGATTGTACGATTGTGATTGTACGATTGTGATCTTATAATTGTGACATTATCATTGTAACTGTATGATATTGATTGTGTGAATGTGATTGTGATTGCATGATCGCAATTGTATGATTGTGAATGTATGATTATGATGCTCTGATTGCAATTGTCTGATTGCGATTGTGTGATTGTGAATGTGTGATTCTGACTCTATGATTGTGATTCTATGATTGTGATTGTATGATTGTAATTGTATGAATGTGATTGTATGATTGTGATTGTTTGATTGTTATTGTGTGATTGCGTTTGTATGATTCTAATTGTATGCATGTGAATGTATAATTCTGATTGTATGTTTGAGATAATATGATTGCGATCGTATGATTGAGATTGTATGATTGTGATTGTGTGATTGTGATTGTATGATTGTGATTGTATGATTGTGATTGTATGACTGTTATTATATGATTGTAATTGTATGATTGCGATTGTATGATTGCGATTGCAGGGTTGTGATTGTGAGATTGTGATTGTATGATTGTAATTGTATGATTGTGAATGCATGATTGTGATTGTATGATAGTGATTGTACGATTGTGTTTGTTGTGATTGTGTTGCAATGTTTCTCTATGTATAACTGTGATTGTATGATAGTGATTGTGTGATTGTGATTGTATGATTGTGTTTTTATAATTGTGACTGTATGATTTTAATTGTATGATTGTGATTGTATGATTGTGATTGTATGATTGAGATTGTACGATTGTGGTTGTTGTGATTGTGTTGCTATGTTTCTCTATGTATGACTGTGATTGTATGATAGTGATTGTGTGATTCTACTTGCGTGATTGTGATTGTATGATTGTGAATATATATTTGTATTTGAGTTACTGTGATTGCCGGATTGCTATTGTATAATTCTGATTGTATGATAGTGATTGTGTGATTGTGATTGTACGATTGTGGTTCTATGATTGCGATTGTATGTCGGTGATTGTATGATTGTGATTGTATGATTGTGATTGTATGATTCTACTTGGGTGATTGTGGTTGTATGATTGTGAATATATAATTGTATTTGCGTGATTGTTATTGCCGGATTGCTATTGTATAATGCTGATTGTATGATAGTGATTGTGTGATTGTGATTGTACGATTGTGGTTCTATGATTGCGATTGTATGTCGGTGATTGTATGATTGTGATTGTATGATTGTGATTGTATGATCGTGATTGTATGATTGTGATTGTTTGATTGTGATTGTATGATTGTGATTGTATGATTGTGATTGTATGATTGTGATTGTATGATTGTGATTGTATGATTGTGAATGTATGATTGTGATTGTATGATTGTGATTGTATGATTGTGATTGCATGATTGTGATTGTATAATTGTGATTGTATGATTGTGATTGTATGATTGTGATTGTATGATTGTGATTGTATGATTGTGATTGTATGATTGTGATTGTATGATAGTGATTGTAGGATTGTGATTGTATGATTGTGTTTGCATGATTGTGATTCTATGATTGTCATTGTATGATTGTGGTTTTATGATTGTGATTGTATGAATGTGATTGTAGGATTGTGATTGTATGATTGTGACTGTATGATTGTGATTGTATGATTCTACTGGGGTGATTGTGGTTGTATGATTGTGAATATATAATTGTATTTGCGTGATTGTTATTGCCGGATTGCTATTGTATAATGCTGATTGTATGATAGTGATTGTATGATTGTGATTGTATGATTGTGAATATATGATTGTGATTGTATGATTGTGATTGTATGATTGTGATTGTGTGATTGTGATTGTGTGATTGTGATTGTACGATTGTGATTGTATGATTGTGATTGTATGATTGTGATTGTATGATTGTGATTGTATGATTGGGATTGTATGATTGTAATTGTATGATTGTGATTGTATCATTGTGATTGTATGATTGTGATTGTATGATTGTGATTGCACGATAGTGATTGTACGATTGTGATTGTATGATTGTGACTGCATGATTGTGATTCTATGATTGTCATTGTATGATTGTGGTTTTATGATTGTGATTGTATGATTGTGATTGTAAGATTGTGATTGTATGATTGTGATTGTATGATTGTGATTGTATGATTGTGATTGTATGATTGTGATTGTATAATTGTGATTGTATGATTGTGATTGTATGATTATGATTGTATGATTGTGATTGTATGATTGTGATTGTATGATTGTGATTGTATGATAGTGATTGTAGGATTGTGATTGTATGATTGTGATTGCATGATTGTGATTCTATGATTGTCATTGTATGATTGTGGTTTTATGATTGTGATTGTATGATTGTGATTGTAGGATTGTGATTGTATGATTGTGACTGTATGATTGTGATTGTATGATTCTACTCGGGTGATTGTGGTTGTATGATTGTGAATATATAATTGTATTTGCGTGATTGTTATTGCCGGATTGCTATTGTGTAATGCTGATTGTATGATTGTGATTGTATGATTGTGATTGTATGATTGTGATTGTATGATTGTGATTGTATGATTGTGATTGTATGATTGTGAATGTATGATTGTGATTGTATGATTGTGGTTGTATGATTGTGATTGTGTGATTGTGATTGTGTGATTGTGATTGTATGATTGTGATTGTATGATTGTGATTGTATGATTGTGCTTGTATGATTGTGATTCTATGATTGTGATTGTAGGACTATGATTGTATGATTGCGATTGTCTGATTGCGATTGTGTGATTGTGAATGTATGATTGTGATTGTATGATTGCGATTGTATGATTGTGATTGTATGATTGTGATTGTATGATAGTGATTGTGTGATTGTGATTGTATGATTGTGATTGTATGATTGTGATTGTATGATTGTGATTGTATGATTGTGATTGTATGATTGTGCTTGTATGATTGTGATTCTATGATTGTGATTGTAGGATTATGATTGTATGATTGCGATTGTCTGATTGCGATTGTGTAATTGTGAATGTATGATTGTGATTGTATGATTGCGATTGTATGATTGTGATTGTATGATTGTGATTGTATGATTGTGATTGTACGATTGTGATTGTACGATTGTGATCTTATAATTGTGACATTATCATTGTAACTGTATGATATTGATTGTGTGAATGTGATTGTGATTGCATGATCGCAATTGTATGATTGTGAATGTATGATTATGATGCTCTGATTGCAATTGTCTGATTGCGATTGTGTGATTGTGAATGTGTGATTCTGACTCTATGATTGTGATTCTATGATTGTGATTGTATGATTGTAATTGTATGAATGTGATTGTATGATTGTGATTGTTTGATTGTTATTGTGTGATTGCGTTTGTATGATTCTAATTGTATGCATGTGAATGTATAATTCTGATTGTATGTTTGAGATAATATGATTGCGATCGTATGATTGAGATTGTATGATTGTGATTGTGTGATTGTGATTGTATGATTGTGATTGTATGATTGTGATTGTATGACTGTTATTATATGATTGTAATTGTATGATTCTACTTGCGTGATTGTGATTGTATGATTGTGAATATATATTTGTATTTGAGTTACTGTGATTGCCGGATTGCTATTGTATAATTCTGATTGTATGATAGTGATTGTGTGACTTTGATTGTACGATTGTGGTTCTATGATTGTGATTGTATGATTGTGATTGTAAGATTGTGATTGTATGATTGTGATTGTATGATTGTGATTGTATGATTCTACTTGGGTGATTGTGGTTGTATGATTGTGAATATATAATTGTATTTGCGTGATTGTTATTGCCGGATTGCTATTGTATAATGCTGATTGTATGATCGTGATTGTGTGATTGTGATTGTACGATTGTGGTTCTATGATTGCGATTGTATGTCGGTGATTGTATGATTGTGATTGTATGATTGTGATTGTATGATCGTGATTGTATGATTGTGATTGTTTGATTGTGATTGTATGATTGTGATTGTATGATTGTGATTGTATGATTGTGATTGTATGATTGTGAATGTATGATTGTGATTGTATGATTGTGATTGTATGATTGTGATTGCATGATTGTGATTGTATAATTGTGATTGTATGATTATGATTGTATGATTGTGATTGTATGATTGTGATTGTATGATTGTGATTGTATGATTGTGATTGTATGATAGTGATTGTAGGATTGTGATTGTATGATTGTGTTTGCATGATTGTGATTCTATGATTGTCATTGTATGATTGTGGTTTTATGATTGTGATTGTATGAATGTGATTGTAGGATTGTGATTGTATGATTGTGACTGTATGATTGTGATTGTATGATTCTACTGGGGTAATTGTGGTTGTATGATTGTGAATATATAATTGTATTTGCGTGATTGTTATTGCCGAATTGCTATTGTATAATGCTGATTGTATGATAGTGATTGTATGATTGTGATTGTATGATTGTGAATGTATGATTGTGATTGTATTATTGCGATTGTATGATTGTGATTGTATGATTGTGATTGTATGATTGTGATTGTATGATAGTGATTGTACGATTGTGATTGTATGATTGTGATTGCATGATTGTGATTCTATGATTGTCATTGTATGATTGTGGTTTTATGATTGTGATTGTATGATTGTGATTGTAAGATTGTGATTGTATGATTGTGACTGTATGATTGTGATTGTATGATTCTACTTGGGTGATTGTGGTTGTATGATTGTGAATATATAATTGTATTTGCGTGATTGTTATTGCCGGATTGCTATTGTATAATGCTGATTGTATGATAGTGATTGTGTGATTGTGATTGTACGATTGTGGTTCTATGATTGCGATTGTATGTCGGTGATTGTATGATTGTGATTGTATGATTGTGATTGTATGATCGTGATTGTATGATTGTGATTGTTTGATTGTGATTGTATGATTGTGATTGTATGATTGTGATTGTATGATTGTGATTGTATGATTGTGAATGTATGATTGTGATTGTATGATTGTGATTGTATGATTGTGATTGTATGATTGTGATTGTATAATTGTGATTGTATGATAGTGATTGTAGGATTGTGATTGTATGATTGTGATTGCATGATTGTGATTCTATGATTGTCATTGTATGATTGTGGTTTTATGGTTGTGATTGTATGATTGTGATTGTATGATTGTGATAGTATGATTGTGATTGTATGATTGTGCTTGTATGATTGTGATTCTATGATTGTGATTGTAGGATTATGATTGTATGATTGCGATTGTCTGATTGCGATTGTGTGATTGTGAATATATGATTGTGATTGTATGATTGCGATTGTATGATTGTGATTGTATGATTGTGATTGTATGATTGTGATTGTATGATTGTGATTGTATGATTGTGATTGTATGATTGTGATTGTATGATTGTGATTGTATGATTGTGATTGTATCTTTGTGATTGTAAGATTGTGATTGTATGATTGTGATTGTACGATTGTGATTGTACGATTGTGATTGTACGATTGTGATCTTATAATTGTGACATTATCATTGTAACTGTATGATATTGATTGTGTGAATGTGATTGTGATTGCATGATCGCAATTGTATGATTGTGAATGTATGATTATGATGCTCTGATTGCAATTGTCTGATTGCGATTGTGTGATTGTGAATGTGTGATTCTGACTCTATGATTGTGATTCTATGATTGTGATTGTATGATTGTGATTGTATGATTGTGATTGTATGATTGTGATTGTATGATTGTGATTGTATGATTGTGATTGTATGATTGTGATTGTATCTTTGTGATTGTAAGATTGTGATTGTATGATTGTGATTGTACGATTGTGATTGTACGATTGTGATTGTACGATTGTGATCTTATAATTGTGACATTATCATTGTAACTGTATGATATTGATTGTGTGAATGTGATTGTGATTGCATGATCGCAATTGTATGATTGTGAATGTATGATTATGATGCTCTGATTGCAATTGTCTGATTGCGATTGTGTGATTGTGAATGTGTGATTCTGACTCTATGATTGTGATTCTATGATTGTGATTGTATGATTGTAATTGTATGAATGTGATTGTATGATTGTGATTGTTTGATTGTTATTGTGTGATTGCGTTTGTATGATTCTAATTGTATGCATGTGAATGTATAATTCTGATTGTATGTTTGAGATAATATGATTGCGATCGTATGATTGAGATTGTATGATTGTGATTGTGTGATTGTGATTGTATGATTGTGATTGTATGATTGTGATTGTATGACTGTTATTATATGATTGTAATTGTATGATTGCGATTGTATGATAGCGATTGCAGGGTTGTGATTGTGAGATTGTGATTGTATGATTGTAATTGTATGATTGTGAATGCATGATTGTGATTGTATGATAGTGATTGTACGATTGTGTTTGTTGTGATTGTGTTGCAATGTTTCTCTATGTATAACTGTGATTGTATGATAGTGATTGTGTGATTGTGATTGTATGATTGTGTTTTTATAATTGTGACTGTATGATTTTAATTGTATGATTGTGATTGTATGATTGTGATTGTATGATTGAGATTGTACGATTGTGGTTGTTGTGATTGTGTTGCTATGTTTCTCTATGTATGACTGTGATTGTATGATAGTGATTGTGTGATTGTGGTTGTCTGATTGTGATTGTATGATTTTGGTTGTATGATTGTGATTGTATGATTGTGATCGTATGATTGTGATTATATGATTGTGATTGTATGACTGTGATTGTATGATTGTGATTGTACGATTATGTTTGTACGATTGTGATTTCATGATTGTGACTGTATGATTGTAACTGTATGATAGTGATTGTATGAATGTGATTGTGATTGCATGATCGTAATTGTATGATTGTGGATGTATGATTATGACTGTATGATTGCGATTGTCTGATTGCGATTGTGTGATTGTGGTTGTATGATTGTGATTGTATGATTGTGATTGTATGATTGTGATTGTATGATTGTGATTGTATGATTGTGATTGTATGATTGTGATTGTATGATTGTGATTGTATGATTGTGATTGTATGATTGTGATTGTATGATTGTGATTGTATGATTGTGATTGTATGATTGTGATTGTATGATTGTGATTGTATGATTGTGATTGTATGATTCTACTTGCGTGATTGTGATTGTATGATTGTGAATATATATTTGTATTTGAGTTACTGTGATTGCCGGATTGCTATTGTATAATTCTGATTGTATGATAGTGATTGTGTGACTTTGATTGTACGATTGTGGTTTTATGATTGTGATTGTATGATTGTGATTGTAAGATTGTGATTGTATGATTGTGATTGTATGATTGTGATTGTATGATTCTACTTGGGTGATTGTGGTTGTATGATTGTGAATATATAATTGTATTTGCGTGATTGTTATTGCCGGATTGCTATTGTATAATGCTGATTGTATGATAGTGATTGTATGATTGTGATTGTATGATTGTGAATGTATGATTGTGATTGTATGATTGTGATTGTATGAGTGTGATTGTGTGATTGTGATTGTGTGATTGTGATTGTATGATTGTGATTGTATGATTGTGATTGTATGATTGTGCTTGTATGATTGTGATTCTATGATTGTGATTGTAGGACTATGATTGTATGATTGCGATTGTAAGATTGTGATTGTATGATTGTGATTGTATGATTGTGATTGTATGATTCTACTTGGGTGATTGTGGTTGTGTGATTGTGAATATATAATTGTATTTGCGTGATTGTTATTGCCGGATTGCTATTGTATAATGCTGATTGTATGATAGTGATTGTGTGATTGTGATTGTACGATTGTGGTTCTATGATTGCGATTGTATGTCGGTGATTGTATGATTGTGATTGTATGATTGTGATTGTATGATCGTGATTGTATGATTGTGATTGTTTGATTGTGATTGTATGATTGTGATTGTATGATTGTGATTGTATGATTGTGATTGTATGATTGTGAATGTATGATTGTGATTGTATGATTGTGATTGTATGATTGTGATTGTATGATTGTGATTGTATAATTGTGATTGTATGATTGTGATTGTATGATTGTGATTGTATGATTGTGATTGTATGATTGTGATTGTATGATTGTGATTGCATGATTGTGATTCTATGATTGTCATTGTATGATTGTGGTTTTATGATTGTGATTGTATGATTGTGATTGTAGGATTGTGATTGTATGATTGTGACTGTATGATTGTGATTGTATGATTCTACTTGGGTGATTGTGGTTGTATGATTGTGAATATATAATTGTATTTGCGTGATTGTTATTGCCGGATTGCTATTGTATAATGCTGATTGTATGATAGTGATTGTGTGATTGTGATTGTATGATTGTGAATGTATGATTGTGATTGTATGATTGTGATTCTATGATTGTGATTGTAGGACTATGATTGTATGATTGCGATTGTCTGATTGCGATTGTGTGATTGTGAATGTATGATTGTGATTGTATGATTGTCATTGTATGATTGTGGTTTTATGATTGTGATTGTATGATTGTGATTGTAAGATTGTGATTGTATGATTGTGACTGTATGATTGTGATTGTATGATTCTACTTGGGTGATTGTGGTTGTATGATTGTGAATATATAATTGTATTTGCGTGATTGTTATTGCCGGATTGCTATTGTATAATGCTGATTGTATGATAGTGATTGTGTGATTGTGATTGTACGATTGTGGTTCTATGATTGCGATTGTATGCCGGTGATTGTATGATTGTGATTGTATGATTGTGATTGTATGATTGTGATTGTATAATTGTGATTGTATGATTGTGATTGTAGGATTGTGATTGTATGATTGTGATTGTATGATTGTGATTGTATGATTGTGATTGTATGATTGTGATTGTATAATTGTGATTGTATTATTGTGATTGTATGATTGTGATTGTATGATTGTGATTGTATGATTGTGATTGTATGATTGTGATTATATGATTGTGATTGTATGATAGTGATTGTAGGATTGTGATTGTATGATTGTGATTGCATGATTGTGATTCTATGATTGTCATTGTATGATTGTGGTTTTATGATTGTGATTGTATGATTGTGATTGTAGGATTGTGATTGTATGATTGTGACTGTATGATTGTGATTGTATGATTCTACTTGGGTGATTGTGGTTGTATGATTGTGAATATATAATTGTATTTGCGTGATTGTTATTGCCGGATTGCTATTGTATAATGCTGATTGTATGATAGTGATTGTGTGATTGTGATTGTATGATTGTGAATGTATGATTGTGATTGTATGATTGTGATTCTATGATTGTGATTGTAGGACTATGATTGTATGATTGCGATTGTCTGATTGCGATTGTGTGATTGTGAATGTATGATTGTGATTGTATGATTGCGATTGTATGATTGTGATTGTATGATTGTGATTGTATGATTGTGATTGTGTGATTGTGATTGTATGATTGTGATTGTATGATTGTGATTGTATGATTGTGATTGTATGATTGTGCTTGTATGATTGTGATTCTATGATTGTGATTGTAGGATTATGATTGTATGATTGCGATTGTCTGATTGCGATTGTGTGATTGTGAATGTATGATTGTGATTGTATGATTGCGATTGTATGATTGTGATTGTATGATTGTGATTGTATGATTGTGATTGTATGATTGTGATTGTATGATTGTGATTGTATGATTGTGATTGTATCTTTGTGATTGTAAGATTGTGATTGTATGATTGTGATTGTGCGATTGTGATTGTACGATTGTGATTGTACGATTGTGATCTTATAATTGTGACATTATCATTGTAACTGTATGATATTGATTGTGTGAATGTGATTGTGATTGCATGATCGCAATTGTATGATTGTGAATGTATGATTATGATGCTCTGATTGCAATTGTCTGATTGCGATTGTGTGATTGTGAATGTGTGATTCTGACTCTATGATTGTGATTCTATGATTGTGATTGTATGATTGTAATTGTATGAATGTGATTGTATGATTGTGATTGTTTGATTGTTATTGTGTGATTGCGTTTGTATGATTCTAATTGTATGCATGTGAATGTATAATTCTGATTGTATGTTTGAGATAATATGATTGCGATCGTATGATTGAGATTGTATGATTGTGATTGTGTGATTGTGATTGTATGATTGTGATTGTATGATTGTGAATGTATGATTGTGATTGTATGATTGCGATTGTATGATTGTGATTGTATGATTGTGATTGTATGATCGTGATTGTATGATTGTGATTGTTTGATTGTGATTGTATGATTGTTATTGTATGATTGTGATTGTATGATTGTGATTGTATGATTGTGAATGTATGATTGTGATTGTATGATTGTGATTGTATGATTGTGATTGTATGATTGTGATTGTATAATTGTGATTGTATGATTGTGATTGTATGATTGTGATTGTATGATTGTGATTGTATGATTGTGATTGTATGATTGTGATTGTATGATAGTGATTGTAGGATTGTGATTGTATGATTGTGATTGCATGATTGTGATTCTATGATTGTCATTGTATGATTGTGGTTTTATGATTGTGATTGTATGATTGTGATTGTAGGATTGTGATTGTATGATTGTGACTGTATGATTGTGATTGTATGATTCTACTCGGGTGATTGTGGTTGTATGATTGTGAATATATAATTGTATTTGCGTGATTGTTATTGCCGGATTGCTATTGTGTAATGCTGATTGTATGATTGTGATTGTATGATTGTGAATGTATGATTGTGATTGTATGATTGTGATTGTATGATTGTGATTGTGTGATTGTGATTGTGTGATTGTGATTGTATGATTGTGATTGTATGATTGTGATCGTATGATTGTGATTATATGATTGTGATTGTATGACTGTGATTGTATGATTGTGATTGTACGATTATGTTTGTACGATTGTGATTTCATGATTGTGACTGTATGATTGTAACTGTATGATAGTGATTGTATGAATGTGATTGTGATTGCATGATCGTAATTGTATGATTGTGGATGTATGATTATGACTGTATGATTGCGATTGTCTGATTGCGATTGTGTAATTGTGGTTGTATGATTGTGATTGTATGATTGTCATTGTATGATTGTGATTGTATGATTGTGATTGTATGATTGTGATTGTATGATTGTGATTGTATGATTGTGATTGTATGATTGTGATTGTACGATTGTGATTGTATGATTGTGATTGTATGATTGTGATTGTATGATTGTGATTGTATGATTTTGATTGTATAATTGTTATTGTGTGATAGTGATTGTGTGATTGTGACTGCATGATTGTGATTCTATGATTGTGATTGTATGATTGTAATTGTACGATTATGATTGTATGATTGTGATTGTATGATTCTACTTGCGTGATTGTGATTGTATGATTGTGAATATATAATTGTATTTGAGTTACTGTGATTGCCGGATTGCTATTATATAATTCTGATTGTATGATAGTGATTGTGTGACTTTGATTGTACGATTGTGGTTCTATGATTGTGATTGTATGATTGTGATTGTATGATTATGATTGTATGATTGCGATTGTATGATTGTGATTGTATGATTGTGATTGTATGATTGAGATTCTATGATTGTGATTGTAGGATTGTGATTGTATGACTGCGATTGTCTGATTGCGATTGTGTGATTGTGAATGTATGATTGTGATTGTATGATTGTGATTCTATGATTGTGATTGTATGATTGTAATTGTATGATTGTGATTGTATGATTGTGATTGTATGATTGCGATTGTACGGTTGTGATTGTGAGATTGTGATTGTATGATTGTAATTGTATGATTGTGATTGCATGATTGTGATTGTATGATAGTGATTGTACGATTGTGTTTGTTGTGATTGTGTTGCTATGTTTCTCTATGTATAACTGTGATTGTACGATAGTGAATGCGTGATTGTGATTGTATGATTGTGTTTTTATAATTGTGACTGTATGATTTTAATTGTATGATTGTGATTGTATGATTGTGATTGTATGATTGAGATTGTACGATTGTGGTTGTTGTGATTGTGTTGCTATGTTTCTCTATGTATGACTGTGATTGTATGATAGTGATTGTGTGATTGTGGTTGTCTGATTGTGATTGTATGATTGCGAATGCAGGATTGTGATTGTGATTGTATGATTTTGATTGTGTGATTGTGTTCCTATGATTCTCATTGTATAACTGTGATTGTATGATAGTGATTGTGTGATTGTGGTTGACTGATTCTGATTGTATGATTGCGAATGCAGGATTGTGATTGTGATTGTATGATTGCGATTGTATGATTGTGATTGTATGATTGTGATTGTAAGATTGTGATTGTATGATTGTGATTGTATGATAGTGATTGTATGATTGTGATTGTATGATTCTACTTGGGTGATTGTGGTTGTATGATTGTGAATATATAATTGTATTTGCGTGATTGTTATTGCCGGATTGCTATTGTATAATGCTGATTGTATGATAGTGATTGTGTGATTGTGATTGTACGATTGTGATTGTATGATTGTGATTGCATGATTGTGATTCTATGATTGTCATTGTATGATTGTGGTTTTATGATTGTGATTGTATGATTGTGATTGTAAGATTGTGATTGTATGATTGTGACTGTATGATTGTGATTGTATGATTCTACTTGGGTGATTGTGGTTGTATGATTGTGAATATATAATTGTAATTGCGTGATTGTTATTGCCGGATTGCTATTGTATAATGCTGATTGTATGATAGTGATTGTGTGATTGTGATTGTACGATTGTGGTTCTATGATTGCGATTGTATGTCGGTGATTGTATGATTGTGATTGTATGATTGTGATTGTATGATCGTGATTGTATGATTGTGATTGTTTGATTGTGATTGTATGATTGTGATTGTATGATTGTGATTGTATGATTGTGATTGTATGATTGTGAATGTATGATTGTGATTGTATGATTGTGAATGTATGATTGTGATTGTATGATTGTGATTGTATGATTGTGATTGTATGATTGTGATTGTATGATTGTGATTGTATGATTGTGATTGTATGATAGTGATTGTAGGATTGTGATTGTATGATTGTGGTTGTATGATTGTGATTGTATGATTGTCATTGTATAATTGTGATTGTATGATTGTGATTGTATGATTCTACTTGCGTGATTGTGATTGTATCATTGTGAATATATAATTGTATTTGAGTTACTGTGATTGCCGGATTGCTATTATATAATTCTGATTGTATGATAGTGATTGTGTGATTTTGATTGTACGATTGTGGTTCTATGATTGTGATTGTATGATTGTGATTGTATGATTATGATTGTATGATTGCGATTGTATGATTGTGATTGTATGATTGTGATTGTATGATTGAGATTCTATGATTGTGATTGTAGGATTGTGATTGTATGACTGCGATTGTCTGATTGCGATTGTGAGATTGTGAATGTATGATTGTGATTGTATGATTGTGATTCTATGATTGTGATTGTATGATTGTAATTGTATGATTGTGATTGTATGATTGTGATTGTATGATTGCGATTGTACGGTTGTGATTGTGAGATTGTGATTGTATGATTGTAATTGTATGATTGTGATTGCATGATTGTGATTGTATGATAGTGATTGTACGATTGTGTTTGTTGTGATTGTGTTGCTATGTTTCTCTATGTATAACTGTGATTGTACGATAGTGAATGCGTGATTGTGATTGTATGATTGTGTTTTTATAATTGTGACTGTATGATTTTAATTGTATGATTGTGATTGTATGATTGTGATTGTATGATTGAGATTGTACGATTGTGGTTGTTGTGATTGTGTTGCTATGTTTCTCTATGTATGACTGTGATTGTATGATAGTGATTGTGTGATTGTGGTTGTCTGATTGTGATT
Organism: Megachile rotundata; assembly: GCF_050947335.1. NCBI lineage: Eukaryota > Metazoa > Arthropoda > Insecta > Hymenoptera > Megachilidae > Megachile > Megachile rotundata. The sequence goes on from NC_134994.1 coordinate 908,339, forward strand.
GTATGATTGCGAATGCAGGATTGTGATTGTGATTGTATGATTTTGATTGTGTGATTGTGTTCCTACGATTCTCATTGTATAACTGTGATTGTATGATAGTGATTGTGTGATTGTGGTTGACTGATTCTGATTGTATGATTGCGAATGCAGGATTGTGATTGTGATTGTATGATTGCGATGGTATGATTGTGATTGTATGATTGGGATTGTAAGATTGTGATTGTATGATTGTGATTGTATGATTGTGATTGTATGATTATGATTGTATGATTCTACTTGGGTGATTGTGGTTGTATGATTGTGAATATATAATTGTATTTGCGTGATTGTTATTGCCGGATTGCTATTGTATAATGCTGATTGTATGATAGTGATTGTGTGATTGTGATTGTACGATTGTGATTGTATGATTGTGATTGCATGATTGTGATTCTATGATTGTCATTGTATGATTGTGGTTTTATGATTGTGATTGTATGATTGTGATTGTAAGATTGTGATTGTATGATTGTGACTGTATGATTGTGATTGTATGATTCTACTTGGGTGATTGTGGTTGTATGATTGTGAATATATAATTGTATTTGCGTGATTGTTATTGCCGGATTGCTATTGTATAATGCTGATTGTATGATAGTGATTGTGTGATTGTGATTGTACGATTGTGGTTCTATGATTGCGATTGTATGTCGGTGATTGTATGATTGTGATTGTATGATTGTGCTTGTATGATTGTGATTCTATGATTGTGATTGTAGGACTATGATTGTATGATTGCGATTGTCTGATTGCGATTGTGTGATTGTGAATGTATGATTGTGATTGTATGATTGCGATTGTATGATTGTGATTGTATGATTGTGATTGTATGATTGTGATTGTGTGATTGTGATTGTATGATTGTGATTGTATGATTGTGATTGTATGATTGTGATTGTATGATTGTGCTTGTATGATTGTGATTCTATGATTGTGATTGTAGGATTATGATTGTATGATTGCGATTGTCTTATTGCGATTGTGTGATTGGGAATGTATGATTGTGATTGTATGATTGCGATTGTATGATTGTGATTGTATAATTGTTATTGTGTGATAGTGATTGTGTGATTGTGACTGCATGATTGTGATTCTATGATTGTGATTGTATGATTGTAATTGTACGATTATGATTGTATGATTGTGATTGTATGATTCTACTTGCGTGATTGTGATTGTATGATTGTGAATATATAATTGTATTTGAGTTACTGTGATTGCCAGATTGCTATTATATAATTCTGATTGTATGATAGTGATTGTGTGACTTTGATTGTACGATTGTGGTTCTATGATTGTGATTGTATGATTGTGATTGTATGATTATGATTGTATGATTGCGATTGTATGATTGTGATTGTATGATTGTGATTGTATGATTGAGATTCTATGATTGTGATTGTATGATTGTGATTGTATGATTGTGATTGTATGATTCTACTTGGGTGATTGTGGTTGTATGATTGTGAATATATAATTGTATTTGCGTGATTGTTATTGCCGGATTGCTATTGTATAATGCTGATTGTATGATAGTGATTGTGTGATTGTGATTGTACGATTGTGGTTCTATGATTGCGATTGTATGTCGGTGATTGTATGATTGTGATTTTATGATTGTGATTGTATGATCGTGATTGTATGATTGTGATTGTATGATTGTGATTGTATGATTGTGATTGTATGATAGTGATTGTAGGATTGTGATTGTATGATTGTGATTGCATGATAGTGATTCTATGATTGTCATTGTATGATTGTGGTTTTATGATTGTGATTGTATGATTGTGATTGTAGGATTGTGATTGTATGATTGTGATTGTATGATTGTGATTGTATGATTGTGATTGTATGATTCTACTCGGGTGATTGTGGTTGTATGATTGTGAATATATAATTGTATTTGCGTGATTGTTATTGCCGGATTGCTATTGTATAATGCTGATTGTATGATAGTGATTGTATGATTGTGATTGTATGATTGTGAATGTATGATTGTGATTGTATGATTGTGATTGTGTGATTGTGATTGTGTGATTGTGATTGTATGATTGTGATTGTATGATTCTGATTGTATGATTGTGCTTGTATCATTGTGATTCTATGATTGTGATTGTAGGACTATGATTGTATGATTGCGATTGTCTGATTGCGATTGTGTGATTGTGAATGTATGATTGTGATTGTATGATTGCGATTGTATGATTGTGATTGTATGATTGTGATTGTATGATTGTGATTGTGTGATTGTGATTGTATGATTGTGATTGTATGATTGTGATTGTATGATTGTGATTGTATGATTGTGCTTGTATGATTGTGATTCTATGATTGTGATTGTAGGATTATGATTGTATGATTGCGATTGTCTGATTGCGATTGTGTGATTGTGAATGTATGATTGTGATTGTATGATTGTGATTGTTTGATTGTGATTGTATGATTGTGATTGTATGATTGTGAATGTATGATTGTGATTGTATGATTGTGATTGTACGATTGTGATTGTACGATTGTGATTGTACGATTGTGATTGTATGATTGTGATTGTATGATTGTGCTTGTATGATTGTGATTCTATGATTGTGATTGTATGATTGTGATTGTATGATTGTGATTGTATGATTGTGATTGTATGATTGTGATTGTATGATTGTGATTGTATGATTGAGATTCTATGATTGTGATTGTAGCATTGTGATTGTATGATTGCGATTGTCTGATTGCGATTGTGTGATTGTGAATGTATGATTGTGATTGTATGATTGTGATTCTATGATTGTGATTCTATGATTGTGATTGTATGATTGTAATTGTATGATTGTGATTGTATGATTGTGATTGTATGATTGCGATTGTACGGTTGTGATTGTGAGATTGTGATTGTATGATTGTAATTGTATGATTGTGATTGCATGATTGTGATTGTATGATAGTGATTGTACGATTGTGTTTGTTGTGATTGTGTTGCTATGTTTCTCTATGTTTAACTGTGATTGTACGATAGTGAATGCGTGATTGTGATTGTATGATTGTGTTTTTATAATTGTGACTGTATGATTTTAATTGTATGATTGTGATTGTATGATTGTGATTGTATGATTGTGATTGTATGATTGAGATTGTACGATTGTGGTTGTTGTGATTGTGTTGCTATGTTTCTCTATGTATGACTGTGATTGTATGATAGTGATTGTGTGATTGTGGTTGTCTGATTGTGATTGTATGATTGCGAATGCAGGATTGTGATTGTGATTGTATGATTTTGATTGTGTGATTGTGTTCCTATGATTCTCATTGTATAACTGTGATTGTATGATAGTGATTGTGTGATTGTGGTTGACTGATTCTGATTGTATGATTGCGAATGCAGGATTGTGATTGTGATTGTATGATTGCGATTGTATGATTGTGATTGTATGATTGTGATTGTAAGATTGTGATTGTATGATTGTGATTGTATGATAGTGATTGTATGATTGTGATTGTATGATTCTACTTGGGTGATTGTGGTTGTATGATTGTGAATATATAATTGTATTTGCGTGATTGTTATTGCCGGATTGCTATTGTATAATGCTGATTGTATGATAGTGATTGTGTGATTGTGATTGTACGATTGTGATTGTATGATTGTGATTGCATGATTGTGATTCTATGATTTTCATTGTATGATTGTGGTTTTATGATTGTGATTGTATGATTGTGATTGTAAGATTGTGATTGTATGATTGTGACTGTATGATTGTGATTGTATGATTCTACTTGGGTGATTGTGGTTGTATGATTGTGAATATATAATTGTAATTGCGTGATTGTTATTGCCGGATTGCTATTGTATAATGCTGATTGTATGATAGTGATTGTGTGATTGTGATTGTACGATTGTGGTTCTATGATTGCGATTGTATGTCGGTGATTGTATGATTGTGATTGTATGATTGTGATTGTATGATCGTGATTGTATGATTGTGATTGTTTGATTGTGATTGTATGATTGTGATTGTATGATTGTGATTGTATGATTGTGATTGTATGATTGTGAATGTATGATTGTGATTGTATGATTGTGAATGTATGATTGTGATTGTATGATTGTGATTGTATGATTGTGATTGTATGATTGTGATTGTATGATTGTGATTGTATGATTGTGATTGTATGATTGTGATTGAATGATAGTGATTGTAGGATTGTGATTGTATGATTGTGGTTGTATGATTGTGATTGTATGATTGTCATTGTATAATTGTGATTGTATGATTGTGATTGTATGATTCTACTTGCGTGATTGTGATTGTATGATTGTGAATATATAATTGTATTTGAGTTACTGTGATTGCCGGATTGCTATTATATAATTCTGATTGTATGATAGTGATTGTGTGATTTTGATTGTACGATTGTGGTTCTATGATTGTGATTGTATGATTGTGATTGTATGATTATGATTGTATGATTGCGATTGTATGATTGTGATTGTATGATTGTGATTGTATGATTGAGATTCTATGATTGTGATTGTAGGATTGTGATTGTATGACTGCGATTGTCTGATTGCGATTGTGAGATTGTGAATGTATGATTGTGATTGTATGATTGTGATTCTATGATTGTGATTGTATGATTGTAATTGTATGATTGTGATTGTATGATTGTGATTGTATGATTGCGATTGTACGGTTGTGATTGTGAGATTGTGATTGTATGATTGTAATTGTATGATTGTGATTGCATGATTGTGATTGTATGATAGTGATTGTACGATTGTGTTTGTTGTGATTGTGTTGCTATATTTCTCTATGTATAACTGTCATTGTACGATAGTGAATGCGTGATTGTGATTGTATGATTGTGTTTTTATAATTGTGACTGTATGATTTTAATTGTATGATTGTGATTGTATGATTGTGATTGTATGATTGAGATTGTACGATTGTGGTTGTTGTGATTGTGTTGCTATGTTTCTCTATGTATGACTGTGATTGTATGATAGTGATTGTGTGATTGTGGTTGTCTGATTGTGATTGTATGATTGCGAATGCAGGATTGTGATTGTGATTGTATGATTTTGATTGTGTGATTGTGTTCCTATGATTCTCATTGTATAACTGTGATTGTATGATAGTGATTGTGTGATTGTGGTTGACTGATTCTGATTGTATGATTGCGAATGCAGGATTGTGATTGTGATTGTATGATTGCGATGGTATGATTGTGATTGTATGATTGTGATTGTAAGATTGTGATTGTATGATTGTGATTGTATGATTGTGATTGTATGATTGTGATTGTATGATTCTACTTGGGTGATTGTGGTTGTATGATTGTGAATATATAATTGTATTTGCGTGATTGTTATTGCCGGATTGCTATTGTATAATGCTGATTGTATGATAGTGATTGTGTGATTGTGATTGTACGATTGTGATTGTATGATTGTGATTGCATGATTGTGAATCTATGATTGTCATTGTATGATTGTGGTTTTATGATTGTGATTGTATGATTGTGATTGTAAGATTGTGATTGTATGATTGTGACTGTATGATTGTGATTGTATGATTCTACTTGGGTGATTGTGGTTGTATGATTGTGAATATATAATTGTATTTGCGTGATTGTTATTGCCGGATTGCTATTGTATAATGCTGATTGTATGATAGTGGTTGTGTGATTGTGATTGTACGATTGTGGTTCTATGATTGCGATTGTATGTAGGTGATTGTATGATTGTGATTGTATGATTGTGATTGTATGATCGCGATTGTATGATTGTGATTGTATGATTGTGATTGTATGATTGTGATTGTATGATAGTGATTGTAGGATTGTGATTGTATGATTGTGATTGCATGATAGTGATTCTATGATTGTCATTGTATGATTGTGGTTTTATGATTGTGATTGTATGATTGTGATTGTAGGATTGTGATTGTATGATTGTGATTGTATGATTGTGATTGTATGATTGTGATTGTATGATTCTACACGGGTGATTGTGGTTGTATGATTGTGAATATATAATTGTATTTGCGTGATTGTTATTGCCGGATTGCTATTGTATAATGCTGATTGTATGATAGTGATTGTATGATTGTGATTGTATGATTGTGAATGTATGATTGTGATTGTATGATTGTGATTGTATGATTGTGATTGTGTGATTGTGATTGTATGATTGTGATTGTATGATTGTGATTGTATGATTGTGATTGTATGATTGTGATTCTATGTTTGTGATTGTAGGACTATGATTGTATGATTGCGATTGTCTGATTGCGATTGTGTGATTGTAAATGTATGATTGTGATTGTATGATTGCGATTGTATGATTGTGATTGTATGATTGTGATTGTATGATTGTGATTGTGTGATTGTGATTGTATGATTGTGATTGTATGACTGTGATTGTATGATTGTGATTGTATGATTGTGCTTGTATGATTGTGATTCTATGATTGTGGTTGTAGGATTATGATTGTATGATTGCGATTGTCTGATTGCGATTGTGTGATTGTGAATGTATGATTGTGATTGTATGATTGCGATTGTATAATTGTGATTGTATGATTGTGATTGTATGATTGTGATTGTATGATTGTGATTGTATGATTGTGATTGTATGATTGTGATTGTATGATTGTGATTGTATTTTTGTGATTGTATGATTGTGATTGTATGATTGTGATTGTACGATTGTGATTGTACGATTGTGATTGTACGATTGTGATCTTATAATTGTGACATTATCATTGTAACTGTATGATATTGATTGTGTGAATGTGATTGTGATTGCATGATCGCAATTGTATGATTGTGAATGTATGATTATGATGCTCTGATTGCAATTGTCTGATTGCGATTGTGTGATTGTGAATGTGTGATTCTGACTCTATGATTATGATTCTATGATTGTGATTGTATGATTGTAATTGTATGAATGTGATTGTATGATTGTGATTGTTTGATTGTTATTGTGTGATTGCGTTTGTATGCTTCTAATTGTATGCATGTGAATGTATAATTCTGATTGTATGTTTGAGATAATATGATTGCGATTGTATGATTGAGATTGTATGATTGTGAATGTATGATTGTGATTGTATGATTGTGATTGTATGATTGTGATTGTGTGATTGTGATTGTGTGATTGTGATTGTATGATTGTGATTGTATGACTGTGATTGTATGATTGTGTTTGTATGATTGTGCTTGTATGATTGTGATTCTATGATTGTGGTTGTAGGATTATGATTGTATGATTGCGATTGTCTGATTGCGATTGTGTGATTGTGAATGTATGATTGTGATTGTATGATTGCGATTGTATAATTGTGATTGTATGATTGTGATTGTATGATTGTGATTGTATGATTGTGATTGTATGATTGTGATTGTATGATTGTGATTGTATGATTGTGATTGTATGATTGTGATTGTATCTTTGTGATTGTATGATTGTGATTGTATGATTGTGATTGTACGATTGTGATTGTATGATTCTAATTGTATGCATGTGAATGTATAATTCTGATTGTATGTTTGTGATAATATGATTGCGATTGTATGATTGAGATTGTATGATTCTGACTCTATGATTGTGATTCTATGATTGTGATTGTATGATTGTAATTGTATGAATGTGATTGTATGATTGTGATTGTTTGATTGTTATTGTGTGATTGCGTTTGTATGATTCTAATTGTATGCATGTGAATGTATAATTCTGATTGTATGTTTGAGATAATATGATTGCGATTGTATGATTGAGATTGTATGATTGTGATTGTGTGATTGTGATTGTATGATTGTGATTGTATGATTGTGAATACATGATTGTGATTGTATGATAGTGATTGTACGATTGTGTTTGTTGTGATTGTGTTGCAATGTTTCTCTATGTATAACTGTGATTGTATGATCGTGATTGTATGATTGTGATTGTTTGATTGTGATTGTATGATTGTGATTGTATGATTGTCATTGTATGATTGTGATTGTATGATTGCGAATGTATGATTGTGATTGTATGATTGTGATTGTATGATTGTGGTTGTATGATTGTGAATATATAATTGTATTTGCGTGATTGTTATTGCCGGATTGCTATTGTATAATGCTGATTGTATGATAGTGATTGTATGATTGTGATTGTATGATTGTGAATGTATGATTGTGATTGTATGATTGTGATTGTATGATTGTGATTGTATGATTGTGCTTGTATGATTGTGATTCTATGATTGTGATTGTAGGACTATGATTGTATGATTGCGATTGTCTGATTGCGATTGTGTGATTGTGAATGTATGATTGTGATTGTATGATTGCGATTGTATGATTGTGATTGTATGATTGTGATTGTATGATTGTGATTGTGTGATTGTGATTGTATGATTGTGATTGTATGATTGTGATTGTATGATTGTGCTTGTATGATTGTGATTCTATGATTGTGATTGTAGGATTATGATTGTATGATTGCGATTGTCTTATTGCGATTGTGTGATTGGGAATGTATGATTGTGATTGTATGATTGCGATTGTATGATTGTGATTGTATAATTGTTATTGTGTGATAGTGATTGTGTGATTGTGACTGCATGATTGTGATTCTATGATTGTGATTGTATGATTGTAATTGTACGATTATGATTGTATGATTGTGATTGTATGATTCTACTTGCGTGATTGTGATTGTATGATTGTGAATATATAATTGTATTTGAGTTACTGTGATTGCCAGATTGCTATTATATAATTCTGATTGTATGATAGTGATTGTGTGACTTTGATTGTACGATTGTGGTTCTATGATTGTGATTGTATGATTGTGATTGTATGATTATGATTGTATGATTGCGATTGTATGATTGTGATTGTATGATTGTGATTGTATGATTGAGATTCTATGATTGTGATTGTATGATTGTGATTGTATGATTGTGATTGTATGATTCTACTTGGGTGATTGTGGTTGTATGATTGTGAATATATAATTGTATTTGCGTGATTGTTATTGCCGGATTGCTATTGTATAATGCTGATTGTATGATAGTGATTGTGTGATTGTGATTGTACGATTGTGGTTCTATGATTGCGATTGTATGTCGGTGATTGTATGATTGTGATTTTATGATTGTGATTGTATGATCGTGATTGTATGATTGTGATTGTATGATTGTGATTGTATGATTGTGATTGTATGATAGTGATTGTAGGATTGTGATTGTATGATTGTGATTGCATGATAGTGATTCTATGATTGTCATTGTATGATTGTGGTTTTATGATTGTGATTGTATGATTGTGATTGTAGGATTGTGATTGTATGATTGTGATTGTATGATTGTGATTGTATGATTGTGATTGTATGATTCTACTCGGGTGATTGTGGTTGTATGATTGTGAATATATAATTGTATTTGCGTGATTGTTATTGCCGGATTGCTATTGTATAATGCTGATTGTATGATAGTGATTGTATGATTGTGATTGTATGATTGTGAATGTATGATTGTGATTGTATGATTGTGATTGTGTGATTGTGATTGTGTGATTGTGATTGTATGATTGTGATTGTATGATTCTGATTGTATGATTGTGCTTGTATCATTGTGATTCTATGATTGTGATTGTAGGACTATGATTGTATGATTGCGATTGTCTGATTGCGATTGTGTGATTGTGAATGTATGATTGTGATTGTATGATTGCGATTGTATGATTGTGATTGTATGATTGTGATTGTATGATTGTGATTGTGTGATTGTGATTGTATGATTGTGATTGTATGATTGTGATTGTATGATTGTGATTGTATGATTGTGCTTGTATGATTGTGATTCTATGATTGTGATTGTAGGATTATGATTGTATGATTGCGATTGTCTGATTGCGATTGTGTGATTGTGAATGTATGATTGTGATTGTATGATTGTGATTGTTTGATTGTGATTTTATGATTGTGATTGTATGATTGTCATTGTATGATTGTGATTGTATGATTGTGAATGTATGATTGTGATTGTATGATTGTGATTGTATGATTGTGATTGTATGATTGTGATTGTATGATTGTGATTGTATAATTGTGATTGTATGATTGTGATTGTATGATTGTGATTGTATGATTGTGATTGTATCTTTGTGGTTGTATGATTGTGATTGTATGATTGTGATTGTACGATTGTGATTGTACGATTGTGATTGTACGATTGTGATTGTACGATTGTGATTGTACGATTGTGATTGTACGATTGTGATTTTATAATTGTGACATTATCATTGTAACTGTGTGATATTGATTGTGTGAATGTGATTGTGATTGCATGATCGCAATTGTATGATTGTGAATGTATGATTATGATTCTCTGATTGCAATTGTCTGATTGCGATTGTGTGATTGCGAATGTATGATTCTGACTCTATGATTGTGATTCTATGATTGTGATTGTATGATTGTGATTGTATGATTGTGATTGTATGATTGTGCTTGTATGATTGTGATTCTATGATTGTGATTGTAGGACTATGATTGTATGATTGCGATTGTCTGATTGCGATTGTGTGATTGTGAATGTATGATTGTGATTGTATGATTGCGATTGTATGATTGTGATTGTATGATTGTGATTGTATGATTGTGATTGTGTGATTGTGATTGTATGATTGTGATTGTATGATTGTGATTGTATGATTGTGCTTGTATGATTGTGATTCTATGATTGTGATTGTATGATTGTGATTGTATCTTTGTGATTGTATGATTGTGATTGTATGATTGTGATTGTACGATTGTGATTGTACGATTGTGATTGTACGATTGTGATTGTATGATTGTGATTGTATGATTGTGCTTGTATGATTGTGATTCTATGATTGTGATTGTATGATTGTGATTGTATGATTGTGATTGTATGATTCTACTTGGGTGATTGTGGTTGTATGATTGTGAATATATAATTGTATTTGCGTGATTGTTATTGCCGGATTGCTATTGTATAATGCTGATTGTATGATAGTGATTGTGTGATTGTGATTGTACGATTGTGATTGTATGATTGTGATTGCATGATTGTGATTCTATGATTGTCATTGTATGATTGTGGTTTTATGATTGTGATTGTATGATTGTGATTGTAAGATTGTGATTGTATGATTGTGACTGTATGATTGTGATTGTATGATTCTACTTGGGTGATTGTGGTTGTATGATTGTGAATATATAATTGTAATTGCGTGATTGTTATTGCCGGATTGCTATTGTATAATGCTGATTGTATGATAGTGATTGTGTGATTGTGATTGTACGATTGTGGTTCTATGATTGCGATTGTATGTTGGTGATTGTATGATTGTGATTGTATGATTGTGATTGTATGATCGTGATTGTATGATTGTGATTGTTTGATTGTGATTGTATGATTGTGATTGTATGATTGTGATTGTATGATTGTGATTGTATGATTGTGAATGTATGATTGTGATTGTATGATTGTGATTGTACGATTGTGATTGTACGATTGTGATTGTACGATTGTGATTGTATGATTGTGATTGTATGATTGTGCTTGTATGATTGTGATTCTATGATTGTGATTGTATGATTGCGATTGTATGATTGTGATTGTATGATTGTGATTGTATGATTGTGATTGTATGATTGTGATTGTATGATTGAGATTCTATGATTGTGATTGTAGCATTGTGATTGTATGATTGCGATTGTCTGATTGCGATTGTGTGATTGTGAATGTATGATTGTGATTGTATGATTGTGATTCTATGATTGTGATTCTATGATTGTGATTGTATGATTGTAATTGTATGATTGTGATTGTATGATTGTGATTGTATGATTGCGATTGTACGGTTGTGATTGTGAGATTGTGATTGTATGATTGTAATTGTATGATTGTGATTGCATGATTGTGATTGTATGATAGTGATTGTACGATTGTGTTTGTTGTGATTGTGTTGCTATGTTTCTCTATGTTTAACTGTGATTGTACGATAGTGAATGCGTGATTGTGATTGTATGATTGTGTTTTTATAATTGTGACTGTATGATTTTAATTGTATGATTGTGATTGTATGATTGTGATTGTATGATTGTGATTGTATGATTGAGATTGTACGATTGTGGTTGTTGTGATTGTGTTGCTATGTTTCTCTATGTATGACTGTGATTGTATGATAGTGATTGTGTGATTGTGGTTGTCTGATTGTGATTGTATGATTGCGAATGCAGGATTGTGATTGTGATTGTATGATTTTGATTGTGTGATTGTGTTCCTATGATTCTCATTGTATAACTGTGATTGTATGATAGTGATTGTGTGATTGTGGTTGACTGATTCTGATTGTATGATTGCGAATGCAGGATTGTGATTGTGATTGTATGATTGCGATTGTATGATTGTGATTGTATGATTGTGATTGTAAGATTGTGATTGTATGATTGTGATTGTATGATAGTGATTGTATGATTGTGATTGTATGATTCTACTTGGGTGATTGTGGTTGTATGATTGTGAATATATAATTGTATTTGCGTGATTGTTATTGCCGGATTGCTATTGTATAATGCTGATTGTATGATAGTGATTGTGTGATTGTGATTGTACGATTGTGATTGTATGATTGTGATTGCATGATTGTGATTCTATGATTTTCATTGTATGATTGTGGTTTTATGATTGTGATTGTATGATTGTGATTGTAAGATTGTGATTGTATGATTGTGACTGTATGATTGTGATTGTATGATTCTACTTGGGTGATTGTGGTTGTATGATTGTGAATATATAATTGTAATTGCGTGATTGTTATTGCCGGATTGCTATTGTATAATGCTGATTGTATGATAGTGATTGTGTGATTGTGATTGTACGATTGTGGTTCTATGATTGCGATTGTATGTCGGTGATTGTATGATTGTGATTGTATGATTGTGATTGTATGATCGTGATTGTATGATTGTGATTGTTTGATTGTGATTGTATGATTGTGATTGTATGATTGTGATTGTATGATTGTGATTGTATGATTGTGAATGTATGATTGTGATTGTATGATTGTGAATGTATGATTGTGATTGTATGATTGTGATTGTATGATTGTGATTGTATGATTGTGATTGTATGATTGTGATTGTATGATTGTGATTGTATGATTGTGATTGTATGATAGTGATTGTAGGATTGTGATTGTATGATTGTGGTTGTATGATTGTGATTGTATGATTGTCATTGTATAATTGTGATTGTATGATTGTGATTGTATGATTCTACTTGCGTGATTGTGATTGTATGATTGTGAATATATAATTGTATTTGAGTTACTGTGATTGCCGGATTGCTATTATATAATTCTGATTGTATGATAGTGATTGTGTGATTTTGATTGTACGATTGTGGTTCTATGATTGTGATTGTATGATTGTGATTGTATGATTATGATTGTATGATTGCGATTGTATGATTGTGATTGTATGATTGTGATTGTATGATTGAGATTCTATGATTGTGATTGTAGGATTGTGATTGTATGACTGCGATTGTCTGATTGCGATTGTGAGATTGTGAATGTATGATTGTGATTGTATGATTGTGATTCTATGATTGTGATTGTATGATTGTAATTGTATGATTGTGATTGTATGATTGTGATTGTATGATTGCGATTGTACGGTTGTGATTGTGAGATTGTGATTGTATGATTGTAATTGTATGATTGTGATTGCATGATTGTGATTGTATGATAGTGATTGTACGATTGTGTTTGTTGTGATTGTGTTGCTATATTTCTCTATGTATAACTGTGATTGTACGATAGTGAATGCGTGATTGTGATTGTATGATTGTGTTTTTATAATTGTGACTGTATGATTTTAATTGTATGATTGTGATTGTATGATTGTGATTGTATGATTGAGATTGTACGATTGTGGTTGTTGTGATTGTGTTGCTATGTTTCTCTATGTATGACTGTGATTGTATGATAGTGATTGTGTGATTGTGGTTGTCTGATTGTGATTGTATGATTGCGAATGCAGGATTGTGATTGTGATTGTATGATTTTGATTGTGTGATTGTGTTCCTATGATTCTCATTGTATAACTGTGATTGTATGATAGTGATTGTGTGATTGTGGTTGACTGATTCTGATTGTATGATTGCGAATGCAGGATTGTGATTGTGATTGTATGATTGCGATGGTATGATTGTGATTGTATGATTGTGATTGTAAGATTGTGATTGTATGATTGTGATTGTATGATTGTGATTGTATGATTGTGATTGTATGATTCTACTTGGGTGATTGTGGTTGTATGATTGTGAATATATAATTGTATTTGCGTGATTGTTATTGCCGGATTGCTATTGTATAATGCTGATTGTATGATAGTGATTGTGTGATTGTGATTGTACGATTGTGATTGTATGATTGTGATTGCATGATTGTGAATCTATGATTGTCATTGTATGATTGTGGTTTTATGATTGTGATTGTATGATTGTGATTGTAAGATTGTGATTGTATGATTGTGACTGTATGATTGTGATTGTATGATTCTACTTGGGTGATTGTGGTTGTATGATTGTGAATATATAATTGTATTTGCGTGATTGTTATTGCCGGATTGCTATTGTATAATGCTGATTGTATGATAGTGGTTGTGTGATTGTGATTGTACGATTGTGGTTCTATGATTGCGATTGTATGTAGGTGATTGTATGATTGTGATTGTATGATTGTGATTGTATGATCGCGATTGTATGATTGTGATTGTATGATTCTACACGGGTGATTGTGGTTGTATGATTGTGAATATATAATTGTATTTGCGTGATTGTTATTGCCGGATTGCTATTGTATAATGCTGATTGTATGATAGTGATTGTATGATTGTGATTGTATGATTGTGAATGTATGATTGTGATTGTATGATTGTGATTGTATGATTGTGATTGTGTGATTGTGATTGTATGATTGTGATTGTATGATTGTGATTGTATGATTGTGATTGTATGATTGTGATTCTATGTTTGTGATTGTAGGACTATGATTGTATGATTGCGATTGTCTGATTGCGATTGTGTGATTGTAAATGTATGATTGTGATTGTATGATTGCGATTGTATGATTGTGATTGTATGATTGTGATTGTATGATTGTGATTGTGTGATTGTGATTGTATGATTGTGATTGTATGACTGTGATTGTATGATTGTGATTGTATGATTGTGCTTGTATGATTGTGATTCTATGATTGTGGTTGTAGGATTATGATTGTATGATTGCGATTGTCTGATTGCGATTGTGTGATTGTGAATGTATGATTGTGATTGTATGATTGCGATTGTATAATTGTGATTGTATGATTGTGATTGTATGATTGTGATTGTATGATTGTGATTGTATGATTGTGATTGTATGATTGTGATTGTATTTTTGTGATTGTATGATTGTGATTGTATGATTGTGATTGTACGATTGTGATTGTACGATTGTGATTGTACGATTGTGATCTTATAATTGTGACATTATCATTGTAACTGTATGATATTGATTGTGTGAATGTGATTGTGATTGCATGATCGCAATTGTATGATTGTGAATGTATGATTATGATGCTCTGATTGCAATTGTCTGATTGCGATTGTGTGATTGTGAATGTGTGATTCTGACTCTATGATTATGATTCTATGATTGTGATTGTATGATTGTAATTGTATGAATGTGATTGTATGATTGTGATTGTTTGATTGTTATTGTGTGATTGCGTTTGTATGCTTCTAATTGTATGCATGTGAATGTATAATTCTGATTGTATGTTTGAGATAATATGATTGCGATTGTATGATTGAGATTGTATGATTGTGAATGTATGATTGTGATTGTATGATTGTGATTGTATGATTGTGATTGTGTGATTGTGATTGTGTGATTGTGATTGTATGATTGTGATTGTATGACTGTGATTGTATGATTGTGTTTGTATGATTGTGCTTGTATGATTGTGATTCTATGATTGTGGTTGTAGGATTATGATTGTATGATTGCGATTGTCTGATTGCGATTGTGTGATTGTGAATGTATGATTGTGATTGTATGATTGCGATTGTATAATTGTGATTGTATGATTGTGATTGTATGATTGTGATTGTATGATTGTGATTGTATGATTGTGATTGTATGATTGTGATTGTATGATTGTGATTGTATGATTGTGATTGTATCTTTGTGATTGTATGATTGTGATTGTATGATTGTGATTGTACGATTGTGATTGTATGATTCTAATTGTATGCATGTGAATGTATAATTCTGATTGTATGTTTGTGATAATATGATTGCGATTGTATGATTGAGATTGTATGATTCTGACTCTATGATTGTGATTCTATGATTGTGATTGTATGATTGTAATTGTATGAATGTGATTGTATGATTGTGATTGTTTGATTGTTATTGTGTGATTGCGTTTGTATGATTCTAATTGTATGCATGTGAATGTATAATTCTGATTGTATGTTTGAGATAATATGATTGCGATTGTATGATTGAGATTGTATGATTGTGATTGTGTGATTGTGATTGTATGATTGTGATTGTATGATTGTGAATACATGATTGTGATTGTATGATAGTGATTGTACGATTGTGTTTGTTGTGATTGTGTTGCAATGTTTCTCTATGTATAACTGTGATTGTATGATCGTGATTGTATGATTGTGATTGTTTGATTGTGATTGTATGATTGTGATTGTATGATTGTCATTGTATGATTGTGATTGTATGATTGCGAATGTATGATTGTGATTGTATGATTGTGATTGTATGATTGTGGTTGTATGATTGTGAATATATAATTGTATTTGCGTGATTGTTATTGCCGGATTGCTATTGTATAATGCTGATTGTATGATAGTGATTGTATGATTGTGATTGTATGATTGTGAATGTATGATTGTGATTGTATGATTGTGATTGTATGATTGTGATTGTATGATTGTGCTTGTATGATTGTGATTCTATGATTGTGATTGTAGGACTATGATTGTATGATTGCGATTGTCTGATTGCGATTGTGTGATTGTAAATGTATGATTGTGATTGTATGATTGCGATTGTATGATTGTGATTGTATGATTGTGATTGTATGATTGTGATTGTGTGATTGTGATTGTATGATTGTGATTGTATGACTGTGATTGTATGATTGTGATTGTATGATTGTGCTTGTATGATTGTGATTCTATGATTGTGGTTGTAGGATTATGATTGTATGATTGCGATTGTCTGATTGCGATTGTGTGATTGTGAATGTATGATTGTGATTGTATGATTGCGATTGTATAATTGTGATTGTATGATTGTGATTGTATGATTGTGATTGTATGATTGTGATTGTATGATTGTGATTGTATGATTGTGATTGTATGATTGTGATTGTATGATTGTGATTGTATCTTTGTGATTGTATGATTGTGATTGTATGATTGTGATTGTACGATTGTGATTGTATGATTCTAATTGTATGCATGTGAATGTATAATTCTGATTGTATGTTTGTGATAATATGATTGCGATTGTATGATTGAGATTGTATGATTCTGACTCTATGATTGTGATTCTATGATTGTGATTGTATGATTGTAATTGTATGAATGTGATTGTATGATTGTGATTGTTTGATTGTTATTGTGTGATTGCGTTTGTATGATTCTAATTGTATGCATGTGAATGTATAATTCTGATTGTATGTTTGAGATAATATGATTGCGATTGTATGATTGAGATTGTATGATTGTGATTGTGTGATTGTGATTGTATGATTGTGATTGTATGATTGTGAATACATGATTGTGATTGTATGATAGTGATTGTACGATTGTGTTTGTTGTGATTATGTTGCAATGTTTCTCTATGTATAACTGTGATTGTATGATCGTGATTGTATGATTGTGATTGTTTGATTGTGATTGTATGATTGTGATTGCATGATTGTGATTGTATGATTGTGATTGTATGATTGTGAATGTATGATTGTGATTGTATGATGGTGATTGTATGATTGTGATTGTAAGATTGTGATTGTATGATTGTGATTGTATGATTGTGATTGTATGATTGTGATTGTATGATTCTACTTGGGTGATTGTGGTTGTATGATTGTGAATATATAATTGTATTTGCGTGATTGTTATTGCCGGATTGCTATTGTATAATGCTGATTGTATGATAGTGATTGTGTGATTGTGATTGTACGATTGTGGTTCTATGATTGCGATTGTATGTCGGTGATTGTATGATTGTGATTGTATGATTGTGATTGTATGATCGTGATTGTATGATTGTGGTTGTTTGACTGTGATTGTTTGATTGTGATTGTATGATTGTGATTGTATAATTGTGATTGTATGATTGTGATTGTATGATTGTGAATGTATGATTGTGATTGTATGATTGTGATTGTATGATTGTGATTGTATGATTGTGATTGCATAATTGTGATTGTATGATTGTGATTGTATGATTGTGATTGTATGATTGTGATTGTATGATTGTGATTGTATGATTGTGATTGTATGATAGTGATTGTAGGATTGTGATTGTATGATTGTGATTGCATGATTGTGATTCTATGATTGTCATTGTATGATTGTGGTTTTATGATTGTGATTGTATGATTGTGATTGTAGGATTGTGATTGTATGACTGTTATTATATGATTGTAATTGTATGATTGCGATTGTATGATTGCGATTGTAGGGTTGTGATTGTGAGATTGTGATTGTATGATTGTAATTGTGTGATTGTGAATGCATGATTGTGATTGTATGATAGTGATTGTGTGAATGTGATTGTGATTGCATGATCGTAATTGTATGATTGTGGATGTATGATTATGACTGTATGATTGCGATTGTGTGATTGTGGTTGTATGATTGTGATTGTATCATTGTGATTGTATCATTGTGATTGTATGATTGTGATTGTATCATTGTGATTGTATCATTGTGATTGTATCATTGCGATTGTATCATTGCGATTGTATCAATGCGATTGTATCATTGCGATTGTATCATTGCGATTGTATCATTGCGATTGTATCATTGCGATTGTATCATTGCGATTGTATCATTGCGATTGTATCATTGCGATTGTATCATTGCGATTGTATCATTGCGATTGTATCATTGCGATTGTATCATTGCGATTGTATCATTGCGATTGTATCATTGCGATTGTATCATTGCGATTGTATCATTGCGATTGTATCATTGCGATTGTATCATTGCGATTGTATCATTGTGATTGTATGATTGTGGTTGTTGTGATTGTGTTGCTATGTTTCTCTATGTATGACTGTGATTGCATGATAGTGATTGTGTGATTGTGGTTGTCTGATTGTGATTGTCTGATTGCGAATGCAGGATTGTGATTGTGATTGTATGATTTTGATTGTGTGATTGTGTTCCTATGATTCTCATTGTATAACTGTGATTGTATGATAGTGATTGTGTGATTGTGGTTGACTGATTCTGATTGTATGATTGCGAATGCAGGATTGTGATTGCGATTGTATGATTGCGATTGTATGATTGTGATTGTATGATTGTGATTGTAAGATTG
The DNA here is from genome assembly GCF_050947335.1 of Megachile rotundata. Classification (NCBI taxonomy): domain Eukaryota; kingdom Metazoa; phylum Arthropoda; class Insecta; order Hymenoptera; family Megachilidae; genus Megachile; species Megachile rotundata. The sequence continues at coordinate 928,028 of NC_134994.1, forward strand.
TGATTGTATGATTGTGATTGTATGATAGTGATTGTATGATTGTGATTGTATGATTCTACTTGGGTGATTGTGGTTGTATGATTGTGAATATATAATTGTATTTGCGTGATTGTTATTGGCGGATTGCTATTGTATAATGCTGATTGTATGATAGTGATTGTGTGATTGTGTTTGTACGATTGTGGTTCTATGATTGCGATTGTATGATTGTGATTGTATGATTGTGATTGTATGATTGTGATTGTATGATTGTGATTGTATGATTGTGATTGTATGATTGTGATTGTATGATTGTGATTGTATGATTGTGATTGTATGATTGTGATTGCATGATTGTGATTGTATGATTGTGATTGTATGATTGCGATTGTATGATTGCGATTGTAGGGTTGTGATTGTGAGATTGTGATTGTATGATTGTAATTGTGTGATTGTGAATGCATGATTGTGATTGTATGATAGTGATTGTGTGAATGTGATTGTGATTGCATGATCGTAATTGTATGATTGTGGATGTATGATTATGACTGTATGATTGCGATTGTGTGATTGTGGTTGTATGATTGTGATTGTATCATTGTGATTGTATCATTGTGATTGTATGATTGTGATTGTATCATTGTGATTGTATCATTGTGATTGTATCATTGCGATTGTATCATTGCGATTGTATCATTGCGATTGTATCATTGCGATTGTATCATTGCGATTGTATCATTGCGATTGTATCATTGCGATTGTATCATTGCGATTGAATCATTGCGATTGTATCATTGCGATTGTATCATTGCGATTGTATCATTGCGATTGTATCATTGCGATTGTATCATTGCGATTGTATCATTGCGATTGTATCATTGCGATTGTATCATTGCGATTGTATCATTGCGATTGTATCATTGCGATTGTATCATTGCGATTGTATCATTGCGATTGTATCATTGCGATTGTATCATTGTGATTGTATCATTGTGATTGTATGATTGTGGTTGTTGTGATTGTGTTGCTATGTTTCTCTATGTATGACTGTGATTGCATGATAGTGATTGTGTGATTGTGGTTGTCTGATTGTGATTGAATGATTGCGAATGCAGGATTGTGATTGTGATTGTATGATTTTGATTGTGTGATTGTGTTCCTATGATTCTCATTGTATAACTGTGATCGTATGATAGTGATTGTGTGATTGTGGTTGACTGATTCTGATTGTATGATTGCGAATGCAGGATTGTGATTGCGATTGTATGATTGCGATTGTATGATTCTGATTGTATGATTGTGATTGTAAGATTGTGATTGTATGATTGTGATTGTATGATAGTGATTGTATGATTGTGATTGTATGATTCTACTTGGGTGATTGTGGTTGTATGATTGTGAATATATAATTGTATTTGCGTGATTGTTATTGCCGGATTGCTATTGTATAATGCTGATTGTATGATAGCGATTGTGTGATTGTGTTTGTACGATTGTGGTTCTATGATTGCGATTGTATGTCGGTGATTGTATGATTGTGATTGTATGATTGTGATTGTATGATTGTGATTGTATGATTGTGATTGTATGATTGTGATTGTATGATTGTGATTGTATGATTGTGATTGTATGATTGTGATTGTATGATTGTGAATGTATGATTGTGATTGTATGATTGTGATTGTATGATTGTGATTGTGTGACTGTGATTGTATGATTGTGATTGTATGATTGTGATTGTATGATTGTGATTGTATGATTGTGATTGTATGATTGTGCTTGTATGATTGTGATTCTATGATTGTGATTGTGTGATTGTGATTGTATGATTGTGATTGTATGATTGTGATTGTATGATTGTGATTGTATGATTGTGCTTGTATGATTGTGATTCTATGATTGTGATTGTAGGATTATGATTGTATGATTGCGATTGTCTGATTGCGATTGTGTGATTGTGAATGTATGATTGTGATTGTATGATTGCGATTGTATGATTGTGATTGTATGATTGTGATTGTATGATTGTGATTGTATGACTGTGATTGTATGATTGTGATTGTATGATTGTGATTGTATCTTTGTGATTGTATGATTGTCATTGTATGATTGTGATTGTACGATTGTGATTGTACGATTGTGATTGTACGATTGTGATCTTATAATTGTGACAATATCATTGTAACTGTATGATATTGATTGTGTGAATGTGATTGTGATTGCATGATCGCAATTGTATGATTGTGAATGTATGATTATGATGCTCTGATTGCAATTGTCTGATTGCGATTGTGTGATTGTGAATGTGTGATTCTGACTCTATGATTATGATTCTATGATTGTGATTGTATGATTGTAATTGTATGAATGTGATTGTATGATTGTGATTGTTTGATTGTTATTGTGTGATTGCGTTTGTATGCTTCTAATTGTATGCATGTGAATGTATAATTCTGATTGTATGTTTGAGATAATATGATTGCGATTGTATGATTGAGATTGTATGATTGTGAATGTATGATTGTGATTGTATGATTGTGATTGTATGATTGTGATTGTGTGATTGTGATTGTATGATTGTGATTGTATGATTGTGATTGTATGATTGTGATTGTATGATTGTGATTGTATGATTGTGCTTGTATGATTGTGATTCTATGATTGTGATTGTAGGACTATGATTGTATGATTGCGATTGTCTGATTGCGATTGTGTGATTGTGAATGTATGATTGTGATTGTATGATTGCGATTGTATGATTGTGATTGTATGATTGTGATTGTATGATTGTGATTGTGTGATTGTGATTGTATGATTGTGATTGTATGACTGTGATTGTATGATTGTGATTGTATGATTGTGCTTGTATGATTGTGATTGTATGATTGCGATTGTATAATTGTGATTGTATGATTGTGATTGTATGATTGTGATTGTATGATTGTGATTGTATGATTGTGATTGTATGGTTGTGATTGTATGATTGTGATTGTATGATTGTGATTGTATGATTGTGATTGTATGATTGTGAATGTACGATTGTGATTGTACGATTGTGATTGTACGATTGTGATTTTATAATTGTGACATTATCATTGTAACTGTATGATATTGATTGTGTGAATGTGATTGTGATTGCATGATCGCAATTGTATGATTGTGAATGTATGATTATGATTCTCTGATTGCAATTGTCTGATTGCGATTGTGTGATTGCGAATGTATGATTCTGACTCTATGATTGTGATTCTATGATTGTGATTGTATGATTGTAATTGTATGAATGTGATTGTATGATTGTGATTGTTTGATTGTTATTGTGTGATTGCGTTTGTATGATTCTAATTGTATGCATGTGAATGTATAATTCTGATTGTATGTTTGTGATAATATGATTGCGATTGTATGATTGAGATTGTATGATTGTGATTGTGTGATTGTGATTGAATGATTGTGATTGTATGATTGTGATTGTATGATTGTGATTGTATGATTGTGATTGTATGATTGTGATTGTATGATTGTGATTGTAGGGTTGTGATTGTGAGATTGTGATTGTATGATTGTAATTGTATGATTGTGAATGCATGATTGTGATTGTATGATAGTGATTGTACGATTGTGTTTGTTGTGATTGTGTTGCAATGTTTCTCTATGTATAACTGTGATTGTGTGATCGTGATTGTATGATTGTGATTGTTTGATTGTGATTGTATGATTGTGAATGTATGATTGTGATTGTATGATTGTGATTGTATGATTGTGATTGTAAGATTGAGATTGTATTATTGTGATTGTATGATTGTGATTGTATGATTCTACTTGGGTGATTGTGGTTGTATGATTGTGAATATATAATTGTATTTGCGTGATTGTTATTGCCGGATTGCTATTGTATAATGCTGATTGTATGATAGTGATTGTGTGATTGTGATTGTACGATTGTGGTTCTATGATTGCGATTGTATGTCGGTGATTGTATGATTGTGATTGTATGATTGTGATTGTATGATCGTGATTGTATGATTGTGATTGTTTGATTGTGATTGTATGATTGTGATTGTATGATTGTCATTGTATGATTGTGAGTGTATGATTGTGAATGTATGATTGTGATTGTATGATTGTGATTGTATGATTGTGGTTGTATGATTGTGAATATATAATTGTATTTGCGTGATTGTTATTGCCGGATTGCTATTGTATAATGCTGATTGTATGATAGTGATTGTATGATTGTGATTGTATGATTGTGAATGTATGATTGTGATTGTATGATTGTGATTGTATGATTGTGATTGTATGATTGTGCTTGTATGATTGTGATTCTATGATTGTGATTGTAGGACTATGATTGTATGATTGCGATTGTCTGATTGCGATTGTGTGATTGTAAATGTATGATTGTGATTGTATGATTGCGATTGTATGATTGTGATTGTATGATTGTGATTGTATGATTGTGATTGTGTGATTGTGATTGTATGATTGTGATTGTATGACTGTGATTGTATGATTGTGATTGTATGATTGAGATTGTATGATTCTGACTCTATGATTGTGATTCTATGATTGTGATTGTATGATTGTAATTGTATGAATGTGATTGTATGATTGTGATTGTTTGATTGTTATTGTGTGATTGCGTTTGTATGATTCTAATTGTATGCATGTGAATGTATAATTCTGATTGTATGTTTGAGATAATATGATTGCGATTGTATGATTGAGATTGTATGATTGTGATTGTGTGATTGTGATTGTATGATTGTGATTGTATGATTGTGAATACATGATTGTGATTGTATGATAGTGATTGTACGATTGTGTTTGTTGTGATTGTGTTGCAATGTTTCTCTATGTATAACTGTGATTGTATGATCGTGATTGTATGATTGTGATTGTTTGATTGTGATTGTATGATTGTGATTGTATGATTGTCATTGTATGATTGTGATTGTATGATTGTGAATGTATGATTGTGATTGTATGATTGTGATTGTATGATTGTGGTTGTATGATTGTGAATATATAATTGTATTTGCGTGATTGTTATTGCCGGATTGCTATTGTATAATGCTGATTGTATGATAGTGATTGTATGATTGTGATTGTATGATTGTGAATGTATGATTGTGATTGTATGATTGTGATTGTATGATTGTGATTGTATGATTGTGCTTGTATGATTGTGATTCTATGATTGTGATTGTAGGACTATGATTGTATGATTGCGATTGTCTGATTGCGATTGTGTGATTGTAAATGTATGATTGTGATTGTATGATTGCGATTGTATGATTGTGATTGTATGATTGTGATTGTATGATTGTGATTGTGTGATTGTGATTGTATGATTGTGATTGTATGACTGTGATTGTATGATTGTGATTGTATGATTGTGCTTGTATGATTGTGATTCTATGATTGTGGTTGTAGGATTATGATTGTATGATTGCGATTGTCTGATTGCGATTGTGTGATTGTGAATGTATGATTGTGATTGTATGATTGCGATTGTATAATTGTGATTGTATGATTGTGATTGTATGATTGTGATTGTATGATTGTGATTGTATGATTGTGATTGTATGATTGTGATTGTATGATTGTGATTGTATGATTGTGATTGTATCTTTGTGATTGTATGATTGTGATTGTATGATTGTGATTGTACGATTGTGATTGTATGATTCTAATTGTATGCATGTGAATGTATAATTCTGATTGTATGTTTGTGATAATATGATTGCGATTGTATGATTGAGATTGTATGATTCTGACTCTATGATTGTGATTCTATGATTGTGATTGTATGATTGTAATTGTATGAATGTGATTGTATGATTGTGATTGTTTGATTGTTATTGTGTGATTGCGTTTGTATGATTCTAATTGTATGCATGTGAATGTATAATTCTGATTGTATGTTTGAGATAATATGATTGCGATTGTATGATTGAGATTGTATGATTGTGATTGTGTGATTGTGATTGTATGATTGTGATTGTATGATTGTGAATACATGATTGTGATTGTATGATAGTGATTGTACGATTGTGTTTGTTGTGATTGTGTTGCAATGTTTCTCTATGTATAACTGTGATTGTATGATCGTGATTGTATGATTGTGATTGTTTGATTGTGATTGTATGATTGTGATTGCATGATTGTGATTGTATGATTGTGATTGTATGATTGTGAATGTATGATTGTGATTGTATGATGGTGATTGTATGATTGTGATTGTAAGATTGTGATTGTATGATTGTGATTGTATGATTGTGATTGTATGATTGTGATTGTATGATTCTACTTGGGTGATTGTGGTTGTATGATTGTGAATATATAATTGTATTTGCGTGATTGTTATTGCCGGATTGCTATTGTATAATGCTGATTGTATGATAGTGATTGTGTGATTGTGATTGTACGATTGTGGTTCTATGATTGCGATTGTATGTCGGTGATTGTATGATTGTGATTGTATGATTGTGATTGTATGATCGTGATTGTATGATTGTGGTTGTTTGATTGTGATTGTATGATTGTGATTGTATGATTGTCATTGTATGATTGTGATTGTATGATTGTGAATGTATGATTGTGATTGTATGATTGTGATTGTATGATTGTGGTTGTATGATTGTGAATATATAATTGTATTTGCGTGATTGTTATTGCCGGATTGCTATTGTATAATGCTGATTGTATGATAGTGATTGTATGATTGTGATTGTATGATTGTGAATGTATGATTGTGATTGTATGATTGTGATTGTATGATTGTGATTGTATGATTGTGCTTGTATGATTGTGATTCTATGATTGTGATTGTAGGACTATGATTGTATGATTGCGATTGTCTGATTGCGATTGTGTGATTGTAAATGTATGATTGTGATTGTATGATTGCGATTGTATGATTGTGATTGTATGATTGTGATTGTATGATTGTGATTGTGTGATTGTGATTGTATGATTGTGATTGTATGACTGTGATTGTATGATTGTGATTGTATGATTGTGCTTGTATGATTGTGATTCTATGATTGTGGTTGTAGGATTATGATTGTATGATTGCGATTGTCTGATTGCGATTGTGTGATTGTGAATGTATGATTGTGATTGTATGATTGCGATTGTATAATTGTGATTGTATGATTGTGATTGTATGATTGTGATTGTATGATTGTGATTGTATGATTGTGATTGTATGATTGTGATTGTATGATTGTGATTGTATGATTGTGATTGTATGATTGTGATTGTATCTTTGTGATTGTATGATTGTGATTGTATGATTGTGATTGTACGATTGTGATTGTATGATTCTAATTGTATGCATGTGAATGTATAATTCTGATTGTATGTTTGTGATAATATGATTGCGATTGTATGATTGAGATTGTATGATTCTGACTCTATGATTGTGATTCTATGATTGTGATTGTATGATTGTAATTGTATGAATGTGATTGTATGATTGTGATTGTTTGATTGTTATTGTGTGATTGCGTTTGTATGATTCTAATTGTATGCATGTGAATGTATAATTCTGATTGTATGTTTGAGATAATATGATTGCGATTGTATGATTGAGATTGTATGATTGTGATTGTGTGATTGTGATTGTATGATTGTGATTGTATGATTGTGAATACATGATTGTGATTGTATGATAGTGATTGTACGATTGTGTTTGTTGTGATTGTGTTGCAATGTTTCTCTATGTATAACTGTGATTGTATGATCGTGATTGTATGATTGTGATTGTTTGATTGTGATTGTATGATTGTGATTGTATGATTGTCATTGTATGATTGTGATTGTATGATTGTGAATGTATGATTGTGATTGTATGATTGTGATTGTATGATTGTGGTTGTATGATTGTGAATATATAATTGTATTTGCGTGATTGTTATTGCCGGATTGCTATTGTATAATGCTGATTGTATGATAGTGATTGTATGATTGTGATTGTATGATTGTGAATGTATGATTGTGATTGTATGATTGTGATTGTATGATTGTGATTGTATGATTGTGCTTGTATGATTGTGATTCTATGATTGTGATTGTAGGACTATGATTGTATGATTGCGATTGTCTGATTGCGATTGTGTGATTGTAAATGTATGATTGTGATTGTATGATTGCGATTGTATGATTGTGATTGTATGATTGTGATTGTATGATTGTGATTGTGTGATTGTGATTGTATGATTGTGATTGTATGACTGTGATTGTATGATTGTGATTGTATGATTGTGCTTGTATGATTGTGATTCTATGATTGTGGTTGTAGGATTATGATTGTATGATTGCGATTGTCTGATTGCGATTGTGTGATTGTGAATGTATGATTGTGATTGTATGATTGCGATTGTATAATTGTGATTGTATGATTGTGATTGTATGATTGTGATTGTATGATTGTGATTGTATGATTGTGATTGTATGATTGTGATTGTATGATTGTGATTGTATGATTGTGATTGTATCTTTGTGATTGTATGATTGTGATTGTATGATTGTGATTGTACGATTGTGATTGTATGATTCTAATTGTATGCATGTGAATGTATAATTCTGATTGTATGTTTGTGATAATATGATTGCGATTGTATGATTGAGATTGTATGATTCTGACTCTATGATTGTGATTGTATGATTGTGATTGTATGATTGTAATTGTATGAATGTGATTGTATGATTGTGATTGTTTGATTGTTATTGTGTGATTGCGTTTGTATGATTCTAATTGTATGCATGTGAATGTATAATTCTGATTGTATGTTTGAGATAATATGATTGCGATTGTATGATTGAGATTGTATGATTGTGATTGTGTGATTGTGATTGTATGATTGTGATTGTATGATTGTGAATACATGATTGTGATTGTATGATAGTGATTGTACGATTGTGTTTGTTGTGATTGTGTTGCAATGTTTCTCTATGTATAACTGTGATTGTATGATCGTGATTGTATGATTGTGATTGTTTGATTGTGATTGTATGATTGTGATTGCATGATTGTGATTGTATGATTGTGATTGTATGATTGTGAATGTATGATTGTGATTGTATGATGGTGATTGTATGATTGTGATTGTAAGATTGTGATTGTATGATTGTGATTGTATGATTGTGATTGTATGATTGTGATTGTATGATTCTACTTGGGTGATTGTGGTTGTATGATTGTGAATATATAATTGTATTTGCGTGATTGTTATTGCCGGATTGCTATTGTATAATGCTGATTGTATGATAGTGATTGTGTGATTGTGATTGTACGATTGTGGTTCTATGATTGCGATTGTATGTCGGTGATTGTATGATTGTGATTGTATGATTGTGATTGTATGATCGTGATTGTATGATTGTGGTTGTTTGACTGTGATTGTTTGATTGTGATTGTATGATTGTGATTGTATAATTGTGATTGTATGATTGTGATTGTATGATTGTGAATGTATGATTGTGATTGTATGATTGTGATTGTATGATTGTGATTGTATGATTGTGATTGCATAATTGTGATTGTATGATTGTGATTGTATGATTGTGATTGTATGATTGTGATTGTATGATTGTGATTGTATGATTGTGATTGTATGATAGTGATTGTAGGATTGTGATTGTATGATTGTGATTGCATGATTGTGATTCTATGATTGTCATTGTATGATTGTGGTTTTATGATTGTGATTGTATGATTGTGATTGTAGGATTGTGATTGTATGACTGTTATTATATGATTGTAATTGTATGATTGCGATTGTATGATTGCGATTGTAGGGTTGTGATTGTGAGATTGTGATTGTATGATTGTAATTGTGTGATTGTGAATGCATGATTGTGATTGTATGATAGTGATTGTGTGAATGTGATTGTGATTGCATGATCGTAATTGTATGATTGTGGATGTATGATTATGACTGTATGATTGCGATTGTGTGATTGTGGTTGTATGATTGTGATTGTATCATTGTGATTGTATCATTGTGATTGTATCATTGTGATTGTATGATTGTGATTGTATCATTGTGATTGTATCATTGTGATTGTATCATTGTGATTGTATCATTGCGATTGTATCATTGCGATTGTATCAATGCGATTGTATCATTGCGATTGTATCATTGCGATTGTATCATTGCGATTGTATCATTGCGATTGTATCATTGCGATTGTATCATTGCGATTGTATCATTGCGATTGTATCATTGCGATTGTATCATTGCGATTGTATCATTGCGATTGTATCATTGCGATTGTATCATTGCGATTGTATCATTGCGATTGTATCATTGCGATTGTATCATTGCGATTGTATCATTGCGATTGTATCATTGCGATTGTATCATTGCGATTGTATCATTGTGATTGTATGATTGTGGTTGTTGTGATTGTGTTGCTATGTTTCTCTATGTATGACTGTGATTGCATGATAGTGATTGTGTGATTGTGGTTGTCTGATTGTGATTGTCTGATTGCGAATGCAGGATTGTGATTGTGATTGTATGATTTTGATTGTGTGATTGTGTTCCTATGATTCTCATTGTATAACTGTGATTGTATGATAGTGATTGTGTGATTGTGGTTGACTGATTCTGATTGTATGATTGCGAATGCAGGATTGTGATTGCGATTGTATGATTGCGATTGTATGATTGTGATTGTATGATTGTGATTGTAAGATTGTGATTGTATGATTGTGATTGTATGATAGTGATTGTATGATTGTGATTGTATGATTCTACTTGGGTGATTGTGGTTGTATGATTGTGAATATATAATTGTATTTGCGTGATTGTTATTGGCGGATTGCTATTGTATAATGCTGATTGTATGATAGTGATTGTGTGATTGTGTTTGTACGATTGTGGTTCTATGATTGCGATTGTATGATTGTGATTGTATGATTGTGATTGTATGATTGTGATTGTATGATTGTGATTGTATGATTGTGATTGTATGATTGTGATTGTATGATTGTGATTGTATGATTGTGATTGTATGATTGTGATTGTATGATTGTGATTGTATGATTGTGATTGCATGATTGTGATTGTATGATTGTGATTGTATGATTGCGATTGTATGATTGCGATTGTAGGGTTGTGATTGTGAGATTGTGATTGTATGATTGTAATTGTGTGATTGTGAATGCATGATTGTGATTGTATGATAGTGATTGTGTGAATGTGATTGTGATTGCATGATCGTAATTGTATGATTGTGGATGTATGATTATGACTGTATGATTGCGATTGTGTGATTGTGGTTGTATGATTGTGATTGTATCATTGTGATTGTATCATTGTGATTGTATGATTGTGATTGTATCATTGTGATTGTATCATTGTGATTGTATCATTGCGATTGTATCATTGCGATTGTATCATTGCGATTGTATCATTGCGATTGTATCATTGCGATTGTATCATTGCGATTGTATCATTGCGATTGAATCATTGCGATTGTATCATTGCGATTGTATCATTGCGATTGTATCATTGCGATTGTATCATTGCGATTGTATCATTTGGATTGTATCATTGCGATTGTATCATTGCGATTGTATCATTGCGATTGTATCATTGCGATTGTATCATTGCGATTGTATCATTGTGATTGTATCATTGTGATTGTATGATTGTGGTTGTTGTGATTGTGTTGCTATGTTTCTCTATGTATGACTGTGATTGCATGATAGTGATTGTGTGATTGTGGTTGTCTGATTGTGATTGTATGATTGCGAATGCAGGATTGTGATTGTGATTGTATGATTTTGATTGTGTGATTGTGTTCCTATGATTCTCATTGTATAACTGTGATCGTATGATAGTGATTGTGTGATTGTGGTTGACTGATTCTGATTGTATGATTGCGAATGCAGGATTGTGATTGCGATTGTATGATTGCGATTGTATGATTCTGATTGTATGATTGTGATTGTAAGATTGTGATTGTATGATTGTGATTGTATGATAGTGATTGTATGATTGTGATTGTATGATTCTACTTGGGTGATTGTGGTTGTATGATTGTGAATATATAATTGTATTTGCGTGATTGTTATTGCCGGATTGCTATTGTATAATGCTGATTGTATGATAGTGATTGTGTGATTGTGTTTGTACGATTGTGGTTCTATGATTGCGATTGTATGTCGGTGATTGTATGATTGTGATTGTATGATTGTGATTGTATGATTGTGATTGTATGATTGTGATTGTATGATTGTGATTGTATGATTGTGATTGTATGATTGTGATTGTATGATTGTGATTGTATGATTGTGATTGTATGATTGTGAATGTATGATTGTGATTGTATGATTGTGATTGTATGATTGTGATTGTGTGATTGTGATTGTATGATTGTGATTGTATGATTGTGATTGTATGATTGTGATTGTATGATTGTGATTGTATGATTGTGCTTGTATGATTGTGATTCTATGATTGTGATTGTGTGATTGTGATTGTATGATTGTGATTGTATGATTGTGATTGTATGATTGTGATTGTATGATTGTGCTTGTATGATTGTGATTCTATGATTGTGATTGTAGGATTATGATTGTATGATTGCGATTGTCTGATTGCGATTGTGTGATTGTGAATGTATGATTGTGATTGTATGATTGCGATTGTATGATTGTGATTGTATGATTGTGATTGTATGATTGTGATTGTATGACTGTGATTGTATGATTGTGATTGTATGATTGTGATTGTATCTTTGTGATTGTATGATTGTCATTGTATGATTGTGATTGTACGATTGTGATTGTACGATTGTGATTGTACGATTGTGATCTTATAATTGTGACAATATCATTGTAACTGTATGATATTGATTGTGTGAATGTGATTGTGATTGCATGATCGCAATTGTATGATTGTGAATGTATGATTATGATGCTCTGATTGCAATTGTCCGATTGCGATTGTGTGATTGTGAATGTGTGATTCTGACTCTATGATTGTGATTCTATGATTGTGATTGTATGATTGTAATTGTATGAATGTGATTGTATGATTGCGATTGTTTGATTGTTATTGTGTGATTGCGTTTGTATGATTCTAATTGTATGCATGTGAATGTATAATTCTGATTGTATGTTTGAGATAATATGATCGCGATTGTATGATTGAGATTGTATGATTGTGATTGTGTGATTGTGATTGTATGATTGTGATTGTATGATTGTGATTGTATGACTGTTATTATATGATTGTAATTGTATGATTGCGATTGTATGATTGCGATTGTAGGGTTGTGATTGTGAGATTGTGATTGTATGATTCTAATTGTGTGATTGTGAATGCATGATTGTGATTGTTGGATAGTGATTGTACGCTTGTGTTTGTTGTGATTGTGTTGCAATGTTTCTCTATGTATAATTGTGATTGTATGATAGTGATTGTGTGATTGTGATTGTATGATTGTGTTTTTATAATTGTGACTGTATGATTTTAATTATATGATTGTGATTGTATGATTGTGATTGTATGATTGAGATTGTACGATTGTGGTTGTTGTGATTGTGTTGCTATGTTTCTCTATGTATGACTGTGATTGTATGATAGTGATTGTGTGATTGTGGTTGTCTGATTGTGATTGTATGATTGTGGTTGTATGATTGTGATTGTATGATTGTGATCGTATGATTGTGATTATATGGTTGTGATTGTATGACTGTGATTGTATGATTGTGATTGTACGATTATGTTTGTACGATTGTGATTTTATGATTGTGACTGTATGATTGTAACTGTATGATAGTGATTGTATGAATGTGATTGTGATTGCATGATCGTAATTGTATGATTGTGGATGTATGATTATGACTGTATGATTGCGATTGTCTGATTGCGATTGTGTGATTGTGGTTGTATGATTGTGATTGTATGATTGTGATTGTATGATTGTGATTGTATGATTGTGATTGTATGATCGCGATTGTATGATTGTGATTGTATGATTGTGATTGTATCATTGTGATTGTATCATTGTGATTGAATCATTGTGATTATATCATTGTGATTGTATCATTGTGATTGTATCATTGTGATTGTATAATTGTGATTGTATGATTGTGGTTGTTGTGATTGTGTTGCTATGTTTCTCTATGTATGACTGTCATTGTATGATAGTGATTGTGTGATTGTGGTTGTCTGATTGTGATTGTATGATTGCGAATGCAGGATTGTGATTGTGATTGTATGATTGCGATTGTATGATTGTGATTGTATAATTGTTATTGTGTGATAGTGATTGTGTGATTGTGACTGCATGATTGTGATTCTATGATTGTGATTGTATGATTGTAATTGTACGATTATGATTGTATGATTGTGATTGTATGATTCTACTTGCGTGATTGTGATTGTATGATTGTGAATATATAATTGTATTTGAGTTACTGTGATTGCCGGATTGCTATTATATAATTCTGATTGTATGATAGTGATTGTGTGACTTTGATTGTACGATTGTGGTTCTATGATTGTGATTGTATGATTGTGATTGTATGATTATGATTGTATGATTGCGATTGTATGATTGTGATTGTATGATTGTGATTGTATGATTGAGATTCTATGATTGTGATTGTATGATTGTGATTGTATGATTGTGATTGTATGATTCTACTTGGGTGATTGTGGTTGTATGATTGTGAATATATAATTGTATTTGCGTGATTGTTATTGCCGGATTGCTATTGTATAATGCTGATTGTATGATAGTGATTGTGTGATTGTGATTGTACGATTGTGGTTCTATGATTGCGATTGTATGTCGGTGATTGTATGATTGTGATTGTATGATTGTGATTGTATGATCGTGATTGTATGATTGTGATTGTATGATTGTGATTGTATGATTGTGATTGTATGATAGTGATTGTAGGATTGTGATTGTATGATTGTGATTGCATGATAGTGATTCTATGATTGTCATTGTATGATTGTGGTTTTATGATTGTGATTGTATGATTGTGATTGTAGGATTGTGATTGTATGATTGTGATTGTATGATTGTGATTGTATGATTGTGATTGTATGATTCTACTCGGGTGATTGTGGTTGTATGATTGTGAATATATAATTGTATTTGCGTGATTGTTATTGCCGGATTGCTATTGTATAATGCTGATTGTATGATAGTGATTGTATGATTGTGATTGTATGATTGTGAATGTATGATTGTGATTGTATGATTGTGATTGTATGATTGTGATTGTGTGATTGTGATTGTATGATTGTGATTGTATGATTGTGATTGTATGATTGTGATTGTATGATTGTGATTCTATGATTGTGATTGTAGGACTATGATTGTATGATTGCGATTGTCTGATTGCGATTGTGTGATTGTAAATGTATGATTGTGATTGTATGATTGCGATTGTATGATTGTGATTGTATGATTGTGATTGTATGATTGCGATTGTGTGATTGTGATTGTATGATTGTGATTGTATGACTGTGATTGTATGATTGTGATTGTATGATTGTGCTTGTATGATTGTGATTCTATGATTGTGGTTGTAGGATTATGATTGTATGATTGCGATTGTCTGATTGCGATTGTGTGATTGTGAATGTATGATTGTGATTGTATGATTGCGATTGTATAATTGTGATTGTATGATTGTGATTGTATGATTGTGATTGTATGATTGTGATTGTATGATTGTGATTGTATGATTGTGATTGTATGATTGTGATTGTATCTTTGTGATTGTATGATTGTGATTGTATGATTGTGATTGTACGATTGTGATTGTACGATTGTGATTGTACGATTGTGATCTTATAATTGTGACATTATCATTGTAACTGTATGATATTGATTGTGTGAATGTGATTGTGATTGCATGATCGCAATTGTATGATTGTGAATGTATGATTATGATGCTCTGATTGCAATTGTCTGATTGCGATTGTGTGATTGTGAATGTGTGATTCTGACTCTATGATTATGATTCTATGATTGTGATTGTATGATTGTAATTGGATGAATGTGATTGTATGATTGTGATTGTTTGATTGTTATTGTGTGATTGCGTTTGTATGCTTCTAATTGTATGCATGTGAATGTATAATTCTGATTGTATGTTTGAGATAATATGATTGCGATTGTATGATTGAGATTGTATGATTGTGAATGTATGATTGTGATTGTATGATTGCGATTGTATGATTGTGATTGTATGATTGTGATTGTATGATTGTGATTGTGTGATTGTGATTGTATGATTGTGATTGTATGACTGTGATTGTATGATTGTGATTGTATGATTGTGCTTGTATGATTGTGATTGTATGATTGCGATTGTATAATTGTGATTGTATGATTGTGATTGTATGATTGTGATTGTATGATTGTGATTGTATGATTGTGATTGTATGATTGTGATTGTATGATTGTGATTGTATGATTGTGAATGTACGATTGTGATTGCACGATTGTGATTGTACGATTGTGATTTTATAATTGTGACATTATCATTGTAACTGTATGATATTGATTGTGTGAATGTGATTGTGATTGCATGATCGCAATTGTATGATTGTGAATGTATGATTATGATTCTCTGATTGCAATTGTCTGATTGCGATTGTGTGATTGCGAATGTATGATTCTGACTCTATGATTGTGATTCTATGATTGTGATTGTATGATTGTAATTGTATGAATGTGATTGTATGATTGTGATTGTTTGATTGTTATTGTGTGATTGCGTTTGTATGATTCTAATTGTATGCATGTGAATGTATAATTCTGATTGTATGTTTGTGATAATATGATTGCGATTGTATGATTGAGATTGTATGATTGTGATTGTGTGATTGTGATTGAATGATTGTGATTGTATGATTGTGATTGTATGATTGTGATTGTATGATTGTGATTGTATGATTGTGATTGTATGATTGTGATTGTATGATTGTGATTGTAGGGTTGTGATTGTGAGATTGTGATTGTATGATTGTAATTGTATGATTGTGAATGCATGATTGTGATTGTATGATAGTGATTGTACGATTGTGTTTGTTGTGATTGTGTTGCAATGTTTCTCTATGTATAACTGTGATTGTATGATCGTGATTGTATGATTGTGATTGTTTGATTGTGATTGTATGATTGTGAATGTATGATTGTGATTGTATGATTGTGATTGTATGATTGTGATTGTAAGATTGAGATTGTATTATTGTGATTGTATGATTGTGATTGTATGATTCTACTTGGGTGATTGTGGTTGTATGATTGTGAATATATAATTGTATTTGCGTGATTGTTATTGCCGGATTGCTATTGTATAATGCTGATTGTATGATAGTGATTGTGTGATTGTGATTGTACGATTGTGGTTCTATGATTGCGATTGTATGTCGGTGATTGTATGATTGTGATTGTATGATTGTGATTGTATGATCGTGATTGTATGATTGTGATTGTTTGATTGTGATTGTATGATTGTGATTGTATGATTGTCATTGTATGATTGTGATTGTATGATTGTGAATGTATGATTGTGATTGTATGATTGTGATTGTATGATTGTGATTGTATGATTGTGATTGTATGATTGTGATTGTATAATTGTGATTGTATGATTGTGATTGTATGATTGTGATTGTATGATTGTGATTGTATGATTGTGATTGTATGATTGTGATTGTATGATAGTGATTGTAGGATTGTGATTGTATGATTGTGATTGCATGATAGTGATTCTATGATTGTCATTGTATGATTGTGGTTTTATGATTGTGATTGTATGATTGTGATTGTAGGATTGTGATTGTATGATTGTGATTGTATGATTGTGATTGTATGATTGTGATTGTATGATTCTACTCGGGTGATTGTGGTTGTATGATTGTGAATATATAATTGTATTTGCGTGATTGTTATTGCCGGACTGCTATTGTATAATGCTGATTGTATGATAGTGATTGTATGATTGTGATTGTATGATTGTGAATGTATGATTGTGATTGTATGATTGTGATTGTATGATTGTGATTGTGTGATTGTGATTGTATGATTGTGATTGTATGATTGTGATTGTATGATTGTGATTGTATGATTGTGATTGTATGATTGTGCTTGTATGATTGTGATTCTATGATTGTGATTGTAGGACTATGATTGTATGATTGCGATTGTCTGATTGCGATTGTGTGATTGTAAATGTATGATTGTGATTGTATGATTGCGATTGTATGATTGTGATTGTATGATTGTGATTGTATGATTGTGATTGTGTGATTGTGATTGTATGATTGTGATTGTATGACTGTGATTGTATGATTGTGATTGTATGATTGTGCTTGTATGATTGTGCTTGTATGATTGTGATTCTATGATTGTGGTTGTAGGATTATGATTGTATGATTGCGATTGTCTGATTGCGATTGTGTGATTGTGAATGTATGATTGTGATTGTATGATTGCGATTGTATAATTGTGATTGTATGATTGTGATTGTATGATTGTGATTGTATGATTGTGATTGTATGATTGTGATTGTATGATTGTGATTGTATGATTGTGATTGTATGATTGTGATTGTATGATTGTGATTGTATCTTTGTGATTGTATGATTGTGATTGTATGATTGTGATTGTACGATTGTGATTGTATGATTCTAATTGTATGCATGTGAATGTATAATTCTGATTGTATGTTTGTGATAATATGATTGCGATTGTATGATTGAGATTGTATGATTCTGACTCTATGATTGTGATTCTATGATTGTGATTGTATGATTGGAATTGTATGAATGTGATTGTATGATTGTGATTGTTTGATTGTTATTGTGTGATTGCGTTTGTATGATTCTAATTGTATGCATGTGAATGTATAATTCTGATTGTATGTTTGTGATAATATGATTGCGATTGTATGATTGAGATTGTATGATTGTGATTGTGTGATTGTGATTGAATGATTGTGATTGTATGATTGTGATTGTATGATTGTGATTGTATGATTGTGATTGTATGATTGTGATTGTATGATTGTGATTGTAGGATTGTGATTAAATGATTGTGATTGTATGACTGTGATTGTGTGATTGTGATAGCATGATTGTGATTCTATGATTGTGATTCAATGATTGTAAATGTACGATTGTGATTGTATGACTCTACTTGCGTGATTGTGATTGTATGATTGTGATTGTATGACTGTTATTATATGATTGTAATTGTATGATTGCGATTGTATGATTGCGATTGTAGGGTTGTGATTGTGAGATTGTGATTGTATGATTGTAATTGTATGATTGTGAATGCATGATTGTGATTGTATGATAGTGATTGTACGATTGTGTTTGTTGTGATTGTGTTGCAATGTTTCTCTATGTATAACTGTGATTGTATGATAGTGATTGTGTGATTGTGATTGTATGATAGTGTTTTTATAATTGTGACTGTATGATTTTAATTGTATGATTGTGATTGTATGATTGTGATTGTATGATTGAGATTGTACGATTGTGGTTGTTGTGATTGTGTTGCTATGTTTCTCTATGTATGACTGTGATTGTATGATAGTGATTGTGTGATTGTGATTGTATGATAGTGTTTTTATAATTGTGACTGTATGATTTTAATTGTATGATTGTGATTATATGATTGTGATTGTATGACTGTGATTGTATGATTGTGATTGTACGATTATGTTTGTACGATTGTGATTTTATGATTGTGACTGTATGATTGTAACTGTATGATAGTGATTGTGTGAATGTGATTGTGATTGCATGATCGTAATTGTATGATTGTGATTGTGTGATTGCGATTGTGTGATTGCGATTGTGTGATTGCGATTGTGTGATTGCGATTGTGTGATTGCGATTGTGTGATTGCGATTGTGTGATTGCGATTGTATGATTGCGATTGTATGATTGCGATTGTATGATTGTGATTGTATGATTGTGCTTGTATGATTGTGATTCTATGATTGTGATTGTAGGATTATGATTGTATGATTGCGATTGTCTGATTGCGATTGTGTGATTGTGAATGTATGATTGCGATTGTATGATTGCGATTGTATGATTGCGATTGTATGATTGTGATTGTATGATTGTGATTGTATGATTGTGATTGTATCTCTGTGATTGTATGGTTGTGATTGTATGATTGTGATTGTACGATTGTGATTGTACGATTGTGATTGTACGATTGTGATTGTACGATTGTGATCTTATAATTGTGACATTATCATTGTAACTGTATGATATTGATTGTGTGAATGTGATTGTGATTGCATGATTGCAATTGTATGATTTTGAATGTATGATTATGATGCTCTGATTGCAATTGTCTGATTGCGATTGTGTGATTGTGAATGTGTGATTCTGACTCTATGATCGTGATTCTATGATTGTGATTGTATGATTGTAATTGTATGAATGTGATTGTATGATTGTGATTGTTTGATTGTTATTGTGTGATTGCGTTTGTATGATTCTAATTGTATGCATGTGAATGTATAATTCTGATTGTATGTTTGAGATAATATGATTGCGATTGTATGATTGAGATTGTATGATTGTGATTGTGTGATTGTGATTGTATGATTGTGATTGTATGATTGTGAATACATGATTGTGATTGTATGATAGTGATTGTACGATTGTGTTTGTTGTGATTGTGTTGCAATGTTTCTCTATGTATAACTGTGATTGTATGATCGTGATTGTATGATTGTGATTGTTTGATTGTGATTGTATGATTGTGATTGTATGATTGTGATTGTATGATTGTGATTGTATGATTGTGAATGTATGATTGTGATTGTATGATGGTGATTGTATGATTGTGATTGTAAGATTGTGATTGTATGATTGTGATTGTATGATTGTGATTGTATGATTCTACTTGGGTGATTGTGGTTGTATGATTGTGAATATATAATTGTATTTGCGTGACTGTTATTGCCGGATTGCTATTGTATAATGCTGATTGTATGATAGTGATTGTGTGATTGTGATTGTACGATTGTGGTTCTATGATTGCGATTGTATGTCGGTGATTGTATGATTGTGATTGTATGATTGTGATTGTATGATCGTGATTGTATGATTGTGGTTGTTTGACTGTGATTGTTTGATTGTGATTGTATGATTGTGATTGTATAATTGTGATTGTATGATTGTGATTGTATGATTGTGAATGTATGATTGTGATTGTATGATTGTGATTGTATGATTGTGATTGTGTGATTGTGATTGTATGATTGTGATTGTATGATTGTGATTGTATGATTGTGATTGTATGATTGTGATTGTATGATTGTGATTGTATGATTGTGCTTGTATGATTGTGATTCTATGATTGTGATTGTAGGACTATGATTGTATGATTGCGATTGTCTGATTGCGATTGTGTGATTGTAAATGTATGATTGTGATTGTATGATTGCGATTGTATGATTGTGATTGTATGATTGTGATTGTATGATTGTGATTGTGTGATTGTGATTGTATGATTGTGATTGTATGACTGTGATTGTATGATTGTGATTGTATGATTGTGCTTGTATGATTGTGCTTGTATGATTGTGATTCTATGATTGTGGTTGTAGGATTATGATTGTATGATTGCGATTGTCTGATTGCGATTGTGTGATTGTGAATGTATGATTGTGATTGTATGATTGCGATTGTATAATTGTGATTGTATGATTGTGATTGTATGATTGTGATTGTATGATTGTGATTGTATGATTGTGATTGTATGATTGTGATTGTATGATTGTGATTGTATGATTGTGATTGTATGATTGTGATTGTATCTTTGTGATTGTATGATTGTGATTGTATGATTGTGATTGTACGATTGTGATTGTATGATTCTAATTGTATGCATGTGAATGTATAATTCTGATTGTATGTTTGTGATAATATGATTGCGATTGTATGATTGAGATTGTATGATTCTGACTCTATGATTGTGATTCTATGATTGTGATTGTATGATTGGAATTGTATGAATGTGATTGTATGATTGTGATTGTTTGATTGTTATTGTGTGATTGCGTTTGTATGATTCTAATTGTATGCATGTGAATGTATAATTCTGATTGTATGTTTGTGATAATATGATTGCGATTGTATGATTGAGATTGTATGATTGTGATTGTGTGATTGTGATTGAATGATTGTGATTGTATGATTGTGATTGTATGATTGTGATTGTATGATTGTGATTGTATGATTGTGATTGTATGATTGTGATTGTAGGATTGTGATTAAATGATTGTGATTGTATGACTGTGATTGTGTGATTGTGATAGCATGATTGTGATTCTATGATTGTGATTCAATGATTGTAAATGTACGATTGTGATTGTATGACTCTACTTGCGTGATTGTGATTGTATGATTGTGATTGTATGACTGTTATTATATGATTGTAATTGTATGATTGCGATTGTATGATTGCGATTGTAGGGTTGTGATTGTGAGATTGTGATTGTATGATTGTAATTGTATGATTGTGAATGCATGATTGTGATTGTATGATAGTGATTGTACGATTGTGTTTGTTGTGATTGTGTTGCAATGTTTCTCTATGTATAACTGTGATTGTATGATAGTGATTGTGTGATTGTGATTGTATGATAGTGTTTTTATAATTGTGACTGTATGATTTTAATTGTATGATTGTGATTGTATGATTGTGATTGTATGATTGAGATTGTACGATTGTGGTTGTTGTGATTGTGTTGCTATGTTTCTCTATGTATGACTGTGATTGTATGATAGTGATTGTGTGATTGTGATTGTATGATAGTGTTTTTATAATTGTGACTGTATGATTTTAATTGTATGATTGTGATTATATGATTGTGATTGTATGACTGTGATTGTATGATTGTGATTGTACGATTATGTTTGTACGATTGTGATTTTATGATTGTGACTGTATGATTGTAACTGTATGATAGTGATTGTGTGAATGTGATTGTGATTGCATGATCGTAATTGTATGATTGTGGATGTATGATTATGACTGTATGATTGCGATTGTGTGATTGTGGTTGTATGATTGTGATTGTATCATTGTGATTGTGTCATTGTGATTGTATGATTGTGATTGTATGATTGTGATTGTATGATTGTGATTGTGTGATTGCGATTGTGTGATTGCGATTGTGTGATTGCGATTGTGTGATTGCGATTGTGTGATTGCGATTGTGTGATTGCGATTGTGTGATTGCGATTGTATGATTGCGATTGTATGATTGCGATTGTATGATTGTGATTGTATGATTGTGCTTGTATGATTGTGATTCTATGATTGTGATTGTAGGATTATGATTGTATGATTGCGATTGTCTGATTGCGATTGTGTGATTGTGAATGTATGATTGCGATTGTATGATTGCGATTGTATGATTGCGATTGTATGATTGTGATTGTATGATTGTGATTGTATGATTGTGATTGTATCTCTGTGATTGTATGGTTGTGATTGTATGATTGTGATTGTACGATTGTGATTGTACGATTGTGATTGTACGATTGTGATTGTACGATTGTGATCTTATAATTGTGACATTATCATTGTAACTGTATGATATTGATTGTGTGAATGTGATTGTGATTGCATGATTGCAATTGTATGATTTTGATTGTATGATTATGATGCTCTGATTGCAATTGTCTGATTGCGATTGTGTGATTGTGAATGTGTGATTCTGACTCTATGATCGTGATTCTATGATTGTGATTGTATGATTGTAATTGTATGAATGTGATTGTATGATTGTGATTGTTTGATTGTTATTGTGTGATTGCGTTTGTATGATTCTAATTGTATGCATGTGAATGTATAATTCTGATTGTATGTTTGAGATAATATGATTGCGATTGTATGATTGAGATTGTATGATTGTGATTGTGTGATTGTGATTGTATGATTGTGATTGTATGATTGTGAATACATGATTGTGATTGTATGATAGTGATTGTACGATTGTGTTTGTTGTGATTGTGTTGCAATGTTTCTCTATGTATAACTGTGATTGTATGATCGTGATTGTATGATTGTGATTGTTTGATTGTGATTGTATGATTGTGATTGTATGATTGTGATTGTATGATTGTGATTGTATGATTGTGAATGTATGATTGTGATTGTATGATGGTGATTGTATGATTGTGATTGTAAGATTGTGATTGTATGATTGTGATTGTATGATTGTGATTGTATGATTCTACTTGGGTGATTGTGGTTGTATGATTGTGAATATATAATTGTATTTGCGTGACTGTTATTGCCGGATTGCTATTGTATAATGCTGATTGTATGATAGTGATTGTGTGATTGTGATTGTACGATTGTGGTTCTATGATTGCGATTGTATGTCGGTGATTGTATGATTGTGATTGTATGATTGTGATTGTATGATCGTGATTGTATGATTGTGGTTGTTTGACTGTGATTGTTTGATTGTGATTGTATGATTGTGATTGTATAATTGTGATTGTATGATTGTGATTGTATGATTGTGAATGTATGATTGTGATTGTATGATTGTGATTGTATGATTGTGATTGTATGATTGTGATCGTATGATTGTGATTATATGGTTGTGATTGTATGACTGTGATTGTATGATTGTGATTGTACGATTATGTTTGTACGATTGTGATTTTATGATTGTGACTGTATGATTGTAACTGTATGATAGTGATTGTATGAATGTGATTGTGATTGCATGATCGTAATTGTATGATTGTGGATGTATGATTATGACTGTATGATTGCGATTGTCTGATTGCGATTGTGTGATTGTGGTTGTATGATTGTGATTGTATGATTGTGATTGTATGATTGTGATTGTATGATTGTGATTGTATCATTGTAATTGTATGAATGTGATTGTATGATTGTGATTGTTTGATTGTTATTGTGTGATTGCGTTTGTATGATTCTAATTGTATGCATGTGAATGTATAATTCTGATTGTATGTTTGTGATAATATGATTGCGATTGTATGATTGAGATTGTATGATTGTGATTGTGTGATTGTGATTGAATGATTGTGATTGTATGATTGTGATTGTATGATTGTGATTGTATGATTGTGATTGTATGATTGTGATTGTATGATTGTGATTGTAGGGTTGTGATTGTGAGATTGTGATTGTATGATTGTAATTGTATGATTGTGAATGCATGATTGTGATTGTATGATTCTACTTGGGTGATTGTGGTTGTATGATTGTGAATATATAATTGTATTTGCGTGACTGTTATTGCCGGATTGCTATTGTATAATGCTGATTGTATGATAGTGATTGTGTGATTGTGATTGTACGATTGTGGTTCTATGATTGCGATTGTATGTCGGTGATTGTATGATTGTGATTGTATGATTGTGATTGTATGATCGTGATTGTATGATTGTGGTTGTTTGACTGTGATTGTTTGATTGTGATTGTATGATTGTGATTGTATAATTGTGATTGTATGATTGTGATTGTATGATTGTGAATGTATGATTGTGATTGTATGATTGTGATTGTATGATTGTGATTGTATGATTGTGATCGTATGATTGTGATTATATGGTTGTGATTGTATGACTGTGATTGTATGATTGTGATTGTACGATTATGTTTGTACGATTGTGATTTTATGATTGTGACTGTATGATTGTAACTGTATGATAGTGATTGTATGAATGTGATTGTGATTGCATGATCGTAATTGTATGATTGTGGATGTATGATTATGACTGTATGATTGCGATTGTCTGATTGCGATTGTGTGATTGTGGTTGTATGATTGTGATTGTATGATTGTGATTGTATGATTGTGATTGTATGATTGTGATTGTATCATTGTGATTGTATCATTGTGATTGTATCATTGTGATTGTATCATTGTGATTGTATCATTGTGATTGTATCATTGTGATTGTATCATTGTGATTGTATCATTCTGATTGTATGATTGTGATTGTATGATTGTGATTGTATGATTGTGATTGTATGATAGTGATTGTATGATTGTGATTGTATGATCGCGATTGCGTGATTGTGATTGTATGATTGTGATTGTATGATTGTGATTGTATCATTGTGATTGTATCATTGTGATTGAATCATTGTGATTATATCATTGTGATTGTATCATTGTGATTGTATCATTGTGATTGTATCATTGTGATTGTATAATTGTGATTGTATGATTGTGGTTGTTGTGATTGTGTTGCTATGTTTCTCTATGTATGACTGTCATTGTATGATAGTGATTGTGTGATTGTGGTTGTCTGATTGTGATTGTATGATTGCGAATGCAGGATTGTGATTGTGATTGTATGATTGCGATTGTATGATTGTGATTGTATAATTGTTATTGTGTGATAGTGATTGTGTGATTGTGACTGCATGATTGTGATTCTATGATTGTGATTGTATGATTGTAATTGTACGATTATGATTGTATGATTGTGATTGTATGATTCTACTTGCGTGATTGTGATTGTATGATTGTGAATATATAATTGTATTTGAGTTACTGTGATTGCCGGATTGCTATTATATAATTCTGATTGTATGATAGTGATTGTGTGACTTTGATTGTACGATTGTGGTTCTATGATTGTGATTGTATGATTGTGATTGTATGATTGTGATTGTATGATTGTGATTGTATGATTGTGATTGTATGATTGTGATTGTATGATTGTGATTGTATCTTTGTGATTGTATGATTGTGATTGTATGATTGTGATTGTACGATTGTGATTGTATGATTCTAATTGTATGCATGTGAATGTATAATTCTGATTGTATGTTTGTGATAATATGATTGCGATTGTATGATTGAGATTGTATGATTCTGACTCTATGATTGTGATTCTATGATTGTGATTGTATGATTGGAATTGTATGAATGTGATTGTATGATTGTGATTGTTTGATTGTTATTGTGTGATTGCGTTTGTATGATTCTAATTGTATGCATGTGAATGTATAATTCTGATTGTATGTTTGTGATAATATGATTGCGATTGTATGATTGAGATTGTATGATTGTGATTGTGTGATTGTGATTGAATGATTGTGATTGTATGATTGTGATTGTATGATTGTGATTGTATGATTGTGATTGTATGATTGTGATTGTATGATTGTGATTGTAGGATTGTGATTAAATGATTGTGATTGTATGACTGTGATTGTGTGATTGTGATAGCATGATTGTGATTCTATGATTGTGATTCAATGATTGTAAATGTACGATTGTGATTGTATGACTCTACTTGCGTGATTGTGATTGTATGATTGTGATTGTATGACTGTTATTATATGATTGTAATTGTATGATTGCGATTGTATGATTGCGATTGTAGGGTTGTGATTGTGAGATTGTGATTGTATGATTGTAATTGTATGATTGTGAATGCATGATTGTGATTGTATGATAGTGATTGTACGATTGTGTTTGTTGTGATTGTGTTGCAATGTTTCTCTATGTATAACTGTGATTGTATGATAGTGATTGTGTGATTGTGATTGTATGATAGTGTTTTTATAATTGTGACTGTATGATTTTAATTGTATGATTGTGATTGTATGATTGTGATTGTATGATTGAGATTGTACGATTGTGGTTGTTGTGATTGTGTTGCTATGTTTCTCTATGTATGACTGTGATTGTATGATAGTGATTGTGTGATTGTGATTGTATGATAGTGTTTTTATAATTGTGACTGTATGATTTTAATTGTATGATTGTGATTATATGATTGTGATTGTATGACTGTGATTGTATGATTGTGATTGTACGATTATGTTTGTACGATTGTGATTTTATGATTGTGACTGTATGATTGTAACTGTATGATAGTGATTGTGTGAATGTGATTGTGATTGCATGATCGTAATTGTATGATTGTGGATGTATGATTATGACTGTATGATTGCGATTGTGTGATTGTGGTTGTATGATTGTGATTGTATCATTGTGATTGTGTCATTGTGATTGTATGATTGTGATTGTATGATTGTGATTGTATGATTGTGATTGTGTGATTGCGATTGTGTGATTGCGATTGTGTGATTGCGATTGTGTGATTGCGATTGTGTGATTGCGATTGTGTGATTGCGATTGTGTGATTGCGATTGTATGATTGCGATTGTATGATTGCGATTGTATGATTGTGATTGTATGATTGTGCTTGTATGATTGTGATTCTATGATTGTGATTGTAGGATTATGATTGTATGATTGCGATTGTCTGATTGCGATTGTGTGATTGTGAATGTATGATTGCGATTGTATGATTGCGATTGTATGATTGCGATTGTATGATTGTGATTGTATGATTGTGATTGTATGATTGTGATTGTATCTCTGTGATTGTATGGTTGTGATTGTATGATTGTGATTGTACGATTGTGATTGTACGATTGTGATTGTACGATTGTGATTGTACGATTGTGATCTTATAATTGTGACATTATCATTGTAACTGTATGATATTGATTGTGTGAATGTGATTGTGATTGCATGATTGCAATTGTATGATTTTGATTGTATGATTATGATGCTCTGATTGCAATTGTCTGATTGCGATTGTGTGATTGTGAATGTGTGATTCTGACTCTATGATCGTGATTCTATGATTGTGATTGTATGATTGTAATTGTATGAATGTGATTGTATGATTGTGATTGTTTGATTGTTATTGTGTGATTGCGTTTGTATGATTCTAATTGTATGCATGTGAATGTATAATTCTGATTGTATGTTTGAGATAATATGATTGCGATTGTATGATTGAGATTGTATGATTGTGATTGTGTGATTGTGATTGTATGATTGTGATTGTATGATTGTGAATACATGATTGTGATTGTATGATAGTGATTGTACGATTGTGTTTGTTGTGATTGTGTTGCAATGTTTCTCTATGTATAACTGTGATTGTATGATCGTGATTGTATGATTGTGATTGTTTGATTGTGATTGTATGATTGTGATTGTATGATTGTGATTGTATGATTGTGATTGTATGATTGTGAATGTATGATTGTGATTGTATGATGGTGATTGTATGATTGTGATTGTAAGATTGTGATTGTATGATTGTGATTGTATGATTGTGATTGTATGATTCTACTTGGGTGATTGTGGTTGTATGATTGTGAATATATAATTGTATTTGCGTGACTGTTATTGCCGGATTGCTATTGTATAATGCTGATTGTATGATAGTGATTGTGTGATTGTGATTGTACGATTGTGGTTCTATGATTGCGATTGTATGTCGGTGATTGTATGATTGTGATTGTATGATTGTGATTGTATGATCGTGATTGTATGATTGTGGTTGTTTGACTGTGATTGTTTGATTGTGATTGTATGATTGTGATTGTATAATTGTGATTGTATGATTGTGATTGTATGATTGTGAATGTATGATTGTGATTGTATGATTGTGATTGTATGATTGTGATTGTATGATTGTGATCGTATGATTGTGATTATATGGTTGTGATTGTATGACTGTGATTGTATGATTGTGATTGTACGATTATGTTTGTACGATTGTGATTTTATGATTGTGACTGTATGATTGTAACTGTATGATAGTGATTGTATGAATGTGATTGTGATTGCATGATCGTAATTGTATGATTGTGGATGTATGATTATGACTGTATGATTGCGATTGTCTGATTGCGATTGTGTGATTGTGGTTGTATGATTGTGATTGTATGATTGTGATTGTATGATTGTGATTGTATGATTGTGATTGTATCATTGTAATTGTATGAATGTGATTGTATGATTGTGATTGTTTGATTGTTATTGTGTGATTGCGTTTGTATGATTCTAATTGTATGCATGTGAATGTATAATTCTGATTGTATGTTTGTGATAATATGATTGCGATTGTATGATTGAGATTGTATGATTGTGATTGTGTGATTGTGATTGAATGATTGTGATTGTATGATTGTGATTGTATGATTGTGATTGTATGATTGTGATTGTATGATTGTGATTGTATGATTGTGATTGTAGGGTTGTGATTGTGAGATTGTGATTGTATGATTGTAATTGTATGATTGTGAATGCATGATTGTGATTGTATGATTCTACTTGGGTGATTGTGGTTGTATGATTGTGAATATATAATTGTATTTGCGTGACTGTTATTGCCGGATTGCTATTGTATAATGCTGATTGTATGATAGTGATTGTGTGATTGTGATTGTACGATTGTGGTTCTATGATTGCGATTGTATGTCGGTGATTGTATGATTGTGATTGTATGATTGTGATTGTATGATCGTGATTGTATGATTGTGGTTGTTTGACTGTGATTGTTTGATTGTGATTGTATGATTGTGATTGTATAATTGTGATTGTATGATTGTGATTGTATGATTGTGAATGTATGATTGTGATTGTATGATTGTGATTGTATGATTGTGATTGTATGATTGTGATCGTATGATTGTGATTATATGGTTGTGATTGTATGACTGTGATTGTATGATTGTGATTGTACGATTATGTTTGTACGATTGTGATTTTATGATTGTGACTGTATGATTGTAACTGTATGATAGTGATTGTATGAATGTGATTGTGATTGCATGATCGTAATTGTATGATTGTGGATGTATGATTATGACTGTATGATTGCGATTGTCTGATTGCGATTGTGTGATTGTGGTTGTATGATTGTGATTGTATGATTGTGATTGTATGATTGTGATTGTATGATTGTGATTGTATCATTGTGATTGTATCATTGTGATTGTATCATTGTGATTGTATCATTGTGATTGTATCATTGTGATTGTATCATTGTGATTGTATCATTGTGATTGTATCATTGTGATTGTATCATTCTGATTGTATGATTGTGATTGTATGATTGTGATTGTATGATTGTGATTGTATGATAGTGATTGTATGATTGTGATTGTATGATCGCGATTGCGTGATTGTGATTGTATGATTGTGATTGTATGATTGTGATTGTATCATTGTGATTGTATCATTGTGATTGAATCATTGTGATTATATCATTGTGATTGTATCATTGTGATTGTATCATTGTGATTGTATCATTGTGATTGTATAATTGTGATTGTATGATTGTGGTTGTTGTGATTGTGTTGCTATGTTTCTCTATGTATGACTGTCATTGTATGATAGTGATTGTGTGATTGTGGTTGTCTGATTGTGATTGTATGATTGCGAATGCAGGATTGTGATTGTGATTGTATGATTGCGATTGTATGATTGTGATTGTATAATTGTTATTGTGTGATAGTGATTGTGTGATTGTGACTGCATGATTGTGATTCTATGATTGTGATTGTATGATTGTAATTGTACGATTATGATTGTATGATTGTGATTGTATGATTCTACTTGCGTGATTGTGATTGTATGATTGTGAATATATAATTGTATTTGAGTTACTGTGATTGCCGGATTGCTATTATATAATTCTGATTGTATGATAGTGATTGTGTGACTTTGATTGTACGATTGTGGTTCTATGATTGTGATTGTATGATTGTGATTGTATGATTATGATTGTATGATTGCGATTGTATGATTGTGATTGTATGATTGTGATTGTATGATTGAGATTCTATGATTGTGATTGTATGATTGTGATTGTATGATTGTGATTGTATGATTCTACTTGGGTGATTGTGGTTGTATGATTGTGAATATATAATTGTATTTGCGTGATTGTTATTGCCGGATTGCTATTGTATAATGCTGATTGTATGATAGTGATTGTGTGATTGTGATTGTACGATTGTGGTTCTATGATTGCGATTGTATGTCGGTGATTGTATGATTGTGATTGTATGATTGTGATTGTATGATCGTGATTGTATGATTGTGGTTGTCTCATTCTGATTGTATGATTGCGAATGCAGGATTGTGATTGTGATTGTATGATTGCGATTGTATGATTGTTATTGTATGATTGTGATTGTAAGATTGTGATTGTATGATCGTGATTGTTTGATCGTGATTGTTTGATCGTGATTGTTTGATCGTGATTATATGATCGTGATTGTATGATCATGGTTGTATGATTGTGATTGTATGATTGTGATTGTATGATTGTGAATGTATGATTGTGATTGTATGATTGTGATTGTATGATTGTGATTGTATGATTGTGATTGTATGATTGTGATTGTATGATTGTGATTGTATGATAGTGATTGTAGGATTGTGATTGTATGATTGTGATTGCATGATTGTGATTCTATGATCGTCATTGTATGATTGTGGTTTTATGATTGTGATTGTATGATTGTGATTGTAGGATTGTGATTGTATGATTGTGACTGTATGATTGTGATTGTATGATTCTACTCGGGTGATTGTGGTTGTATGATTGTGAATATATAATTGTATTTGCGTGATTGTTATTGCCGGATTGCTATTGTGTAATGCTGATTGTATGATAGTGATTGTATGATTGTGATTGTATGATTGTGATTGTATGATTGTGATTGTGTGATTGTGATTGTATGATTGTGATTGTATGATTGTGATTGTATGATTGTGATTGTATGATTGTGATTGTATGATTGTGATTGTATGATTGTGATTGTATGATTGTGCTTGTATGATTGTGATTCTATGATTGTGATTGTAGGATTATGATTGTATGATTGCGATTGTCTGATTGCGATTGTGTGATTGTGAATGTATGATTGTGATTGTATGATTGCGATTGTATGATTGCGATTGTATGATTGCGATTGTATGATTGTGATTGTATGATTGTGATTGTATGATTGTGATTGTATCTCTGTGATTGTATGGTTGTGATTGTATGATTGTGATTGTACGATTGTGATTGTACGATTGTGATTGTACGATTGTGATTGTACGATTGTGATCTTATAATTGTGACATTATCATTGTAACTGTATGATATTGATTGTGTGAATGTGATTGTGATTGCATGATTGCAATTGTATGATTGTGAATGTATGATTATGACTGTATGATTGCGATTGTGTGATTGTGGTTGTATGATTGTGATTGTATCATTGTGATTGTATCATTGTGATTGTATCATTGTGATTGTATGATTGTGATTGTATCATTGTGATTGTATCATTGTGATTGTATCATTGTGATTGTATCATTGCGATTGTATCATTGCGATTGTATCAATGCGATTGTATCATTGCGATTGTATCATTGCGATTGTATCATTGCGATTGTATCATTGCGATTGTATCATTGCGATTGTATCATTGCGATTGTATCATTGCGATTGTATCATTGCGATTGTATCATTGCGATTGTATCATTGCGATTGTATCATTGCGATTGTATCATTGCGATTGTATCATTGCGATTGTATCATTGCGATTGTATCATTGCGATTGTATCATTGCGATTGTATCATTGCGATTGTATCATTGCGATTGTATCATTGCGATTGTATCATTGCGATTGTATCATTGTGATTGTATGATTGTGGTTGTTGTGATTGTGTTGCTATGTTTCTCTATGTATGACTGTGATTGCATGATAGTGATTGTGTGATTGTGGTTGTCTGATTCTGATTGTATGATTGCGAATGCAGGATTGTGATTGCGATTGTATGATTGCGATTGTATGATTGTGATTGTATGATTGTGATTGTAAGATTGTGATTGTATGATTGTGATTGTATGATAGTGATTGTATGATTGTGATTGTATGATTCTACTTGGGTGATTGTGGTTGTATGATTGTGAATATATAATTGTATTTGCGTGATTGTTATTGGCGGATTGCTATTGTATAATGCTGATTGTATGATAGTGATTGTGTGATTGTGTTTGTACGATTGTGGTTCTATGATTGCGATTGTATGTCGGTGATTGTATGATTGTGATTGTATGATTGTGATTGTATGATTGTGATTGTATGATTGTGATTGTATGATTGTGATTGTATGATTGTGATTGTATGATTGTGATTGTATGATTGTGATTGTATGATTGTGATTGTATGATTGTGATTGCATGATTGTGATTGTATGATTGTGATTGTATGATTGCGATTGTATGATTGCGATTGTAGGGTTGTGATTGTGAGATTGTGATTGTATGATTGTAATTGTGTGATTGTGAATGCATGATTGTGATTGTATGATAGTGATTGTGTGAATGTGATTGTGATTGCATGATCGTAATTGTATGATTGTGGATGTATGATTATGACTGTATGATTGCGATTGTGTGATTGTGGTTGTATGATTGTGATTGTATCATTGTGATTGTATCATTGTGATTGTATCATTGTGATTGTATGATTGTGATTGTATCATTGTGATTGTATCATTGCGATTGTATCATTGCGATTGTATCATTGCGATTGTATCATTGCGATTGTATCAATGCGATTGTATCATTGCGATTGTATCATTGCGATTGTATCATTGCGATTGTATCATTGCGATTGTATCATTGCGATTGAATCATTGCGATTGTATCATTGCGATTGTATCATTGCGATTGTATCATTGCGATTGTATCATTGCGATTGTATCATTGCGATTGTATCATTGCGATTGTATCATTGCGATTGTATCATTGCGATTGTATCATTGCGATTGTATCATTGCGATTGTATCATTGCGATTGTATCATTGCGATTGTATCAAAGCGATTGTATCATTGCGATTGTATCATTGCGATTGTATCATTGCGATTGTATCATTGTGATTGTATCATTGTGATTGTATGATTGTGGTTGTTGTGATTGTGTTGCTATGTTTCTCTATGTATGACTGTGATTGCATGATAGTGATTGTGTGATTGTGGTTGTCTGATTGTGATTGTATGATTGCGAATGCAGGATTGTGATTGTGATTGTATGATTTTGATTGTGTGATTGTGTTCCTATGATTCTCATTGTATAACTGTGATTGTATGATAGTGATTGTGTGATTGTGGTTGACTGATTCTGTTAGTATGACTGCGAATGCAGGATTGTGATTGCGATTGTATGATTGCGATTGTATGATTGTGATTGTATGATTGTGATTGTAAGATTGTGATTGTATGATTGTGATTGTATGATAGTGATTGTATGATTGTGATTGTATGATTCTACTTGGGTGATTGTGGTTGTATGATTGTGAATATATAATTGTATTTGCGTGATTGTTATTGCCGGATTGCTATTGTATAATGCTGATTGTATGATAGTGATTGTGTGATTGTGTTTGTACGATTGTGGTTCTATGATTGCGATTGTATGTCGGTGATTGTATGATTGTGATTGTATGATTGTGATTGTATGATTGTGATTGTATGATTGTGATTGTATGATTGTGATTGTATGATTGTGATTGTATGATTGTGATTGTATGATTGTGATTGTATGATTGTGATTGTATGATTGTGATTGTATGATTGTGATTGTATGATTGTGATTGTATGATTGTGATTGTATGATTGTGATTGTATGATTGTGAATGTATGATTGTGATTGTGTGATTGTGATTGTATGATTGTGATTGTGTGATTGTGATTGTATGATTGTGATTGTATGATTGTGATTGTATGATTGTGATTGTATGATTGTGATTGTATGATTGTGCTTGTGTGATTGTGATTCTATGATTGTGATTGTGTGATTGTGATTGTGTGATTGTGATTGTATGATTGTGATTGTATGACTGTGATTGTATGATTGTGATTGTATGATTGTGCTTGTATGATTGTGATTCTATGATTGTGGTTGTAGGATTATGATTGTATGATTGCGATTGTCTGATTGCGATTGTGTGATTGTGAATGTATGATTGTGATTGTATGATTGCGATTGTATAATTGTGATTGTATGATTGTGATTGTATGATTGTGATTGTATGATTGTGATTGTATGATTGTGATTGTATGATTGTGATTGTATGATTGTGATTGTATGATTGTGATTGTATCTTTGTGATTGTATGATTGTGATTGTATGATTGTGATTGTACGATTGTGATTGTATGATTCTAATTGTATGCATGTGAATGTATAATTCTGATTGTATGTTTGTGATAATATGATTGCGATTGTATGATTGAGATTGTATGATTCTGACTCTATGATTGTGATTCTATGATTGTGATTGTATGATTGGAATTGTATGAATGTGATTGTATGATTGTGATTGTTTGATTGTTATTGTGTGATTGCGTTTGTATGATTCTAATTGTATGCATGTGAATGTATAATTCTGATTGTATGTTTGTGATAATATGATTGCGATTGTATGATTGAGATTGTATGATTGTGATTGTGTGATTGTGATTGAATGATTGTGATTGTATGATTGTGATTGTATGATTGTGATTGTATGATTGTGATTGTATGATTGTGATTGTATGATTGTGATTGTAGGATTGTGATTAAATGATTGTGATTGTATGACTGTGATTGTGTGATTGTGATAGCATGATTGTGATTCTATGATTGTGATTCAATGATTGTAAATGTACGATTGTGATTGTATGACTCTACTTGCGTGATTGTGATTGTATGATTGTGATTGTATGACTGTTATTATATGATTGTAATTGTATGATTGCGATTGTATGATTGCGATTGTAGGGTTGTGATTGTGAGATTGTGATTGTATGATTGTAATTGTATGATTGTGAATGCATGATTGTGATTGTATGATAGTGATTGTACGATTGTGTTTGTTGTGATTGTGTTGCAATGTTTCTCTATGTATAACTGTGATTGTATGATAGTGATTGTGTGATTGTGATTGTATGATAGTGTTTTTATAATTGTGACTGTATGATTTTAATTGTATGATTGTGATTGTATGATTGTGATTGTATGATTGAGATTGTACGATTGTGGTTGTTGTGATTGTGTTGCTATGTTTCTCTATGTATGACTGTGATTGTATGATAGTGATTGTGTGATTGTGATTGTATGATAGTGTTTTTATAATTGTGACTGTATGATTTTAATTGTATGATTGTGATTATATGATTGTGATTGTATGACTGTGATTGTATGATTGTGATTGTACGATTATGTTTGTACGATTGTGATTTTATGATTGTGACTGTATGATTGTAACTGTATGATAGTGATTGTGTGAATGTGATTGTGATTGCATGATCGTAATTGTATGATTGTGGATGTATGATTATGACTGTATGATTGCGATTGTGTGATTGTGGTTGTATGATTGTGATTGTATCATTGTGATTGTGTCATTGTGATTGTATGATTGTGATTGTATGATTGTGATTGTATGATTGCGATTGTATGATTGCGATTGTGTGATTGCGATTGTGTGATTGCGATTGTGTGATTGCGATTGTGTGATTGCGATTGTGTGATTGCGATTGTGTGATTGCGATTGTGTGATTGCGATTGTATGATTGCGATTGTATGATTGCGATTGTATGATTGCGATTGTATGATTGCGATTGTATCATTGCGATTGTATCATTGCGATTGTATCATTGCGATTGTATCATTGCGATTGTATCATTGCGATTGTATCATTGCGATTGTATCATTGCGATTGTATCATTGCGATTGTATCATTGCGATTGTATCATTGCGATTGTATCATTGCGATTGTATCATTGCGATTGTATCATTGCGATTGTATCATTGCGATTGTATCATTGCGATTGTATCATTGCGATTGTATCATTGCGATTGTATCATTGCGATTGTATCATTGCGATTGTATCATTGCGATTGTATCATTGCGATTGTATCATTGCGATTGTATCATTGCGATTGTATCATTGCGATTGTATCATTGCGATTGTATCATTGCGATTGTATCATTGCGATTGTATCATTGCGATTGTATCATTGCGATTGTATCATTGCGATTGTATCATTGCGATTGTATCATTGCGATTGTATCATTGCGATTGTATCATTGTGATTGTATGATTGTGGTTGTTGTGATTGTGTTGCTGTTTCTCTATGTATGACTGTGATTGTATGATAGTGATTGTGTGATTGTGGTTGTCTCATTCTGATTGTATGATTGCGAATGCAGGATTGTGATTGTGATTGTATGATTGCGATTGTATGATTGTAATTGTATGATTGTGATTGTAAGATTGTGATTGTATGATCGTGATTGTTTGATCGTGATTGTTTGATCGTGATTGTTTGATCGTGATTATATGATCGTGATTGTATGATCATGGTTGTATGATTGTGATTGTATGATTGTGATTGTATGATTGTGAATGTATGATTGTGATTGTATGATTGTGATTGTATGATTGTGATTGTATGATTGTGATTGTATGATTGTGATTGTATGATTGTGATTGTATGATAGTGATTGTAGGATTGTGATTGTATGATTGTGATTGCATGATTGTGATTCTATGATTGTCATTGTATGATTGTGGTTTTATGATTGTGATTGTATGATTGTGATTGTAGGATTGTGATTGTATGATTGTGACTGTATGATTGTGATTGTATGATTCTACTCGGGTGATTGTGGTTGTATGATTGTGAATATATAATTGTATTTGCGTGATTGTTATTGCCGGATTGCTATTGTGTAATGCTGATTGTATGATAGTGATTGTATGATTGTGATTGTATGATTGTGATTGTATGATTGTGATTGTGTGATTGTGATTGTATGATTGTGATTGTATGATTGTGATTGTATGATTGTGATTGTATGATTGTGATTGTATGATTGTGATTGTATGATTGTGATTGTATGATTGTGCTTGTATGATTGTGATTCTATGATTGTGATTGTAGGATTATGATTGTATGATTGCGATTGTCTGATTGCGATTGTGTGATTGTGAATGTATGATTGTGATTGTATGGTTGTGATTGTATGATTGTGATTGTACGATTGTGATTGTACGATTGTGATTGTACGATTGTGATTGTACGATTGTGATCTTATAATTGTGACATTATCATTGTAACTGTATGATATTGATTGTGTGAATGTGATTGTGATTGCATGATTGCAATTGTATGATTGTGAATGTATGATTATGATGCTCTGATTGCAATTGTCTGATTGCGATTGTGTGATTGTGAATGTGTGATTCTGACTCTATGATCGTGATTCTATGATTGTGATTGTATGATTGTAATTGTATGAATGTGATTGTATGATTGCGATTGTTTGATTGTTATTGTGTGATTGCGTTTGTATGATTCTAATTGTATGCATGTGAATGTATAATTCTGATTGTATGTTTGAGATAATATGATTGCGATTGTATGATTGAGATTGTATGATTGTGATTGTGTGATTGTGATTGTATGATTGTGATTGTATGATTGTGAATACATGATTGTGATTGTATGATAGTGATTGTACGATTGTGTTTGTTGTGATTGTGTTGCAATGTTTCTCTATGTGTAACTGTGATTGTATGATCGTGATTGTATGATTGTGATTGTTTGATTGTGATTGTATGATTGTGATTGTATGATTGTGATTGTATGATTGTGATTGTATGATTGTGAATGTATGATTGTGATTGTATGATGGTGATTGTATGATTGTGATTGTAAGATTGTGATTGTATGATTGTGATTGTATGATTGTGATTGTATGATTCTACTTGGGTGATTGTGGTTGTATGATTGTGAATATATAATTGTATTTGCGTGACTGTTATTGCCGGATTGCTATTGTATAATGCTGATTGTATGATAGTGATTGTGTGATTGTGATTGTACGATTGTGGTTCTATGATTGCGATTGTATGTCGGTGATTGTATGATTGTGATTGTATGATTGTGATTGTATGATCGTGATTGTATGATTGTGGTTGTTTGACTGTGATTGTTTGATTGTGATTGTATGATTGTGATTGTATAATTGTGATTGTATGATTGTGATTGTATGATTGTGATTGTATGATTGTGATTGTATGATTGTGATTGTATGATTGTGATTGTAGGGTTGTGATTGTGAGATTGTGATTGTATGATTGTAATTGTATGATTGTGAATGCATGATTGTGATTGTATGATTCTACTTGGGTGATTGTGGTTGTATGATTGTGAATATATAATTGTATTTGCGTGACTGTTATTGCCGGATTGCTATTGTATAATGCTGATTGTATGATAGTGATTGTGTGATTGTGATTGTACGATTGTGGTTCTATGATTGCGATTGTATGTCGGTGATTGTATGATTGTGATTGTATGATTGTGATTGTATGATCGTGATTGTATGATTGTGGTTGTTTGACTGTGATTGTTTGATTGTGATTGTATGATTGTGATTGTATAATTGTGATTGTATGATTGTGATTGTATGATTGTGAATGTATGATTGTGATTGTATGATTGTGATTGTATGATTGTGATTGTATGATTGTGATCGTATGATTGTGATATTATGGTTGTGATTGTATGACTGTGATTGTATGATTGTGATTGTACGATTATGTTTGTACGATTGTGATTTTATGATTGTGACTGTATGATTGTAACTGTATGATAGTGATTGTATGAATGTGATTGTGATTGCATGATCGTAATTGTATGATTGTGGATGTATGATTATGACTGTATGATTGCGATTGTCTGATTGCGATTGTGTGATTGTGGTTGTATGATTGTGATTGTATGATTGTGATTGTATGATTGTGATTGTATGATTGTGATTGTATCATTGTGATTGTATCATTGTGATTGTATCATTGTGATTGTATCATTGTGATTGTATCATTGTGATTGTATCATTGTGATTGTATCATTGTGATTGTATCATTCTGATTGTATGATTGTGATTGTATGATTGTGATTGTATGATTGTGATTGTATGATAGTGATTGTATGATTGTGATTGTATGATCGCGATTGCGTGATTGTGATTGTATGATTGTGATTGTATGATTGTGATTGTATCATTGTGATTGTATCATTGTGATTGAATCATTGTGATTATATCATTGTGATTGTATCATTGTGATTGTATCATTGTGATTGTATCATTGTGATTGTATAATTGTGATTGTATGATTGTGGTTGTTGTGATTGTGTTGCTATGTTTCTCTATGTATGACTGTCATTGTATGATAGTGATTGTGTGATTGTGGTTGTCTGATTGTGATTGTATGATTGCGAATGCAGGATTGTGATTGTGATTGTATGATTGCGATTGTATGATTGTGATTGTATAATTGTTATTGTGTGATAGTGATTGTGTGATTGTGACTGCATGATTGTGATTCTATGATTGTGATTGTATGATTGTAATTGTACGATTATGATTGTATGATTGTGATTGTATGATTCTACTTGCGTGATTGTGATTGTATGATTGTGAATATATAATTGTATTTGAGTTACTGTGATTGCCGGATTGCTATTATATAATTCTGATTGTATGATAGTGATTGTGTGACTTTGATTGTACGATTGTGGTTCTATGATTGTGATTGTATGATTGTGATTGTATGATTATGATTGTATGATTGCGATTGTATGATTGTGATTGTATGATTGTGATTGTATGATTGAGATTCTATGATTGTGATTGTATGATTGTGATTGTATGATTGTGATTGTATGATTCTACTTGGGTGATTGTGGTTGTATGATTGTGAATATATAATTGTATTTGCGTGATTGTTATTGCCGGATTGCTATTGTATAATGCTGATTGTATGATAGTGATTGTGTGATTGTGATTGTACGATTGTGGTTCTATGATTGCGATTGTATGTCGGTGATTGTATGATTGTGATTGTATGATTGTGATTGTATGATCGTGATTGTATGATTGTGGTTGTCTCATTCTGATTGTATGATTGCGAATGCAGGATTGTGATTGTGATTGTATGATTGCGATTGTATGATTGTTATTGTATGATTGTGATTGTAAGATTGTGATTGTATGATCGTGATTGTTTGATCGTGATTGTTTGATCGTGATTGTTTGATCGTGATTATATGATCGTGATTGTATGATCATGGTTGTATGATTGTGATTGTATGATTGTGATTGTATGATTGTGAATGTATGATTGTGATTGTATGATTGTGATTGTATGATTGTGATTGTATGATTGTGATTGTATGATTGTGATTGTATGATTGTGATTGTATGATAGTGATTGTAGGATTGTGATTGTATGATTGTGATTGCATGATTGTGATTCTATGATTGTCATTGTATGATTGTGGTTTTATGATTGTGATTGTATGATTGTGATTGTAGGATT
Organism: Megachile rotundata; assembly: GCF_050947335.1. Taxonomy (NCBI): domain Eukaryota; kingdom Metazoa; phylum Arthropoda; class Insecta; order Hymenoptera; family Megachilidae; genus Megachile; species Megachile rotundata. Next base: position 970,309 of record NC_134994.1, read on the forward strand.
GTGATTGTATGATTGTGACTGTATGATTGTGATTGTATGATTCTACTCGGGTGATTGTGGTTGTATGATTGTGAATATATAATTGTATTTGCGTGATTGTTATTGCCGGATTGCTATTGTGTAATGCTGATTGTATGATAGTGATTGTATGATTGTGATTGTATGATTGTGATTGTATGATTGTGATTGTGTGATTGTGATTGTATGATTGTGATTGTATGATTGTGATTGTATGATTGTGATTGTATGATTGTGATTGTATGATTGTGATTGTATGATTGTGATTGTATGATTGTGCTTGTATGATTGTGATTCTATGATTGTGATTGTAGGATTATGATTGTATGATTGCGATTGTCTGATTGCGATTGTGTGATTGTGAATGTATGATTGTGATTGTATGATTGCGATTGTATGATTGCGATTGTATGATTGCGATTGTATGATTGTGATTGTATGATTGTGATTGTATGATTGTGATTGTATCTCTGTGATTGTATGGTTGTGATTGTATGATTGTGATTGTACGATTGTGATTGTACGATTGTGATTGTACGATTGTGATTGTACGATTGTGATCTTATAATTGTGACATTATCATTGTAACTGTATGATATTGATTGTGTGAATGTGATTGTGATTGCATGATTGCAATTGTATGATTGTGAATGTATGATTATGACTGTATGATTGCGATTGTGTGATTGTGGTTGTATGATTGTGATTGTATCATTGTGATTGTATCATTGTGATTGTATCATTGTGATTGTATGATTGTGATTGTATCATTGTGATTGTATCATTGTGATTGTATCATTGTGATTGTATCATTGCGATTGTATCATTGCGATTGTATCAATGCGATTGTATCATTGCGATTGTATCATTGCGATTGTATCATTGCGATTGTATCATTGCGATTGTATCATTGCGATTGTATCATTGCGATTGTATCATTGCGATTGTATCATTGCGATTGTATCATTGCGATTGTATCATTGCGATTGTATCATTGCGATTGTATCATTGCGATTGTATCATTGCGATTGTATCATTGCGATTGTATCATTGCGATTGTATCATTGCGATTGTATCATTGCGATTGTATCATTGCGATTGTATCATTGCGATTGTATCATTGCGATTGTATCATTGTGATTGTATGATTGTGGTTGTTGTGATTGTGTTGCTATGTTTCTCTATGTATGACTGTGATTGCATGATAGTGATTGTGTGATTGTGGTTGTCTGATTCTGATTGTATGATTGCGAATGCAGGATTGTGATTGCGATTGTATGATTGCGATTGTATGATTGTGATTGTATGATTGTGATTGTAAGATTGTGATTGTATGATTGTGATTGTATGATAGTGATTGTATGATTGTGATTGTATGATTCTACTTGGGTGATTGTGGTTGTATGATTGTGAATATATAATTGTATTTGCGTGATTGTTATTGGCGGATTGCTATTGTATAATGCTGATTGTATGATAGTGATTGTGTGATTGTGTTTGTACGATTGTGGTTCTATGATTGCGATTGTATGTCGGTGATTGTATGATTGTGATTGTATGATTGTGATTGTATGATTGTGATTGTATGATTGTGATTGTATGATTGTGATTGTATGATTGTGATTGTATGATTGTGATTGTATGATTGTGATTGTATGATTGTGATTGCATGATTGTGATTGTATGATTGTGATTGTATGATTGCGATTGTATGATTGCGATTGTAGGGTTGTGATTGTGAGATTGTGATTGTATGATTGTAATTGTGTGATTGTGAATGCATGATTGTGATTGTATGATAGTGATTGTGTGAATGTGATTGTGATTGCATGATCGTAATTGTATGATTGTGGATGTATGATTATGACTGTATGATTGCGATTGTGTGATTGTGGTTGTATGATTGTGATTGTATCATTGTGATTGTATCATTGTGATTGTATCATTGTGATTGTATGATTGTGATTGTATCATTGTGATTGTATCATTGCGATTGTATCATTGCGATTGTATCATTGCGATTGTATCATTGCGATTGTATCAATGCGATTGTATCATTGCGATTGTATCATTGCGATTGTATCATTGCGATTGTATCATTGCGATTGTATCATTGCGATTGAATCATTGCGATTGTATCATTGCGATTGTATCATTGCGATTGTATCATTGCGATTGTATCATTGCGATTGTATCATTGCGATTGTATCATTGCGATTGTATCATTGCGATTGTATCATTGCGATTGTATCATTGCGATTGTATCATTGCGATTGTATCATTGCGATTGTATCATTGCGATTGTATCAAAGCGATTGTATCATTGCGATTGTATCATTGCGATTGTATCATTGCGATTGTATCATTGTGATTGTATCATTGTGATTGTATGATTGTGGTTGTTGTGATTGTGTTGCTATGTTTCTCTATGTATGACTGTGATTGCATGATAGTGATTGTGTGATTGTGGTTGTCTGATTGTGATTGTATGATTGCGAATGCAGGATTGTGATTGTGATTGTATGATTTTGATTGTGTGATTGTGTTCCTATGATTCTCATTGTATAACTGTGATTGTATGATAGTGATTGTGTGATTGTGGTTGACTGATTCTGTTAGTATGACTGCGAATGCAGGATTGTGATTGCGATTGTATGATTGCGATTGTATGATTGTGATTGTATGATTGTGATTGTAAGATTGTGATTGTATGATTGTGATTGTATGATAGTGATTGTATGATTGTGATTGTATGATTCTACTTGGGTGATTGTGGTTGTATGATTGTGAATATATAATTGTATTTGCGTGATTGTTATTGCCGGATTGCTATTGTATAATGCTGATTGTATGATAGTGATTGTGTGATTGTGTTTGTACGATTGTGGTTCTATGATTGCGATTGTATGTCGGTGATTGTATGATTGTGATTGTATGATTGTGATTGTATGATTGTGATTGTATGATTGTGATTGTATGATTGTGATTGTATGATTGTGATTGTATGATTGTGATTGTATGATTGTGATTGTATGATTGTGATTGTATGATTGTGATTGTATGATTGTGATTGTATGATTGTGATTGTATGATTGTGATTGTATGATTGTGATTGTATGATTGTGATTGTATGATTGTGATTGTATGATTGTGAATGTATGATTGTGATTGTATGATTGTGATTGTATGATTGTGATTGTGTGATTGTGATTGTATGATTGTGATTGTATGATTGTGATTGTATGATTGTGATTGTATGATTGTGATTGTATGATTGTGCTTGTATGATTGTGATTCTATGATTGTGATTGTGTGATTGTGATTGTGTGATTGTGATTGTATGATTGTGATTGTATGACTGTGATTGTATGATTGTGATTGTATGATTGTGCTTGTATGATTGTGATTCTATGATTGTGGTTGTAGGATTATGATTGTATGATTGCGATTGTCTGATTGCGATTGTGTGATTGTGAATGTATGATTGTGATTGTATGATTGCGATTGTATAATTGTGATTGTATGATTGTGATTGTATGATTGTGATTGTATGATTGTGATTGTATGATTGTGATTGTATGATTGTGATTGTATGATTGTGATTGTATGATTGTGATTGTATCTTTGTGATTGTATGATTGTGATTGTATGATTGTGATTGTACGATTGTGATTGTATGATTCTAATTGTATGCATGTGAATGTATAATTCTGATTGTATGTTTGTGATAATATGATTGCGATTGTATGATTGAGATTGTATGATTCTGACTCTATGATTGTGATTCTATGATTGTGATTGTATGATTGGAATTGTATGAATGTGATTGTATGATTGTGATTGTTTGATTGTTATTGTGTGATTGCGTTTGTATGATTCTAATTGTATGCATGTGAATGTATAATTCTGATTGTATGTTTGTGATAATATGATTGCGATTGTATGATTGAGATTGTATGATTGTGATTGTGTGATTGTGATTGAATGATTGTGATTGTATGATTGTGATTGTATGATTGTGATTGTATGATTGTGATTGTATGATTGTGATTGTATGATTGTGATTGTATGATTGTGATTGTATGATTGTGATTGTATGATTGTGATTGTATGATTGTGATTGTATGATTGTGAATGTATGATTGTGATTGTATGATTGTGATTGTATGATTGTGATTGTGTGATTGTGATTGTATGATTGTGATTGTATGATTGTGATTGTATGATTGTGATTGTATGATTGTGATTGTATGATTGTGCTTGTATGATTGTGATTCTATGATTGTGATTGTGTGATTGTGATTGTGTGATTGTGATTGTATGATTGTGATTGTATGACTGTGATTGTATGATTGTGATTGTATGATTGTGCTTGTATGATTGTGATTCTATGATTGTGGTTGTAGGATTATGATTGTATGATTGCGATTGTCTGATTGCGATTGTGTGATTGTGAATGTATGATTGTGATTGTATGATTGCGATTGTATAATTGTGATTGTATGATTGTGATTGTATGATTGTGATTGTATGATTGTGATTGTATGATTGTGATTGTATGATTGTGATTGTATGATTGTGATTGTATGATTGTGATTGTATCTTTGTGATTGTATGATTGTGATTGTATGATTGTGATTGTACGATTGTGATTGTATGATTCTAATTGTATGCATGTGAATGTATAATTCTGATTGTATGTTTGTGATAATATGATTGCGATTGTATGATTGAGATTGTATGATTCTGACTCTATGATTGTGATTCTATGATTGTGATTGTATGATTGGAATTGTATGAATGTGATTGTATGATTGTGATTGTTTGATTGTTATTGTGTGATTGCGTTTGTATGATTCTAATTGTATGCATGTGAATGTATAATTCTGATTGTATGTTTGTGATAATATGATTGCGATTGTATGATTGAGATTGTATGATTGTGATTGTGTGATTGTGATTGAATGATTGTGATTGTATGATTGTGATTGTATGATTGTGATTGTATGATTGTGATTGTATGATTGTGATTGTATGATTGTGATTGTAGGATTGTGATTAAATGATTGTGATTGTATGACTGTGATTGTGTGATTGTGATAGCATGATTGTGATTCTATGATTGTGATTCAATGATTGTAAATGTACGATTGTGATTGTATGACTCTACTTGCGTGATTGTGATTGTATGATTGTGATTGTATGACTGTTATTATATGATTGTAATTGTATGATTGCGATTGTATGATTGCGATTGTAGGGTTGTGATTGTGAGATTGTGATTGTATGATTGTAATTGTATGATTGTGAATGCATGATTGTGATTGTATGATAGTGATTGTACGATTGTGTTTGTTGTGATTGTGTTGCAATGTTTCTCTATGTATAACTGTGATTGTATGATAGTGATTGTGTGATTGTGATTGTATGATAGTGTTTTTATAATTGTGACTGTATGATTTTAATTGTATGATTGTGATTGTATGATTGTGATTGTATGATTGAGATTGTACGATTGTGGTTGTTGTGATTGTGTTGCTATGTTTCTCTATGTATGACTGTGATTGTATGATAGTGATTGTGTGATTGTGATTGTATGATAGTGTTTTTATAATTGTGACTGTATGATTTTAATTGTATGATTGTGATTATATGATTGTGATTGTATGACTGTGATTGTATGATTGTGATTGTACGATTATGTTTGTACGATTGTGATTTTATGATTGTGACTGTATGATTGTAACTGTATGATAGTGATTGTGTGAATGTGATTGTGATTGCATGATCGTAATTGTATGATTGTGGATGTATGATTATGACTGTATGATTGCGATTGTGTGATTGTGGTTGTATGATTGTGATTGTATCATTGTGATTGTGTCATTGTGATTGTATGATTGTGATTGTATGATTGTGATTGTATGATTGTGATTGTATGATTGCGATTGTGTGATTGCGATTGTGTGATTGCGATTGTGTGATTGCGATTGTGTGATTGCGATTGTGTGATTGCGATTGTGTGATTGCGATTGTGTGATTGCGATTGTATGATTGCGATTGTATGATTGCGATTGTATGATTGCGATTGTATGATTGCGATTGTATCATTGCGATTGTATCATTGCGATTGTATCATTGCGATTGTATCATTGCGATTGTATCATTGCGATTGTATCATTGCGATTGTATCATTGCGATTGTATCATTGCGATTGTATCATTGCGATTGTATCATTGCGATTGTATTATTGCGATTGTATCATTGCGATTGTATCATTGCGATTGTATCATTGCGATTGTATCATTGCGATTGTATCATTGCGATTGTATCATTGCGATTGTATCATTGCGATTGTATCATTGCGATTGTATCATTGCGATTGTATCATTGCGATTGTATCATTGCGATTGTATCATTGCGATTGTATCATTGCGATTGTATCATTGCGATTGTATCATTGCGATTGTATCATTGCGATTGTATCATTGCGATTGTATCATTGCGATTGTATCATTGCGATTGTATCATTGCGATTGTATCATTGCGATTGTATCATTGTGATTGTATGATTGTGGTTGTTGTGATTGTGTTGCTGTTTCTCTATGTATGACTGTGATTGTATGATAGTGATTGTGTGATTGTGGTTGTCTCATTCTGATTGTATGATTGCGAATGCAGGATTGTGATTGTGATTGTATGATTGCGATTGTATGATTGTAATTGTATGATTGTGATTGTAAGATTGTGATTGTATGATCGTGATTGTTTGATCGTGATTGTTTGATCGTGATTGTTTGATCGTGATTATATGATCGTGATTGTATGATCATGGTTGTATGATTGTGATTGTATGATTGTGATTGTATGATTGTGAATGTATGATTGTGATTGTATGATTGTGATTGTATGATTGTGATTGTACGATTGTGATTGTATGATTGTGATTGTATGATTGTGATTGTATGATAGTGATTGTAGGATTGTGATTGTATGATTGTGATTGCATGATTGTGATTCTATGATTGTCATTGTATGATTGTGGTTTTATGATTGTGATTGTATGATTGTGATTGTAGGATTGTGATTGTATGATTGTGACTGTATGATTGTGATTGTATGACTCTACTCGGGTGATTGTGGTTGTATGATTGTGAATATATAATTGTATTTGCGTGATTGTTATTGCCGGATTGCTATTGTGTAATGCTGATTGTATGATAGTGATTGTATGATTGTGATTGTATGATTGTGATTGTATGATTGTGATTGTGTGATTGTGATTGTATGATTGTGATTGTATGATTGTGATTGTATGATTGTGATTGTATGATTGTGATTGTATGATTGTGATTGTATGATTGTGATTGTATGATTGTGCTTGTATGATTGTGATTCTATGATTGTGATTGTAGGATTATGATTGTATGATTGCGATTGTCTGATTGCGATTGTGTGATTGTGAATGTATGATTGTGATTGTATGGTTGTGATTGTATGATTGTGATTGTATGATTGTGATTGCATAATTGTGATTGTATGATTGTGATTGTATGATTGTGATTGTATGATTGTGATTGTATGATTGTGATTGTATGATAGTGATTGTAGGATTGTGATTGTATGATTGTGATTGCATGATTGTGATTCTATGATTGTCATTGTATGATTGTGGTTTTATGATTGTGATTGTATGATTGTGATTGTAGGATTGTGATTGTATGACTGTTATTATATGATTGTAATTGTATGATTGCGATTGTATGATTGCGATTGTAGGGTTGTGATTGTGAGATTGTGATTGTATGATTGTAATTGTGTGATTGTGAATGCATGATTGTGATTGTATGATAGTGATTGTGTGAATGTGATTGTGATTGCATGATCGTAATTGTATGATTGTGGATGTATGATTATGACTGTATGATTGCGATTGTGTGATTGTGGTTGTATGATTGTGATTGTATCATTGTGATTGTATCATTGTGATTGTATCATTGTGATTGTATGATTGTGATTGTATCATTGTGATTGTATCATTGTGATTGTATCATTGTGATTGTATCATTGCGATTGTATCATTGCGATTGTATCAATGCGATTGTATCATTGCGATTGTATCATTGCGATTGTATCATTGCGATTGTATCATTGCGATTGTATCATTGCGATTGTATCATTGCGATTGTATCATTGCGATTGTATCATTGCGATTGTATCATTGCGATTGTATCATTGCGATTGTATCATTGCGATTGTATCATTGCGATTGTATCATTGCGATTGTATCATTGCGATTGTATCATTGCGATTGTATCATTGCGATTGTATCATTGCGATTGTATCATTGCGATTGTATCATTGTGATTGTATGATTGTGGTTGTTGTGATTGTGTTGCTATGTTTCTCTATGTATGACTGTGATTGCATGATAGTGATTGTGTGATTGTGGTTGTCTGATTGTGATTGTCTGATTGCGAATGTAGGATTGTGATTGTGATTGTATGATTTTGATTGTGTGATTGTGTTCCTATGATTCTCATTGTATAACTGTGATTGTATGATAGTGATTGTGTGATTGTGGTTGACTGATTCTGATTGTATGATTGCGAATGCAGGATTGTGATTGCGATTGTATGATTGCGATTGTATGATTGTGATTGTATGATTGTGATTGTAAGATTGTGATTGTATGATTGTGATTGTATGATAGTGATTGTATGATTGTGATTGTATGATTCTACTTGGGTGATTGTGGTTGTATGATTGTGAATATATAATTGTATTTGCGTGATTGTTATTGGCGGATTGCTATTGTATAATGCTGATTGTATGATAGTGATTGTGTGATTGTGTTTGTACGATTGTGGTTCTATGATTGCGATTGTATGTCGGTGATTGTATGATTGTGATTGTATGATTGTGATTGTATGATTGTGATTGTATGATTGTGATTGTATGATTGTGATTGTATGATTGTGATTGTATGATTGTGATTGCATGATTGTGATTGTATGATTGTGATTGTATGATTGCGATTGTATGATTGCGATTGTAGGGTTGTGATTGTGAGATTGTGATTGTATGATTGTAATTGTGTGATTGTGAATGCATGATTGTGATTGTATGATAGTGATTGTGTGAATGTGATTGTGATTGCGTGATCGTAATTGTATGATTGTGGATGTATGATTATGACTGTATGATTGCGATTGTGTGATTGTGGTTGTATGATTGTGATTGTATCATTGTGATTGTATCATTGTGATTGTATCATTGTGATTGTATGATTGTGATTGTATCATTGTGATTGTATCATTGCGATTGTATCATTGCGATTGTATCATTGCGATTGTATCATTGCGATTGTATCAATGCGATTGTATCATTGCGATTGTATCATTGCGATTGTATCATTGCGATTGTATCATTGCGATTGTATCATTGCGATTGAATCATTGCGATTGTATCATTGCGATTGTATCATTGCGATTGTATCATTGCGATTGTATCATTGCGATTGTATCATTGCGATTGTATCATTGCGATTGTATCATTGCGATTGTATCATTGCGATTGTATCATTGCGATTGTATCATTGCGGTTGTATCATTGCGATTGTATCATTGCGATTGTATCATTGCGATTGTATCATTGTGATTGTATCATTGTGATTGTATGATTGTGGTTGTTGTGATTGTGTTGCTATGTTTCTCTATGTATGACTGTGATTGCATGATAGTGATTGTGTGATTGTGGTTGTCTGATTGTGATTGTATGATTGCGAATGCAGGATTGTGATTGTGATTGTATGATTTTGATTGTGTGATTGTGTTCCTATGATTCTCATTGTATAACTGTGATTGTATGATAGTGATTGTGTGATTGTGGTTGACTGATTCTGTTAGTATGATTGCGAATGCAGGATTGTGATTGCGATTGTATGATTGCGATTGTATGATTGTGATTGTATGATTGTGATTGTAAGATTGTGATTGTATGATTGTGATTGTATGATAGTGATTGTATGATTGTGATTGTATGATTCTACTTGGGTGATTGTGGTTGTATGATTGTGAATATATAATTGTATTTGCGTGATTGTTATTGCCGGATTGCTATTGTATAATGCTGATTGTATGATAGTGATTGTGTGATTGTGTTTGTACGATTGTGGTTCTATGATTGCGATTGTATGTCGGTGATTGTATGATTGTGATTGTATGATTGTGATTGTATGATTGTGATTGTATGATTGTGATTGTATGATTGTGATTGTATGATTGTGATTGTATGATTGTGATTGTATGATTGTGATTGTATGATTGTGATTGTATGATTGTGATTGTATGATTGTGATTGTATGATTGTGAATGTATGATTGTGATTGTATGATTGTGATTGTATGATTGTGATTGTGTGATTGTGATTGTATGATTGTGATTGTATGATTGTGATTGTATGATTGTGATTGTATGATTGTGATTGTATGATTGTGCTTGTATGATTGTGATTCTATGATTGTGATTGTGTGATTGTGATTGTATGATTGTGATTGTATGATTGTGATTGTATGATTGTGATTGTATGATTGTGCTTGTATGATTGTGATTCTATGATTGTGATTGTAGGATTATGATTGTATGATTGCGATTGTCTGATTGCGATTGTGTGATTGTGAATGTATGATTGTGATTGTATGATTGCGATTGTATGATTGTGATTGTATGATTGTGATTGTATGATTGTGATTGTATGACTGTGATTGTATGATTGTGATTGTATGATTGTGATTGTATCTTTGTGATTGTATGATTGTCATTGTATGATTGTGATTGTACGATTGTGATTGTACGATTGTGATTGTACGATTGTGATCTTATAATTGTGACATTATCATTGTAACTGTATGATATTGATTGTGTGAATGTGATTGTGATTGCATGATCGCAATTGTATGATTGTGAATGTATGATTATGATGCTCTGATTGCAATTGTCCGTTTGCGATTGTGTGATTGTGAATGTGTGATTCTGACTCTATGATTGTGATTCTATGATTGTGATTGTATGATTGTAATTGTATGAATGTGATTGTATGATTGCGATTGTTTGATTGTTATTGTGTGATTGCGTTTGTATGATTCTAATTGTATGCATGTGAATGTATAATTCTGATTGTATGTTTGAGATAATATGATTGCGATTGTATGATTGAGATTGTATGATTGTGATTGTGTGATTGTGATTGTATGATTGTGATTGTATGATTGTGATTGTATGACTGTTATTATATGATTGTAATTGTATGATTGCGATTGTATGATTGCGATTGTAGGGTTGTGATTGTGAGATTGTGATTGTATGATTCTAATTGTATGATTGTGAATGCATGATTGTGATTGTTGGATAGTGATTGTACGCTTGTGTTTGTTGTGATTGTGTTGCAATGTTTCTCTATGTATAATTGTGATTGTATGATAGTGATTGTGTGATTGTGATTGTATGATTGTGTTTTTATAATTGTGACTGTATGATTTTAATTATATGATTGTGATTGTATGATTGTGATTGTATGATTGAGATTGTACGATTGTGCTTGTATGATTGTGATTCTATGATTGTGATTGTAGGATTGTGATTGTATGATTGTGATTGTATGATTGTGATTGTATGATTGCGATTGTGTGATTGTGATTGTATGATTGTGATTGTATGATTGTGATTGTATCATTGTGATTGTATCATTGTGATTGTATCATTGTGATTGAATCATTGTGATTATATCATTGTGATTGTATCATTGTGATTGTATCATTGTGATTGTATCATTGTGATTGTATGATTGTGGTTGTTGTGATTGTGTTGCTATGTTTCTCTATGTATGACTGTCATTGTATGATAGTGATTGTGTGATTGTGGTTGTCTGATTGTGATTGTATGATTGCGAATGCAGGATTGTGATTGTGATTGTATGATTGCGATTGTATGATTGTGATTGTATGATTGTGATTGTAAGATTGTGATTGTATGATTGTGATTGTATGGTTGTGATTGTATGATTGTGATTGTATGATTCTACTTGTGTGATTGTGGTTGTATGATTGTGAATATATAATTGTATTTGCGTGATTGTTATTGCCGGATTGCTATTGTATAATGCTGATTGTATGATAGTGATTGTGTGATTGTGATTGAACGATTGTGGTTCTATGATTGCGATTGTATGTCGGTGATTGTATGATTGTGATTGCATGATTGTGATTGTATGATCGTAATTGTATGATTGTGATAGTTTGATTGTGATTGTATGATTGTGATTGTATGATTGTGATTGTAAGATTGCGATTGTAGGGTTGTGATTGTGAGATTGTGATTGTATGATTGTGATTGTATGATTGCGATTGTATGATTGCGATTGTATGATTGTGATTGTATGATTGTGATTGTATGATTGTGATTGTATAATTGTGATTGTATGACTGTGATTGTATCTTTGTGATTGTATCATTGTGATTGTATCATTGTGATTGTATCATTGTGATTGTATCATTGTGATTGTATCATTGTGATTGTATCATTGTGATTGTATCATTGTGATTGTATGATTGTGATTGTATGATTGTGATTGTATGATTGCGATTGTGTGATTGTGATTGTATGATTGTGATTGTATGATTGTGATTGTATGATTGTGATTGTATCATTGTGGTTGCATGATTGTGGTTGTTGTGATTGTGTTGCTATGTTTCTCGATGTATGACTGTGATTGTATGATAGTGATTGTGTGATTGTGGTTGTCTGATTGTGATTGTATGATTGCGAATGCAGGATTGTGATTGTGATTGTATGATTGCGATTGTATGACTGTGATTGTGTGATTGTGATTGTAAGATTGTGATTGTATGATTGTGATTGTACGATTGTGATTATATGATTGTGATTGTATGACTGTGATTGTATGATTGTGATTGTATGATTGTGATTGTATGATTCTACTTGGGTGATTGTGGTTGTATGATTGTGAATATATAATTGTATTTGCGTGGTTGTTATTGCCGGATTGCTATTGTATAATGCTGATTGTATGATAGTGATTGTGTGATTGTGATTGTACGATTGTGGTTCTATGATTGCGATTGTATGTCGGTGATTGTATGATTGTGATTGTATGATTGTGATTGTATGATCGTGATTGTATGATTGTGATTGTTTGATTGTGATTGTATGATTGTGATTGTATGATGGTGATTGTATGATTGTGATTGTATGATTGTGAATGTATGATTGTGATTGTATGATTGTGACTGTATGATAGTGATTGTATAATAGTGATTGTACGATTGTGATTGTACGATTGTGATTGTATGATTGTGATTGCATGATTGTGATTCTATGATTGTCATTGTATGATTGTGGTTTTATGATTGTGACTGTATGATTGTGATTGTAGGATTGTGATTGTATGATTGTGATTGTATGATTGTGATTGTATGATTGTGATTGTATGATTGTGATTGTATGATTGTGATTGTATGATTGTGATTGTATGATTGTGATTGTATGATTGTGATTGTATGATTGTGATTGTTCGAATGTGACTATATGATTGTGATTGTATGATTGTGATTGTATGATTGTGATTGTATGATTGTGCTTGTATGATTGTGATTCTATGATTGTGATTGTAGGATTGTGATTGTATGATTGTGATTGTATGATTGTGATTGTATGATTGCGATTGTGTGATTGTGATTGTATGATTGTGATTGTATGATTGTGATTGTATCATTGTGATTGTATCATTGTGATTGAATCATTGTGATTATATCATTGTGATTGTATCATTGTGATTGTATCATTGTGATTGTATCATTGTGATTGTATGATTGTGGTTGTTGTGATTGTGTTGCTATGTTTCTCTATGTATGACTGTCATTGTATGATAGTGATTGTGTGATTGTGGTTGTCTGATTGTGATTGTATGATTGCGAATGCAGGATTGTATTGTGATTGTATGATTGCGATTGTATGATTGTGATTGTATGATTGTGATTGTAAGATTGTGATTGTATGATTGTGATTGTATGGTTGTGATTGTATGATTGTGATTGTATGATTCTACTTGTGTGATTGTGGTTGTATGATTGTGAATATATAATTGTATTTGCGTGATTGTTATTGCCGGATTGCTATTGTATAATGCTGATTGTATGATAGTGATTGTGTGATTGTGATTGAACGATTGTGGTTCTATGATTGCGATTGTATGTCGGTGATTGTATGATTGTGATTGTATGATTGTGATTGTATGATCGTAATTGTATGATTGTGATAGTTTGATTGTGATTGTATGATTGTGATTGTATGATTGTGATTGTAAGATTGCGATTGTAGGGTTGTGATTGTGAGATTGTGATTGTATGATTGTGATTGTATGATTGCGATTGTATGATTGCGATTGTATGATTGTAATTGTATGATTGTGATTGTATGATTGTGATTGTATAATTGTGATTGTATGACTGTGATTGTGTCTTTGTGATTGTATCATTGTGATTGTATCATTGTGATTGTATCATTGTGATTGTATCATTGTGATTGTATCATTGTGATTGTATCATTGTGATTGTATGATTGTGATTGTATGATTGTGATTGTATGATTGTGATTGTATGATTGTGATTGTATGATTGTGATTGTATGATTGCGATTGTGTGATTGTGATTGTATGATTGTGATTCTATGATTGTGATTGTATCATTGTGGTTGCATGATTGTGGTTGTTGTGATTGTGTTGCTATGTTTCTCGATGTATGACTGTGATTGTATGATAGTGATTGTGTGATTGTGGTTGTCTGATTGTGATTGTATGATTGCGAATGCAGGATTGTGATTGTGATTGTATGATTGCGATTGTATGATTGTGATTGTGTGATTGTGATTGTAAGATTGTGATTGTATGATTGTGATTGTACGATTGTGATTGTTTGATTGTTATTGCGTGATTGCGTTTGTATGATTCTAATTGTATGCATGTGAATGTATAATTCTGATTGTATGTTTGAGATAATATGATTGCGATTGTATGCTTGAGATTGTATGATTGTGATTGTGTGATTGTGATTGTATGATTGTGATTGTATGATTGTGATTGTATGATTGTGATTGTATGACTGTTATTATATGATTGTAATTGTATGATTGCGATTGTATGATTGCGATTGTAGGGTTGTGATTGTGAGATTGTGAATGTATGATTGTAATTGTATGATTGTGAATGCATGATTGTGATTGTATGATAGTGATTGTACGATTGTGTTTGTTGTGATTGTGTTGCAATGTTTCTCTATGTATAACTGTGATTGTATGATAGTGATTGTGTGATTGTGGTTGTCTGATTGTGATTGTATGATTGTGGTTGTATGATTGTGATTGTATGATTGTGACTGTATGATTGTGATTGTATGATTGTGATTGTATGATTGTGATTGTATGATTGTGCTTGTATGATTGTGATTCTATGATTGTGATTGTAGGATTGTGATTGTATGATTGTGATTGTATGATTGTGATTGTATGATTGCGATTGTGTGATTGTGATTGTATGATTGTGATTGTAAGATTGCGATTGTAGGGTTGTGATTGTGAGATTGTGATTGTATGATTGTGATTGTATGATTGCGATTGTATGATTGCGATTGTATGATTGTGATTGTATGATTGTGATTGTATGATTGTGATTGTATAATTGTGATTGTATGACTGTGATTGTATCTTTGTGATTGTATCATTGTGATTGTATCATTGTGATTGTATCATTGTGATTGTATCATTGTGATTGTATCGTTGTGATTGTATCATTGTGATTGTATCATTGTGATTGTATGATTGTGATTGTATGATTGTGATTGTATGATTGCGATTGTGTGATTGTGATTGTATGATTGTGATTGTATGATTGTGATTGTATGATTGTGATTGTATCATTGTGGTTGCATGATTGTGGTTGTTGTGATTGTGTTGCTATGTTTCTCGATGTATGACTGTGATTGTATGATAGTGATTGTGTGATTGTGGTTGTCTGATTGTGATTGTATGATTGCGAATGCAGGATTGTGATTGTGATTGTATGAATGCGATTGTATGACTGTGATTGTGTGATTGTGATTGTAAGATTGTGATTGTATGATTGTGATTGTACGATTGTGATTATATGATTGTGATTGTATGACTGTGATTGTATGATTGTGATTGTATGATTGTGATTGTATGATTCTACTTGGGTGATTGTGGTTGTATGATTGTGAATATATAATTGTATTTGCGTGATTGTTATTGCCGGATTGCTATTGTATAATGCTGATTGTATGATAGTGATTGTGTGATTGTGATTGTACGATTGTGGTTCTATGATTGCGATTGTATGTCGGTGATTGTATGATTGTGATTGTATGATTGTGATTGTATGATCGTGATTGTATGATTGTGATTGTTTGATTGTGATTGTATGATTGTGATTGTATGATGGTGATTGTATGATTGTGATTGTATGATTGTGAATGTATGATTGTGATTGTATGATTGTGACTGTATGATAGTGATTGTATAATAGTGATTGTACGATTGTGATTGTACGATTGTGATTGTATGATTGTGATTGCATGATTGTGATTCTATGATTGTCATTGTATGATTGTGGTTTTATGATTGTGACTGTATGATTGTGATTGTAGGATTGTGATTGTATGATTGTGATTGTATGATTGTGATTGTATGATTGTGATTGTATGATTGTGATTGTATGATTGTGATTGTATGATTGTGATTGTATGATTGTGATTGTATGATTGTGATTGTATGATTGTGATTGTTCGAATGTGACTATATGATTGTGATTGTATGATTGTGATTGTATGATTGTGATTGTATGATTGTGCTTGTATGATTGTGATTCTATGATTGTGATTGTAGGATTGTGATTGTATGATTGTGATTGTATGATTGTGATTGTATGATTGCGATTGTGTGATTGTGATTGTATGATTGTGATTGTATGATTGTGATTGTATCATTGTGATTGTATCATTGTGATTGAATCATTGTGATTATATCATTGTGATTGTATCATTGTGATTGTATCATTGTGATTGTATCATTGTGATTGTATGATTGTGATTGTATGATTGCGATTGTGTGATTGTGATTGTATGATTGTGATTGTATGATTGTGATTGTATCATTGTGGTTGCATGATTGTGGTTGTTGTGATTGTGTTGCTATGTTTCTCGATGTATGACTGTGATTGTATGATAGTGATTGTGTGATTGTGGTTGTCTGATTGTGATTGTATGATTGCGAATGCAGGATTGTGATTGTGATTGTATGATTGCGATTGTATGATTGTGATTGTGTGATTGTGATTGTAAGATTGTGATTGTATGATTGTGATTGTACGATTGTGATTGTTTGATTGTTATTGCGTGATTGCGTTTGTATGATTCTAATTGTATGCATGTGAATGTATAATTCTGATTGTATGTTTGAGATAATATGATTGCGATTGTATGCTTGAGATTGTATGATTGTGATTGTGTGATTGTGATTGTATGATTGTGATTGTATGATTGTGATTGTATGATTGTGATTGTATGACTGTTATTATATGATTGTAATTGTATGATTGCGATTGTATGATTGCGATTGTAGGGTTGTGATTGTGAGATTGTGAATGTATGATTGTAATTGTATGATTGTGAATGCATGATTGTGATTGTATGATAGTGATTGTACGATTGTGTTTGTTGTGATTGTGTTGCAATGTTTCTCTATGTATAACTGTGATTGTATGATAGTGATTGTGTGATTGTGGTTGTCTGATTGTGATTGTATGATTGTGGTTGTATGATTGTGATTGTATGATTGTGACTGTATGATTGTGATTGTATGATTGTGATTGTATGATTGTGATTGTATGATTGTGCTTGTATGATTGTGCTTGTATGATTGTGATTCTATGATTGTGATTGTAGGATTGTGATTGTATGATTGTGATTGTATGATTGTGATTGTATGATTGCGATTGTGTGATTGTGATTGTATGATTGTGATTGTATGATTGTGATTGTATCATTGTGATTGTATCATTGTGATTGAATCATTGTGATTATATCATTGTGATTGTATCACTGTGATTGTATCATTGTGATTGTATCATTGTGATTGTATCATTGTGATTGTATGATTGTGGTTGTTGTGATTGTGTTGCTATGTTTCTCTATGTATGACTGTCATTGTATGATAGTGATTGTGTGACTGTGGTTGTCTGATTGTGATTGTATGATTACGAATGCAGGATTGTGATTGTGATTGTATGATTGCGATTGTATGATTGTGATTGTATGATTGTGATTGTAAGATTGTGATTGTATGATTGTGATTGCATGGTTGTGATTGTATGATTGTGATTGTATGATTCTACTTGTGTGATTGTGGTTGTATGATTGTGAATATATAATTGTATTTGCGTGATTGTTATTGCCGGATTGCTATTGTATAATGCTGATTGTATGATAGTGATTGTGTGATTGTGATTGAACGATTGTGGTTCTATGATTGCGATTGTATGTCGGTGATTGTATGATTGTGATTGTATGATCGTAATTGTATGATTGTGATAGTTTGATTGTGATTGTATGATTGTGATTGTATGATTGTGATTGTAAGATTGCGATTGTAGGGTTGTGATTGTGAGATTGTGATTGTATGATTGTGATTGTATGATTGCGATTATATGATTGCGATTGTATGATTGTGATTGTATGATTGTGATTGTATGATTGTGATTGTATAATTGTGATTGTATGACTGTGATTGTATCTTTGTGATTGTATCATTGTGATTGTATCATTGTGATTGTATCATTGTGATTGTATCATTGTGATTGTATCATTGTGATTGTATCATTGTGATTGTATGATTGTGATTGTATGATTGTGATTGTATGATTGTGATTGTATGATTGTGATTGTATGATTGCGATTGTGTGATTGTGATTGTATGATTGTGATTGTATGATTGTGATTGTATCATTGTGGTTGCATGATTGTGGTTGTTGTGATTGTGTTGCTATGTTTCTCGATGTATGACTGTGATTGTATGATAGTGATTGTGTGATTGTGGTTGTCTGATTGTGATTGTATGATTGCGAATGCAGGATTGTGATTGTGATTGTATGATTGCGATTGTATGATTGTGATTGTGTGATTGTGATTGTAAGATTGTGATTGTATGATTGTGATTGTACGATTGTGATTGTTTGATTGTTATTGCGTGATTGCGTTTGTATGATTCTAATTGTATGCATGTGAATGTATAATTCTGATTGTATGTTTGAGATAATATGATTGCGATTGTATGCTTGAGATTGTATGATTGTGATTGTGTGATTGTGATTGTATGATTGTGATTGTATGATTGTGATTGTATGATTGTGATTGTATGATTGTGATTGTATGACTGTTATTATATGATTGTAATTGTATGATTGCGATTGTATGATTGCGATTGTAGGGTTGTGATTGTGAGATTGTGAATGTATGATTGTAATTGTATGATTGTGAATGCATGATTGTGATTGTATGATAGTGATTGTACGATTGTGTTTGTTGTGATTGTGTTGCAATGTTTCTCTATGTATAACTGTGATTGTATGATAGTGATTGTGTGATTGTGGTTGTCTGATTGTGATTGTATGATTGTGGTTGTATGATTGTGATTGTATGATTGTGATCGTATGATTGTGATTATATGATTGTGATTGTATGACTGTGATTGTATGATTGTGATTGTACGATTATGTTTGTACGATTGTGATTTTATGATTGTGACTGTATGATTGTAACTGTATGATAGTGATTGTGTGAATGTGATTGTGATTGCATGATCGTAATTGTATGATTGTGGATGTATGATTATGACTGTATGATTGCGATTGTCTGATTGCGATTGTGTGATTGTGGTTGTATGATTGTGATTGTATGATTGTGATTGTATCATTGTGATTGTATCATTGTGATTGTATCATTGTGATTGTATCATTGTGATTGTATGATTGTGATTGTATGATTGTGATTGTATGATTGTGATCGTATGATTGCGATTGTGTGATTGTGATTGTGTGATTGTGATTGTATGATTGTGATTGTATGATTGTGATTGTATGATCGTGATTTTACGATTGTGATTGTTTGATTGTGATTTTATGATTGTGGTTGTTGTGATTGTGTTGCTATGTTTCTCTATGTATGACTGTGATTGTATGATAGTGATTGTGTGATTGTGGTTGTCTGATTGTGATTGTATGATTGCGAATGCAGGATTGTGATTGTGATTGTATGATTGCGATTGTATGATTGTGATTGTATGATTGCGATTGTAGGGTTGTGATTGTTGTGATTGTGTTGCAATGTTTCTCTATGTATAACTGTGATTGTATGATAGTGATTGTGTGATTGTGGTTGTCTGATTGTGATTGTATGATTGTGGTTGTATGATTGTGATTGTATGATTGTGACTGTATGATTGTGATTGTACGATTGTGATTGTTTGATTGTTATTGCGTGATTGCGTTTGTATGATTCTAATTGTATGCATGTGAATGTATAATTCTGATTGTATGTTTGAGATAATATGATTGCGATTGTATGCTTGAGATTGTATGATTGTGATTGTGTGATTGTGATTGTATGATTGTGATTGTATGATTGTGATTGTATGATTGTGATTGTATGACTGTTATTATATGATTGTAATTGTATGATTGCGATTGTATGATTGCGATTGTAGGGTTGTGATTGTGAGATTGTGAATGTATGATTGTAATTGTATGATTGTGAATGCATGATTGTGATTGTATGATAGTGATTGTACGATTGTGTTTGTTGTGATTGTGTTGCAATGTTTCTCTATGTATAACTGTGATTGTATGATAGTGATTGTGTGATTGTGGTTGTCTGATTGTGATTGTATGATTGTGGTTGTATGATTGTGATTGTATGATTGTGACTGTATGATTGTGATTGTATGATTGTGATTGTATGATTGTGATTGTATGATTGTGCTTGTATGATTGTGATTCTATGATTGTGATTGTAGGATTGTGATTGTATGATTGTGATTGTATGATTGTGATTGTATGATTGCGATTGTGTGATTGTGATTGTATGATTGTGATTGTATGATTGTGATTGTATCATTGTGATTGTATCATTGTGATTGAATCATTGTGATTATATCATTGTGATTGTATCACTGTGATTGTATCATTGTGATTGTATCATTGTGATTGTATGATTGTGGTTGTTGTGATTGTGTTGCTATGTTTCTCTATGTATGACTGTCATTGTATGATAGTGATTGTGTGACTGTGGTTGTCTGATTGTGATTGTATGATTACGAATGCAGGATTGTGATTGTGATTGTATGATTGCGATTGTATGATTGTGATTGTATGATTGTGATTGTAAGATTGTGATTGTATGATTGTGATTGCATGGTTGTGATTGTATGATTGTGATTGTATGATTCTACTTGTGTGATTGTGGTTGTATGATTGTGAATATATAATTGTATTTGCGTGATTGTTATTGCCGGATTGCTATTGTATAATGCTGATTGTATGATAGTGATTGTGTGATTGTGATTGAACGATTGTGGTTCTATGATTGCGATTGTATGTCGGTGATTGTATGATTGTGATTGTATGATTGTGATTGTATGATCGTAATTGTATGATTGTGATTGTATGATTGTGATTGTATCATTGTGATTGTATCATTGTGATTGTATGATTGTGATTGAATGATTGTGATTGTATGATGGTGATTGTATGATTGTGATTGTATGATTGTGAATGTATGATTGTGATTGTATGATTGTGATTGTATGATTGTGATTGTATGATTGTGATTGTATGATTGTGATTGTATGATTGTGATTGTATGATTGTGATTGTATGATTGTGATTGTATGATAGTGATTGTATAATAGTGATTGTACGATTGTGATTGTATGATTGTGATTGCATGATTGTGATTCTATGATTGTCATTGTATGATTGTGGTTTTATGATTGTGATTGTATGATTGTGATTGTAGGATTGTGATTGTATGATTGTGATTGTATGATTGTGATTGTATGATTGTGATTGTATGATTGTGATTGTATGATAGTGATTGTATAATAGTGATTGTACGATTGTGATTGTATGATTGTGATTGCATGATTGTGATTGTATGATTGTGGTTGTATGATTGTGATTGCATGATTGTGATCGTATGATTGTGATTATATGATTGTGATTGTATGACTGTGATTGTATGATTGTGATTGTACGATTATGTTTGTACGATTGTGATTTTATGATTGTGACTGTATGATTGTAACTGTATGATAGTGATTGTGTGAATGTGATTGTGATTGCATGATCGTAATTGTATGATTGTGGATGTATGATTATGACTGTACGATCGCGATTGTCTGATTGCGATTGTGTGATTGTGGTTGTATGATTGTGATTGTATGATTGTGATTGTATCATTGTGATTGTATCATTGTGATTGTATCATTGTGATTGTATGATTGTGATTGTATGATAGTGATTGTATGATTGTGATTGTATGATTGTGATTGTATGATTGTGATTGTATGATTGTGATTGCATGATTGTGATTGTATGATTGTGATTGTATGATTGCGATTATGTGATTGTGATTGTATGATTGTGATTGTATGATTGTGATTGTATCATTGTGATTGTATCATTGTGATTGTATCATTGTGATTGTATCATTGTGATTGTATCATTGTGATTGTATCATTGTGATTGTATCATTGTGATTGTATCATTGTGATTGTATGATTGTGATTGTATGATAGTGATTGTATGATTGTGATTGTATGATTGTGATTGTATGATTGTGATTGTATGATTGTGATTGCATGATTGTGATTATATGATTGTGATTGTATGACTGTGATTGTATGATTGTGATTGTATCATTGTGATTGTATCATTGTGATTGTATGATTGTGATTGTATGATTGTGATTGTATGATTGTGATTGTATGATTGTGATTGTATGATTGTGATTGTATGATAGTGATTGTATAATAGTGATTGTACGATTGTGATTGTATGATTGTGATTGTGTGATTGTGATTGTAAGATTGTGATTGTATGATTGTGATTGTACGATTGTGATTGTTTGATTGTTATTGCGTGATTGCGTTTGTATGATTCTAATTGTATGCATGTGAATGTATAATTCTGATTGTATGTTTGAGATAATATGATTGCGATTGTATGCTTGAGATTGTATGATTGTGATTGTGTGATTGTGATTGTATGATTGTGATTGTATGATTGTGATTGTATGATTGTGATTGTATGATTGTGATTGTATGACTGTTATTATATGATTGTAATTGTATGATTGCGATTGTATGATTGCGATTGTAGGGTTGTGATTGTGAGATTGTGAATGTATGATTGTAATTGTATTTTTGTGAATGCATGATTGTGATTGTATGATAGTGATTGTACGATTGTGTTTGTTGTGATTGTGTTGCAATGTTTCTCTATGTATAACTGTGATTGTATGATAGTGATTGTGTGATTGTGGTTGTCTGATTGTGATTGTATGATTGTGGTTGTATGATTGTGATTGTATGATTGTGATCGTATGATTGTGATTATATGATTGTGATTGTATGACTGTGATTGTATGATTGTGATTGTACGATTATGTTTGTACGATTGTGATTTTATGATTGTGACTGTATGATTGTAACTGTATGATAGTGATTGTGTGAATGTGATTGTGATTGCATGATCGTAATTGTATGATTGTGGATGTATGATTATGACTGTATGATTGCGATTGTCTGATTGCGATTGTGTGATTGTGGTTGTATGATTGTGATTGTATGATTGTGATTGTATGATTGTGATTGTATCATTGTGATTGTATCATTGTGATTGTATCATTGTGATTGTATCATTGTGATTGCATCATTGCGATTGTATCATTGTGATTGTATCACTGTGATTGTATCATTGTGATTGTATCATTGTGATTGTATGATTGTGATTGTATGATTGTGATTGTATCATTGTGATTGTATCATTGTGATTGTATGATTGTGATTGAATGATTGTGATTGTATGATGGTGATTGTATGATTGTGATTGTATGATTGTGAATGTATGATTGTGATTGTATGATTGTGATTGTATGATTGTGATTGTATGATTGTGATTGTATGATTGTGATTGTATGATTGTGATTGTATGATTGTGATTGTATGATTGTGATTGTATGATAGTGATTGTATAATAGTGATTGTACGATTGTGATTGTATGATTGTGATTGCATGATTGTGATTCTATGATTGTCATTGTATGATTGTGGTTTTATGATTGTGATTGTATGATTGTGATTGTAGGATTGTGATTGTATGATTGTGATTGTATGATTGTGATTGTATGATTGTGATTGTATGATTGTGATTGTATGATAGTGATTGTATAATAGTGATTGTACGATTGTGATTGTATGATTGTGATTGCATGATTGTGATTGTATGATTGTGGTTGTATGATTGTGATTGCATGATTGTGATCGTATGATTGTGATTATATGATTGTGATTGTATGACTGTGATTGTATGATTGTGATTGTACGATTATGTTTGTACGATTGTGATTTTATGATTGTGACTGTATGATTGTAACTGTATGATAGTGATTGTGTGAATGTGATTGTGATTGCATGATCGTAATTGTATGATTGTGGATGTATGATTATGACTGTACGATCGCGATTGTCTGATTGCGATTGTGTGATTGTGGTTGTATGATTGTGATTGTATGATTGTGATTGTATCATTGTGATTGTATCATTGTGATTGTATCATTGTGATTGTATGATTGTGATTGTATGATAGTGATTGTATGATTGTGATTGTATGATTGTGATTGTATGATTGTGATTGTATGATTGTGATTGCATGATTGTGATTATATGATTGTGATTGTATGACTGTGATTGTATGATTGTGATTGTATCATTGTGATTGTATCATTGTGATTGTATGATTGTGATTGTATGATTGTGATTGTATGATTGTGATTGTATGATTGTGATTGTATGATTGTGATTGTATGATAGTGATTGTATAATAGTGATTGTACGATTGTGATTGTATGATTGTGATTGTGTGATTGTGATTGTAAGATTGTGATTGTATGATTGTGATTGTACGATTGTGATTGTTTGATTGTTATTGCGTGATTGCGTTTGTATGATTCTAATTGTATGCATGGGAATGTATAATTCTGATTGTATGTTTGAGATAATATGATTGCGATTGTATGCTTGAGATTGTATGATTGTGATTGTGTGATCGTGATTGTATGATTGTGATTGTATGATTGTGATTGTATGATTGTGATTGTATGACTGTTATTATATGATTGTAATTGTATGATTGCGATTGTAGGGTTGTGATTGTGAGATTGTGAATGTATGATTGTAATTGTATGATTGTGAATGCATGATTGTGATTGTATGATAGTGATTGTACGATTGTGTTTGTTGTGATTGTGTTGCAATGTTTCTCTATGTATAACTGTGATTGTATGATAGTGATTGTGTGATTGTGGTTGTCTGATTGTGATTGTATGATTGTGGTTGTATGATTGTGAGTGTATGATTGTGACTGTATGATTGTGATTGTATGATTGTGATTGTATGATTGTGATTGTATGATTGTGCTTGTATGATTGTGATTCTATGATTGTGATTGTAGGATTGTGATTGTATGATTGTGATTGTATGATTGTGATTGTATGATTGCGATTGTGTGATTGTGATTGTATGATTGTGATTGTATGATTGTGATTGTATCATTGTGATTGTATCATTGTGATTGAATCATTGTGATTATATCATTGTGATTGTATCACTGTGATTGTATCGTTGTGATTGTATCATTGTGATTGTATCATTGTGATTGTATCATTGTGATTGTATGATTGTGGTTGTTGTGATTGTGTTGCTATGTTTCTCTATGTATGACTGTCATTGTATGATAGTGATTGTGTGACTGTGGTTGTCTGATTGTGATTGTATGATTACGAATGCAGGATTGTGATTGTGATTGTATGATTGCGATTGTATGATTGTGATTGTATGATTGTGATTGTAAGATTGTGATTGTATGATTGTGATTGCATGGTTGTGATTGTATGATTGTGATTGTATGATTCTACTTGTGTGATTGTGGTTGTATGATTGTGAATATATAATTGTATTTGCGTGATTGTTATTGCCGGATTGCTATTGTATAATGCTGATTGTATGATAGTGATTGTGTGATTGTGATTGAACGATTGTGGTTCTATGATTGCGATTGTATGTCGGTGATTGTATGATTGTGATTGTATGATTGTGATTGTATGATCGTAATTGTATGATTGTGATAGTTTGATTGTGATTGTATGATTGTGATTGTATGATTGTGATTGTAAGATTGCGATTGTAGGGTTGTGATTGTGAGATTGTGATTGTATGATTGTGATTGTATGATTGCGATTGTATGATTGCGATTGTATGATTGTGATTGTATGATTGTGATTGTATGATTGTGATTGTATAATTGTGATTGTATGACTGTGATTGTATCTTTGTGATTGTATCATTGGGATTGTATCATTGTGATTGTATCATTGTGATTGTATCATTGTGATTGTATCATTGTGATTGTATCATTGTGATTGTATGATTGTGATTGTATGATTGTGATTGTATGATTGTGATTGTATGATTGTGATTGTATGATTGCGATTGTGTGATTGTGATTGTATGATTGTGATTGTATGATTGTGATTGTATCATTGTGGTTGCATGATTGTGGTTGTTGTGATTGTGTTGCTATGTTTCTCGATGTATGACTGTGATTGTATGATAGTGATTGTGTGATTGTGGTTGTCTGATTGTGATTGTATGATTGCGAATGCAGGATTGTGATTGTGATTGTATGATTGCGATTGTATGATTGTGATTGTGTGATTGTGATTGTAAGATTGTGATTGTATGATTGTGATTGTACGATTGTGATTGTTTGATTGTTATTGCGTGATTGCGTTTGTATGATTCTAATTGTATGCATGTGAATGTATAATTCTGATTGTATGTTTGAGATAATATGATTGCGATTGTATGCTTGAGATTGTATGATTGTGATTGTGTGATTGTGATTGTATGATTGTGATTGTATGATTGTGATTGTATGATTGTGATTGTATGATTGTGATTGTATGACTGTTATTATATGATTGTAATTGTATGATTGCGATTGTATGATTGCGATTGTAGGGTTGTGATTGTGAGATTGTGAATGTATGATTGTAATTGTATGATTGTGAATGCATGATTGTGATTGTATGATAGTGATTGTACGATTGTGTTTGTTGTGATTGTGTTGCAATGTTTCTCTATGTATAACTGTGATTGTATGATAGTGATTGTGTGATTGTGGTTGTCTGATTGTGATTGTATGATTGTGGTTGTATGATTGTGATTGTATGATTGTGATCGTATGATTGTGATTATATGATTGTGATTGTATGACTGTGATTGTATGATTGTGATTGTACGATTATGTTTGTACGATTGTGATTTTATGATTGTGACTGTATGATTGTAACTGTATGATAGTGATTGTGTGAATGTGATTGTGATTGCATGATCGTAATTGTATGATTGTGGATGTATGATTATGACTGTATGATTGCGATTGTCTGATTGCGATTGTGTGATTGTGGTTGTATGATTGTGATTGTATGATTGTGATTGTATGATTGTGATTGTATCATTGTGATTGTATCATTGTGATTGTATCATTGTGATTGTATCATTGTGATTGCATCATTGCGATTGTATCATTGTGATTGTATCACTGTGATTGTATCATTGTGATTGTATCATTGTGATTGTATGATTGTGATTGTATGATTGTGATTGTATCATTGTGATTGTATCATTGTGATTGTATGATTGTGATTGAATGATTGTGATTGTATGATGGTGATTGTATGATTGTGATTGTATGATTGTGAATGTATGATTGTGATTGTATGATTGTGATTGTATGATTGTGATTGTATGATTGTGATTGTATGATTGTGATTGTATGATTGTGATTGTATGATTGTGATTGTATGATTGTGATTGTATGATAGTGATTGTATAATAGTGATTGTACGATTGTGATTGTATGATTGTGATTGCATGATTGTGATTCTATGATTGTCATTGTATGATTGTGGTTTTATGATTGTGATTGTATGATTGTGATTGTAGGATTGTGATTGTATGATTGTGATTGTATGATTGTGATTGTATGATTGTGATTGTATGATTGTGATTGTATGATAGTGATTGTATAATAGTGATTGTACGATTGTGATTGTATGATTGTGATTGCATGATTGTGATTGTATGATTGTGGTTGTATGATTGTGATTGCATGATTGTGATCGTATGATTGTGATTATATGATTGTGATTGTATGACTGTGATTGTATGATTGTGATTGTACGATTATGTTTGTACGATTGTGATTTTATGATTGTGACTGTATGATTGTAACTGTATGATAGTGATTGTGTGAATGTGATTGTGATTGCATGATCGTAATTGTATGATTGTGGATGTATGATTATGACTGTACGATCGCGATTGTCTGATTGCGATTGTGTGATTGTGGTTGTATGATTGTGATTGTATGATTGTGATTGTATCATTGTGATTGTATCATTGTGATTGTATCATTGTGATTGTATGATTGTGATTGTATGATAGTGATTGTATGATTGTGATTGTATGATTGTGATTGTATGATTGTGATTGTATGATTGTGATTGCATGATTGTGATTGTATGATTGTGATTGTATGATTGCGATTATGTGATTGTGATTGTATGATTGTGATTGTATGATTGTGATTGTATCATTGTGATTGTATCATTGTGATTGTATCATTGTGATTGTATCATTGTGATTGTATCATTGTGATTGTATCATTGTGATTGTATCATTGTGATTGTATCATTGTGATTGTATGACTGTGATTGTATGATTGTGATTGTATCATTGTGATTGTATCATTGTGATTGTATGATTGTGATTGTATGATTGTGATTGTATGATTGTGATTGTATGATTGTGATTGTATGATTGTGATTGTATGATTGTGATTGTATGATAGTGATTGTATAATAGTGATTGTACGATTGTGTTTGTACGATTGTGATTGCATGATTGTGATTGTATGATTGTGGTTGTATGATTGTGATTGCATGATTGTGATCGTATGATTGTGATTATATGATTGTGATTGTATGACTGTGATTGTATGATTGTGATTGTACGATTATGTTTGTACGATTGTGATTTTATGATTGTGACTGTATGATTGTAACTGTATGATAGTGATTGTGTGAATGTGATTGTGATTGCATGATCGTAATTGTATGATTGTGGATGTATGATTATGACTGTATGATCGCGATTGTCTGATTGCGATTGTGTGATTGTGGTTGTATGATTGTGATTGTATGATTGTGATTGTATCATTGTGATTGTATCATTGTGATTGTATCATTGTGATTGTATCATTGTGATTGTATGATTGTGATTGTATGATAGTGATTGTATGATTGTGACTGTATGATTGTGATTGTATGATTGTGATTGTATGATTGTGATTGCATGATTGTGATTGTATGATTGTGATTGTATGATTGCGATTATGTGATTGTGATTGTATGATTGTGATTGTATGATTGTGATTGTATCATTGTGATTGTATCATTCTGATTGTATCATTGTGATTGTATCATTGTGATTGTATCATTGTGATCGTATCATTGTGATTGTATCATTGTGATTGTATCATTGTGATTGTATCATTGTGATTGTATGATTGTGGTTGTTGTGATTGTGTTGCTATGTTTCTCTATGCATGACTGTGATTGTATGATAGTGATTGTGTGATTGTGGTTGTCTAATTGTGATTGTATGATTGCGAATGCAGGATTGTGATTGTGATTGTATGATTTTGATTGTGTGATTGTGTTCCTATGATTCTCATTGTATAACTGCGATTGTATGATAGTGATTGTGTGATTGTGGTTGTCTGATTCTGATTGTATGATTGCGAATGCAGGATTGTGATTGTGATTGTATGATTGCGATTGTATGATTGTGATTGTATGATTGTGATTGTAAGATTGTGATTGTATGATTGTGATTGTATGATTGTGATTGTATGATTGTGATTGTATGATTGTGATTGTATCATTGTGATTGTATCATTGTGATTGTATCATTGTGATTGTATCATTGTGATTGTATCATTGTGATTGTATCATTGTGATTGTATCATTGTGATTGTATCATTGTGATTGTATGATTGTGATTGTATGATAGTGATTGTATGATTGTGATTGTATGATTGTGATTGTATGATTGTGATTGTATGATTGTGATTGCATGATTGTGATTATATGATTGTGATTGTATGACTGTGATTGTATGATTGTGATTGTATCATTGTGATTGTATCATTGTCATTGTATGATTGTGGTTTTATGATTGTTATTGTATGATTGTGATTGTAGGATTGTGATTGTATGATTGTGATTGTATGATTGTGATTGTATGATTGTGATTGTATGATTGTGATTGTATGATTGTGATTGTATGATTGTGATTGTATGATTGTGATTGTATGATTGTGATTGTATGATTGTGATTGTATGATTGTGATTGTATGATTGTGATTGTATGATTGTGATTGTATGATTGTGATTGTATGATTGTGATTGTTCGAATGTGACTGTATGATTGTGATTGTATGATTGTGATTGTATGATTGTGCTTGTATGATTGTGATTCTATGATTGTGATTGTAGGATTATGATTGTATGATTGCGATTGTCTGATTGCGATTGTGTGATTGTAAATGTATGATTGTGATTGTATGATTGCGATTCTATGATTGCGATTGTATGATTGCGGTTGTATGATTGCGATTGTATGATTGCGATTGTATGATTGCGATTGTATGATTGCGATTGTATGATTGCGATTGTATGATTGTGCTTGTATGATTGTGATTCTATGATTGTGATTGTAGGATTATGATTGTATGATTGCGATTGTCTGATTGCGATTGTGTGATTGTGAATGTATGATTGTGATTGTACGATTGCGATTGTACGATTGCGATTGTATGATTGCGATTGTATGATTGCGATTGTATGATTGCGATTGTATGATTGCGATTGTATGATTGCGATTGTATGATTGTGATTGTATGATTGTGATTGTATCTTTGTGATTGTATGATTGTAATTGTATGATTGTGATTGTACGATTGTGATTGTACGATTGTGATTGTACGATTGTGATTTTATAATTGTGACATTATCATTGTAACTGTATGATATTGATTGTCTGAATGTGATTGTGATTGCATGATCGCAATTGTATGATTGTGAATGTATGATTATGATGCTCTGATTGCAATTGTCTGATTGCGATTGTGTGATTGTGAATGTATGATTCTGACTCTATGATTGTGATTCTATGATTGTGATTGTATGATTGTAATTGTATCATTGTGATTGTATGATTGTGATTGTATGATTGTGATTGTATGATTGTGATTGTATGATTGTGATTGTATGATTGTGATTGTATGATAGTGATTGTATAATAGTGATTGTACGATTGTGATTGTATGATTGTGATTGCATGATTGTGATTGTATGATTGTGGTTGTATGATTGTGATTATGTGATTGTGATTGTATGATTGTGATTGTATGATTGTGATTGTATCATTGTGATTGTATCATTGTGATTGTATGATTGTGATTGTATGATTGTGATTGTATGATTGTGATTGTATGATTGTGATTGTATGATAGTGATTGTATAATAGTGATTGTACGATTGTGATTGTATGATTGTGATTGCATGATTGTGATTGTATGATTGTGGTTGTATGATTGTGATTGCATGATTGTGATCGTATGATTGTGATTATATGATTGTGATTGTATGACTGTGATTGTATGATTGTGATTGTACGATTATGTTTGTACGATTGTGATTTTATGATTGTGACTGTATGATTGTAACTGTATGATAGTGATTGTGTGAATGTGATTGTGATTGCATGATCGTAATTGTATGATTGTGGATGTATGATTATGACTGTATGATCGCGATTGTCTGATTGCGATTGTGTGATTGTGGTTGTATGATTGTGATTGTATGATTGTGATTGTATCATTGTGATTGTATCATTGTGATTGTATCATTGTGATTGTATGATTGTGATTGTATGATAGTGATTGTATGATTGTGATTGTATGATTGTGATTGTATGATTGTGATTGTATGATTGTGATTGCATGATTGTGATTGTATGATTGTGATTGTATGATTGCGATTATGTGATTGTGATTGTATGATTGTGATTGTATGATTGTGATTGTATCATTGTGATTGTATCATTGTGATTGTATCATTGTGATTGTATCATTGTGATTGTATCATTGTGATTGTATCATTGTGATTGTATCATTGTGATTGTATCATTGTGATTGTATGATTGTGGTTGTTGTGATTGTGTTGCTATGTTTCTCTATGTATGACTGTGATTGTATGATAGTGATTGTGTGATTGTGGTTGTCTAATTGTGATTGTATGATTGCGAATGCAGGATTGTGATTGTGATTGTATGATTTTGATTGTGTGATTGTGTTCCTATGATTCTCATTGTATAACTGCGATTGTATGATAGTGATTGTGTGATTGTGGTTGTCTGATTCTGATTGTATGATTGCGAATGCAGGATTGTGATTGTGATTGTATGATTGCGATTGTATGATTGTGATTGTATGATTGTGATTGTAACATTGTGATTGTATGATTGTGATTGTATGATTGTGATTGTATGATTGTGATTGTATGATTGTGATTGTATGATTCTACTTGGGTGATTGTGGTTGTATGATTGTGAATATATAATTGTATTTGCGTGATTGTTATTGCCGGATTGCTATTGTATAATGCTGATTGTATGATAGTGATTGTGTGATTGTGATTGTACGATTGTGGTTCTATGATTGCGATTGTATGTCGGTGATTGTATGATTGTGATTGTATGATTGTGATTGTATGATCGTGATTGTATGATTGTGATTGTTTGATTGTGATTGAATGATTGTGATTGTATGATGGTGATTGTATGATTGTGATTGTATGATTGTGAATGTATGATTGTGATTGTATGATTGTGATTGTATGATTGTGATTGTATGATTGTGATTGTATGATTGTGATTGTATGATTGTGATTGTATGATTGTGATTGTATGATTGTGATTGTATGATAGTGATTGTATAATAGTGATTGTACGATTGTGATTGTATGATTGTGATTGCATGATTGTGATTCTATGATTGTCATTGTATGATTGTGGTTTTATGATTGTGATTGTATGATTGTGATTGTATGATTGTGATTGTAGGATTGTGATTGTATGATTGTGATTGTATGATTGTGATTGTATGATTGTGATTGTATGATTGTGATTGTATGATTGTGATTGTATGATTGTGATTGTATGATTGTGATTGTTCGAATGTGACTGTATGATTGTGATTGTATGATTGTGATTGTATGATTGTGCTTGTATGATTGTGATTCTATGATTGTGATTGTAGGATTATGATTGTATGATTGCGATTGTCTGATTGCGATTGTGTGATTGTAAATGTATGATTGTGATTGTATGATTGCGATTGTATGATTGCGATTGTATGATTGCGATTGTATGATTGCGATTGTATGATTGCTATTGTATGATTGCGATTGTATGATTGCGATTGTATGATTGCGATTGTATGATTGCGATTGTATGATTGCGATTGTATGATTGCGATTGTATGATTGCGATTGTATGATTGCGATTGTATGATTGTGATTGTATGATTGTGATTGTATGATTGTGATTGTATGATTGTGATTGTATGATAGTGATTGTATAATAGTGATTGTACGATTGTGATTGTATGATTGTGATTGCATGATTGTGATCCTATGATTGTCATTGTATGATTGTGGTTTTATGATTGTTATTGTATGATTGTGATTGTAGGATTGTGATTGTATGATTGTGATTGTATGATTGTGATTGTATGATTGTGATTGTATGATTGTGATTGTATGATTGTGATTGTATGATTGTGATTGTATGATTGTGATTGTATGACTGTTATTATATGATTGTAATTGTATGATTGCGATTGTATGATTGCGATTGTAGGGTTGTGATTGTGAGATTGTGAATGTATGATTGTAATTGTATGATTGTGAATGCATGATTGTGATTGTATGATAGTGATTGTACGATTGTGTTTGTTGTGATTGTGTTGCAATGTTTCTCTATGTATAACTGTGATTGCATGATAGTGATTGTGTGATTGTGGTTGTCTGATTGTGATTGTATGATTGTGGTTGTATGATTGTGATTGTATGATTGTGACTGTATGATTGTGATTGTATGATTGTGATTGCATGATTGTGATTGTATGATTGTGGTTGTATGATTGTGATTGCATGATTGTGATCGTATGATTGTGATTATATGATTGTGATTGTATGACTGTGATTGTATGATTGTGATTGTACGATTATGTTTGTACGATTGTGATTTTATGATTGTGACTGTATGATTGTAACTGTATGATAGTGATTGTGTGAATGTGATTGTGATTGCATGATCGTAATTGTATGATTGTGGATGTATGATTATGACTGTACGATCGCGATTGTCTGATTGCGATTGTGTGATTGTGGTTGTATGATTGTGATTGTATGATTGTGATTGTATCATTGTGATTGTATCATTGTGATTGTATCATTGTGATTGTATGATTGTGATTGTATGATAGTGATTGTATGATTGTGATTGTATGATTGTGATTGTATGATTGTGATTGTATGATTGTGATTGCATGATTGTGATTGTATGATTGTGATTGTATGATTGCGATTATGTGATTGTGATTGTATGATTGTGATTGTATCATTGTGATTGTATCATTGTGATTGTATCATTGTGATTGTATCATTGTGATTGTATCATTGTGATTGTATCATTGTGATTGTATCATTGTGATTGTATCATTGTGATTGTATCATTGTGATTGTATGATTGTGGTTGTTGTGATTGTGTTGCTATGTTTCTCTATGTATGACTGTGATTGTATGATAGTGATTGTGTGATTGCGGTTGTCTAATTGTGATTGTATGATTGTGGTTGTATGATTGTGATTGTATGATTGTGACTGTATGATTGTGATTGTATGATTGTGATTGCATGATTGTGATTGTATGATTGTGGTTGTATGATTGTGATTGCATGATTGTGATCGTATGATTGTGATTATATGATTGTGATTGTATGACTGTGATTGTATGATTGTGATTGTACGATTATGTTTGTACGATTGTGATTTTATGATTGTGACTGTATGATTGTAACTGTATGATAGTGATTGTGTGAATGTGATTGTGATTGCATGATCGTAATTGTATGATTGTGGATGTATGATTATGACTGTACGATCGCGATTGTCTGATTGCGATTGTGTGATTGTGGTTGTATGATTGTGATTGTATGATTGTGATTGTATCATTGTGATTGTATCATTGTGATTGTATCATTGTGATTGTATGATTGTGATTGTATGATAGTGATTGTATGATTGTGATTGTATGATTGTGATTGTATGATTGTGATTGTATGATTGTGATTGCATGATTGTGATTGTATGATTGTGATTGTATGATTGCGATTATGTGATTGTGATTGTATGATTGTGATTGTATCATTGTGATTGTATCATTGTGATTGTATCATTGTGATTGTATCATTGTGATTGTATCATTGTGATTGTATCATTGTGATTGTATCATTGTGATTGTATCATTGTGATTGTATCATTGTGATTGTATGATTGTGGTTGTTGTGATTGTGTTGCTATGTTTCTCTATGTATGACTGTGATTGTATGATAGTGATTGTGTGATTGCGGTTGTCTAATTGTGATTGTATGATTGCGAATGCAGGATTGTGATTGTGATTGTATGATTTTGATTGTGTGATTGTGTTCCTATGATTCTCATTGTATAACTGCGATTGTATGATAGTGATTGTGTGATTGTGGTTGTCTGATTCTGATTGTATGATTGCGAATGCAGGATTGTGATTGTGATTGTATGATTGCGATTGTATGATTGTGATTGTATGATTGTGATTGTAAGATTGTGATTGTATGATTGTGATTGTATGATTGTGATTGTATGATTGTGATTGTATGATTGTGATTGTATGATTGTGATTGTATGATTCTACTTGGGTGATTGTGGTTGTATGATTGTGAATATATAATTGTATTTGCGTGATTGTTATTGCCGGATTGCTATTGTATAATGCTGATTGTATGATAGTGATTGTGTGATTGTGATTGTACGATTGTGGTTCTATGATTGCGATTGTATGTCGGCGATTGTATGATTGTGATTGTATGATTGTGATTGTATGATCGTGATTGTATGATTGTGATTGTTTGATTGTGATTGAATGATTGTGATTGTATGATGGTGATTGTATGATTGTGATTGTATGATTGTGAATGTATGATTGTGATTGTATGATTGTGATTGTATGATTGTGATTGTATGATTGTGATTGTATGATTGTGATTGTATGATTGTGATTGTATGATTGTGATTGTATGATTGTGATTGTATGATAGTGATTGTATAATAGTGATTGTACGATTGTGATTGTATGATTGTGATTGCATGATTGTGATTCTATGATTGTCATTGTATGATTGTGGTTTTATGATTGTGATTGTATGATTGTGATTGTAGGATTGTGATTGTATGATTGTGATTGTATGATTGTGATTGTATGATTGTGATTGTATGATTGTGATTGTATGATTGTGATTGTATGATTGTGATTGTATGATTGTGATTGTATGATTGTGATTGTTCGAATGTGACTGTATGATTGTGATTGTATGATTGTGATTGTATGATTGTGCTTGTATGATTGTGATTCTATGATTGTGATTGTAGGATTATGATTGTATGATTGCGATTGTCTGATTGCGATTGTGTGATTGTAAATGTATGATTGTGATTGTATGATTGCGATTGTATGATTGCGATTGTATGATTGCGATTGTATGATTGCGATTGTATGATTGCTATTGTATGATTGCGATTGTATGATTGCGATTGTATGATTGCGATTGTATGATTGCGATTGTATGATTGCGATTGTATGATTGCGATTGTATGATTGCGATTGTATGATTGCGATTGTATGATTGCGATTGTATGATTGTGATTGTATGATTGTGATTGTATGATTGTGATTGTATGATTGTGATTGTATGATTGTGATTGTATGATAGTGATTGTATAATAGTGATTGTACGATTGTGATTGTATGATTGTGATTGCATGATTGTGATTCTATGATTGTCATTGTATGATTGTGGTTTTATGATTGTTATTGTATGATTGTGATTGTAGGATTGTGATTGTATGATTGTGATTGTATGATTGTGATTGTATGATTGTGATTGTATCATTGTGATTGTATCATTGTGATTGTATCATTGTGATTGTATCATTGTGATTGTATGATTGTGATTGTATGATAGTGATTGTATGATTGTGATTGTATGATTGTGATTGTATGATTGTGATTGTATGATTGTGATTGCATGATTGTGATTGTATGATTGTGATTGTATGATTGCGATTATGTGATTGTGATTGTATGATTGTGATTGTATGATTGTGATTGTATCATTGTGATTGTATCATTGTGATTGTATCATTGTGATTGTATCATTGTGATTGTATCATTGTGATTGTATCATTGTGATTGTATCATTGTGATTGTATCATTGTGATTGTATGATTGTGGTTGTTGTGATTGTGTTGCTATGTTTCTCTATGTATGACTGTGATTGTATGATAGTGATTGTGTGATTGTGGTTGTCTAATTGTGATTGTATGATTGCGAATGCAGGATTGTGATTGTGATTGTATGATTTTGATTGTGTGATTGTGTTCCTATGATTCTCATTGTATAACTGCGATTGTATGATAGTGATTGTGTGATTGTGGTTGTCTGATTCTGATTGCATGATTGCGAATGCAGGATTGTGATTGTGATTGTATGATTGCGATTGTATGATTGTGATTGTATGATTGTGATTGTAACATTGTGATTGTATGATTGTGATTGTATGATTCTACTTGGGTGATTGTGGTTGTATGATTGTGAATATATAATTGTATTTGCGTGATTGTTATTGCCGGATTGCTATTGTATAATGCTGATTGTATGATAGTGATTGTGTGATTGTGATTGTACGATTGTGGTTCTATGATTGCGATTGTATGTCGGCGATTGTATGATTGTGATTGTATGATTGTGATTGTATGATCGTGATTGTATGATTGTGATTGTTTGATTGTGATTGAATGATTGTGATTGTATGATGGTGATTGTATGATTGTGATTGTATGATTGTGAATGTATGATTGTGATTGTATGATTGTGATTGTATGATTGTGATTGTATGATTGTGATTGTATGATTGTGATTGTATGATTGTGATTGTATGATTGTGATTGTATGATTGTGATTGTATGATAGTGATTGTATAATAGTGATTGTACGATTGTGATTGTATGATTGTGATTGCATGATTGTGATTCTATGATTGTCATTGTATGATTGTGGTTTTATGATTGTGATTGTATGATTGTGATTGTAGGATTGTGATTGTATGATTGTGATTGTATGATTGTGATTGTATGATTGTGATTGTATGATTGTGATTGTATGATTGTGATTGTATGATTGTGATTGTATGATTGTGATTGTATGATTGTGATTGTTCGAATGTGACTGTATGATTGTGATTGTATGATTGTGATTGTATGATTGTGCTTGTATGATTGTGATTCTATGATTGTGATTGTAGGATTATGATTGTATGATTGCGATTGTCTGATTGCGATTGTGTGATTGTAAATGTATGATTGTGATTGTATGATTGCGATTGTATGATTGCGATTGTATGATTGCGATTGTATGATTGCGATTGTATGATTGCTATTGTATGATTGCGATTGTATGATTGCGATTGTATGATTGCGATTGTATGATTGCGATTGTATGATTGCGATTGTATGATTGCGATTGTATGATTGCGATTGTATGATTGCGATTGTATGATTGCGATTGTATGATTGTGATTGTATGATTGTGATTGTATGATTGTGATTGTATGATTGTGATTGTATGATTGTGATTGTATGATAGTGATTGTATAATAGTGATTGTACGATTGTGATTGTATGATTGTGATTGCATGATTGTGATTCTATGATTGTCATTGTATGATTGTGGTTTTATGATTGTTATTGTATGATTGTGATTGTAGGATTGTGATTGTATGATTGTGATTGTATGATTGTGATTGTATGATTGTGATTGTATCATTGTGATTGTATCATTGTGATTGTATCATTGTGATTGTATCATTGTGATTGTATGATTGTGATTGTATGATAGTGATTGTATGATTGTGATTGTATGATTGTGATTGTATGATTGTGATTGTATGATTGTGATTGCATGATTGTGATTGTATGATTGTGATTGTATGATTGCGATTATGTGATTGTGATTGTATGATTGTGATTGTATGATTGTGATTGTATCATTGTGATTGTATCATTGTGATTGTATCATTGTGATTGTATCATTGTGATTGTATCATTGTGATTGTATCATTGTGATTGTATCATTGTGATTGTATCATTGTGATTGTATGATTGTGGTTGTTGTGATTGTGTTGCTATGTTTCTCTATGTATGACTGTGATTGTATGATAGTGATTGTGTGATTGTGGTTGTCTAATTGTGATTGTATGATTGCGAATGCAGGATTGTGATTGTGATTGTATGATTTTGATTGTGTGATTGTGTTCCTATGATTCTCATTGTATAACTGCGATTGTATGATAGTGATTGTGTGATTGTGGTTGTCTGATTCTGATTGCATGATTGCGAATGCAGGATTGTGATTGTGATTGTATGATTGCGATTGTATGATTGTGATTGTATGATTGTGATTGTAACATTGTGATTGTATGATTGTGATTGTATGATTGTGATTGTATGATTGTGATTGTATGATTGTGATTGTATGATTGTGATTGTATGATTCTACTTGGGTGATTGTGGTTGTATGATTGTGAATATATAATTGTATTTGCGTGATTGTTATTGCCGGATTGCTATTGTATAATGCTGATTGTATGATAGTGATTGTGTGATTGTGATTGTACGATTGTGGTTCTATGATTGCGATTGTATGTCGGTGATTGTATGATTGTGATTGTATGATTGTGATTGTATGATTGTGATTGTATGATCGTGATTGTATGATTGTGATTGTTTGATTGTGATTGAATGATTGTGATTGTATGATGGTGATTGTATGATTGTGATTGTATGATTGTGAATGTATGATTGTGATTGTATGATTGTGATTGTATGATTGTGATTGTATGATTGTGATTGTATGATTGTGATTGTATGATTGTGATTGTATGATTGTGATTGTATGATTGTGATTGTATGATTGTGATTGTATGATTGTGATTGTATGATTGTGATTGTATGATAGTGATTGTATAATAGTGATTGTACGATTGTGATTGTATGATTGTGATTGCATGATTGTGATTCTATGATTGTCATTGTATGATTGTGGTTTTATGATTGTGATTGTATGATTGTGATTGTAGGATTGTGATTGTATGATTGTGATTGTATGATTGTGATTGTATGATTGTGATTGTATGATTGTGATTGTATGATTGTGATTGTATGATTGTGATTGTATGATTGTGATTGTATGATTGTGATTGTTCGAATGTGACTGTATGATTGTGATTGTATGATTGTGATTGTATGATTGTGATTGTATGATTGTGCTTGTATGATTGTGATTCTATGATTGTGATTGTAGGATTATGATTGTATGATTGCGATTGTCTGATTGCGATTGTGTGATTGTAAATGTATGATTGTGATTGTATGATTGCGATTGTATGATTGCGATTGTATGATTGCGATTGTATGATTGCTATTGTATGATTGCGATTGTATGATTGCGATTGTATGATTGCGATTGTATGATTGCGATTGTATGATTGCGATTGTATGATTGCGATTGTATGATTGTGATTGTATGATTGTGATTGTATGATTGTGATTGTATGATTGTGATTGTATGATTGTGATTGTATGATAGTGATTGTATAATAGTGATTGTACGATTGTGATTGTATGATTGTGATTGCATGATTGTGATTCTATGATTGTCATTGTATGATTGTGGTTTTATGATTGTTATTGTATGATTGTGATTGTAGGATTGTGATTGTATGATTGTGATTGTATGATTGTGATTGTATGATTGTGATTGTATGATTGTGATTGTATGATTGTGATTGTATGATTGTGATTGTATGATTGTGATTGTATGATTGTGATTGTATGATTGTGATTGTATGACTGTTATTATATGATTGTAATTGTATGATTGCGATTGTATGATTGCGATTGTAGGGTTGTGATTTTGAGATTGTGAATGTATGATTGTAATTGTATGATTGTGAATGCATGATTGTGATTGTATGATAGTGATTGTACGATTGTGTTTGTTGTGATTGTGTTGCAATGTTTCTCTATGTATAACTGTGATTGTATGATAGTGATTGTGTGATTGTGGTTGTCTGATTGTGATTGTATGATTGTGGTTGTATGATTGTGATTGTATGATTGTGACTGTATGATTGTGATTGTATGATTGTGATTGTATGATTGTGATTGTATGATTGTGCTTGTATGATTGTGATTCTATGATTGTGTTTGTAGGATTGTGATTGTATGATTGTGATTGTATGATTGTGATTGTACGATTGTGATTGTATGATTGTGATTGCATGATTGTGATTGTATGATTGTGGTTGTATGATTGTGATTGCATGATTGTGATCGTATGATTGTGATTATATGATTGTGATTGTATGACTGTGATTGTATGATTGTGATTGTACGATTATGTTTGTACGATTGTGATTTTATGATTGTGACTGTATGATTGTAACTGTATGATAGTGATTGTGTGAATGTGATTGTGATTGCATGATCGTAATTGTATGATTGTGGATGTATGATTATGACTGTACGATCGCGATTGTCTGATTGCGATTGTGTGATTGTGGTTGTATGATTGTGATTGTATGATTGTGATTGTATCATTGTGATTGTATCATTGTGATTGTATCATTGTGATTGTATGATTGTGATTGTATGATAGTGATTGTATGATTGTGATTGTATGATTGTGATTGTATGATTGTGATTGTATGATTGTGATTGCATGATTGTGATTGTATGATTGTGATTGTATGATTGCGATTATGTGATTGTGATTGTATGATTGTGATTGTATGATTGTGATTGTATCATTGTGATTGTATCATTGTGATTGTATCATTGTGATTGTATCATTGTGATTGTATCATTGTGATTGTATCATTGTGATTGTATCATTGTGATTGTATCATTGTGATTGTATGATTGTGATTGTATGATTGTGATTGTATGATAGTGATTGTATAATAGTGATTGTACGATTGTGATTGTATGATTGTGATTGCATGATTGTGATTGTATGATTGTGGTTGTATGATTGTGATTATGTGATTGTCATTGTATGATTGTGATTGTATGATTGTGATTGTATCATTGTGATTGTATCATTGTGATTGTATGATTGTGATTGTATGATTGTGATTGTATGATTGTGATTGTATGATTGTGATTGTATGATAGTGATTGTATAATAGTGATTGTACGATTGTGATTGTATGATTGTGATTGCATGATTGTGATTGTATGATTGTGGTTGTATGATTGTGATTGCATGATTGTGATCGTATGATTGTGATTATATGATTGTGATTGTATGACTGTGATTGTATGATTGTGATTGTACGATTATGTTTGTACGATTGTGATTTTATGATTGTGACTGTATGATTGTAACTGTATGATAGTGATTGTGTGAATGTGATTGTGATTGCATGATCGTAATTGTATGATTGTGGATGTATGATTATGACTGTATGATCGCGATTGTCTGATTGCGATTGTGTGATTGTGGTTGTATGATTGTGATTGTATGATTGTGATTGTATCATTGTGATTGTATCATTGTGATTGTATCATTGTGATTGTATGATTGTGATTGTATGATAGTGATTGTATGATTGTGATTGTATGATTGTGATTGTATGATTGTGATTGTATGATTGTGATTGTATGATTGCGATTGTATGATTGTGATTGTATGATTGTGCTTGTATGATTGTGATTCTATGATTGTGATTGTAGGATTATGATTGTATGATTGCGATTGTCTGATTGCGATTGTGTGATTGTAAATGTATGATTGTGATTGTATGATTGCGATTGTATGATTGCGATTGTGTGATTGCGATTGTATGATTGCTATTGTATGATTGCGATTGTATGATTGCGATTGTATGATTGCGATTGTATGATTGCGATTGTATGATTGCGATTGTATGATTGCGATTGTATGATTGCGATTGTATGATTACGATTGTATGATTGCGATTGTATGATTGTGATTGTATGATTGTGATTGTATGATTGTGATTGTATGATAGTGATTGTATAATAGTGATTGTACGATTGTGATTGTATGATTGTGATTGCATGATTGTGATTCTATGGTTGTCATTGTATGATTGTGGTTTTATGATTGTTATTGTATGATTGTGATTGTAGGATTGTGATTGTATGATTGTGATTGTATGATTGTGATTGTATGATTGTGATTGTATGATTGTGATTGTATGATTGTGATTGTATGATTGTGATTGTATGATTGTGATTGTATGATTGTGATTGTATGATTGTGATTGTATGATTGTGATTGTATGACTGTTATTATATGATTGTAATTGTATGATTGCGATTGTATGATTGCGATTGTAGGGTTGTGATTGTGAGATTGTGAATGTATGATTGTAATTGTATGATTGTGAATGCATGATTGTGATTGTATGATAGTGATTGTACGATT
This sequence comes from Megachile rotundata, assembly GCF_050947335.1. NCBI lineage: Eukaryota > Metazoa > Arthropoda > Insecta > Hymenoptera > Megachilidae > Megachile > Megachile rotundata. The sequence goes on from NC_134994.1 coordinate 1,014,764, forward strand.
GTGTTTGTTGTGATTGTGTTGCAATGTTTCTCTATGTATAACTGTGATTGTATGATAGTGATTGTGTGATTGTGGTTGTCTGATTGTGATTGTATGATTGTGGTTGTATGATTGTGATTGTATGATTGTGACTGTATGATTGTGATTGTATGATTGTGATTGTATGATTGTGATTGTATGATTGTGCTTGTATGATTGTGATTCTATGATTGTGATTGTAGGATTGTGATTGTATGATTGTGATTGTATGATTGTGATTGTATGATTGCGATTGTGTGATTGTGATTGTATGATTGTGATTGTATGATTGTGATTGTATCATTGTGATTGTATCATTGTGATTGAATCATTGTGATTATATCATTGTGATTGTATCATTGTGATTGTATCATTGTGATTGTATCATTGTGATTGTATCATTGTGATTGTATGATTGTGGTTGTTGTGATTGTGTTGCTATGTTTCTCATTGTATGACTGTCATTGTATGATAGTGATTGTGTGATTGTGGTTGTCTGATTGTGATTGTATGATTGCGAATGCAGGATTGTGATTGTGATTGTATGATTGCGATTGTATGATTGTGATTGTATGATTGTGATTGTAAGATTGTGATTGTATGATTGTGATTGTATGGTTGTGATTGTATGATTGTGATTGTATGATTCTACTTGTGTGATTGTGGTTGTATGATTGTGAATATATAATTGTATTTGCGTGATTGTTATTGCCGGATTGCTATTGTATAATGCTGATTGTATGATAGTGATTGTGTGATTGTGGTTGTATGATTGTGATTGTATGATTGTGATTGTATAATTGTGATTGTATGACTGTGATTGTATCTTTGTGATTGTATCATTGTGATTGTATCATTGTGATTGTATCATTGTGATTGTATCATTGTGATTGTATCATTGTGATTGTATCATTGTGATTGTATGATTGTGATTGTATGATTGTGATTGTATGATTGTGATTGTATGATTGTGATTGTATGATTGCGATTGTGTGATTGTGATTGTATGATTGTGATTGTATGATTGTGATTGTATCATTGTGGTTGCATGATTGTGGTTGTTGTGATTGTGTTGCTATGTTTCTCGATGTATGACTGTGATTGTATGATAGTGATTGTGTGATTGTGGTTGTCTGATTGTGATTGTATGATTGCGAATGCAGGATTGTGATTGTGATTGTATGATTGCGATTGTATGATTGTGATTGTGTGATTGTGATTGTAAGATTGTGATTGTATGATTGTGATTGTACGATTGTGATTGTTTGATTGTTATTGCGTGATTGCGTTTGTATGATTCTAATTGTATGCATGTGAATGTATAATTCTGATTGTATGTTTGTGATAATATGATTGCGATTGTATGATTGAGATTGTATGATTGTGATTGTGTGATTGTGATTGAATGATTGTGATTGTATGATTGTGAGTGTATGATTGTGATTGTATGATTGTGATTGTATGATTGTGATTGTATGATTGTGATTGTAGGATTGTGATTAAATGATTGTGATTGTATGACTGTGATTGTGTGATTGTGATTGCATGATTGTGATTCTATGATTGTGATTGAATGATTGTAAATGTACGATTGTGATTGTATGATTCTACTTGCGTGATTGTGATTGTATGATTCTGATTGTATGATTGTGATTGTATGACTGTTATTATATGATTGTAATTGTATGATTGCGATTGTATGATTGCGATAGTAGGGTTGTGATTGTGAGATTGTGATTGTATGATTGCAATTGTATGATTGTGAATGCATGATTGTGATTGTACGATAGTGATTGTACGATTGTGTTTGTTGTGATCGTGTTGCAATGTTTCTCTATGTATAACTGTGATTGTATGATAGTGATTGTGTGATTGTGATTGTGATTGCATGATCGTAATTGTATGATTGTGGATGTATGATTATGACTGTATGATCGCGATTGTCTGATTGCGATTGTGTGATTGTGGTTGTATGATTGTGATTGTATGATTGTGATTGTATCATTGTGATTGTATCATTGTGATTGTATCATTGTGATTGTATCATTGTGATTGTATGATTGTGATTGTATGATAGTGATTGTATCATTGTGATTGTATCATTCTGATTGTATCATTGTGATTGTATCATTGTGATTGTATCATTGTGATTGTATCATTGTGATTGTATCATTGTGATTGTATCATTGTGATTGTATCATTGTGATTGTATGATTGTGGTTGTTGTGATTGTGTTGCTATGTTTCTCTATGTATGACTGTGATTGTATGATAGTGATTGTGTGATTGTGGTTGTCTAATTGTGATTGTATGATTGCGAATGCAGGATTGTGATTGTGATTGTATGATTTTGATTGTGTGATTGTGTTCCTATGATTCTCATTGTATAACTGCGATTGTATGATAGTGATTGTGTGATTGTGGTTGTCTGATTCTGATTGTATGATTGCGAATGCAGGATTGTGATTGTGATTGTATGATTGCGATTGTATGATTGTGATTGTATGATTGTGATTGTATGATTGTGATTGTATGATTGTGATTGTATGATTGTGATTGTATGATTGTGATTGTATGATTGTGATTGTATGATAGTGATTGTATAATAGTGATTGTACGATTGTGATTGTATGATTGTGATTGCATGATTGTGATTCTATGATTGTCATTGTATGATTGTGGTTTTATGATTGTGATTGTATGATTGTGATTGTAGGATTGTGATTGTATGATTGTGATTGTATGATTGTGATTGTATGATTGTGATTGTATGATTGTGATTGTATGATTGTGATTGTATGATTGTGATTGTATGATTGTGATTGTTCGAATGTGACTGTATGATTGTGATTGTATGATTGTGATTGTATGATTGTGATTGTATGATTGTGATTGTATGATTGTGCTTGTATGATTGTGATTCTATGATTGTGATTGTAGGATTATGATTGTATGATTGCGATTGTCTGATTGCGATTGTGTGATTGTAAATGTATGATTGTGATTGTATGATTGCGATTGTATGATTGCGATTGTATGATTGCGATTGTATGATTGCGATTGTATGATTGCGATTGTATGATTGCTATTGTATGATTGCGATGGTATGATTGCGATTGTATGATTGCGATTGTATGATTGCGATTGTATGATTGCGATTGTATGATTGCGATTGTATGATTGCGATTGTATGATTGCGATTGTATGATTGCGATTGTATGATTGCGATTGTATGATTGTGATTGTATGATTGTGATTGTATGATTGTGATTGTATGATAGTGATTGTATAATAGTGATTGTACGATTGTGATTGTATGATTGTGATTGCATGATTGTGATTCTATGATTGTCATTGTATGATTGTGGTTTTATGATTGTTATTGTATGATTGTGATTGTAGGATTGTGATTGTATGATTGTGATTGTATGATTGTGATTGTATGATTGTGATTGTATGATTGTGATTGTATGATTGTGATTGTATGATTGTGATTGTATGATTGTGATTGTATGATTGTGATTGTATGATTGTGATTGTATGATTGTGATTGTTCGAATGTGACTGTATGATTGTGATTGTATGATTGTGCTTGTATGATTGTGATTCTATGATTGTGATAGTAGGATTATGATTGTATGATTGCGATTGTCTGATTGCGATTGTGTGATTGTAAATGTATGATTGTGATTGTATGATTGCGATTCTATGATTGCGATTGTATGATTGCGGTTGTATGATTGCGATTGTATGATTGCGATTGTATGATTGCGATTGTATGATTGCGATTGTATGATTGCGATTGTATGATTGTGCTTGTATGATTGTGATTCTATGATTGTGATTGTAGGATTATGATTGTATGATTGCGATTGTCTGATTGCGATTGTGTGATTGTGAATGTTGGGTTGTGATTGTACGATTGCGATTGTATGATTGCGATTGTATGATTGCGATTGTATGATTGCGATTGTATGATTGCGATTGTATGATTGCGATTGTATGATTGCGATTGTATGATTGTGATTGTATGATTGTGATTGTATCTTTGTGATTTTATGATTGTAATTGTATGATTGTGATTGTACGATTGTGATTGTACGATTGTGATTGTACGATTGTGATTTTATAATTGTGACATTATCATTGTAACTGTATGATATTGATTGTCTGAATGTGATTGTGATTGCATGATCGCAATTGTATGATTGTGAATGTATGATTATGATGCTCTGATTGCAATTGTCTGATTGCGATTGTGTGATTGTGAATGTATGATTCTGACTCTATGATTGTGATCCTATGATTGTGATTGTATGATTGTAATTGTATGAATGTGATTGTATGATTGTGATTGTATGATTGTGATTGTATGATTGTGATTGTATGATTGTGATTGTATGATTGTGATTGTATGATTGTGCTTGTATGATTGTGATTCTATGATTGTGATTGTAGGATTATGATTGTATGATTGCGATTGTCTGATTGTGATTGTATGATTGTGATTGTATGATTGTGATTGTATCTTTGTGATTGTATGGTTGTGATTGTATGATTGTGATTGTACGATTGTGATTGTACGATTGTGATTGTACGATTGTGATTTTATAATTGTGACATTATCATTGTAACTATATGATATTGATTGTGTGAATGTGATTGTGATTCCATGATCGCAATTGTATGATTGTGAATGTATGATTATGATTCCCTGATTGCAATTGTCTGATTGCGATTGTGTGATTGTGAATGTATGATTCTGACTCTATGATTGTGATTCTATGATTGTGATTGTATGATTGTAATTGTATGAATGTGATTGTACGATTGTGATTGTTTGATTTTTATTGCGTGATTGCGTTTGTATGATTCTAATTGTATGCATGTGAATGTATAATTCTGATTGTATGTTTGAGATAATATGATTGCGATTGTATGATTGAGATTGTATGATTGTGATTGTGTGATTGTGATTGTATGATTGTGATTGTATGATTGTGATTGTATGACTGTTATTATATGATTGTAATTGTATGATTGCGATTGTATGATTGCGATTGTAGGGTTGTGATTGTGAGATTGTGATTGTATGATTGTAATTGTATGATTGTGAATGCATGATTGTGATTGTATGATAGTGATTGTATCATTGTGATTGTATGATTGTGGTTGTTGTGATTGTGTTGCTATGTTTCTCTATGTATGACTGTGATTGTATGATAGTGATTGTGTGATTGTGGTTGTCTGATTGTGATTGTATGATTGCGAATGCAGGATTGTGATTGTGAGTGTATGATTTTGATTGTGTGATTGTGTTCCTATGATTCTCATTGTATAACTGTGATGGTATGATAGTGATTGTGAGATTGTGGTTGTCTGATTCTGATTGTATGATTGCGAATGCAGGATTGTGATTGTGATTGTATGATTGCGATTGTATGATTGTGATTGTATGATTGTGATTGTAAGATTGTGATTGTATGATTGTGATTGTATGATTGTGATTGTATGATAGTGATTGTACGATTGTGATTGTATGATAGTGATTGTACGATTGTGATTGTATGATTGTGATTGCATGGTTGTGATTCTATGATTGTCATTGTACGATTGTGGTTTTATGATTGTGATTGTATGATTGCGATTGTAGGATTGTGATTGTATGATTGTGATTGTATGATTGTGATTGTATGATTCTACTCGGGTGATTGTGGTTGTATGATTGTGAATATGTAATTGTATTTGCGTGATTGTTATTGCCGGATTGCTATTGTATAATGATGATTGTATGATAGTGATTGTGTGATTGTGATTGTACGATTGTGGTTCTATGATTGCGATTGTATGTTGGTGATTGTATGATTGTGATTGTATGATTGAGGTTCTATGATTATGATTGTATGATTATGATTGTATGATTGTGATTGTATGATTGTGATTGTATTATTGTGATTGTATGATTGTGATTGTATGATTGTGATTGTATGATTGTGATTGTATGATTGTGATTGTATGATTGTGATTGTATGATTGTGATTGTATGATTCTGATTGTATGTTTGTGATAATATGATTGCGATTGTATGATTGAGGTTGTATGATTGTGATTGTGTGATTGTGATTGTATGATTGTGATTGTATGATTGTGATTGTATGATTGTGATTGTATGATTGTGATTGTATGATTGTATGATTGTGGTTGTAGGATTGTGACTAAATGATTGTGATTGTATGACTGTGATTGTGTGATTGTGATTGCATGATTGTGATTCTATGATTGTGATTGAATGATTGTAAATGTACGATTGTGGTTGTATGATTCTACTTGCGTGATTGTGATTGTATGATTGTGATTGTATGACTGTTATTATATGATTGTAATTGTATGATTGCGATTGTATGATTGCGATTGTAGGGTTGTGATTGTGAGATTGTGATTGTATGATTGTGATTGTATGATTGTGATTGTATGATTGTGATTGTATGATTGTGTTTTTATAATTGTGACTGTATGATTTTAATTGTATGATTGTGATTGTATGATTGTGATTGTATGATTGAGATTGTACGATTGTGGTTGTTGTGATTGTGTTGCTATGTTTCTCTATGTATGACTGTGATTGTATGATAGTGATTGTGTGAATGTGGTTGTCTGATTGTGATTGTATGATTGCGAATGCAGGATTGTGATTGTGGTTGTATGATTTTGATTGTGTGATTGTGTTCCTATGATTCTCATTGAATAACTGTGATTGTATGATAGTGATTGTGTGATTGTGGTTGTCTGATTCTGATTGTATGATTGCGAATGCAGGATTGTGATTGTGATTGTATGATTGCGATTGTATGATTGTGATTGTATGATTGTGATTGTAAGATTGTGATTGTATGATTGTGATTGTATGATTGTGATTGTATGATTGTGATTGTATGATTCTACTTGGGTGATTGTGGTTGTATGATTGTGAATATATAATTGTATTTGCGTGATTGTTATTGCCGGATTGCTATTGTATAATGCTGATTGTATGATAGTGATTGTGTGATTGTGATTGTACGATTGTGGTTCCATGATTGCGATTGTATGTCGGTGATTGTATGATTGTGATTGTATGATTGTGATTGTATGATTGTGATTGTATGATCGTGATTGTATGATCGTAATTGTTTGATTGTGATTGTATGGTTGTGATTGTATGATTGTGATTGTATGATTGTAATTGTATGATTGTGAATGTATGATTGTGATTGTATGATTGTGATTGTATGATTGGGATTGTATGATTGTGATTGTATGATTGTGATTGTATGATTGTGATTGTATGATTGTGATTGTATGATTGTGATTGTATGATTGTGATTGTATGATAGTGATTGTACGATTGTGATTGTATGGTTGTGATTGCATGATTGTGATTCTATGATTGTAATTGTATGATTGTGGTTTTATGATTGTGATTGTATGATTGTGATTGTTTGATTGTGATTGTATGATTGTGATTGTAGGATTGTGATTGTATGATTGTAATTGTATGATTGTGAATGTATGATTGTGATTGTATGATTGTGATTGTATGATTGTGATTGTATGATTGTGATTGTATGATTGTGATTGTATGATTCTGATTGTATGTTGGTGATTGTATGATTGTGATTGTATGATTGTGGTTCTATGATTGTGATTGTATGATTGTGATTGTATGATTCTACTCGGGTGATTGTGGTTGTATGATTGTGAATATATAATTGTATTTGCGTGATTGTTATTGCCGGATTGCTATTGTATAATGCTGATTGTATGATAGTGATTGTGTGATTGCGTGATTGTTATTGCCGGATTGCTATTGTATAATGCTGATTGTATGATAGTGATTGTGTGATTGCGATTGTACGATTGTGATTATATGATTGTGATTGTATTATAGTGATTGTATGATTGGGATTTTAGGATTGTGATTGTATGATTGTGATTGTATGATTGTGATTGTATGATTGTGATTGTATGATTGTGATTGTATGATTGTGATTGTATGATTTTGATTGTATGATTGTGATTGTATGATTGTGATTGTATGATTGTGATTGTATGATTGTGATTGTATGATTGTGATTGTATGATTGTAATTGTATGATTGTGAATGTATGATTGTGATTGTATGATTGTGATTGTATGATTGGGATTGTATGATTGTGATTGTATGATTGTGATTGTATGATTGTGATTGTATGATTGTGATTGAATGATTGTGATTGTATGATTGTGATTGTATGATAGTGATTGTACGATTGTGATTGTATGGTTGTGATTGCATGATTGTGATTCTATGATTGTAATTGTATGATTGTGGTTTTATGATTGTGATTGTATGATTGTGATTGTTTGATTGTGATTGTATGATTGTGATTGTAGGATTGTGATTGTATGATTGTAATTGTATGATTGTGAATGTATGATTGTGATTGTATGATTGTGATTGTATGATTGTGATTGTATGATTGTGATTGTATGATTGTGATTGTATGTTGGTGATTGTATGATTGTGATTGTATGATTGTGGTTCTATGATTGTGATTGTATGATTGTGATTGTATGATTCTACTCGGGTGATTGTGGTTGTATGGTTGTGAATATATAATTGTATTTGCGTGATTGTTATTGCCGGATTGCTATTGTATAATGCTGATTGTATGATAGTGATTGTGTGATTGTGATTGTACGATTGTGATTATATGATTGTGATTGTATTATAGTGATTGTATGATTGGGATTTTAGGATTGTGATTGTATGATTGTGATTGTATGATTGTGATTGTATGATTGTGATTGTATGATTGTGATTGTATGATTGTGATTGTATGATTGTGATTGTATGATTGTGATTGTATGATTGTGATTGTATGATTGTGATTGTATGATTGTGATTGTATGATTGTGATTGTATGATTGTGATTGTATGATTGTGATTGTATGATTGTGATTGTATGATTGTGATTGTATGATTGTGATTGTATGATTGTGATTGTATGATTGTGATTGTATGATTGTGATTGTATGATTGTGATTGTATGATTGTGATTGTATGATTGTGATTGTATGATTGTGATTGTATGATTGTGATTGTATGATTGTGATTGTATGATTGTGATTGTATGATTGTGATTGTTTGAATGTGATTGTATGATTGTGATTGTATGATTGTGATTGTATGATTGTGCTTGTATGATTGTGATTCTATGATTGTGATTGTAGGATTATGATTGTATGATTGCTATTGTCTGATTGCGATTGTGTGATTGCGAATGTATGATTGCGATTGTATGGTTGCGATTGTATGATTATGATTGTATGATTGTGATTGTATGATTGTGATTGTATGACTGTGATTGTATCTTTGTGATTGTATGATTGTGATTGTACGATTGTTATTGTACGATTGTGATTGTACGATTGTGATTGTACGATTGTGATTGTACGATTGTGATTTTATGATTGTGACTATATGATTTTAACTGTATGATAGAGATTGTGTAAATATGATTGTGATTGCATGATCGCAATTGTATGATTGTGAATGTATGATTATGATTCCCTGATTGCAATTGTCTGATTGCGATTGTGTGATTGTGAATGTATGATTCTGACTCTATGATTGTGATTCTATGATTGTGATTGTATGATTGTAATTGTATGAATGTGATTGTACGATTGTGATTGTTTGATTGTTATTGCGTGATTGCGTTTGTATGATTCTAATTGTATGCATGTGAATGTATAATTCTGATTGTATGTTTGAGATAATATGATTGCGATTGTATGGTTGAGATTGTATGATTGTGATTGTGTGATTGTGATTGTATGATTGTGATTGTATGATTGTGATTGTATGATTGTGATTTTATGATTGTGATTGTATGATTGTGATTGTATGATTGTGATTGTATGATTGTGATTGTATGATTGTGATTGTATGATTGTGATTGTATGATTGTGATTGTATGATTGTGATTGTATGATTGTGATTGTATGATTGTAATTGTATGATTGTGAATGTATGATTGTGATTGTATGATTGTGATTGTATGATTGGGATTGTATGATTGTAATTGTATGATTGTGAATGTATGATTGTGATTGTATGATTGTCATTGTATGATTGGGATTGTATGATTATGATTGTATGATTGCGATTGTCTGATTGTGATTGTATGATTGTGATTGTATGATTGTGATTGTATCTTTGTGATTGTATGGTTGTGATTGTATGATTGTGATTGTACGATTGTGATTGTACGATTGTGATTGTACGATTGTGATTTTATAATTGTGACATTATCATTGTAACTATATGATATTGATTGTGTGAATGTGATTGTGATTCCATGATCGCAATTGTATGATTGTGAATGTATGATTATGATTCCCTGATTGCAATTGTCTGATTGCGATTGTGTGATTGTGAATGTATGATTCTGACTCTATGATTGTGATTCTATGATTGTGATTGTATGATTGTAATTGTATGAATGTGATTGTACGATTGTGATTGTTTGATTTTTATTGCGTGATTGCGTTTGTATGATTCTAATTGTATGCATGTGAATGTATAATTCTGATTGTATGTTTGAGATAATATGATTGCGATTGTATGATTGAGATTGTATGATTGTGATTGTGTGATTGTGATTGTATGATTGTGATTGTATGATTGTGATTGTATGACTGTTATTATATGATTGTAATTGTATGATTGCGATTGTATGATTGCGATTGTAGGGTTGTGATTGTGAGATTGTGATTGTATGATTGTAATTGTATGATTGTGAATGCATGATTGTGATTGTATGATAGTGATTGTATCATTGTGATTGTATGATTGTGGTTGTTGTGATTGTGTTGCTATGTTTCTCTATGTATGACTGTGATTGTATGATAGTGATTGTGTGATTGTGGTTGTCTGATTGTGATTGTATGATTGCGAATGCAGGATTGTGATTGTGAGTGTATGATTTTGATTGTGTGATTGTGTTCCTATGATTCTCATTGTATAACTGTGATGGTATGATAGTGATTGTGAGATTGTGGTTGTCTGATTCTGATTGTATGATTGCGAATGCAGGATTGTGATTGTGATTGTATGATTGCGATTGTATGATTGTGATTGTATGATTGTGATTGTAAGATTGTGATTGTATGATTGTGATTGTATGATTGTGATTGTATGATAGTGATTGTACGATTGTGATTGTATGATAGTGATTGTACGATTGTGATTGTATGATTGTGATTGCATGATTGTGATTCTATGATTGTCATTGTACGATTGTGGTTTTATGATTGTGATTGTATGATTGCGATTGTAGGATTGTGATTGTATGATTGTGATTGTATGATTGTGATTGTATGATTCTACTCGGGTGATTGTGGTTGTATGATTGTGATTGTATGATTGTGATTGTATGATTGTGATTGTATGATTGTATGATTGTGGTTGTAGGATTGTGACTAAATGATTGTGATTGTATGACTGTGATTGTGTGATTGTGATTGCATGATTGTGATTCTATGATTGTGATTGAATGATTGTAAATGTACGATTGTGGTTGTATGATTCTACTTGCGTGATTGTGATTGTATGATTGTGATTGTATGACTGTTATTATATGATTGTAATTGTATGATTGCGATTGTATGATTGCGATTGTAGGGTTGTGATTGTGAGATTGTGATTGTATGATTGTGATTGTATGATTGTGATTGTATGATTGTGATTGTATGATTGTGATTGTATGATTGTGATTGTATGATTGTGATTGTATGATTGTGATTGTATCTCTGTGATTGTATGGTTGTGATTGTATGATTGTGATTGTACGATTGTGATTGTACGATTGTGATTGTACGATTGTGATTTTATAATTGTGACATTATCATTGTAACTATATGATATTGATTGTGTGAATGTGATTGTGATTGCATGATCGCAATTGTATGATTGTGAATGTATGATTATGATTCCCTGATTGCAATTATCTGATTGCGATTGTGTGATTGTGAATGTATGATTCTGACTCTATGATTGTGATTCTATGATTGTGATTGTATGATTGTAATTGTATGAATGTGATTGTACGATTGTGATTGTTTGATTGTTATTGCGTGATTGCGTTTGTATGATTCTAATTGTATGCATGTGAATGTATAATTCTGATTGTATGTTTGAGATAATATGATTGCGATTGTATGATTGAGATTGTATGATTGTGATTGTGTGATTGTGATTGTATGATTGTGATTGTATGATTGTGATTGTATGACTGTTATTATATGATTGTAATTGTATGATTGCGATTGTATGATTGCGATTGTAGGGTTGTGATTGTGAGATTGTGATTGTATGATTGTAATTGTATGATTGTGAATGCATGATTGTGATTGTATGATAGTGATTGTACGATTGTGTTTTTTGTGATTGTGTTGCAATGTTTCTCTATGTATAACTGTGATTGTATGATAGTGATTGTGTGATTGTGATTGTATGATTGTGTTTTTATAATTGTGACTGTATGATTTTAATTGTATGATTGTGATTGTATGATTGTGATTGTATGATTGAGATTGTACGATTGTGGTTGTTGTGATTGTGTTGCTATGTTTCTCTATGTATGACTGTGATTGTATGATAGTGATTGTGTGAATGTGGTTGTCTGATTGTGATTGTATGATTGCAAATGCAGGATTGTGATTGTGGTTGTATGATTTTGATTGTGTGATTGTGTTCCTATGATTCTCATTGAATAACTGTGATTGTATGATAGTGATTGTGTGATTGTGGTTGTCTGATTGTGATTGTATGATTGCGAATGCAGGATTGTGATTGTGAGTGTATGATTTTGATTGTGTGATTGTGTTCCTATGATTCTCATTGTATAACTGTGATGGTATGATAGTGATTGTGAGATTGTGGTTGTCTGATTCTGATTGTATGATTGCGAATGCAGGATTGTGATTGTGATTGTATGATTGCGATTGTATGATTGTGATTGTATGATTGTGATTGTAAGATTGTGATTGTATGATTGTGATTGTATGATTGTGATTGTATGATAGTGATTGTACGATTGTGATTGTATGATAGTGATTGTACGATTGTGATTGTATGATTGTGATTGCATGATTGTGATTCTATGATTGTCATTGTACGATTGTGGTTTTATGATTGTGATTGTATGATTGCGATTGTAGGATTGTGATTGTATGATTGTGATTGTATGATTGTGATTGTATGATTCTACTCGGGTGATTGTGGTTGTATGATTGTGAATATGTAATTGTATTTGCGTGATTGTTATTGCCGGATTGCTATTGTATAATGATGATTGTATGATAGTGATTGTGTGATTGTGATTGTACGATTGTGGTTCTATGATTGCGATTGTATGTTGGTGATTGTATGATTGTGATTGTATGATTGAGGTTCTATGATTGTGATTGTATGATTATGATTGTATGATTGTGATTGTATGATTGTGATTGTATTATTGTGATTGTATGATTGTGATTGTATGATTGTGATTGTATGATTGTGATTGTATGATTGTGATTGTATGATTGTGATTGTATGATTGTGATTGTATGATTCTGATTGTATGTTTGTGATAATATGATTGCGATTGTATGATTGAGGTTGTATGATTGTGATTGTGTGATTGTGATTGTATGATTGTGATTGTATGATTGTGATTGTATGATTGTGATTGTATGATTGTGATTGTATGATTGTATGATTGTGGTTGTAGGATTGTGACTAAATGATTGTGATTGTATGACTGTGATTGTGTGATTGTGATTGCATGATTGTGATTCTATGATTGTGATTGAATGATTGTAAATGTACGATTGTGGTTGTATGATTCTACTTGCGTGATTGTGATTGTATGATTGTGATTGTATGACTGTTATTATATGATTGTAATTGTATGATTGCGATTGTATGATTGCGATTGTAGGGTTGTGATTGTGAGATTGTGATTGTATGATTGTGATTGTATGATTGTGATTGTATGATTGTGATTGTATGATTGTGATTGTATGATTGTGATTGTATGATTGTGATTGTATGATTGTGATTGTATCTCTGTGATTGTATGGTTGTGATTGTATGATTGTGATTGTACGATTGTGATTGTACGATTGTGATTGTACGATTGTGATTTTATAATTGTGACATTATCATTGTAACTATATGATATTGATTGTGTGAATGTGATTGTGATTGCATGATCGCAATTGTATGATTGTGAATGTATGATTATGATTCCCTGATTGCAATTATCTGATTGCGATTGTGTGATTGTGAATGTATGATTCTGACTCTATGATTGTGATTCTATGATTGTGATTGTATGATTGTAATTGTATGAATGTGATTGTACGATTGTGATTGTTTGATTGTTATTGCGTGATTGCGTTTGTATGATTCTAATTGTATGCATGTGAATGTATAATTCTGATTGTATGTTTGAGATAATATGATTGCGATTGTATGATTGAGATTGTATGATTGTGATTGTGTGATTGTGATTGTATGATTGTGATTGTATGATTGTGATTGTATGACTGTTATTATATGATTGTAATTGTATGATTGCGATTGTATGATTGCGATTGTAGGGTTGTGATTGTGAGATTGTGATTGTATGATTGTAATTGTATGATTGTGAATGCATGATTGTGATTGTATGATAGTGATTGTACGATTGTGTTTTTTGTGATTGTGTTGCAATGTTTCTCTATGTATAACTGTGATTGTATGATAGTGATTGTGTGATTGTGATTGTATGATTGTGTTTTTATAATTGTGACTGTATGATTTTAATTGTATGATTGTGATTGTATGATTGTGATTGTATGATTGAGATTGTACGATTGTGGTTGTTGTGATTGTGTTGCTATGTTTCTCTATGTATGACTGTGATTGTATGATAGTGATTGTGTGAATGTGGTTGTCTGATTGTGATTGTATGATTGCAAATGCAGGATTGTGATTGTGGTTGTATGATTTTGATTGTGTGATTGTGTTCCTATGATTCTCATTGAATAACTGTGATTGTATGATAGTGATTGTGTGATTGTGGTTGTCTGATTCTGATTGTATGATTGCGAATGCAGGATTGTGATTGTGATTGTATGATTGCGATTGTATGATTGTGATTGTATGATTGTGATTGTAAGATTGTGATTGTATGATTGTGATTGTATGATTGTGATTGTATGATTCTACTTGGGTGATTGTGGTTGTATGATTGTGAATATATAATTGTATTTGCGTGATTGTTATTGCCGGATTGCTATTGTATAATGCTGATTGTATGATAGTGATTGTGTGATTGTGATTGTACGATTGTGGTTCCATGATTGCGATTGTATGTCGGTGATTGTATGATTGTGATTGTATGATTGTGATTGTATGATTGTGATTGTATGATTGTGATTGTATGATCGTGATTGTATGATCGTAATTGTTTGATTGTGATTGTATGGTTGTGATTGTATGATTGTGATTGTATGATTGTAATTGTATGATTGTGAATGTATGATTGTGATTGTATGATTGTGATTGTATGATTGGGATTGTATGATTGTGATTGTATGATTGTGATTGTATGATTGTGATTGTATGATTGTGATTGTATGATTGTGATTGTATGATTGTGATTGTATGATAGTGATTGTACGATTGTGATTGTATGGTTGTGATTGCATGATTGTGATTCTATGATTGTAATTGTATGATTGTGGTTTTATGATTGTGATTGTATGATTGTGATTGTTTGATTGTGATTGTATGATTGTGATTGTAGGATTGTGATTGTATGATTGTAATTGTATGATTGTGAATGTATGATTGTGATTGTATGATTGTGATTGTATGATTGTGATTGTATGATTGTGATTGTATGATTGTGATTGTATGATTCTGATTGTATGTTGGTGATTGTATGATTGTGATTGTATGATTGTGGTTCTATGATTGTGATTGTATGATTGTGATTGTATGATTCTACTCGGGTGATTGTGGTTGTATGATTGTGAATATATAATTGTATTTGCGTGATTGTTATTGCCGGATTGCTATTGTATAATGCTGATTGTATGATAGTGATTGTGTGATTGCGATTGTACGATTGTGATTATATGATTGTGATTGTATTATAGTGATTGTATGATTGGGATTTTAGGATTGTGATTGTATGATTGTGATTGTATGATTGTGATTGTATGATTGTGATTGTATGATTGTGATTGTATGATTGTGATTGTATGATTGTGATTGTATGATTGTGATTGTATGATTGTGATTGTATGATTGTGATTGTATGATTGTGATTGTATGATTGTGATTGTATGATTGTGATTGTATGATTGTAATTGTATGATTGTGAATGTATGATTGTGATTGTATGATTGTGATTGTATGATTGGGATTGTATGATTGTGATTGTATGATTGTGATTGTATGATTGTGATTGTATGATTGTGATTGAATGATTGTGATTGTATGATTGTGATTGTATGATAGTGATTGTACGATTGTGATTGTATGGTTGTGATTGCATGATTGTGATTCTATGATTGTAATTGTATGATTGTGGTTTTATGATTGTGATTGTATGATTGTGATTGTTTGATTGTGATTGTATGATTGTGATTGTAGGATTGTGATTGTATGATTGTAATTGTATGATTGTGAATGTATGATTGTGATTGTATGATTGTGATTGTATGATTGTGATTGTATGATTGTGATTGTATGATTGTGATTGTATGATTGTGATTGTATGATTGTGATTGTATGTTGGTGATTGTATGATTGTGATTGTACGATTGTGGTTCTATGATTGTGATTGTATGATTGTGATTGTATGATTCTACTCGGGTGATTGTGGTTGTATGATTGTGAATATATAATTGTATTTGCGTGATTGTTATTGCCGGATTGCTATTGTATAATGCTGATTGTATGATAGTGATTGTGTGATTGTGATTGTACGATTGTGATTATATGATTGTGATTGTATTATAGTGATTGTATGATTGGGATTTTAGGATTGTGATTGTATGATTGTGATTGTATGATTGTGATTGTATGATTGTGATTGTATGATTGTGATTGTATGATTGTGATTGTATGATTGTGATTGTATGATTGTGATTGTATGATTGTGATTGTATGATTGTGATTGTATGATTGTGATTGTATGATTGTGATTGTATGATTGTGATTGTATGATTGTGATTGTATGATTGTGATTGTATGATTGTGATTGTATGATTGTGATTGTATGATTGTGATTGTATGATTGTGATTGTATGATTGTGATTGTATGATTGTGATTGTATGATTGTGATTGTATGATTGTGATTGTATGATTGTGATTGTATGATTGTGATTGTATGATTGTGATTGTATGATTGTGATTGTATGATTGTGATTGTATGATTGTGATTGTATGATTGTGATTGTATGATTGTGATTGTTTGAATGTGATTGTATGATTGTGATTGTATGATTGTGATTGTATGATTTTGCTTGTATGATTGTGATTCTATGATTGTGATTGTAGGATTATGATTGTATGATTGCTATTGTCTGATTGCGATTGTGTGATTGCGAATGTATGATTGCGATTGTATGGTTGCGATTGTATGATTGCGATTGTATGATTATGATTGTATGATTGTGATTGTATGATTGTGATTGTATGACTGTGATTGTATCTTTGTGATTGTATGATTGTGATTGTACGATTGTTATTGTACGATTGTGATTGTACGATTGTGATTGTACGATTGTGATTTTATGATTGTGACTATATGATTTTAACTGTATGATAGAGATTGTGTAAATATGATTGTGATTGCATGATCGCAATTGTATGATTGTGAATGTATGATTATGATTCCCTGATTGCAATTGTCTGATAGCGATTGTGTGATTGTGAATGTATGATTCTGACTCTATGATTGTGATTCTATGATTGTGATTGTATGATTGTAATTGTATGAATGTGATTGTACGATTGTGATTGTTTGATTGTTATTGCGTGATTGCGTTTGTATGATTCTAATTGTATGCATGTGAATGTATAATTCTGATTGTATGTTTGAGATAATATGATTGCGATTGTATGGTTGAGATTGTATGATTGTGATTGTGTGATTGTGATTGTATGATTGTGATTGTATGATTGTGATTGTATGATTGTGATTGTATGATTGTGATTGTATGATTGTGATTGTATGATTGTGATTGTATGATTGTGATTGTATGATTGTGATTGTATGATTGTGATTGTATGATTGTGATTGTATGATTGTGATTGTATGATTGTGATTGTATGATTGTAATTGTATGATTGTGAATGTATGATTGTGATTGTATGATTGTGATTGTATGATTGTGATTGTATGATAGTGATTGTATAATAGTGATTGTACGATTGTGATTGTATGATTGTGATTGCATGATTGTGATTGTATGATTGTGGTTGTATGATTGTGATTGCATGATTGTGATCGTATGATTGTGATTATATGATTGTGATTGTATGACTGTGATTGTATGATTGTGATTGTATCATTGTGATTGTATCATTGTGATTGTATGATTGTGATTGTATGATTGTGATTGTATGATTGTGATTGTATGATTGTGATTGTATGATTGTGATTGTATGATAGTGATTGTATAATAGTGATTGTACGATTGTGATTGTATGATTGTGATTGCATGATTGTGATTGTATGATTGTGGTTGTATGATTGTGATTGCATGATTGTGATCGTATGATTGTGATTATATGATTGTGATTGTATGACTGTGATTGTATGATTGTGATTGTACGATTATGTTTGTACGATTGTGATTTTATGATTGTGACTGTATGATTGTAACTGTATGATAGTGATTGTGTGAATGTGATTGTGATTGCATGATCGTAATTGTATGATTGTGGATGTATGATTATGACTGTATGATCGCGATTGTCTGATTGCGATTGTGTGATTGTGGTTGTATGATTGTGATTGTATGATTGTGATTGTATCATTGTGATTGTATCATTGTGATTGTATCATTGTGATTGTATCATTGTGATTGTATGATTGTGATTGTATGATAGTGATTGTATCATTGTGATTGTATCATTCTGATTGTATCATTGTGATTGTATCATTGTGATTGTATCATTGTGATTGTATCATTGTGATTGTATCATTGTGATTGTATCATTGTGATTGTATGATTGTGGTTGTTGTGATTGTGTTGCTATGTTTCTCTATGTATGACTGTGATTGTATGATAGTGATTGTGTGATTGTGGTTGTCTAATTGTGATTGTATGATTGCGAATGCAGGATTGTGATTGTGATTGTATGATTTTGATTGTGTGATTGTGTTCCTATGATTCTCATTGTATAACTGCGATTGTATGATAGTGATTGTGTGATTGTGGTTGTCTGATTCTGATTGTATGATTGCGAATGCAGGATTGTGATTGTGATTGTATGATTGCGATTGTATGATTGTGATTGTATGATTGTGATTGTAAGATTGTGATTGTATGATTGTGATTGTATGATTGTGATTGTATGATTGTGATTGTATGATTGTGATTGTATGATTGTGATTGTATGATTCTACTTGGGTGATTGTGGTTGTATGATTGTGAATATATAATTGTATTTGCGTGATTGTTATTGCCGGATTGCTATTGTATAATGCTGATTGTATGATAGTGATTGTGTGATTGTGATTGTACGATTGTGGTTCTATGATTGCGATTGTATGTCGGTGATTGTATGATTGTGATTGTATGATTGTGATTGTATGATCGTGATTGTATGATTGTGATTGTTTGATTGTGATTGAATGATTGTGATTGTATGATGGTGATTGTATGATTGTGATTGTATGATTGTGAATGTATGATTGTGATTGTATGATTGTGATTGTATGATTGTGATTGTATGATTGTGATTGTATGATTGTGATTGTATGATTGTGATTGTATGATTGTGATTGTATGATTGTGATTGTATGATAGTGATTGTATAATAGTGATTGTACGATTGTGATTGTATGATTGTGATTGCATGATTGTGATTCTATGATTGTCATTGTATGATTGTGGTTTTATGATTGTGATTGTATGATTGTGATTGTAGGATTGTGATTGTATGATTGTGATTGTATGATTGTGATTGTATGATTGTGATTGTATGATTGTGATTGTATGATTGTGATTGTATGATTGTGATTGTATGATTGTGATTGTTCGAATGTGACTGTATGATTGTGATTGTATGATTGTGATTGTATGATTGTGATTGTATGATTGTGCTTGTATGATTGTGATTCTATGATTGTGATTGTAGGATTATGATTGTATGATTGCGATTGTCTGATTGCGATTGTGTGATTGTAAATGTATGATTGTGATTGTATGATTGCGATTGTATGATTGCGATTGTATGATTGCGATTGTATGATTGCGATTGTATGATTGCGATTGTATGATTGCTATTGTATGATTGCGATGGTATGATTGCGATTGTATGATTGCGATTGTATGATTGCGATTGTATGATTGCGATTGTATGATTGCGATTGTATGATTGCGATTGTATGATTGCGATTGTATGATTGCGATTGTATGATTGTGATTGTATGATTGTGATTGTATGATTGTGATTGTATGATTGTGATTGTATGATAGTGATTGTATAATAGTGATTGTACGATTGTGATTGTATGATTGTGATTGCATGATTGTGATTCTATGATTGTCATTGTATGATTGTGGTTTTATGATTGTTATTGTATGATTGTGATTGTAGGATTGTGATTGTATGATTGTGATTGTATGATTGTGATTGTATGATTGTGATTGTATGATTGTGATTGTATGATTGTGATTGTATGATTGTGATTGTATGATTGTGATTGTATGATTGTGATTGTATGATTGTGATTGTATGATTGTGATTGTATGATTGTGATTGTATGATTGTGATTGTTCGAATGTGACTGTATGATTGTGATTGTATGATTGTGCTTGTATGATTGTGATTCTATGATTGTGATAGTAGGATTATGATTGTATGATTGCGATTGTCTGATTGCGATTGTGTGATTGTAAATGTATGATTGTGATTGTATGATTGCGATTCTATGATTGCGATTGTATGATTGCGGTTGTATGATTGCGATTGTATGATTGCGATTGTATGATTGCGATTGTATGATTGCGATTGTATGATTGCGATTGTATGATTGTGCTTGTATGATTGTGATTCTATGATTGTGATTGTAGGATTATGATTGTATGATTGCGATTGTCTGATTGCGATTGTGTGATTGTGAATGTTGGGTTGTGATTGTACGATTGCGATTGTATGATTGCGATTGTATGATTGCGATTGTATGATTGCGATTGTATGATTGCGATTGTATGATTGCGATTGTATGATTGCGATTGTATGATTGTGATTGTATGATTGTGATTGTATCTTTGTGATTGTATGATTGTAATTGTATGATTGTGATTGTACGATTGTGATTGTACGATTGTGATTGTACGATTGTGATTTTATAATTGTGACATTATCATTGTAACTGTATGATATTGATTGTCTGAATGTGATTGTGATTGCATGATCGCAATTGTATGATTGTGAATGTATGATTATGATGCTCTGATTGCAATTGTCTGATTGCGATTGTGTGATTGTGAATGTATGATTCTGACTCTATGATTGTGATTCTATGATTGTGATTGTATGATTGTAATTGTATGAATGTGATTGTATGATTGTGATTGTATGATTGTGATTGTATGATTGTGATTGTATGATTGTGATTGTATGATTGTGATTGTATGATTGTGCTTGTATGATTGTGATTCTATGATTGTGATTGTAGGATTATGATTGTATGATTGCGATTGTCTGATTGTGATTGTATGATTGTGATTGTATGATTGTGATTGTATCTTTGTGATTGTATGGTTGTGATTGTATGATTGTGATTGTACGATTGTGATTGTACGATTGTGATTGTACGATTGTGATTTTATAATTGTGACATTATCATTGTAACTATATGATATTGATTGTGTGAATGTGATTGTGATTCCATGATCGCAATTGTATGATTGTGAATGTATGATTATGATTCCCTGATTGCAATTGTCTGATTGCGATTGTGTGATTGTGAATGTATGATTCTGACTCTATGATTGTGATTCTATGATTGTGATTGTATGATTGTAATTGTATGAATGTGATTGTACGATTGTGATTGTTTGATTTTTATTGCGTGATTGCGTTTGTATGATTCTAATTGTATGCATGTGAATGTATAATTCTGATTGTATGTTTGAGATAATATGATTGCGATTGTATGATTGAGATTGTATGATTGTGATTGTGTGATTGTGATTGTATGATTGTGATTGTATGATTGTGATTGTATGACTGTTATTATATGATTGTAATTGTATGATTGCGATTGTATGATTGCGATTGTAGGGTTGTGATTGTGAGATTGTGATTGTATGATTGTAATTGTATGATTGTGAATGCATGATTGTGATTGTATGATAGTGATTGTATCATTGTGATTGTATGATTGTGGTTGTTGTGATTGTGTTGCTATGTTTCTCTATGTATGACTGTGATTGTATGATAGTGATTGTGTGATTGTGGTTGTCTGATTGTGATTGTATGATTGCGAATGCAGGATTGTGATTGTGAGTGTATGATTTTGATTGTGTGATTGTGTTCCTATGATTCTCATTGTATAACTGTGATGGTATGATAGTGATTGTGAGATTGTGGTTGTCTGATTCTGATTGTATGATTGCGAATGCAGGATTGTGATTGTGATTGTATGATTGCGATTGTATGATTGTGATTGTATGATTGTGATTGTAAGATTGTGATTGTATGATTGTGATTGTATGATTGTGATTGTATGATAGTGATTGTACGATTGTGATTGTATGATAGTGATTGTACGATTGTGATTGTATGATTGTGATTGCATGATTGTGATTCTATGATTGTCATTGTACGATTGTGGTTTTATGATTGTGATTGTATGATTGCGATTGTAGGATTGTGATTGTATGATTGTGATTGTATGATTGTGATTGTATGATTCTACTCGGGTGATTGTGGTTGTATGATTGTGAATATGTAATTGTATTTGCGTGATTGTTATTGCCGGATTGCTATTGTATAATGATGATTGTATGATAGTGATTGTGTGATTGTGATTGTACGATTGTGGTTCTATGATTGCGATTGTATGTTGGTGATTGTATGATTGTGATTGTATGATTGAGGTTCTATGATTGTGATTGTATGATTATGATTGTATGATTGTGATTGTATGATTGTGATTGTATTATTGTGATTGTATGATTGTGATTGTATGATTGTGATTGTATGATTGTGATTGTATGATTGTGATTGTATGATTGTGATTGTATGATTGTGATTGTATGATTCTGATTGTATGTTTGTGATAATATGATTGCGATTGTATGATTGAGGTTGTATGATTGTGATTGTGTGATTGTGATTGTATGATTGTGATTGTATGATTGTGATTGTATGATTGTGATTGTATGATTGTGATTGTATGATTGTATGATTGTGGTTGTAGGATTGTGACTAAATGATTGTGATTGTATGACTGTGATTGTGTGATTGTGATTGCATGATTGTGATTCTATGATTGTGATTGAATGATTGTAAATGTACGATTGTGGTTGTATGATTCTACTTGCGTGATTGTGATTGTATGGTTGTGATTGTATGACTGTTATTATATGATTGTAATTGTATGATTGCGATTGTATGATTGCGATTGTAGGGTTGTGATTGTGAGATTGTGATTGTATGATTGTGATTGTATGATTGTGATTGTATGATTGTGATTGTATGATTGTGATTGTATGATTGTGTTTTTATAATTGTGACTGTATGATTTTAATTGTATGATTGTGATTGTATGATTGTGATTGTATGATTGAGATTGTACGATTGTGGTTGTTGTGATTGTGTTGCTATGTTTCTCTATGTATGACTGTGATTGTATGATAGTGATTGTGTGAATGTGGTTGTCTGATTGTGATTGTATGATTGCGAATGCAGGATTGTGATTGTGGTTGTATGATTTTGATTGTGTGATTGTGTTCCTATGATTCTCATTGAATAACTGTGATTGTATGATAGTGATTGTGTGATTGTGGTTGTCTGATTCTGATTGTATGATTGCGAATGCAGGATTGTGATTGTGATTGTATGATTGCGATTGTATGATTGTGATTGTATGATTGTGATTGTAAGATTGTGATTGTATGATTGTGATTGTATGATTGTGATTGTATGATTCTACTTGGGTGATTGTGGTTGTATGATTGTGAATATATAATTGTATTTGCGTGATTGTTATTGCCGGATTGCTATTGTATAATGCTGATTGTATGATAGTGATTGTGTGATTGTGATTGTACGATTGTGGTTCCATGATTGCGATTGTATGTCGGTGATTGTATGATTGTGATTGTATGATTGTGATTGTATGATTGTGATTGTATGATCGTGATTGTATGATCGTAATTGTTTGATTGTGATTGTATGGTTGTGATTGTATGATTGTGATTGTATGATTGTAATTGTATGATTGTGAATGTATGATTGTGATTGTATGATTGTGATTGTATGATTGGGATTGTATGATTGTGATTGTATGATTGTGATTGTATGATTGTGATTGTATGATTGTGATTGTATGATTGTGATTGTATGATTGTGATTGTATGATAGTGATTGTACGATTGTGATTGTATGGTTGTGATTGCATGATTGTGATTCTATGATTGTAATTGTATGATTGTGGTTTTATGATTGTGATTGTATGATTGTGATTGTTTGATTGTGATTGTATGATTGTGATTGTAGGATTGTGATTGTATGATTGTAATTGTATGATTGTGAATGTATGATTGTGATTGTATGATTGTGATTGTATGATTGTGATTGTATGATTGTGATTGTATGATTGTGATTGTATGATTCTGATTGTATGTTGGTGATTGTATGATTGTGATTGTATGATTGTGGTTCTATGATTGTGATTGTATGATTGTGATTGTATGATTCTACTCGGGTGATTGTGGTTGTATGATTGTGAATATATAATTGTATTTGCGTGATTGTTATTGCCGGATTGCTATTGTATAATGCTGATTGTATGATAGTGATTGTGTGATTGCGATTGTACGATTGTGATTATATGATTGTGATTGTATTATAGTGATTGTATGATTGGGATTTTAGGATTGTGATTGTATGATTGTGATTGTATGATTGTGATTGTATGATTGTGATTGTATGATTGTGATTGTATGATTGTGATTGTATGATTTTGATTGTATGATTGTGATTGTATGATTGTGATTGTATGATTGTGATTGTATGATTGTGATTGTATGATTGTGATTGTATGATTGTAATTGTATGATTGTGAATGTATGATTGTGATTGTATGATTGTGATTGTATGATTGGGATTGTATGATTGTGATTGTATGATTGTGATTGTATGATTGTGATTGTATGATTGTGATTGAATGATTGTGATTGTATGATTGTGATTGTATGATAGTGATTGTACGATTGTGATTGTATGGTTGTGATTGCATGATTGTGATTCTATGATTGTAATTGTATGATTGTGGTTTTATGATTGTGATTGTATGATTGTGATTGTTTGATTGTGATTGTATGATTGTGATTGTAGGATTGTGATTGTATGATTGTAATTGTATGATTGTGAATGTATGATTGTGATTGTATGATTGTGATTGTATGATTGTGATTGTATGATTGTGATTGTATGATTGTGATTGTATGATTGTGATTGTATGTTGGTGATTGTATGATTGTGATTGTATGATTGTGGTTCTATGATTGTGATTGTATGATTGTGATTGTATGATTCTACTCGGGTGATTGTGGTTGTATGGTTGTGAATATATAATTGTATTTGCGTGATTGTTATTGCCGGATTGCTATTGTATAATGCTGATTGTATGATAGTGATTGTGTGATTGTGATTGTACGATTGTGATTATATGATTGTGATTGTATTATAGTGATTGTATGATTGGGATTTTAGGATTGTGATTGTATGATTGTGATTGTATGATTGTGATTGTATGATTGTGATTGTATGATTGTGCTTGTATGATTGTGATTCTATGATTGTGATAGTAGGATTATGATTGTATGATTGCGATTGTCTGATTGCGATTGTGTGATTGTAAATGTATGATTGTGATTGTATGATTGCGATTCTATGATTGCGATTGTATGATTGCGGTTGTATGATTGCGATTGTATGATTGCGATTGTATGATTGCGATTGTATGATTGCGATTGTATGATTGCGATTGTATGATTGTGCTTGTATGATTGTGATTCTATGATTGTGATTGTAGGATTATGATTGTATGATTGCGATTGTCTGATTGCGATTGTGTGATTGTGAATGTTGGGTTGTGATTGTACGATTGCGATTGTATGATTGCGATTGTATGATTGCGATTGTATGATTGCGATTGTATGATTGCGATTGTATGATTGCGATTGTATGATTGCGATTGTATGATTGTGATTGTATGATTGTGATTGTATCTTTGTGATTGTATGATTGTAATTGTATGATTGTGATTGTACGATTGTGATTGTACGATTGTGATTGTACGATTGTGATTTTATAATTGTGACATTATCATTGTAACTGTATGATATTGATTGTCTGAATGTGATTGTGATTGCATGATCGCAATTGTATGATTGTGAATGTATGATTATGATGCTCTGATTGCAATTGTCTGATTGCGATTGTGTGATTGTGAATGTATGATTCTGACTCTATGATTGTGATTCTATGATTGTGATTGTATGATTGTAATTGTATGAATGTGATTGTATGATTGTGATTGTATGATTGTGATTGTATGATTGTGATTGTATGATTGTGATTGTATGATTGTGATTGTATGATTGTGCTTGTATGATTGTGATTCTATGATTGTGATTGTAGGATTATGATTGTATGATTGCGATTGTCTGATTGTGATTGTATGATTGTGATTGTATGATTGTGATTGTATCTTTGTGATTGTATGGTTGTGATTGTATGATTGTGATTGTACGATTGTGATTGTACGATTGTGATTGTACGATTGTGATTTTATAATTGTGACATTATCATTGTAACTATATGATATTGATTGTGTGAATGTGATTGTGATTCCATGATCGCAATTGTATGATTGTGAATGTATGATTATGATTCCCTGATTGCAATTGTCTGATTGCGATTGTGTGATTGTGAATGTATGATTCTGACTCTATGATTGTGATTCTATGATTGTGATTGTATGATTGTAATTGTATGAATGTGATTGTACGATTGTGATTGTTTGATTTTTATTGCGTGATTGCGTTTGTATGATTCTAATTGTATGCATGTGAATGTATAATTCTGATTGTATGTTTGAGATAATATGATTGCGATTGTATGATTGAGATTGTATGATTGTGATTGTGTGATTGTGATTGTATGATTGTGATTGTATGATTGCGATTGTATGACTGTTATTATATGATTGTAATTGTATGATTGCGATTGTATGATTGCGATTGTAGGGTTGTGATTGTGAGATTGTGATTGTATGATTGTAATTGTATGATTGTGAATGCATGATTGTGATTGTATGATAGTGATTGTATCATTGTGATTGTATGATTGTGGTTGTTGTGATTGTGTTGCTATGTTTCTCTATGTATGACTGTGATTGTATGATAGTGATTGTGTGATTGTGGTTGTCTGATTGTGATTGTATGATTGCGAATGCAGGATTGTGATTGTGAGTGTATGATTTTGATTGTGTGATTGTGTTCCTATGATTCTCATTGTATAACTGTGATGGTATGATAGTGATTGTGAGATTGTGGTTGTCTGATTCTGATTGTATGATTGCGAATGCAGGATTGTGATTGTGATTGTATGATTGCGATTGTATGATTGTGATTGTATGATTGTGATTGTAAGATTGTGATTGTATGATTGTGATTGTATGATTGTGATTGTATGATAGTGATTGTACGATTGTGATTGTATGATAGTGATTGTACGATTGTGATTGTATGATTGTGATTGCATGATTGTGATTCTATGATTGTCATTGTACGATTGTGGTTTTATGATTGTGATTGTATGATTGCGATTGTAGGATTGTGATTGTATGATTGTGATTGTATGATTGTGATTGTATGATTCTACTCGGGTGATTGTGGTTGTATGATTGTGAATATGTAATTGTATTTGCGTGATTGTTATTGCCGGATTGCTATTGTATAATGATGATTGTATGATAGTGATTGTGTGATTGTGATTGTACGATTGTGGTTCTATGATTGCGATTGTATGTTGGTGATTGTATGATTGTGATTGTATGATTGAGGTTCTATGATTGTGATTGTATGATTATGATTGTATGATTGTGATTGTATGATTGTGATTGTATTATTGTGATTGTATGATTGTGATTGTATGATTGTGATTGTATGATTGTGATTGTATGATTGTGATTGTATGATTGTGATTGTATGATTGTGATTGTATGATTGTGATTGTATGATTCTGATTGTATGTTTGTGATAATATGATTGCGATTGTATGATTGAGGTTGTATGATTGTGATTGTGTGATTGTGATTGTATGATTGTGATTGTATGATTGTGATTGTATGATTGTGATTGTATGATTGTGATTGTATGATTGTATGATTGTGGTTGTAGGATTGTGACTAAATGATTGTGATTGTATGACTGTGATTGTGTGATTGTGATTGCATGATTGTGATTCTATGATTGTGATTGAATGATTGTAAATGTACGATTGTGGTTGTATGATTCTACTTGCGTGATTGTGATTGTATGATTGTGATTGTATGACTGTTATTATATGATTGTAATTGTATGATTGCGATTGTATGATTGCGATTGTAGGGTTGTGATTGTGAGATTGTGATTGTATGATTGTGATTGTATGATTGTGATTGTATGATTGTGATTGTATGATTGTGTTTTTATAATTGTGACTGTATGATTTTAATTGTATGATTGTGATTGTATGATTGTGATTGTATGATTGAGATTGTACGATTGTGGTTGTTGTGATTGTGTTGCTATGTTTCTCTATGTATGACTGTGATTGTATGATAGTGATTGTGTGAATGTGGTTGTCTGATTGTGATTGTATGATTGCGAATGCAGGATTGTGATTGTGGTTGTATGATTTTGATTGTGTGATTGTGTTCCTATGATTCTCATTGAATAACTGTGATTGTATGATAGTGATTGTGTGATTGTGGTTGTCTGATTCTGATTGTATGATTGCGAATGCAGGATTGTGATTGTGATTGTATGATTGCGATTGTATGATTGTGATTGTATGATTGTGATTGTAAGATTGTGATTGTATGATTGTGATTGTATGATTGTGATTGTATGATTCTACTTGGGTGATTGTGGTTGTATGATTGTGAATATATAATTGTATTTGCGTGATTGTTATTGCCGGATTGCTATTGTATAATGCTGATTGTATGATAGTGATTGTGTGATTGTGATTGTACGATTGTGGTTCCATGATTGCGATTGTATGTCGGTGATTGTATGATTGTGATTGTATGATTGTGATTGTATGATTGTGATTGTATGATCGTGATTGTATGATCGTAATTGTTTGATTGTGATTGTATGGTTGTGATTGTATGATTGTGATTGTATGATTGTAATTGTATGATTGTGAATGTATGATTGTGATTGTATGATTGTGATTGTATGATTGGGATTGTATGATTGTGATTGTATGATTGTGATTGTATGATTGTGATTGTATGATTGTGATTGTATGATTGTGATTGTATGATTGTGATTGTATGATAGTGATTGTACGATTGTGATTGTATGGTTGTGATTGCATGATTGTGATTCTATGATTGTAATTGTATGATTGTGGTTTTATGATTGTGATTGTATGATTGTGATTGTTTGATTGTGATTGTATGATTGTGATTGTAGGATTGTGATTGTATGATTGTAATTGTATGATTGTGAATGTATGATTGTGATTGTATGATTGTGATTGTATGATTGTGATTGTATGATTGTGATTGTATGATTGTGATTGTATGATTCTGATTGTATGTTGGTGATTGTATGATTGTGATTGTATGATTGTGGTTCTATGATTGTGATTGTATGATTGTGATTGTATGATTCTACTCGGGTGATTGTGGTTGTATGATTGTGAATATATAATTGTATTTGCGTGATTGTTATTGCCGGATTGCTATTGTATAATGCTGATTGTATGATAGTGATTGTGTGATTGCGATTGTACGATTGTGATTATATGATTGTGATTGTATTATAGTGATTGTATGATTGGGATTTTAGGATTGTGATTGTATGATTGTGATTGTATGATTGTGATTGTATGATTGTGATTGTATGATTGTGATTGTATGATTGTGATTGTATGATTTTGATTGTATGATTGTGATTGTATGATTGTGATTGTATGATTGTGATTGTATGATTGTGATTGTATGATTGTGATTGTATGATTGTGATTGTATGATTGTAATTGTATGATTGTGAATGTATGATTGTGATTGTATGATTGTGATTGTATGATTGGGATTGTATGATTGTGATTGTATGATTGTGATTGTATGATTGTGATTGTATGATTGTGATTGAATGATTGTGATTGTATGATTGTGATTGTATGATAGTGATTGTACGATTGTGATTGTATGGTTGTGATTGCATGATTGTGATTCTATGATTGTAATTGTATGATTGTGGTTTTATGATTGTGATTGTATGATTGTGATTGTTTGATTGTGATTGTATGATTGTGATTGTAGGATTGTGATTGTATGATTGTAATTGTATGATTGTGAATGTATGATTGTGATTGTATGATTGTGATTGTATGATTGTGATTGTATGATTGTGATTGTATGATTGTGATTGTATGATTGTGATTGTATGTTGGTGATTGTATGATTGTGATTGTATGATTGTGGTTCTATGATTGTGATTGTATGATTGTGATTGTATGATTCTACTCGGGTGATTGTGGTTGTATGGTTGTGAATATATAATTGTATTTGCGTGATTGTTATTGCCGGATTGCTATTGTATAATGCTGATTGTATGATAGTGATTGTGTGATTGTGATTGTACGATTGTGATTATATGATTGTGATTGTATTATAGTGATTGTATGATTGGGATTTTAGGATTGTGATTGTATGATTGTGATTGTATGATTGTGATTGTATGATTGTGATTGTATGATTGTGATTGTATGATTGTGATTGTATGATTGTGATTGTATGATTGTGATTGTATGATTGTGATTGTATGATTGTGATTGTATGATTGTGATTGTATGATTGTGATTGTATGATTGTGATTGTATGATTGTGATTGTATGATTGTGATTGTATGATTGTGATTGTATGATTGTGATTGTATGATTGTGATTGTATGATTGTGATTGTATGATTGTGATTGTATGATTGTGATTGTATGATTGTGATTGTATGATTGTGATTGTATGATTGTGATTGTATGATTGTGATTGTATGATTGTGATTGTATGATTGTGATTGTTTGAATGTGATTGTATGATTGTGATTGTATGATTGTGATTGTATGATTGTGCTTGTATGATTGTGATTCTATGATTGTGATTGTAGGATTATGATTGTATGATTGCTATTGTCTGATTGCGATTGTGTGATTGCGAATGTATGATTGCGATTGTATGGTTGCGATTGTATGATTATGATTGTATGATTGTGATTGTATGATTGTGATTGTATGACTGTGATTGTATCTTTGTGATTGTATGATTGTGATTGTACGATTGTTATTGTACGATTGTGATTGTACGATTGTGATTGTACGATTGTGATTGTACGATTGTGATTTTATGATTGTGACTATATGATTTTAACTGTATGATAGAGATTGTGTAAATATGATTGTGATTGCATGATCGCAATTGTATGATTGTGAATGTATGATTATGATTCCCTGATTGCAATTGTCTGATTGCGATTGTGTGATTGTGAATGTATGATTCTGACTCTATGATTGTGATTCTATGATTGTGATTGTATGATTGTAATTGTATGAATGTGATTGTACGATTGTGATTGTTTGATTGTTATTGCGTGATTGCGTTTGTATGATTCTAATTGTATGCATGTGAATGTATAATTCTGATTGTATGTTTGAGATAATATGATTGCGATTGTATGGTTGAGATTGTATGATTGTG
Source organism: Megachile rotundata (assembly GCF_050947335.1). Classification (NCBI taxonomy): domain Eukaryota; kingdom Metazoa; phylum Arthropoda; class Insecta; order Hymenoptera; family Megachilidae; genus Megachile; species Megachile rotundata. Next base: position 1,047,294 of record NC_134994.1, read on the forward strand.
ATTGTGTGATTGTGATTGTATGATTGTGATTGTATGATTGTGATTGTATGATTGTGATTTTATGATTGTGATTGTATGATTGTGATTGTATGATTGTGATTGTATGATTGTGATTGTATGATTGTGATTGTATGATTGTGATTGTATGATTGTGATTGTATGATTGTGATTGTATGATTGTGATTGTATGATTGTAATTGTATGATTGTGAATGTATGATTGTGATTGTATGATTGTGATTGTATGATTGGGATTGTATGATTGTGATTGTATGATTGTGATTGTATGATTGTGATTGTATGATTGTGATTGAATGATTGTGATTGTATGATTGTGATTGTATGATAGTGATTGTACGATTGTGATTGTATGGTTGTGATTGCATGATTGTGATTCTATGATTGTAATTGTATGATTGTGGTTTTATGATTGTGATTGTATTATTGTGATTGTTTGATTGTGATTGTATGATTGTGATTGTATGATTGTGATTGTATGATTGTGATTGTATGATTGTGATTGTATGATTGTAATTGTATGATTGTGAATGTATGATTGTGATTGTATGATTGTGATTGTATGATTGGGATTGTATGATTATGATTGTATGATTGCGATTGTCTGATTGTGATTGTATGATTGTGATTGTATGATTGTGATTGTATCTTTGTGATTGTATGGTTGTGATTGTATGATTGTGATTGTACGATTGTGATTGTACGATTGTGATTGTACGATTGTGATTTTATAATTGTGACATTATCATTGTAACTATATGATATTGATTGTGTGAATGTGATTGTGATTCCATGATCGCAATTGTATGATTGTGAATGTATGATTATGATTCCCTGATTGCAATTGTCTGATTGCGATTGTGTGATTGTGAATGTATGATTCTGACTCTATGATTGTGATTCTATGATTGTGATTGTATGATTGTAATTGTATGAATGTGATTGTACGATTGTGATTGTTTGATTTTTATTGCGTGATTGCGTTTGTATGATTCTAATTGTATGCATGTGAATGTATAATTCTGATTGTATGTTTGAGATAATATGATTGCGATTGTATGATTGAGATTGTATGATTGTGATTGTGTGATTGTGATTGTATGATTGTGATTGTACGATTGTGATTGTATGACTGTTATTATATGATTGTAATTGTATGATTGCGATTGTATGATTGCGATTGTAGGGTTGTGATTGTGAGATTGTGATTGTATGATTGTAATTGTATGATTGTGAATGCATGATTGTGATTGTATGATAGTGATTGTATCATTGTGATTGTATGATTGTGGTTGTTGTGATTGTGTTGCTATGTTTCTCTATGTATGACTGTGATTGTATGATAGTGATTGTGTGATTGTGGTTGTCTGATTGTGATTGTATGATTGCGAATGCAGGATTGTGATTGTGAGTGTATGATTTTGATTGTGTGATTGTGTTCCTATGATTCTCATTGTATAACTGTGATGGTATGATAGTGATTGTGAGATTGTGGTTGTCTGATTCTGATTGTATGATTGCGAATGCAGGATTGTGATTGTGATTGTATGATTGCGATTGTATGATTGTGATTGTATGATTGTGATTGTAAGATTGTGATTGTATGATTGTGATTGTATGATTGTGATTGTATGATAGTGATTGTACGATTGTGATTGTATGATAGTGATTGTACGATTGTGATTGTATGATTGTGATTGCATGATTGTGATTCTATGATTGTCATTGTACGATTGTGGTTTTATGATTGTGATTGTATGATTGCGATTGTAGGATTGTGATTGTATGATTGTGATTGTATGATTGTGATTGTATGATTCTACTCGGGTGATTGTGGTTGTATGATTGTGAATATGTAATTGTATTTGCGTGATTGTTATTGCCGGATTGCTATTGTATAATGATGATTGTATGATAGTGATTGTGTGATTGTGATTGTACGATTGTGGTTCTATGATTGCGATTGTATGTTGGTGATTGTATGATTGTGATTGTATGATTGAGGTTCTATGATTGTGATTGTATGATTATGATTGTATGATTGTGATTGTATGATTGTGATTGTATTATTGTGATTGTATGATTGTGATTGTATGATTGTGATTGTATGATTGTGATTGTATGATTGTGATTGTATGATTGTGATTGTATGATTGTGATTGTATGATTCTGATTGTATGTTTGTGATAATATGATTGCGATTGTATGATTGAGGTTGTATGATTGTGATTGTGTGATTGTGATTGTATGATTGTGATTGTATGATTGTGATTGTATGATTGTGATTGTATGATTGTGATTGTATGATTGTGATTGTATGATTGTGATTGTATGATTGTGATTGTATGATTGTGATTGTATGATTGTGATTGTATGATTGTGATTGTATGATTGTGATTGTATGATTGTGATTGTATGATTGTGATTGTATGATAGTGATTGTACGATTGTGATTGTATGATTGTGATTGCATGATTGTGATTCTATGATTGTCATTGTATGATTGTGGTTTTATGATTGTGATTGTATGATTGTGATTGTAGGATTGTGATTGTATGATTGTGATTGTATGATTGTGATTGTATGATTCTACTCGGGTGATTGTGGTTGTATGATTGTGAATATGTAATTGTATTTGCGTGATTGTTATTGCCGGATTGCTATTGTATAATGCTGATTGTATGATAGTGACTGTGTGATTGTGACTGTACGTTTGTGGTTCTATGATTGCGATTGTATGTTGGTGATTGTATGATTGTGATTGTATGATTGAGGTTCTATGATTGTGATTGTATGATTGTGATTGTATGTTTGTGATTGTATTATTGTGATTGTATGATTGTGATTGTATGATTGTGATTGTATGATTGTGAATGTATGATTGTGATTGTATGATTAAGATTGTATGATTGTGATTGTATGATTGTGATTGTATGATCGTGATTGTTTGATCGTGATTGTATGATCGTGATTATATGATTGTGATTGTATGATTGTGATTGTATGACTGTGAATGTATGATTGTGATTGTATGATTGTGATTGTATGATTGTGATTGTATGATTGTGATTGTATGATTGTGATTGTATGATTGTGATTGTATGATTGTGCTTGTATGATTGTGATTCTATGATTGTGATTGTAGGATTATGATTGTATGATTGCGATTGTCTGATTGTGACTGTATGATTGTGATTGTATGATTGTGATTGTATCTTTGTGATTGTATGGTTGTGATTGTATGATTGTGATTGTACGATTGTGATTGTACGATTGTGATTGTACGATTGTGATTTTATAATTGTGACATTATCATTGTAACTATATGATATTGATTGTGTGAATGTGATTGTGATTGCATGATCGCAATTGTATGATTGTGAATGTATGATTATGATTCCCTGATTGCAATTATCTGATTGCGATTGTGTGATTGTGAATGTATGATTCTGACTCTATGATTGTGATTCTATGATTGTGATTGTATGATTGTAATTGTATGAATGTGATTGTACGATTGTGATTGTTTGATTGTTATTGCGTGATTGCGTTTGTATGATTCTAATTGTATGCATGTGAATGTATAATTCTGATTGTATGTTTGAGATAATATGATTGCGATTGTATGATTGAGATTGTATGATTGTGATTGTGTGATTGTGATTGTATGATTGTGATTGTATGATTGTGATTGTATGACTGTTATTATATGATTGTAATTGTATGATTGCGATTGTATGATTGCGATTGTAGGGTTGTGATTGTGAGATTGTGATTGTATGATTGTAATTGTATGATTGTGAATGCATGATTGTGATTGTATGATAGTGATTGTACGATTGTGTTTTTTGTGATTGTGTTGCAATGTTTCTCTATGTATAACTGTGATTGTATGATAGTGATTGTGTGATTGTGATTGTATGATTGTGTTTTTATAATTGTGACTGTATGATTTTAATTGTATGATTGTGATTGTATGATTGTGATTGTATGATTGAGATTGTACGATTGTGGTTGTTGTGATTGTGTTGCTATGTTTCTCTATGTATGACTGTGATTGTATGATAGTGATTGTGTGAATGTGGTTGTCTGATTGTGATTGTATGATTGCAAATGCAGGATTGTGATTGTGGTTGTATGATTTTGATTGTGTGATTGTGTTCCTATGATTCTCATTGAATAACTGTGATTGTATGATAGTGATTGTGTGATTGTGGTTGTCTGATTCTGATTGTATGATTGCGAATGCAGGATTGTGATTGTGATTGTATGATTGCGATTGTATGATTGTGATTGTATGATTGTGATTGTAAGATTGTGATTGTATGATTGTGATTGTATGATTGTGATTGTATGATTCTACTTGGGTGATTGTGGTTGTATGATTGTGAATATATAATTGTATTTGCGTGATTGTTATTGCCGGATTGCTATTGTATAATGCTGATTGTATGATAGTGATTGTGTGATTGTGATTGTACGATTGTGGTTCCATGATTGCGATTGTATGTCGGTGATTGTATGATTGTGATTGTATGATTGTGATTGTATGATTGTGATTGTATGATTGTGATTGTATGATCGTGATTGTATGATCGTAATTGTTTGATTGTGATTGTATGGTTGTGATTGTATGATTGTGATTGTATGATTGTAATTGTATGATTGTGAATGTATGATTGTGATTGTATGATTGTGATTGTATGATTGGGATTGTATGATTGTGATTGTATGATTGTGATTGTATGATTGTGATTGTATGATTGTGATTGTATGATTGTGATTGTATGATTGTGATTGTATGATAGTGATTGTACGATTGTGATTGTATGGTTGTGATTGCATGATTGTGATTCTATGATTGTAATTGTATGATTGTGGTTTTATGATTGTGATTGTATGATTGTGATTGTTTGATTGTGATTGTATGATTGTGATTGTAGGATTGTGATTGTATGATTGTAATTGTATGATTGTGAATGTATGATTGTGATTGTATGATTGTGATTGTATGATTGTGATTGTATGATTGTGATTGTATGATTGTGATTGTATGATTCTGATTGTATGTTGGTGATTGTATGATTGTGATTGTATGATTGTGGTTCTATGATTGTGATTGTATGATTGTGATTGTATGATTCTACTCGGGTGATTGTGGTTGTATGATTGTGAATATATAATTGTATTTGCGTGATTGTTATTGCCGGATTGCTATTGTATAATGCTGATTGTATGATAGTGATTGTGTGATTGCGATTGTACGATTGTGATTATATGATTGTGATTGTATTATAGTGATTGTATGATTGGGATTTTAGGATTGTGATTGTATGATTGTGATTGTATGATTGTGATTGTATGATTGTGATTGTATGATTGTGATTGTATGATTGTGATTGTATGATTGTGATTGTATGATTGTGATTGTATGATTGTGATTGTATGATTGTGATTGTATGATTGTGATTGTATGATTGTGATTGTATGATTGTAATTGTATGATTGTGAATGTATGATTGTGATTGTATGATTGTGATTGTATGATTGGGATTGTATGATTGTGATTGTATGATTGTGATTGTATGATTGTGATTGTATGATTGTGATTGAATGATTGTGATTGTATGATTGTGATTGTATGATAGTGATTGTACGATTGTGATTGTATGGTTGTGATTGCATGATTGTGATTCTATGATTGTAATTGTATGATTGTGGTTTTATGATTGTGATTGTATGATTGTGATTGTTTGATTGTGATTGTATGATTGTGATTGTAGGATTGTGATTGTATGATTGTAATTGTATGATTGTGAATGTATGATTGTGATTGTATGATTGTGATTGTATGATTGTGATTGTATGATTGTGATTGTATGATTGTGATTGTATGATTGTGATTGTATGATTGTGATTGTATGTTGGTGATTGTATGATTGTGATTGTACGATTGTGGTTCTATGATTGTGATTGTATGATTGTGATTGTATGATTCTACTCGGGTGATTGTGGTTGTATGATTGTGAATATATAATTGTATTTGCGTGATTGTTATTGCCGGATTGCTATTGTATAATGCTGATTGTATGATAGTGATTGTGTGATTGTGATTGTACGATTGTGATTATATGATTGTGATTGTATTATAGTGATTGTATGATTGGGATTTTAGGATTGTGATTGTATGATTGTGATTGTATGATTGTGATTGTATGATTGTGATTGTATGATTGTGATTGTATGATTGTGATTGTATGATTGTGATTGTATGATTGTGATTGTATGATTGTGATTGTATGATTGTGATTGTATGATTGTGATTGTATGATTGTGATTGTATGATTGTGATTGTATGATTGTGATTGTATGATTGTGATTGTATGATTGTGATTGTATGATTGTGATTGTATGATTGTGATTGTATGATTGTGATTGTATGATTGTGATTGTATGATTGTGATTGTATGATTGTGATTGTATGATTGTGATTGTATGATTGTGATTGTATGATTGTGATTGTTTGAATGTGATTGTATGATTGTGATTGTATGATTGTGATTGTATGATTGTGCTTGTATGATTGTGATTCTATGATTGTGATTGTAGGATTATGATTGTATGATTGCTATTGTCTGATTGCGATTGTGTGATTGCGAATGTATGATTGCGATTGTATGGTTGCGATTGTATGATTGCGATTGTATGATTATGATTGTATGATTGTGATTGTATGATTGTGATTGTATGACTGTGATTGTATCTTTGTGATTGTATGATTGTGATTGTACGATTGTTATTGTACGATTGTGATTGTACGATTGTGATTGTACGATTGTGATTTTATGATTGTGACTATATGATTTTAACTGTATGATAGAGATTGTGTAAATATGATTGTGATTGCATGATCGCAATTGTATGATTGTGAATGTATGATTATGATTCCCTGATTGCAATTGTCTGATAGCGATTGTGTGATTGTGAATGTATGATTCTGACTCTATGATTGTGATTCTATGATTGTGATTGTATGATTGTAATTGTATGAATGTGATTGTACGATTGTGATTGTTTGATTGTTATTGCGTGATTGCGTTTGTATGATTCTAATTGTATGCATGTGAATGTATAATTCTGATTGTATGTTTGAGATAATATGATTGCGATTGTATGGTTGAGATTGTATGATTGTGATTGTGTGATTGTGATTGTATGATTGTGATTGTATGATTGTGATTGTATGATTGTGATTGTATGATTGTGATTGTATGATTGTGATTGTATGATTGTGATTGTATGATTGTGATTGTATGATTGTGATTGTATGATTGTGATTGTATGATTGTGATTGTATGATTGTGATTGTATGATTGTGATTGTATGATTGTAATTGTATGATTGTGAATGTATGATTGTGATTGTATGATTGTGATTGTATGATTGGGATTGTATGATTGTGATTGTATGATTGTGATTGTATGATTGTGATTGTATGATTGTGATTGAATGATTGTGATTGTATGATTGTGATTGTATGATAGTGATTGTACGATTGTGATTGTATGGTTGTGATTGCATGATTGTGATTCTATGATTGTAATTGTATGATTGTGGTTTTATGATTGTGATTGTATGATTGTGATTGTTTGATTGTGATTGTATGATTGTGATTGTAGGATTGTGATTGTATGATTGTAATTGTATGATTGTGAATGTATGATTGTGATTGTATGATTGTGATTGTATGATTGCGATTGTATGATTGTGATTGTATGATTGTGATTGTAAGATTGTGATTGTATGATTGTGATTGTATGATTGTGATTGTATGATTGTGATTGTATGATTCTACTTGGGTGATTGTGGTTGTATGATTGTGAATATATAATTGTATTTGCGTGATTGTTATTGCCGGATTGCTATTGTATAATGCTGATTGTATGATAGTGATTGTGTGATTGTGATTGTACGAGTGTGGTTCTATGATTGCGATTGTATGTCGGTGATTGTATGATTGTGATTGTATGATTGTGATTGTATGATCGTGATTGTATGATTGTGATTGTTTGATTGTGATTGAATGATTGTGATTGTATGATGGTGATTGTATGATTGTGATTGTATGATTGTGAATGTATGATTGTGATTGTATGATTGTGATTGTATGATTGTGATTGTATGATTGTGATTGTATGATTGTGATTGTATGATTGTGATTGTATGATTGTGATTGTATGATTGTGATTGTATGATAGTGATTGTATAATAGTGATTGTACGATTGTGATTGTATGATTGTCATTGCATGATTGTGATTCTATGATTGTCATTGTATGATTGTGGTTTTATGATTGTGATTGTATGATTGTGATTGTAGGATTGTGATTGTATGATTGTGATTGTATGATTGTGATTGTATGATTGTGATTGTATGATTGTGATTGTATGATTGTGATTGTATGATTGTGATTGTATGATTGTGATTGTTCGAATGTGACTGTATGATTGTGATTGTATGATTGTGATTGTATGGTTGTGATTGTATGATTGTGCTTGTATGATTGTGATTCTATGATTGTGATTGTAGGATTATGATTGTATGATTGCGATTGTCTGATTGCGATTGTGTGATTGTAAATGTATGATTGTGATTGTATGATTGCGATTGTATGATTGCGATTGTATGATTGCGATTGTATGATTGCGATTGTATGATTGCGATTGTATGATTGCGATTGCATGATTGCGATTGTATGATTGCTATTGTATGATTGCGATTGTATGATTGCGATTGTATGATTGCGATTGTATGATTGCGATTGTATGATTGCGATTGTATGATTGCGATTGTATGATTGCGATTGTATGATTGCGATTGTATGATTGCGATTGTATGATTGCGATTGTATGATTGCGATTGTATGATTGCGATTGTATGATTGTGATTGTATGATTGTGATTGTATGATAGTGATTGTATAATAGTGATTGTACGATTGTGATTGTATGATTGTGATTGCATGATTGTGATTCTATGATTGTCATTGTATGATTGTGGTTTTATGATTGTTATTGTATGATTGTGATTGTAGGATTGTGATTGTATGATTGTGATTGTATGATTGTGATTGTATGATTGTGATTGTATGATTGTGATTGTATGATTGTGATTGTATGATTGTGATTGTATGATTGTGATTGTATGATTGTGATTGTATGATTGTGATTGTATGATTGTGATTGTATGATTGTGATTGTATGATTGTGATTGTTCGAATGTGACTGTATGATTGTGATTGTATGATTGTGATTGTATGATTGTGCTTGTATGATTGTGATTCTATGATTGTGATTGTAGGATTATGATTGTATGATTGCGATTGTCTGATTGCGATTGTGTGATTGTAAATGTATGATTGTGATTGTATGATTGCGATTCTATGATTGCGATTGTATGATTGCGGTTGTATGATTGCGATTGTATGATTGCGATTGTATGATTGCGATTGTATGATTGCGATTGTATGATTGCGATTGTATGATTGTGCTTGTATGATTGTGATTCTATGATTGTGATTGTAGGATTATGATTGTATGATTGCGATTGTCTGATTGCGATTGTGTGATTGTGAATGTATGATTGTGATTGTACGATTGCGATTGTACGATTGCGATTGTACGATTGCGATTGTATGATTGCGATTGTATGATTGCGATTGTATGATTGCGATTGTATGATTGTGATTGTATGATTGTGATTGTATCTTTGTGATTGTATGATTGTAATTGTATGATTGTGATTGTACGATTGTGATTGTACGATTGTGATTGTACGATTGTGATTTTATAATTGTGACATTATCATTGTAACTGTATGATATTGATTGTCTGAATGTGATTGTGATTGCATGATCGCAATTGTATGATTGTGAATGTATGATTATGATGCTCTGATTGCAATTGTCTGATTGCGATTGTGTGATTGTGAATGTATGATTCTGACTCTATGATTGTGATTCTATGATTGTGATTGTATGATTGTAATTGTATGAATGTGATTGTATGATTGTGATTGTATGATTGTGATTGTATGATTGTGATTGTATGATTGTGATTGTATGATTGTGATTGTATGATTGTGATTGTATGATTGTGATTGTATGATTGTGATTGTATGATTGTGATTGTATGATTGTGATTGTTTGAATGTGATTGTATGATTGTGATTGTATGATTGTGATTGTATGATTGTGCTTGTATGATTGTGATTCTATGATTGTGATTGTAGGATTATGATTGTATGATTGCTATTGTCTGATTGCGATTGTGTGATTGCGAATGTATGATTGCGATTGTATGGTTGCGATTGTATGATTGCGATTGTATGATTATGATTGTATGATTGTGATTGTATGATTGTGATTGTATGACTGTGATTGTATCTTTGTGATTGTATGATTGTGATTGTACGATTGTTATTGTACGATTGTGATTGTACGATTGCGATTGTACGATTGTGATTTTATGATTGTGACTATATGATTTTAACTGTATGATAGAGATTGTGTAAATATGATTGTGATTGCATGATCGCAATTGTATGATTGTGAATGTATGATTATGATTCCCTGATTGCAATTGTCTGATTGCGATTGTGTGATTGTGAATGTATGATTCTGACTCTATGATTGTGATTCTATGATTGTGATTGTATGATTGTAATTGTATGAATGTGATTGTACGATTGTGATTGTTTGATTGTTATTGCGTGATTGCGGTTGTATGATTCTAATTGTATGCATGTGAATGTATAATTCTGATTGTATGTTTGAGATAATATGATTGCGATTGTATGGTTGAGATTGTATGATTGTGATTGTGTGATTGTGATTGTATGATTGTGATTGTATGATTGTGATTGTATGATTGTGATTGTATGATTGTGATTGTATGATTGTGATTGTATGATTGTGATTGTATGATTGTGATTGTATGATTGTGATTGTATGATTGTGATTGTATGATTGTGATTGTATGATTGTGATTGTATGATTGTGATTGTATGATTGTAATTGTATGATTGTGAATGTATGATTGTGATTGTATGATTGTGATTGTATGATTGGGATTGTATGATTGTGATTGTATGATTGTGATTGTATGATTGTGATTGTATGATTGTGATTGAATGATTGTGATTGTATGATTGTGATTGTATGATAGTGATTGTACGATTGTGATTGTATGGTTGTGATTGCATGATTGTGATTCTATGATTGTAATTGTATGATTGTGGTTTTATGATTGTGATTGTATGATTGTGATTGTTTGATTGTGATTGTATGATTGTGATTGTAGGATTGTGATTGTATGATTGTAATTGTATGATTGTGAATGTATGATTGTGATTGTATGATTGTGATTGTATGATTGCGATTGTATGATTGTGATTGTATGATTGTGATTGTAAGATTGTGATTGTATGATTGTGATTGTATGATTGTGATTGTATGATTGTGATTGTATGATTGTGATTGTATGATTCTACTTGGGTGATTGTGGTTGTATGATTGTGAATATATAATTGTATTTGCGTGATTGTTATTGCCGGATTGCTATTGTATAATGCTGATTGTATGATAGTGATTGTGTGATTGTGATTGTACGATTGTGGTTCTATGATTGCGATTGTATGTCGGTGATTGTATGATTGTGATTGTATGATTGTGATTGTATGATCGTGATTGTATGATTGTGATTGTTTGATTGTGATTGAATGATTGTGATTGTATGATGGTGATTGTATGATTGTGATTGTATGATTGTGAATGTATGATTGTGATTGTATGATTGTGATTGTATGATTGTGATTGTATGATTGTGATTGTATGATTGTGATTGTATGATTGTGATTGTATGATTGTGATTGTATGATTGTGATTGTATGATAGTGATTGTATAATAGTGATTGTACGATTGTGATTGTATGATTGTGATTGCATGATTGTGATTCTATGATTGTCATTGTATGATTGTGGTTTTATGATTGTGATTGTATGATTGTGATTGTAGGATTGTGATTGTATGATTGTGATTGTATGATTGTGATTGTATGATTGTGATTGTATGATTGTGATTGTATGATTGTGATTGTATGATTGTGATTGTATGATTGTGATTGTTCGAATGTGACTGTATGATTGTGATTGTATGATTGTGATTGTATGGTTGTGATTGTATGATTGTGCTTGTATGATTGTGATTCTATGATTGTGATTGTAGGATTATGATTGTATGATTGCGATTGTCTGATTGCGATTGTGTGATTGTAAATGTATGATTGTGATTGTATGATTGCGATTGTATGATTGCGATTGTATGATTGCGATTGTATGATTGCGATTGTATGATTGCGATTGTATGATTGCGATTGTATGATTGCTATTGTATGATTGCGATTGTATGATTGCGATTGTATGATTGCGATTGTATGATTGCGATTGTATGATTGCGATTGTATGATTGCGATTGTATGATTGCGATTGTATGATTGCGATTGTATGATTGCGATTGTATGATTGCGATTGTATGATTGCGATTGTATGATTGCGATTGTATGATTGCGATTGTATGATTGTGATTGTATGATTGTGATTGTATGATAGTGATTGTATAATAGTGATTGTACGATTGTGATTGTACGATTGTGATTGCATGATTGTGATTCTATGATTGTCATTGTATGATTGTGGTTTTATGATTGTTATTGTATGATTGTGATTGTAGGATTGTGATTGTATGATTGTGATTGTATGATTGTGATTGTATGATTGTGATTGTATGATTGTGATTGTATGATTGTGATTGTATGATTGTGATTGTATGATTGTGATTGTATGATTGTGATTGTATGATTGTGATTGTATGATTGTGATTGTATGATTGTGATTGTATGATTGTGATTGTTCGAATGTGACTGTATGATTGTGATTGTATGATTGTGATTGTATGATTGTGCTTGTATGATTGTGATTCTATGATTGTGATTGTAGGATTATGATTGTATGATTGCGATTGTCTGATTGCGATTGTGTGATTGTAAATGTATGATTGTGATTGTATGATTGCGATTCTATGATTGCGATTGTATGATTGCGGTTGTATGATTGCGATTGTATGATTGCGATTGTATGATTGCGATTGTATGATTGCGATTGTATGATTGCGATTGTATGATTGTGCTTGTATGATTGTGATTCTATGATTGTGATTGTAGGATTATGATTGTATGATTGCGATTGTCTGATTGCGATTGTGTGATTGTGAATGTATGATTGTGATTGTACGATTGCGATTGTACGATTGCGATTGTACGATTGCGATTGTACGATTGCGATTGTATGATTGCGATTGTATGATTGCGATTGTATGATTGTGATTGTATGATTGTGATTGTATCTTTGTGATTGTATGATTGTGATTGTACGATTGTGATTGTACGATTGTGATTGTACGATTGTGATTTTATAATTGTGACATTATCATTGTAACTGTATGATATTGATTGTCTGAATGTGATTGTGATTGCATGATCGCAATTGTATGATTGTGAATGTATGATTATGATGCTCTGATTGCAATTGTCTGATTGCGATTGTGTGATTGTGAATGTATGATTCTGACTTTATGATTGTGATCCTATGATTGTGATTGTATGATTGTAATTGTATGAATGTGATTGTATGATTGTGATTGTATGATTGTGATTGTATGATTGTGATTGTATGATTGTGATTGTATGATTGTGATTGTATGATTGTGCTTGTATGATTGTGATTCTATGATTGTGATTGTAGGATTATGATTGTATGATTGCGATTGTCTGATTGTGATTGTATGATTGTGATTGTATGATTGTGATTGTATCTTTGTGATTGTATGGTTGTGATTGTATGATTGTGATTGTACGATTGTGATTGTACGATTGTGATTGTACGATTGTGATTTTATAATTGTGACATTATCATTGTAACTATATGATATTGATTGTGTGAATGTGATTGTGATTGCATGATCGCAATTGTATGATTGTGAATGTATGATTATGATTCCCTGATTGCAATTGTCTGATTGCGATTGTGTGATTGTGAATGTATGATTCTGACTCTATGATTGTGATTCTATGATTGTGATTGTATGATTATGATTGTGATTGTATGATTGTAATTGTATGAATGTGATTGTACGATTGTGATTGTTTGATTTTTATTGCGTGATTGCGTTTGTATGATTCTAATTGTATGCATGTGAATGTATAATTCTGATTGTATGTTTGAGATAATATGATTGCGATTGTATGATTGAGATTGTATGATTGTGATTGTGTGATTGTGATTGTATGATTGTGATTGTATGATTGTGATTGTATGACTGTTATTATATGATTGTAATTGTATGATTGCGATTGTATGATTGCGATTGTAGGGTTGTGATTGTGAGATTGTGATTGTATGATTGTAATTGTATGATTGTGAATGCATGATTGTGATTGTATGATAGTGATTGTACGATTGTGTTTTTTGTGATTGTGTTGCAATGTTTCTCTATGTATAACTGTGATTGTATGATAGTGATTGTGTGATTGTGATTGTATGATTGTGTTTTTATAATTGTGACTGTATGATTTTAATTGTATGATTGTGATTGTATGATTGTGATTGTATGATTGAGATTGTACGATTGTGGTTGTTGTGATTGTGTTGCTATGTTTCTCTATGTATGACTGTGATTGTATGATAGTGATTGTGTGAATGTGGTTGTCTGATTGTGATTGTATGATTGCGAATGCAGGATTGTGATTGTGGTTGTATGATTTTGATTGTGTGATTGTGTTCCTATGATTCTCATTGAATAACTGTGATTGTATGATAGTGATTGTGTGATTGTGGTTGTCTGATTCTGATTGTATGATTGCGAATGCAGGATTGTGATTGTGATTGTATGATTGCGATTGTATGGTTGTGATTGTATGATTGTGATTGTAAGATTGTGATTGTATGATTGTGATTGTATGATTGTGATTGTATGATTCTACTTGGGTGATTGTGGTTGTATGATTGTGAATATATAATTGTATTTGCGTGATTGTTATTGCCGGATTGCTATTGTATAATGCTGATTGTATGATAGTGATTGTGTGATTGTGATTGTACGATTGTGGTTCCATGATTGCGATTGTATGTCGGTGATTGTATGATTGTGATTGTATGATTGTGATTGTATGATTGTGATTGTATGATTGTGATTGTATGATAGTGATTGTACGATTGTGATTGTATGGTTGTGATTGCATGATTGTGATTCTATGATTGTAATTGTATGATTGTGGTTTTATGATTGTGATTGTATGATTGTGATTGTTTGATTGTGATTGTATGATTGTGATTGTAGGATTGTGATTGTATGATTGTAATTGTATGATTGTGAATGTATGATTGTGATTGTATGATTGTGATTGTATTATTGTGATTGTATGATTGTGATTGTATGATTGTGATTGTATGATTGTGATTGTATGTTGGTGATTGTATGATTGTGATTGTATGATTGTGGTTCTATGATTGTGATTGTATGATTGTGATTGTATGATTCTACTCGGGTGATTGTGGTTGTATGATTGTGAATATATAATTGTATTTGCGTGATTGTTATTGCCGGATTGCTATTGTATAATGCTGATTGTATGATAGTGATTGTGTGATTGTGATTGTACGATTGTGATTATATGATTGTGATTGTATTATAGTGATTGTATGATTGGGATTTTAGGATTGTGATTGTATGATTGTGATTGTATGATTGTGATTGTATGATTGTGATTGTATGATTGTGATTGTATGATTGTGATTGTATGATTGTGATTGTATGATTCTACTCGGGTGATTGTGGTTGTATGATTGTGAATATATAATTGTATTTGCGTGATTGTTATTGCCGGATTGCTATTGTATAATGCTGATTGTATGATAGTGATTGTGTGATTGTGATTGTACGATTGTGGTTCTATGATTGCGATTGTATGTTGGTGATTGTATGATTGTGATTGTATGATTGTGGTTCTATGATTGTGATTGTATGATTGTGATTGTATGATTGTGGTTGTATGACTGTGATTGTACGATTGTTATTGTACGATTGTGATTGTACGATTGTGATTTTATGATAGTGATTGTGTGATTGTGATTGTACGATTGTGATTATATGATTGTGATTGTATTATAGTGATTGTATGATTGGGATTTTAGGATTGTGATTCTATGATTGTGATTGTATGATTGTAATTGTATGAATGTGATTGTACGATTGTGATTGTTTGATTGTTATTGCGTGATTGCGTTTGTATGATTCTAATTGTATGCATGTGAATGTATAATTCTGATTGTATGTTTGAGATAATATGATTGCGATTGTATGATTGAGATTGTATGATTGTGATTGTGTGATTGTGATTGTATGATTGTGATTGTATGATTGTGATTGTATGACAGTTATTATATGATTGTAATTGTATGATTGCGATTGTAGGATTGTGATTGTATGATTGTGATTGTATGATTGTGATTGTATGATTGTGGTTCTATGATTGTGATTGTATGATTGTGATTGTATGATTCTACTCGGGTGATTGTGGTTGTATGATTGTGAATATATAATTGTATTTGCGTGATTGTTATTGCCGGATTGCTATTGTATAATGCTGATTGTATGATAGTGATTGTGTGATTGTGATTGTACGATTGTGGTTCTATGATTGCGATTGTATGTTGGTGATTGTATGATTGTGATTGTATGATTGTGGTTCTATGATTGTGATTGTATGATTGTGATTGTATGATTGTGGTTGTATGACTGTGATTGTACGATTGTTATTGTACGATTGTGATTGTACGATTGTGATTTTATGATTGTGACTATATGATTGTAACTGTATGATAGAGATTGTGTAAATATGATTGTGATTGCATGATCGTAATTGTATGATTGTGAATGTATGGTTATGATTGTATGATTGTGATTGTATGATTGTGATTATATGATTGTGATTGCATTATAGTGATTGTATGATTGGGATTTTAGGATTGTGATTGTATGATTGTCATTGTATGATTGTGATTGTATGATTGTGATTGTATGATTGTGATTGTATGATTGTGATTGTATGATTGTGATTGTATGATTGTGATTGTATGATTGTGATTGTATGATTGTGATTGTATGATTGTGATTGTATGATTGTGATTGTATGATTGTGATTGTATGATTGTGATTGTATGCTTGTGATTGTATGATTGTGATTGTATGATTGTGATTGTATGATTGTGATTGTATGATTGTGATTGTATGATTGTGCTTGTATGATTGTGATTCTATGATTGTGATTGTAGGATTATGATTGTATGATTGCTATTGTCTGATTGCGATTGTGTGATTGCGAATGTATGATTGCGATTGTATGGTTGCGATTGTATGATTGCGATTGTATGATTATGATTGTATGATTGTGATTGTATGATTGTGATTGTATGACTGTGATTGTATCTTTGTGATTGTATGATTGTGATTGTACGATTGTTATTGTACGATTGTGATTGTACGATTGTGATTGTACGATTGTGATTTTATGATTGTGACTATATGATTTTAACTGTATGATAGAGATTGTGTAAATATGATTGTGATTGCATGATCGCAATTGTATGATTGTGAATGTATGATTATGATTCCCTGATTGCAATTGTCTGATAGCGATTGTGTGATTGTGAATGTATGATTCTGACTCTATGATTGTGATTCTATGATTGTGATTGTATGATTGTAATTGTATGAATGTGATTGTACGATTGTGATTGTTTGATTGTTATTGCGTGATTGCGTTTGTATGATTCTAATTGTATGCATGTGAATGTATAATTCTGATTGTATGTTTGAGATAATATGATTGCGATTGTATGGTTGAGATTGTATGATTGTGATTGTGTGATTGTGATTGTATGATTGTGATTGTATGATTGTGATTGTATGATTGTGATTGTATGATTGTGATTGTATGATTGTGATTGTATGATTGTGATTGTATGATTGTGATTGTATGATTGTGATTGTATGATTGTGATTGTATGATTGTGATTGTATGATTGTGATTGTATGATTGTAATTGTATGATTGTGAATGTATGATTGTGATTGTATGATTGTGATTGTATGATTGGGATTGTATGATTGTGATTGTATGATTGTGATTGTATGATTGTGATTGTATGATTGTGATTGAATGATTGTGATTGTATGATTGTGATTGTATGATAGTGATTGTACGATTGTGATTGTATGGTTGTGATTGCATGATTGTGATTCTATGATTGTAATTGTATGATTGTGGTTTTATGATTGTGATTGTATGATTGTGATTGTTTGATTGTGATTGTATGATTGTGATTGTAGGATTGTGATTGTATGATTGTAATTGTATGATTGTGAATGTATGATTGTGATTGTATGATTGTGATTGTATGATTGCGATTGTATGATTGTGATTGTATGATTGTGATTGTAAGATTGTGATTGTATGATTGCGATTGTATGATTGCGATTGTATGATTGTGATTGTATGATTGCGATTGTATGATTGTGATTGTATGATTGTGATTGTATGATAGTGATTGTATAATAGTGATTGTACGATTGTGATTGTATGATTGTGATTGCATGATTGTGATTCTATGATTGTCATTGTATGATTGTGGTTTTATGATTGTTATTGTATGATTGTGATTGTAGGATTGTGATTGTATGATTGTGATTGTATGATTGTGATTGTATGATTGTGATTGTATGATTGTGATTGTATGATTGTGATTGTATGATTGTGATTGTATGATTGTGATTGTATGATTGTGATTGTATGATTGTGATTGTATGATTGTGATTGTATGATTGTGATTGTATGATTGTGATTGTATGATTGTGATTGTATGATTGTGATTGTTCGAATGTGACTGTATGATTGTGATTGTATGATTGTGATTGTATGATTGTGCTTGTATGATTGTGATTCTATGATTGTGATTGTAGGATTATGATTGTATGATTGCGATTGTCTGATTGCGATTGTGTGATTGTAAATGTATGATTGTGATTGTATGATTGCGATTCTATGATTGCGATTGTATGATTGCGGTTGTATGATTGCGATTGTATGATTGCGATTGTATGATTGCGATTGTATGATTGCGATTGTATGATTGCGATTGTATGATTGTGCTTGTATGATTGTGATTCTATGATTGTGATTGTAGGATTATGATTGTATGATTGCGATTGTCTGATTGCGATTGTGTGATTGTGAATGTATGATTGTGATTGTACGATTGCGATTGTACGATTGCGATTGTACGATTGCGATTGTATGATTGCGATTGTATGATTGCGATTGTATGATTGCGATTGTATGATTGTGATTGTATGATTGTGATTGTATCTTTGTGATTGTATGATTGTAATTGTATGATTGTGATTGTACGATTGTGATTGTACGATTGTGATTGTACGATTGTGATTTTATAATTGTGACATTATCATTGTAACTGTATGATATTGATTGTCTGAATGTGATTGTGATTGCATGATCGCAATTGTATGATTGTGAATGTATGATTATGATGCTCTGATTGCAATTGTCTGATTGCGATTGTGTGATTGTGAATGTATGATTCTGACTCTATGATTGTGATTCTATGATTGTGATTGTATGATTGTAATTGTATGAATGTGATTGTATGATTGTGATTGTATGATTGTGATTGTATGATTGTGATTGTATGATTGTGATTGTATGATTGTGATTGTATGATTGTGATTGTATGATTGTGATTGTATGATTGTGATTGTATGATTGTGATTGTATGATTGTGATTGTTTGAATGTGATTGTATGATTGTGATTGTATGATTGTGATTGTATGATTGTGCTTGTATGATTGTGATTCTATGATTGTGATTGTAGGATTATGATTGTATGATTGCTATTGTCTGATTGCGATTGTGTGATTGCGAATGTATGATTGCGATTGTATGGTTGCGATTGTATGATTGCGATTGTATGATTATGATTGTATGATTGTGATTGTATGATTGTGATTGTATGACTGTGATTGTATCTTTGTGATTGTATGATTGTGATTGTACGATTGTTATTGTACGATTGTGATTGTACGATTGCGATTGTACGATTGTGATTTTATGATTGTGACTATATGATTTTAACTGTATGATAGAGATTGTGTAAATATGATTGTGATTGCATGATCGCAATTGTATGATTGTGAATGTATGATTATGATTCCCTGATTGCAATTGTCTGATTGCGATTGTGTGATTGTGAATGTATGATTCTGACTCTATGATTGTGATTCTATGATTGTGATTGTATGATTGTAATTGTATGAATGTGATTGTACGATTGTGATTGTTTGATTGTTATTGCGTGATTGCGTTTGTATGATTCTAATTGTATGCATGTGAATGTATAATTCTGATTGTATGTTTGAGATAATATGATTGCGATTGTATGGTTGAGATTGTATGATTGTGATTGTGTGATTGTGATTGTATGATTGTGATTGTATGATTGTGATTGTATGATTGTGATTGTATGATTGTGATTGTATGATTGTGATTGTATGATTGTGATTGTATGATTGTGATTGTATGATTGTGATTGTATGATTGTGATTGTATGATTGTGATTGTATGATTGTGATTGTATGATTGTGATTGTATGATTGTAATTGTATGATTGTGAATGTATGATTGTGATTGTATGATTGTGATTGTATGATTGGGATTGTATGATTGTGATTGTATGATTGTGATTGTATGATTGTGATTGTATGATTGTGATTGAATGATTGTGATTGTATGATTGTGATTGTATGATAGTGATTGTACGATTGTGATTGTATGGTTGTGATTGCATGATTGTGATTCTATGATTGTAATTGTATGATTGTGGTTTTATGATTGTGATTGTATGATTGTGATTGTTTGATTGTGATTGTATGATTGTGATTGTAGGATTGTGATTGTATGATTGTAATTGTATGATTGTGAATGTATGATTGTGATTGTATGATTGTGATTGTATGATTGCGATTGTATGATTGTGATTGTATGATTGTGATTGTAAGATTGTGATTGTATGATTGTGATTGTATGATTGTGATTGTATGATTGTGATTGTATGATTGTGATTGTATGATTGTGATTGTATGATTCTACTTGGGTGATTGTGGTTGTATGATTGTGAATATATAATTGTATTTGCGTGATTGTTATTGCCGGATTGCTATTGTATAATGCTGATTGTATGATAGTGATTGTGTGATTGTGATTGTACGATTGTGGTTCTATGATTGCGATTGTATGTCGGTGATTGTATGATTGTGATTGTATGATTGTGATTGTATGATCGTGATTGTATGATTGTGATTGTTTGATTGTGATTGAATGATTGTGATTGTATGATGGTGATTGTATGATTGTGATTGTATGATTGTGAATGTATGATTGTGATTGTATGATTGTGATTGTATGATTGTGATTGTATGATTGTGATTGTATGATTGTGATTGTATGATTGTGATTGTATGATTGTGATTGTATGATTGTGATTGTATGATAGTGATTGTATAATAGTGATTGTACGATTGTGATTGTATGATTGTGATTGCATGATTGTGATTCTATGATTGTCATTGTATGATTGTGGTTTTATGATTGTGATTGTATGATTGTGATTGTAGGATTGTGATTGTATGATTGTGATTGTATGATTGTGATTGTATGATTGTGATTGTATGATTGTGATTGTATGATTGTGATTGTATGATTGTGATTGTATGATTGTGATTGTTCGAATGTGACTGTATGATTGTGATTGTATGATTGTGATTGTATGGTTGTGATTGTATGATTGTGCTTGTATGATTGTGATTCTATGATTGTGATTGTAGGATTATGATTGTATGATTGCGATTGTCTGATTGCGATTGTGTGATTGTAAATGTATGATTGTGATTGTATGATTGCGATTGTATGATTGCGATTGTATGATTGCGATTGTATGATTGCGATTGTATGATTGCGATTGTATGATTGCGATTGTATGATTGCTATTGTATGATTGCGATTGTATGATTGCGATTGTATGATTGCGATTGTATGATTGCGATTGTATGATTGCGATTGTATGATTGCGATTGTATGATTGCGATTGTATGATTGCGATTGTATGATTGCGATTGTATGATTGCGATTGTATGATTGCGATTGTATGATTGCGATTGTATGATTGCGATTGTATGATTGTGATTGTATGATTGTGATTGTATGATAGTGATTGTATAATAGTGATTGTACGATTGTGATTGTACGATTGTGATTGCATGATTGTGATTCTATGATTGTCATTGTATGATTGTGGTTTTATGATTGTTATTGTATGATTGTGATTGTAGGATTGTGATTGTATGATTGTGATTGTATGATTGTGATTGTATGATTGTGATTGTATGATTGTGATTGTATGATTGTGATTGTATGATTGTGATTGTATGATTGTGATTGTATGATTGTGATTGTATGATTGTGATTGTATGATTGTGATTGTATGATTGTGATTGTATGATTGTGATTGTTCGAATGTGACTGTATGATTGTGATTGTATGATTGTGATTGTATGATTGTGCTTGTATGATTGTGATTCTATGATTGTGATTGTAGGATTATGATTGTATGATTGCGATTGTCTGATTGCGATTGTGTGATTGTAAATGTATGATTGTGATTGTATGATTGCGATTCTATGATTGCGATTGTATGATTGCGGTTGTATGATTGCGATTGTATGATTGCGATTGTATGATTGCGATTGTATGATTGCGATTGTATGATTGCGATTGTATGATTGTGCTTGTATGATTGTGATTCTATGATTGTGATTGTAGGATTATGATTGTATGATTGCGATTGTCTGATTGCGATTGTGTGATTGTGAATGTATGATTGTGATTGTACGATTGCGATTGTACGATTGCGATTGTACGATTGCGATTGTACGATTGCGATTGTATGATTGCGATTGTATGATTGCGATTGTATGATTGTGATTGTATGATTGTGATTGTATCTTTGTGATTGTATGATTGTGATTGTACGATTGTGATTGTACGATTGTGATTGTACGATTGTGATTTTATAATTGTGACATTATCATTGTAACTGTATGATATTGATTGTCTGAATGTGATTGTGATTGCATGATCGCAATTGTATGATTGTGAATGTATGATTATGATGCTCTGATTGCAATTGTCTGATTGCGATTGTGTGATTGTGAATGTATGATTCTGGCTCTATGATTGTGATCCTATGATTGTGATTGTATGATTGTAATTGTATGAATGTGATTGTATGATTGTGATTGTATGATTGTGATTGTATGATTGTGATTGTATGATTGTGATTGTATGATTGTGATTGTATGATTGTGCTTGTATGATTGTGATTCTATGATTGTGATTGTAGGATTATGATTGTATGATTGCGATTGTCTGATTGTGATTGTATGATTGTGATTGTATGATTGTGATTGTATCTTTGTGATTGTATGGTTGTGATTGTATGATTGTGATTGTACGATTGTGATTGTACGATTGTGATTGTACGATTGTGATTTTATAATTGTGACATTATCATTGTAACTATATGATATTGATTGTGTGAATGTGATTGTGATTGCATGATCGCAATTGTATGATTGTGAATGTATGATTATGATTCCCTGATTGCAATTGTCTGATTGCGATTGTGTGATTGTGAATGTATGATTCTGACTCTATGATTGTGATTCTATGATTGTGATTGTATGATTATGATTGTGATTGTATGATTGTAATTGTATGAATGTGATTGTACGATTGTGATTGTTTGATTTTTATTGCGTGATTGCGTTTGTATGATTCTAATTGTATGCATGTGAATGTATAATTCTGATTGTATGTTTGAGATAATATGATTGCGATTGTATGATTGAGATTGTATGATTGTGATTGTGTGATTGTGATTGTATGATTGTGATTGTATGATTGTGATTGTATGACTGTTATTATATGATTGTAATTGTATGATTGCGATTGTATGATTGCGATTGTAGGGTTGTGATTGTGAGATTGTGATTGTATGATTGTAATTGTATGATTGTGAATGCATGATTGTGATTGTATGATAGTGATTGTATGACAGTTATTATATGATTGTAATTGTATGATTGCGATTGTAGGATTGTGATTGTATGATTGTGATTGTATGATTGTGATTGTATGATTGTGGTTCTATGATTGTGATTGTATGATTGTGATTGTATGATTCTACTCGGGTGATTGTGGTTGTATGATTGTGAATATATAATTGTATTTGCGTGATTGTTATTGCCGGATTGCTATTGTATAATGCTGATTGTATGATAGTGATTGTGTGATTGTGATTGTACGATTGTGGTTCTATGATTGCGATTGTATGTTGGTGATTGTATGATTGTGATTGTATGATTGTGGTTCTATGATTGTGATTGTATGATTGTGATTGTATGATTGTGGTTGTATGACTGTGATTGTACGATTGTTATTGTACGATTGTGATTGTACGATTGTGATTTTATGATTGTGACTATATGATTGTAACTGTATGATAGAGATTGTGTAAATATGATTGTGATTGCATGATCGTAATTGTATGATTGTGAATGTATGGTTATGATTGTATGATTGTGATTGTATGATTGTGATTATATGATTGTGATTGCATTATAGTGATTGTATGATTGGGATTTTAGGATTGTGATTGTATGATTGTCATTGTATGATTGTGATTGTATGATTGTGATTGTATGATTGTGATTGTATGATTGTGATTGTATGATTGTGATTGTATGATTGTGATTGTATGATTGTGATTGTATGATTGTGATTGTATGATTGTGATTGTATGATTGTGATTGTATGATTGTGATTGTATGATTGTGATTGTATGCTTGTGATTGTATGATTGTGATTGTATGATTGTGATTGTATGATTGTGATTGTATGATTGTGATTGTATGATTGTGCTTGTATGATTGTGATTCTATGATTGTGATTGTAGGATTATGATTGTATGATTGCTATTGTCTGATTGCGATTGTGTGATTGCGAATGTATGATTGCGATTGTATGGTTGCGATTGTATGATTGCGATTGTATGATTATGATTGTATGATTGTGATTGTATGATTGTGATTGTATGACTGTGATTGTATCTTTGTGATTGTATGATTGTGATTGTACGATTGTTATTGTACGATTGTGATTGTACGATTGTGATTGTACGATTGTGATTTTATGATTGTGACTATATGATTTTAACTGTATGATAGAGATTGTGTAAATATGATTGTGATTGCATGATCGCAATTGTATGATTGTGAATGTATGATTATGATTCCCTGATTGCAATTGTCTGATAGCGATTGTGTGATTGTGAATGTATGATTCTGACTCTATGATTGTGATTCTATGATTGTGATTGTATGATTGTAATTGTATGAATGTGATTGTACGATTGTGATTGTTTGATTGTTATTGCGTGATTGCGTTTGTATGATTCTAATTGTATGCATGTGAATGTATAATTCTGATTGTATGTTTGAGATAATATGATTGCGATTGTATGGTTGAGATTGTATGATTGTGATTGTGTGATTGTGATTGTATGATTGTGATTGTATGATTGTGATTGTATGATTGTGATTGTATGATTGTGATTGTATGATTGTGATTGTATGATTGTGATTGTATGATTGTGATTGTATGATTGTGATTGTATGATTGTGATTGTATGATTGTGATTGTATGATTGTGATTGTATGATTGTAATTGTATGATTGTGAATGTATGATTGTGATTGTATGATTGTGATTGTATGATTGGGATTGTATGATTGTGATTGTATGATTGTGATTGTATGATTGTGATTGTATGATTGTGATTGAATGATTGTGATTGTATGATTGTGATTGTATGATAGTGATTGTACGATTGTGATTGTATGGTTGTGATTGCATGATTGTGATTCTATGATTGTAATTGTATGATTGTGGTTTTATGATTGTGATTGTATGATTGTGATTGTTTGATTGTGATTGTATGATTGTGATTGTAGGATTGTGATTGTATGATTGTAATTGTATGATTGTGAATGTATGATTGTGATTGTATGATTGTGATTGTATGATTGCGATTGTATGATTGTGATTGTATGATTGTGATTGTAAGATTGTGATTGTATGATTGCGATTGTATGATTGCGATTGTATGATTGTGATTGTATGATTGCGATTGTATGATTGTGATTGTATGATTGTGATTGTATGATAGTGATTGTATAATAGTGATTGTACGATTGTGATTGTATGATTGTGATTGCATGATTGTGATTCTATGATTGTCATTGTATGATTGTGGTTTTATGATTGTTATTGTATGATTGTGATTGTAGGATTGTGATTGTATGATTGTGATTGTATGATTGTGATTGTATGATTGTGATTGTATGATTGTGATTGTATGATTGTGATTGTATGATTGTGATTGTATGATTGTGATTGTATGATTGTGATTGTATGATTGTGATTGTATGATTGTGATTGTATGATTGTGATTGTATGATTGTGATTGTATGATTGTGATTGTTCGAATGTGACTGTATGATTGTGATTGTATGATTGTGATTGTATGATTGTGCTTGTATGATTGTGATTCTATGATTGTGATTGTAGGATTATGATTGTATGATTGCGATTGTCTGATTGCGATTGTGTGATTGTAAATGTATGATTGTGATTGTATGATTGCGATTCTATGATTGCGATTGTATGATTGCGGTTGTATGATTGCGATTGTATGATTGCGATTGTATGATTGCGATTGTATGATTGCGATTGTATGATTGCGATTGTATGATTGTGCTTGTATGATTGTGATTCTATGATTGTGATTGTAGGATTATGATTGTATGATTGCGATTGTCTGATTGCGATTGTGTGATTGTGAATGTATGATTGTGATTGTACGATTGCGATTGTACGATTGCGATTGTACGATTGCGATTGTATGATTGCGATTGTATGATTGCGATTGTATGATTGCGATTGTATGATTGTGATTGTATGATTGTGATTGTATCTTTGTGATTGTATGATTGTAATTGTATGATTGTGATTGTACGATTGTGATTGTACGATTGTGATTGTACGATTGTGATTTTATAATTGTGACATTATCATTGTAACTGTATGATATTGATTGTCTGAATGTGATTGTGATTGCATGATCGCAATTGTATGATTGTGAATGTATGATTATGATGCTCTGATTGCAATTGTCTGATTGCGATTGTGTGATTGTGAATGTATGATTCTGACTCTATGATTGTGATTCTATGATTGTGATTGTATGATTGTAATTGTATGAATGTGATTGTATGATTGTGATTGTATGATTGTGATTGTATGATTGTGATTGTATGATTGTGATTGTATGATTGTGATTGTATGATTGTGATTGTATGATTGTGATTGTATGATTGTGATTGTATGATTGTGATTGTATGATTGTGATTGTTTGAATGTGATTGTATGATTGTGATTGTATGATTGTGATTGTATGATTGTGCTTGTATGATTGTGATTCTATGATTGTGATTGTAGGATTATGATTGTATGATTGCTATTGTCTGATTGCGATTGTGTGATTGCGAATGTATGATTGCGATTGTATGGTTGCGATTGTATGATTGCGATTGTATGATTATGATTGTATGATTGTGATTGTATGATTGTGATTGTATGACTGTGATTGTATCTTTGTGATTGTATGATTGTGATTGTACGATTGTTATTGTACGATTGTGATTGTACGATTGCGATTGTACGATTGTGATTTTATGATTGTGACTATATGATTTTAACTGTATGATAGAGATTGTGTAAATATGATTGTGATTGCATGATCGCAATTGTATGATTGTGAATGTATGATTATGATTCCCTGATTGCAATTGTCTGATTGCGATTGTGTGATTGTGAATGTATGATTCTGACTCTATGATTGTGATTCTATGATTGTGATTGTATGATTGTAATTGTATGAATGTGATTGTACGATTGTGATTGTTTGATTGTTATTGCGTGATTGCGTTTGTATGATTCTAATTGTATGCATGTGAATGTATAATTCTGATTGTATGTTTGAGATAATATGATTGCGATTGTATGGTTGAGATTGTATGATTGTGATTGTGTGATTGTGATTGTATGATTGTGATTGTATGATTGTGATTGTATGATTGTGATTGTATGATTGTGATTGTATGATTGTGATTGTATGATTGTGATTGTATGATTGTGATTGTATGATTGTGATTGTATGATTGTGATTGTATGATTGTGATTGTATGATTGTGATTGTATGATTGTGATTGTATGATTGTAATTGTATGATTGTGAATGTATGATTGTGATTGTATGATTGTGATTGTATGATTGGGATTGTATGATTGTGATTGTATGATTGTGATTGTATGATTGTGATTGTATGATTGTGATTGAATGATTGTGATTGTATGATTGTGATTGTATGATAGTGATTGTACGATTGTGATTGTATGGTTGTGATTGCATGATTGTGATTCTATGATTGTAATTGTATGATTGTGGTTTTATGATTGTGATTGTATGATTGTGATTGTTTGATTGTGATTGTATGATTGTGATTGTAGGATTGTGATTGTATGATTGTAATTGTATGATTGTGAATGTATGATTGTGATTGTATGATTGTGATTGTATGATTGCGATTGTATGATTGTGATTGTATGATTGTGATTGTAAGATTGTGATTGTATGATTGTGATTGTATGATTGTGATTGTATGATTGTGATTGTATGATTGTGATTGTATGATTGTGATTGTATGATTCTACTTGGGTGATTGTGGTTGTATGATTGTGAATATATAATTGTATTTGCGTGATTGTTATTGCCGGATTGCTATTGTATAATGCTGATTGTATGATAGTGATTGTGTGATTGTGATTGTACGATTGTGGTTCTATGATTGCGATTGTATGTCGGTGATTGTATGATTGTGATTGTATGATTGTGATTGTATGATCGTGATTGTATGATTGTGATTGTTTGATTGTGATTGAATGATTGTGATTGTATGATGGTGATTGTATGATTGTGATTGTATGATTGTGAATGTATGATTGTGATTGTATGATTGTGATTGTATGATTGTGATTGTATGATTGTGATTGTATGATTGTGATTGTATGATTGTGATTGTATGATTGTGATTGTATGATTGTGATTGTATGATAGTGATTGTATAATAGTGATTGTACGATTGTGATTGTATGATTGTGATTGCATGATTGTGATTCTATGATTGTCATTGTATGATTGTGGTTTTATGATTGTGATTGTATGATTGTGATTGTAGGATTGTGATTGTATGATTGTGATTGTATGATTGTGATTGTATGATTGTGATTGTATGATTGTGATTGTATGATTGTGATTGTATGATTGTGATTGTATGATTGTGATTGTTCGAATGTGACTGTATGATTGTGATTGTATGATTGTGATTGTATGGTTGTGATTGTATGATTGTGCTTGTATGATTGTGATTCTATGATTGTGATTGTAGGATTATGATTGTATGATTGCGATTGTCTGATTGCGATTGTGTGATTGTAAATGTATGATTGTGATTG
Source organism: Megachile rotundata (assembly GCF_050947335.1). Lineage (NCBI taxonomy): Eukaryota > Metazoa > Arthropoda > Insecta > Hymenoptera > Megachilidae > Megachile > Megachile rotundata. The sequence goes on from NC_134994.1 coordinate 1,077,245, forward strand.
TATGATTGCGATTGTATGATTGCGATTGTATGATTGCGATTGTATGATTGCGATTGTATGATTGCGATTGTATGATTGCGATTGTATGATTGCTATTGTATGATTGCGATTGTATGATTGCGATTGTATGATTGCGATTGTATGATTGCGATTGTATGATTGCGATTGTATGATTGCGATTGTATGATTGCGATTGTATGATTGCGATTGTATGATTGCGATTGTATGATTGCGATTGTATGATTGCGATTGTATGATTGCGATTGTATGATTGCGATTGTATGATTGTGATTGTATGATTGTGATTGTATGATAGTGATTGTATAATAGTGATTGTACGATTGTGATTGTACGATTGTGATTGCATGATTGTGATTCTATGATTGTCATTGTATGATTGTGGTTTTATGATTGTTATTGTATGATTGTGATTGTAGGATTGTGATTGTATGATTGTGATTGTATGATTGTGATTGTATGATTGTGATTGTATGATTGTGATTGTATGATTGTGATTGTATGATTGTGATTGTATGATTGTGATTGTATGATTGTGATTGTATGATTGTGATTGTATGATTGTGATTGTATGATTGTGATTGTATGATTGTGATTGTTCGAATGTGACTGTATGATTGTGATTGTATGATTGTGATTGTATGATTGTGCTTGTATGATTGTGATTCTATGATTGTGATTGTAGGATTATGATTGTATGATTGCGATTGTCTGATTGCGATTGTGTGATTGTAAATGTATGATTGTGATTGTATGATTGCGATTCTATGATTGCGATTGTATGATTGCGGTTGTATGATTGCGATTGTATGATTGCGATTGTATGATTGCGATTGTATGATTGCGATTGTATGATTGCGATTGTATGATTGTGCTTGTATGATTGTGATTCTATGATTGTGATTGTAGGATTATGATTGTATGATTGCGATTGTCTGATTGCGATTGTGTGATTGTGAATGTATGATTGTGATTGTACGATTGCGATTGTACGATTGCGATTGTACGATTGCGATTGTACGATTGCGATTGTATGATTGCGATTGTATGATTGCGATTGTATGATTGTGATTGTATGATTGTGATTGTATCTTTGTGATTGTATGATTGTGATTGTACGATTGTGATTGTACGATTGTGATTGTACGATTGTGATTTTATAATTGTGACATTATCATTGTAACTGTATGATATTGATTGTCTGAATGTGATTGTGATTGCATGATCGCAATTGTATGATTGTGAATGTATGATTATGATGCTCTGATTGCAATTGTCTGATTGCGATTGTGTGATTGTGAATGTATGATTCTGACTCTATGATTGTGATCCTATGATTGTGATTGTATGATTGTAATTGTATGAATGTGATTGTATGATTGTGATTGTATGATTGTGATTGTATGATTGTGATTGTATGATTGTGATTGTATGATTGTGATTGTATGATTGTGCTTGTATGATTGTGATTCTATGATTGTGATTGTAGGATTATGATTGTATGATTGCGATTGTCTGATTGTGATTGTATGATTGTGATTGTATGATTGTGATTGTATCTTTGTGATTGTATGGTTGTGATTGTATGATTGTGATTGTACGATTGTGATTGTACGATTGTGATTGTACGATTGTGATTTTATAATTGTGACATTATCATTGTAACTATATGATATTGATTGTGTGAATGTGATTGTGATTGCATGATCGCAATTGTATGATTGTGAATGTATGATTATGATTCCCTGATTGCAATTGTCTGATTGCGATTGTGTGATTGTGAATGTATGATTCTGACTCTATGATTGTGATTCTATGATTGTGATTGTATGATTATGATTGTGATTGTATGATTGTAATTGTATGAATGTGATTGTACGATTGTGATTGTTTGATTTTTATTGCGTGATTGCGTTTGTATGATTCTAATTGTATGCATGTGAATGTATAATTCTGATTGTATGTTTGAGATAATATGATTGCGATTGTATGATTGAGATTGTATGATTGTGATTGTGTGATTGTGATTGTATGATTGTGATTGTATGATTGTGATTGTATGACTGTTATTATATGATTGTAATTGTATGATTGCGATTGTATGATTGCGATTGTAGGGTTGTGATTGTGAGATTGTGATTGTATGATTGTAATTGTATGATTGTGAATGCATGATTGTGATTGTATGATAGTGATTGTACGATTGTGTTTTTTGTGATTGTGTTGCAATGTTTCTCTATGTATAACTGTGATTGTATGATAGTGATTGTGTGATTGTGATTGTATGATTGTGTTTTTATAATTGTGACTGTATGATTTTAATTGTATGATTGTGATTGTATGATTGTGATTGTATGATTGAGATTGTACGATTGTGGTTGTTGTGATTGTGTTGCTATGTTTCTCTATGTATGACTGTGATTGTATGATAGTGATTGTGTGAATGTGGTTGTCTGATTGTGATTGTATGATTGCGAATGCAGGATTGTGATTGTGGTTGTATGATTTTGATTGTGTGATTGTGTTCCTATGATTCTCATTGAATAACTGTGATTGTATGATAGTGATTGTGTGATTGTGGTTGTCTGATTCTGATTGTATGATTGCGAATGCAGGATTGTGATTGTGATTGTATGATTGCGATTGTATGGTTGTGATTGTATGATTGTGATTGTAAGATTGTGATTGTATGATTGTGATTGTATGATTGTGATTGTATGATTCTACTTGGGTGATTGTGGTTGTATGATTGTGAATATATAATTGTATTTGCGTGATTGTTATTGCCGGATTGCTATTGTATAATGCTGATTGTATGATAGTGATTGTGTGATTGTGATTGTACGATTGTGGTTCCATGATTGCGATTGTATGTCGGTGATTGTATGATTGTGATTGTATGATTGTGATTGTATGATTGTGATTGTATGATTGTGATTGTATGATAGTGATTGTACGATTGTGATTGTATGGTTGTGATTGCATGATTGTGATTCTATGATTGTAATTGTATGATTGTGGTTTTATGATTGTGATTGTATGATTGTGATTGTTTGATTGTGATTGTATGATTGTGATTGTAGGATTGTGATTGTATGATTGTAATTGTATGATTGTGAATGTATGATTGTGATTGTATGATTGTGATTGTATTATTGTGATTGTATGATTGTGATTGTATGATTGTGATTGTATGATTGTGATTGTATGTTGGTGATTGTATGATTGTGATTGTATGATTGTGGTTCTATGATTGTGATTGTATGATTGTGATTGTATGATTCTACTCGGGTGATTGTGGTTGTATGATTGTGAATATATAATTGTATTTGCGTGATTGTTATTGCCGGATTGCTATTGTATAATGCTGATTGTATGATAGTGATTGTGTGATTGTGATTGTACGATTGTGATTATATGATTGTGATTGTATTATAGTGATTGTATGATTGGGATTTTAGGATTGTGATTGTATGATTGTGATTGTATGATTGTGATTGTATGATTGTGATTGTATGATTGTGATTGTATGATTGTGATTGTATGATTGTGATTGTATGATTCTACTCGGGTGATTGTGGTTGTATGATTGTGAATATATAATTGTATTTGCGTGATTGTTATTGCCGGATTGCTATTGTATAATGCTGATTGTATGATAGTGATTGTGTGATTGTGATTGTACGATTGTGGTTCTATGATTGCGATTGTATGTTGGTGATTGTATGATTGTGATTGTATGATTGTGGTTCTATGATTGTGATTGTATGATTGTGATTGTATGATTGTGGTTGTATGACTGTGATTGTACGATTGTTATTGTACGATTGTGATTGTACGATTGTGATTTTATGATAGTGATTGTGTGATTGTGATTGTACGATTGTGATTATATGATTGTGATTGTATTATAGTGATTGTATGATTGGGATTTTAGGATTGTGATTCTATGATTGTGATTGTATGATTGTAATTGTATGAATGTGATTGTACGATTGTGATTGTTTGATTGTTATTGCGTGATTGCGTTTGTATGATTCTAATTGTATGCATGTGAATGTATAATTCTGATTGTATGTTTGAGATAATATGATTGCGATTGTATGATTGAGATTGTATGATTGTGATTGTGTGATTGTGATTGTATGATTGTGATTGTATGATTGTGATTGTATGACAGTTATTATATGATTGTAATTGTATGATTGCGATTGTAGGATTGTGATTGTATGATTGTGATTGTATGATTGTGATTGTATGATTGTGGTTCTATGATTGTGATTGTATGATTGTGATTGTATGATTCTACTCGGGTGATTGTGGTTGTATGATTGTGAATATATAATTGTATTTGCGTGATTGTTATTGCCGGATTGCTATTGTATAATGCTGATTGTATGATAGTGATTGTGTGATTGTGATTGTACGATTGTGGTTCTATGATTGCGATTGTATGTTGGTGATTGTATGATTGTGATTGTATGATTGTGGTTCTATGATTGTGATTGTATGATTGTGATTGTATGATTGTGGTTGTATGACTGTGATTGTACGATTGTTATTGTACGATTGTGATTGTACGATTGTGATTTTATGATTGTGACTATATGATTGTAACTGTATGATAGAGATTGTGTAAATATGATTGTGATTGCATGATCGTAATTGTATGATTGTGAATGTATGGTTATGATTGTATGATTGTGATTGTATGATTGTGATTATATGATTGTGATTGCATTATAGTGATTGTATGATTGGGATTTTAGGATTGTGATTGTATGATTGTCATTGTATGATTGTGATTGTATGATTGTGATTGTATGATTGTGATTGTATGATTGTGATTGTATGATTGTGATTGTATGATTGTGATTGTATGATTGTGATTGTATGATTGTGATTGTATGATTGTGATTGTATGATTGTGATTGTATGATTGTGATTGTATGCTTGTGATTGTATGATTGTGATTGTATGATTGTGATTGTATGATTGTGATTGTATGATTGTGATTGTATGATTGTGCTTGTATGATTGTGATTCTATGATTGTGATTGTAGGATTATGATTGTATGATTGCTATTGTCTGATTGCGATTGTGTGATTGCGAATGTATGATTGCGATTGTATGGTTGCGATTGTATGATTGCGATTGTATGATTATGATTGTATGATTGTGATTGTATGATTGTGATTGTATGACTGTGATTGTATCTTTGTGATTGTATGATTGTGATTGTACGATTGTTATTGTACGATTGTGATTGTACGATTGTGATTGTACGATTGTGATTTTATGATTGTGACTATATGATTTTAACTGTATGATAGAGATTGTGTAAATATGATTGTGATTGCATGATCGCAATTGTATGATTGTGAATGTATGATTATGATTCCCTGATTGCAATTGTCTGATAGCGATTGTGTGATTGTGAATGTATGATTCTGACTCTATGATTGTGATTCTATGATTGTGATTGTATGATTGTAATTGTATGAATGTGATTGTACGATTGTGATTGTTTGATTGTTATTGCGTGATTGCGTTTGTATGATTCTAATTGTATGCATGTGAATGTATAATTCTGATTGTATGTTTGAGATAATATGATTGCGATTGTATGGTTGAGATTGTATGATTGTGATTGTGTGATTGTGATTGTATGATTGTGATTGTATGATTGTGATTGTATGATTGTGATTGTATGATTGTGATTGTATGATTGTGATTGTATGATTGTGATTGTATGATTGTGATTGTATGATTGTGATTGTATGATTGTGATTGTATGATTGTGATTGTATGATTGTGATTGTATGATTGTAATTGTATGATTGTGAATGTATGATTGTGATTGTATGATTGTGATTGTATGATTGGGATTGTATGATTGTGATTGTATGATTGTGATTGTATGATTGTGATTGTATGATTGTGATTGAATGATTGTGATTGTATGATTGTGATTGTATGATAGTGATTGTACGATTGTGATTGTATGGTTGTGATTGCATGATTGTGATTCTATGATTGTAATTGTATGATTGTGGTTTTATGATTGTGATTGTATGATTGTGATTGTTTGATTGTGATTGTATGATTGTGATTGTAGGATTGTGATTGTATGATTGTAATTGTATGATTGTGAATGTATGATTGTGATTGTATGATTGTGATTGTATGATTGCGATTGTATGATTGTGATTGTATGATTGTGATTGTAAGATTGTGATTGTATGATTGTGATTGTATGATTGTGATTGTATGATTGTGATTGTATGATTCTACTTGGGTGATTGTGGTTGTATGATTGTGAATATATAATTGTATTTGCGTGATTGTTATTGCCGGATTGCTATTGTATAATGCTGATTGTATGATAGTGATTGTGTGATTGTGATTGTACGAGTGTGGTTCTATGATTGCGATTGTATGTCGGTGATTGTATGATTGTGATTGTATGATTGTGATTGTATGATCGTGATTGTATGATTGTGATTGTTTGATTGTGATTGAATGATTGTGATTGTATGATGGTGATTGTATGATTGTGATTGTATGATTGTGAATGTATGATTGTGATTGTATGATTGTGATTGTATGATTGTGATTGTATGATTGTGATTGTATGATTGTGATTGTATGATTGTGATTGTATGATTGTGATTGTATGATTGTGATTGTATGATAGTGATTGTATAATAGTGATTGTACGATTGTGATTGTATGATTGTCATTGCATGATTGTGATTCTATGATTGTCATTGTATGATTGTGGTTTTATGATTGTGATTGTATGATTGTGATTGTAGGATTGTGATTGTATGATTGTGATTGTATGATTGTGATTGTATGATTGTGATTGTATGATTGTGATTGTATGATTGTGATTGTATGATTGTGATTGTATGATTGTGATTGTTCGAATGTGACTGTATGATTGTGATTGTATGATTGTGATTGTATGGTTGTGATTGTATGATTGTGCTTGTATGATTGTGATTCTATGATTGTGATTGTAGGATTATGATTGTATGATTGCGATTGTCTGATTGCGATTGTGTGATTGTAAATGTATGATTGTGATTGTATGATTGCGATTGTATGATTGCGATTGTATGATTGCGATTGTATGATTGCGATTGTATGATTGCGATTGTATGATTGCGATTGCATGATTGCGATTGCATGATTGCGATTGTATGATTGCTATTGTATGATTGCGATTGTATGATTGCGATTGTATGATTGCGATTGTATGATTGCGATTGTATGATTGCGATTGTATGATTGCGATTGTATGATTGCGATTGTATGATTGCGATTGTATGATTGCGATTGTATGATTGCGATTGTATGATTGCGATTGTATGATTGTGATTGTATGATTGTGATTGTATGATAGTGATTGTATAATAGTGATTGTACGATTGTGATTGTATGATTGTGATTGCATGATTGTGATTCTATGATTGTCATTGTATGATTGTGGTTTTATGATTGTTATTGTATGATTGTGATTGTAGGATTGTGATTGTATGATTGTGATTGTATGATTGTGATTGTATGATTGTGATTGTATGATTGTGATTGTATGATTGCGATTGTATGATTGTGATTGTATGATTGTGATTGTATGATTGTGATTGTATGATTGTGATTGTATGATTGTGATTGTATGATTGTGATTGTATGATTGTGATTGTATGATTGTGATTGTATGATTGTGATTGTTCGAATGTGACTGTATGATTGTGATTGTATGATTGTGATTGTATGATTGTGCTTGTATGATTGTGATTCTATGATTGTGATTGTAGGATTATGATTGTATGATTGCGATTGTCTGATTGCGATTGTGTGATTGTAAATGTATGATTGTGATTGTATGATTGCGATTCTATGATTGCGATTGTATGATTGCGGTTGTATGATTGCGATTGTATGATTGCGATTGTATGATTGCGATTGTATGATTGCGATTGTATGATTGCGATTGTATGATTGTGCTTGTATGATTGTGATTCTATGATTGTGATTGTAGGATTATGATTGTATGATTGCGATTGTCTGATTGCGATTGTGTGATTGTGAATGTATGATTGTGATTGTACGATTGCGATTGTACGATTGCGATTGTACGATTGCGATTGTATGATTGCGATTGTATGATTGCGATTGTATGATTGCGATTGTATGATTGTGATTGTATGATTGTGATTGTATCTTTGTGATTGTATGATTGTAATTGTATGATTGTGATTGTACGATTGTGATTGTACGATTGTGATTGTACGATTGTGATTTTATAATTGTGACATTATCATTGTAACTGTATGATATTGATTGTCTGAATGTGATTGTGATTGCATGATCGCAATTGTATGATTGTGAATGTATGATTATGATGCTCTGATTGCAATTGTCTGATTGCGATTGTGTGATTGTGAATGTATGATTCTGACTCTATGATTGTGATTCTATGATTGTGATTGTATGATTGTAATTGTATGAATGTGATTGTATGATTGTGATTGTATGATTGTGATTGTATGATTGTGATTGTATGATTGTGATTGTATGATTGTGATTGTATGATTGTGATTGTATGATTGTGATTGTATGATTGTGATTGTATGATTGTGATTGTATGATTGTGATTGTTTGAATGTGATTGTATGATTGTGATTGTATGATTGTGATTGTATGATTGTGCTTGTATGATTGTGATTCTATGATTGTGATTGTAGGATTATGATTGTATGATTGCTATTGTCTGATTGCGATTGTGTGATTGCGAATGTATGATTGCGATTGTATGGTTGCGATTGTATGATTGCGATTGTATGATTATGATTGTATGATTGTGATTGTATGATTGTGATTGTATGACTGTGATTGTATCTTTGTGATTGTATGATTGTGATTGTACGATTGTTATTGTACGATTGTGATTGTACGATTGCGATTGTACGATTGTGATTTTATGATTGTGACTATATGATTTTAACTGTATGATAGAGATTGTGTAAATATGATTGTGATTGCATGATCGCAATTGTATGATTGTGAATGTATGATTATGATTCCCTGATTGCAATTGTCTGATTGCGATTGTGTGATTGTGAATGTATGATTCTGACTCTATGATTGTGATTCTATGATTGTGATTGTATGATTGTAATTGTATGAATGTGATTGTACGATTGTGATTGTTTGATTGTTATTGCGTGATTGCGTTTGTATGATTCTAATTGTATGCATGTGAATGTATAATTCTGATTGTATGTTTGAGATAATATGATTGCGATTGTATGGTTGAGATTGTATGATTGTGATTGTGTGATTGTGATTGTATGATTGTGATTGTATGATTGTGATTGTATGATTGTGATTGTATGATTGTGATTGTATGATTGTGATTGTATGATTGTGATTGTATGATTGTGATTGTATGATTGTGATTGTATGATTGTGATTGTATGATTGTGATTGTATGATTGTGATTGTATGATTGTGATTGTATGATTGTAATTGTATGATTGTGAATGTATGATTGTGATTGTATGATTGTGATTGTATGATTGGGATTGTATGATTGTGATTGTATGATTGTGATTGTATGATTGTGATTGTATGATTGTGATTGAATGATTGTGATTGTATGATTGTGATTGTATGATAGTGATTGTACGATTGTGATTGTATGGTTGTGATTGCATGATTGTGATTCTATGATTGTAATTGTATGATTGTGGTTTTATGATTGTGATTGTATGATTGTGATTGTTTGATTGTGATTGTATGATTGTGATTGTAGGATTGTGATTGTATGATTGTAATTGTATGATTGTGAATGTATGATTGTGATTGTATGATTGTGATTGTATGATTGCGATTGTATGATTGTGATTGTATGATTGTGATTGTAAGATTGTGATTGTATGATTGTGATTGTATGATTGTGATTGTATGATTGTGATTGTATGATTGTGATTGTATGATTCTACTTGGGTGATTGTGGTTGTATGATTGTGAATATATAATTGTATTTGCGTGATTGTTATTGCCGGATTGCTATTGTATAATGCTGATTGTATGATAGTGATTGTGTGATTGTGATTGTACGATTGTGGTTCTATGATTGCGATTGTATGTCGGTGATTGTATGATTGTGATTGTATGATTGTGATTGTATGATCGTGATTGTATGATTGTGATTGTTTGATTGTGATTGAATGATTGTGATTGTATGATGGTGATTGTATGATTGTGATTGTATGATTGTGAATGTATGATTGTGATTGTATGATTGTGATTGTATGATTGTGATTGTATGATTGTGATTGTATGATTGTGATTGTATGATTGTGATTGTATGATTGTGATTGTATGATTGTGATTGTATGATAGTGATTGTATAATAGTGATTGTACGATTGTGATTGTATGATTGTGATTGCATGATTGTGATTCTATGATTGTCATTGTATGATTGTGGTTTTATGATTGTGATTGTATGATTGTGATTGTAGGATTGTGATTGTATGATTGTGATTGTATGATTGTGATTGTATGATTGTGATTGTATGATTGTGATTGTATGATTGTGATTGTATGATTGTGATTGTATGATTGTGATTGTTCGAATGTGACTGTATGATTGTGATTGTATGATTGTGATTGTATGGTTGTGATTGTATGATTGTGCTTGTATGATTGTGATTCTATGATTGTGATTGTAGGATTATGATTGTATGATTGCGATTGTCTGATTGCGATTGTGTGATTGTAAATGTATGATTGTGATTGTATGATTGCGATTGTATGATTGCGATTGTATGATTGCGATTGTATGATTGCGATTGTATGATTGCGATTGTATGATTGCTATTGTATGATTGCGATTGTATGATTGCGATTGTATGATTGCGATTGTATGATTGCGATTGTATGATTGCGATTGTATGATTGCGATTGTATGATTGCGATTGTATGATTGCGATTGTATGATTGCGATTGTATGATTGCGATTGTATGATTGCGATTGTATGATTGCGATTGTATGATTGTGATTGTATGATTGTGATTGTATGATTGTGATTGTATGATAGTGATTGTATAATAGTGATTGTACGATTGTGATTGTACGATTGTGATTGCATGATTGTGATTCTATGATTGTCATTGTATGATTGTGGTTTTATGATTGTTATTGTATGATTGTGATTGTAGGATTGTGATTGTATGATTGTGAATGTATGATTGTGATTGTATGATTGTGATTGTATGATTGTGATTGTATGATTGTGATTGTATGATTGTGATTGTATGATTGTGATTGTATGATTGTGATTGTATGATTGTGATTGTATGATTGTGATTGTATGATTGTGATTGTTCGAATGTGACTGTATGATTGTGATTGTATGATTGTGATTGTATGATTGTGCTTGTATGATTGTGATTCTATGATTGTGATTGTAGGATTATGATTGTATGATTGCGATTGTCTGATTGCGATTGTGTGATTGTAAATGTATGATTGTGATTGTATGATTGCGATTCTATGATTGCGATTGTATGATTGCGGTTGTATGATTGCGATTGTATGATTGCGATTGTATGATTGCGATTGTATGATTGCGATTGTATGATTGCGATTGTATGATTGTGCTTGTATGATTGTGATTCTATGATTGTGATTGTAGGATTATGATTGTATGATTGCGATTGTCTGATTGCGATTGTGTGATTGTGAATGTATGATTGTGATTGTACGATTGCGATTGTACGATTGCGATTGTACGATTGCGATTGTACGATTGCGATTGTATGATTGCGATTGTATGATTGCGATTGTATGATTGTGATTGTATGATTGTGATTGTATCTTTGTGATTGTATGATTGTGATTGTACGATTGTGATTGTACGATTGTGATTGTACGATTGTGATTTTATAATTGTGACATTATCATTGTAACTGTATGATATTGATTGTCTGAATGTGATTGTGATTGCATGATCGCAATTGTATGATTGTGAATGTATGATTATGATGCTCTGATTGCAATTGTCTGATTGCGATTGTGTGATTGTGAATGTATGATTCTGACTCTATGATTGTGATCCTATGATTGTGATTGTATGATTGTAATTGTATGAATGTGATTGTATGATTGTGATTGTATGATTGTGATTGTATGATTGTGATTGTATGATTGTGATTGTATGATTGTGATTGTATGATTGTGCTTGTATGATTGTGATTCTATGATTGTGATTGTAGGATTATGATTGTATGATTGCGATTGTCTGATTGTGATTGTATGATTGTGATTGTATGATTGTGATTGTATCTTTGTGATTGTATGGTTGTGATTGTATGATTGTGATTGTACGATTGTGATTGTACGATTGTGATTGTACGATTGTGATTTTATAATTGTGACATTATCATTGTAACTATATGATATTGATTGTGTGAATGTGATTGTGATTGCATGATCGCAATTGTATGATTGTGAATGTATGATTATGATTCCCTGATTGCAATTGTCTGATTGCGATTGTGTGATTGTGAATGTATGATTCTGACTCTATGATTGTGATTCTATGATTGTGATTGTATGATTATGATTGTGATTGTATGATTGTAATTGTATGAATGTGATTGTACGATTGTGATTGTTTGATTTTTATTGCGTGATTGCGTTTGTATGATTCTAATTGTATGCATGTGAATGTATAATTCTGATTGTATGTTTGAGATAATATGATTGCGATTGTATGATTGAGATTGTATGATTGTGATTGTGTGATTGTGATTGTATGATTGTGATTGTATGATTGTGATTGTATGACTGTTATTATATGATTGTAATTGTATGATTGCGATTGTATGATTGCGATTGTAGGGTTGTGATTGTGAGATTGTGATTGTATGATTGTAATTGTATGATTGTGAATGCATGATTGTGATTGTATGATAGTGATTGTACGATTGTGTTTTTTGTGATTGTGTTGCAATGTTTCTCTATGTATAACTGTGATTGTATGATAGTGATTGTGTGATTGTGATTGTATGATTGTGTTTTTATAATTGTGACTGTATGATTTTAATTGTATGATTGTGATTGTATGATTGTGATTGTATGATTGAGATTGTACGATTGTGGTTGTTGTGATTGTGTTGCTATGTTTCTCTATGTATGACTGTGATTGTATGATAGTGATTGTGTGAATGTGGTTGTCTGATTGTGATTGTATGATTGCGAATGCAGGATTGTGATTGTGGTTGTATGATTTTGATTGTGTGATTGTGTTCCTATGATTCTCATTGAATAACTGTGATTGTATGATAGTGATTGTGTGATTGTGGTTGTCTGATTCTGATTGTATGATTGCGAATGCAGGATTGTGATTGTGATTGTATGATTGCGATTGTATGGTTGTGATTGTATGATTGTGATTGTAAGATTGTGATTGTATGATTGTGATTGTATGATTGTGATTGTATGATTCTACTTGGGTGATTGTGGTTGTATGATTGTGAATATATAATTGTATTTGCGTGATTGTTATTGCCGGATTGCTATTGTATAATGCTGATTGTATGATAGTGATTGTGTGATTGTGATTGTACGATTGTGGTTCCATGATTGCGATTGTATGTCGGTGATTGTATGATTGTGATTGTATGATTGTGATTGTATGATTGTGATTGTATGATTGTGATTGTATGATAGTGATTGTACGATTGTGATTGTATGGTTGTGATTGCATGATTGTGATTCTATGATTGTAATTGTATGATTGTGGTTTTATGATTGTGATTGTATGATTGTGATTGTTTGATTGTGATTGTATGATTGTGATTGTAGGATTGTGATTGTATGATTGTAATTGTATGATTGTGAATGTATGATTGTGATTGTATGATTGTGATTGTATTATTGTGATTGTATGATTGTGATTGTATGATTGTGATTGTATGATTGTGATTGTATGTTGGTGATTGTATGATTGTGATTGTATGATTGTGGTTCTATGATTGTGATTGTATGATTGTGATTGTATGATTCTACTCGGGTGATTGTGGTTGTATGATTGTGAATATATAATTGTATTTGCGTGATTGTTATTGCCGGATTGCTATTGTATAATGCTGATTGTATGATAGTGATTGTGTGATTGTGATTGTACGATTGTGATTATATGATTGTGATTGTATTATAGTGATTGTATGATTGGGATTTTAGGATTGTGATTGTATGATTGTGATTGTATGATTGTGATTGTATGATTGTGATTGTATGATTGTGATTGTATGATTGTGATTGTATGATTGTGATTGTATGATTCTACTCGGGTGATTGTGGTTGTATGATTGTGAATATATAATTGTATTTGCGTGATTGTTATTGCCGGATTGCTATTGTATAATGCTGATTGTATGATAGTGATTGTGTGATTGTGATTGTACGATTGTGGTTCTATGATTGCGATTGTATGTTGGTGATTGTATGATTGTGATTGTATGATTGTGGTTCTATGATTGTGATTGTATGATTGTGATTGTATGATTGTGGTTGTATGACTGTGATTGTACGATTGTTATTGTACGATTGTGATTGTACGATTGTGATTTTATGATAGTGATTGTGTGATTGTGATTGTACGATTGTGATTATATGATTGTGATTGTATTATAGTGATTGTATGATTGGGATTTTAGGATTGTGATTCTATGATTGTGATTGTATGATTGTAATTGTATGAATGTGATTGTACGATTGTGATTGTTTGATTGTTATTGCGTGATTGCGTTTGTATGATTCTAATTGTATGCATGTGAATGTATAATTCTGATTGTATGTTTGAGATAATATGATTGCGATTGTATGATTGAGATTGTATGATTGTGATTGTGTGATTGTGATTGTATGATTGTGATTGTATGATTGTGATTGTACGACAGTTATTATATGATTGTAATTGTATGATTGCGATTGTAGGATTGTGATTGTATGATTGTGATTGTATGATTGTGATTGTATGATTGTGGTTCTATGATTGTGATTGTATGATTGTGATTGTATGATTCTACTCGGGTGATTGTGGTTGTATGATTGTGAATATATAATTGTATTTGCGTGATTGTTATTGCCGGATTGCTATTGTATAATGCTGATTGTATGATAGTGATTGTGTGATTGTGATTGTACGATTGTGGTTCTATGATTGCGATTGTATGTTGGTGATTGTATGATTGTGATTGTATGATTGTGGTTCTATGATTGTGATTGTATGATTGTGATTGTATGATTGTGGTTGTATGACTGTGATTGTACGATTGTTATTGTACGATTGTGATTGTACGATTGTGATTTTATGATTGTGACTATATGATTGTAACTGTATGATAGAGATTGTGTAAATATGATTGTGATTGCATGATCGTAATTGTATGATTGTGAATGTATGGTTATGATTGTATGATTGTGATTGTATGATTGTGATTATATGATTGTGATTGCATTATAGTGATTGTATGATTGGGATTTTAGGATTGTGATTGTATGATTGTCATTGTATGATTGTGATTGTATGATTGTGATTGTATGATTGTGATTGTATGATTGTGATTGTATGATTGTGATTGTATGATTGTGATTGTATGATTGTGATTGTATGATTGTGATTGTATGATTGTGATTGTATGATTGTGATTGTATGATTGTGATTGTATGATTGTGATTGTATGCTTGTGATTGTATGATTGTGATTGTATGATTGTGATTGTATGATTGTGATTGTTTGAATGTGATTGTATGATTGTGATTGTATGATGGTGATTGTATGATTGTGATTGTATGATTGTGCTTGTATGATTGTGATTCTATGATTGTGATTGTAGGATTATGATTGTATGATTGCTATTGTCTGATTGCGATTGTGTGATTGCGAATGTATGATTGCGATTGTATGGTTGCGATTGTATGATTGCGATTGTATGATTATGATTGTATGATTGTGATTGTATGATTGTGATTGTATGACTGTGATTGTATCTTTGTGATTGTATGATTGTGATTGTACGATTGTTATTGTACGCTTGTGATTGTACGATTGCGATTGTACGATTGTGATTTTATGATTGTGACTATATGATTTTAACTGTATGATAGAGATTGTGTAAATATGATTGTGATTGCATGATCGCAATTGTATGATTGTGAATGTATGATTATGATTCCCTGATTGCAATTGTCTGATTGCGATTGTGTGATTGTGAATGTATGATTCTACTTGGGTGATTGTGGTTGTATGATTGTGAATATATAATTGTATTTGCGTGATTGTTATTGCCGGATTGCTATTGTATAATGCTGATTGTATGATAGTGATTGTGTGATTGTGATTGTACGATTGTGGTTCCATGATTGCGATTGTATGTCGGTGATTGTATGATTGTGATTGTATGATTGTGATTGTATGATTGTGATTGTATGATCGTGATTGTATGATCGTGATTGTTTGATTGTGATTGTATGATTGTGATTGTATGATTGTGATTGTATGATTGTGATTGTATGATTGTAATTGTATGATTGTGAATGTATGATTGTGATTGTATGATTGTGATTGTATGATTGGGATTGTATGATTGTGATTGTATGATTGTGATTGTATGATTGTGATTGTATGATTGTGATTGTATGATTGTGATTGTATGATTGTGATTGTATGATAGTGATTGTACGATTGTGATTGTATGGTTGTGATTGCATGATTGTGATTCTATGATTGTCATTGTATGATTGTGGTTTTATGATTGTGATTGTATGATTGTGATTGTTTGATTGTGATTGTATGGTTGTGATTGTATGATTGTGATTGTATGATTGTGATTGTATGATTGTGATTGTATGATTGTGATTGTATGATTGTGATTGTATGATTGTGATTGTATGATTGTGATTGTATGATTGTGATTGTATGATTGTGATTGTATGATTGTGATTGTATGATTGTGATTGTATGATTGTGATTGTATGATTGTGATTGTATGATTGTGATTGTATGATTGTGAATGTATGATTGTGATTGTATGATTGTGATTGTATGATTGTGATTGTATGATTGTGATTGTATGATTGTGATTCTATGTTGGTGATTGTATGATTGTGATTGTATGATTGTGGTTCTATGATTGTGATTGTATGATTGTGATTGTATGATTCTACTCGGGTGATTGTGGTTGTATGATTGTGAATATATAATTGTATTTGCGTGATTGTTATTGCCGGATTGCTATTGTATAATGCTGATTGTATGATAGTGATTGTGTGATTGTGATTGTACGATTGTGGTTCTATGATTGCGATTGTATGTTGGTGATTGTATGATTGTGATTGTATGATTGTGGTTCTATGATTGTGATTGTATGATTGTGATTGTATGATTGTGGTTGTATGACTGTGATTGTACGATTGTTATTGTACGATTGTGATTGTACGATTGTGATTTTATGATTGTGACTATATGATTGTAACTGTATGATAGAGATTGTGTAAATATGATTGTGATTGCATGATCGTAATTGTATGATTGTGAATGTATGATTATGATTGTATGATTGTGATTGTATGATTGTGATTATATGATTGTGATTGTATTATAGTGATTGTATGATTGGGATTTTAGGATTGTGATTGTATGATTGTGATTGTATGATTGTGATTGTATGATTGTGATTGTATGATTGTGATTGTATGATTGTGATTGTATGATTGTGATTGTATGATTGTGATTGTATGATTGTGATTGTATGATTGTGATTGTATGATTGTGATTGTATGATTGTGATTGTATGATTGTGATTGTATGATTGTGATTGTATGATTGTGATTGTATGATTGTGATTGTATGATTGTGATTGTATGATTGTGATTGTATGATTGTGATTGTATGATTGTGATTGTATGATTGTGATTGTATGATTGTGATTGTATGATTGTGATTGTATGATTGTGATTGTATGATTGTGGTTGTATGATTGTGATTGTATGATTGTGATTGTATGATTGTGTATGTATGATTGTGATTGTATGATTGTGATTGTATGATTGTGATTGTTTGAATGTGATTGTATGATTGTGATTGTATGATTGTGATTGTATGATTGTGCTTGTATGATTGTGATTCTATGATTGTGATTGTAGGATTATGATTGTATGATTGCTATTGTCTGATTGCGATTGTGTGATTGCGAATGTATGATTGCGATTGTATGGTTGCGATTGTATGATTGCGATTGTATGATTATGATTGTATGATTGTGATTGTATGATTGTGATTGTATGACTGTGATTGTATCTTTGTGATTGTATGATTGTGATTGTACGATTGTTATTGTACGATTGTGATTGTACGATTGTGATTGTACGATTGTGATTTTATGATTGTGACTATATGATTTTAACTGAATGATAGAGATTATGTAAATATGATTGTGATTGCATGATCGCAATTGTATGATTGTGAATGTATGATTATGATTCCCTGATTGCAATTGTCTGATTGCGATTGTGTGATTGTGAATGTATGATTCTGACTCTATGATTGTGATTCTATGATTGTGATTGTATGATTGTAATTGTATGAATGTGATTGTACGATTGTGATTGTTTGATTTTTATTGCGTGATTGCGTTTGTATGATTCTAATTGTATGCATGTGAATGTATAATTCTGATTGTATGTTTGAGATAATATGATTGCGATTGTATGATTGAGATTGTATGATTGTGATTGTGTGATTGTGATTGTATGATTGTGATTGTATGATTGTGATTGTATGACAGTTATTATATGATTGTAATTGTATGATTGCGATTGTAGGATTGTGATTGTATGATTGTGATTGTATGATTCTACTTGGGTGATTGTGGTTGTATGATTGTGAATATATAATTGTATTTGCGTGATTGTTATTGCCGGATTGCTATTGTATAATGCTGATTGTATGATAGTGATTGTGTGATTGTGATTGTACGATTGTGGTTCCATGATTGCGATTGTATGTCGGTGATTGTATGATTGTGATTGTATGATTGTGATTGTATGATCGTGATTGTAGGATTGTGATTGTATGGTTGTGATTGCATGATTGTGATTCTATGATTGTCATTGTATGATTGTGGTTTTATGATTGTGATTGTATGATTGTGATTGTTTGATTGTGATTGTATGATTGTGATTGTAGGATTGTGATTGTATGATTGTAATTGTATGATTGTGAATGTATGATTGTGATTGTATGATTGTGATTATATGATTGTGATTGTATGATTGTGATTGTATGATTGTGATTGTATGATTGTGATTGTATGATTCTACTCGGGTGATTGTGGTTGTATGATTGTGAATATATAATTGTATTTGCGTGACTGTTATTGCCGGATTGCTATTGTATAATGCTGATTGTATGATAGTGATTGTGTGATTGTGATTGTACGATTGTGGTTCTATGATTGCGATTGTATGTTGGTGATTGTATGATTGTGATTGTATGATTGTGGTTCTATGATTGTGATTGTATGATTGTGATTGTATGATTGTGGTTGTATGACTGTGATTGTACGATTGTTATTGTACGATTGTGATTGTACGATTGTGATTTTGTGATTGTGACTATATGATTGTAACTGTATGATAGAGATTGTGTAAATATGATTGTGATTGCATGATCGTAATTGTATGATTGTGAATGTATGATTATGATTGTATGATTGTGATTGTATGATTGTGATTATATGATTGTGATTGTATTATAGTGATTGTATGATTGGGATTTTAGGATTGTGATTGTATGATTGTGATTGTATGATTGTGATTGTATGATAGTGATTGTGTGATTGTGATTGTACGATTGTGGTTCCATGATTGCGATTGTATGTCGGTGATTGTATGATTGTGATTGTATGATTGTGATTGTATGATCGTGATTGTATGATCGTAATTGTTTGATTGTGATTGTATGGTTGTGATTGTATGATTGTGATTGTATGATTGTAATTGTATGATTGTGAATGTATGATTGTGATTGTATGATTGTGATTGTATGATTGGGATTGTATGATTGTGATTGTATGATTGTGATTGTATGATTGTGATTGTATGATTGTGATTGTATGATTGTGATTGTATGATTGTGATTGTATGATAGTGATTGTATGATTGTGATTGTATGATTGTGATTGTATGATTGTGATTGTATGATTGTAATTGTATGATTGTGAATGTATGATTGTGATTGTATGATTGTGATTGTATGATTGGGATTGTATGATTGTGATTGTATGATTGTGATTTTATGATTGTGATTGTATGATTGTGATTGAATGATTGTGATTGTATGATTGTGATTGTATGATAGTGATTGTACGATTGTGATTGTATGGTTGTGATTGCATGATTGTGATTCTATGATTGTAATTGTATGATTGTGGTTTTATGATTGTGATTGTATGATTGTGATTGTTTGATTGTGATTGTATGATTGTGATTGTAGGATTGTGATTGTATGATTGTAATTGTATGATTGTGAATGTATGATTGTGATTGTATGATTGTGATTGTATGATTGTGATTGTATGATTGTGATTGTATGATTGTGATTGTATGATTGTGATTGTATGTTGGTGATTGTATGATTGTGATTGTATGATTGTGGTTCTATGATTGTGATTGTATGATTGTGATTGTATGATTCTACTCGGGTGATTGTGGTTGTATGATTGTGAATATATAATTGTATTTGCGTAATTGTTATTGCCGGATTGCTATTGTATAATGCTGATTGTATGATAGTGATTGTGTGATTGTGATTCTACGATTGTGATTATATGATTGTGATTGTATTATAGTGATTGTATGATTGGGATTTTAGGATTGTGATTGTATGATTGTGATTGTATGATTGTGATTGTATGATTGTGATTGTATGATTGTGATTGTATGATTGTGATTGTATGATTGTGATTGTATGATTGTGATTGTATGATTGTGATTGTATGATTGTGATTGTATGATTGTGATTGTATGATTGTGATTGTATGATTGTGATTGTATGATTGTGATTGTTTGAATGTGATTGTATGATTGTGATTGTATGATTGTGATTGTATGATTGTGATTGTATGATTGTGCTTGTATGATTGTGATTCTATGATTGTGATTGTAGGATTATGATTGTATGATTGCTATTGTCTGATTGCGATTGTGTGATTGCGAATGTATGATTGCGATTGTATGGTTGCGATTGTATGATTGCGATTGTATGATTATGATTGTATGATTGTGATTGTATGATTGCGATTGTATGACTGTGATTGTATCTTTGTGATTGTATGATTGTGATTGTACGATTGTTATTGTACGATTGTGATTGTACGATTGTGATTGTACGATTGTGATTTTATGATTGTGACTATATGATTTTAACTGTATGATAGAGATTGTGTAAATATGATTGTGATTGCATGATCGCAATTGTATGATTGTGAATGTATGATTATGATTCCCTGATTGCAATTGTCTGATTGCGATTGTGTGATTGTGAATGTATGATTCTGACTCTATGATTGTGATTCTATGATTGTGATTGTATGATTGTAATTGTATGAATGTGATTGTACGATTGTGATTGTTTGATTGTTATTGCGTGATTGCGTTTGTATGATTCTAATTGTATGCATGTGAATGTATAATTCTGATTGTATGTTTGAGATAATATGATTGCGATTGTATGATTGAGATTGTATGATTGTGATTGTGTGATTGTGATTGTATGATTGTGATTGTATGATTGTGATTGTATGACAGTTATTATATGATTGTAATTGTATGATTGCGATTGTAGGATTGTGATTGTATGATTGTGATTGTATGATTGTGATTGTATGATTGTGGTTCTATGATTGTGATTGTATGATTGTGATTGTATGATTCTACTCGGGTGATTGTGGTTGTATGATTGTGAATATATAATTGTATTTGCGTGATTGTTATTGCCGGATTGCTATTGTATAATGCTGATTGTATGATAGTGATTGTGTGATTGTGATTGTACGATTGTGGTTCTATGATTGCGATTGTATGTTGGTGATTGTATGATTGTGATTGTATGATTGTGGTTCTATGATTGTGATTGTATGATTGTGATTGTATGATTGTGGTTGTATGACTGTGATTGTACGATTGTTATTGTACGATTGTGATTGTACGATTGTGATTTTATGATTGTGACTATATGATTGTAACTGTATGATAGAGATTGTGTAAATATGATTGTGATTGCATGATCGTAATTGTATGATTGTGAATGTATGGTTATGATTGTATGATTGTGATTGTATGATTGTGATTATATGATTGTGATTGCATTATAGTGATTGTATGATTGTGATTGTATGATTGTGATTGTATGATTGTGATTGTATGATTGTGATTGTATGATTGTGATTGTATGATCGTGATTGTATGATCGTGATTGTTTGATTGTGATTGTATGATTGTGATTGTATGATTGTGATTGTATGATTGTGATTGTATGATTGGAATTGTATGATTGGAATTGTATGATTGTGAATGTATGATTGTGATTGTATGATTGTGATTGTATGATTGGGATTGTATGATTGTGATTGTATGATTGTGATTGTATGATTGTGATTGTATGATTGTGATTGTATGATTGTGATTGTATGATTGTGATTGTACGATAGTGATTGTACGATTGTGATTGTATGGTTGTGATTGCATGATTGTGATTCTATGATTGTCATTGTATGATTGTGGTTTTATGATTGTGATTGTATGATTGTGATTGTTTGATTGTGATTGTATGGTTGTGATTGTATGATTGTGATTGTATGATTGTGATTGTATGATTGTGATTGTATGATTGTGATTGTATGATTGTGATTGTATGATTGTGATTGTATGATTGTGATTGTATGATTGTGATTGTATGATTGTGATTGTATGATTGTGATTGTATGATTGTGATTGTATGATTGTGATTGTATGATTGTGATTGTATGATTGTGATTGTATGATTGTGATTGTATGATTGTGATTGTATGATTGTGATTGTATGATTGTGATTGTATGATTGTGATTGTATGATTGTGATTGTATGATTGTGGTTGTATGATTGTGATTGTATGATTGTGTATGTATGATTGTGATTGTATGATTGTGATTGTATGATTGTGATTGTTTGAATGTGATTGTATGATTGTGATTGTATGATTGTGATTGTATGATTGTGCTTGTATGATTGTGATTCTATGATTGTGATTGTAGGATTATGATTGTATGATTGCTATTGTCTGATTGCGATTGTGTGATTGCGAATGTATGATTGCGATTGTATGGTTGCGATTGTATGATTGCGATTGTATGATTATGATTGTATGATTGTGATTGTATGATTGTGATTGTATGACTGTGATTGTATCTTTGTGATTGTATGATTGTGATTGTACGATTGTTATTGTACGATTGTGATTGTACGATTGTGATTGTACGATTGTGATTTTATGATTGTGACTATATGATTTTAACTGTATGATAGAGATTGTGTAAATATGATTGTGATTGCATGATCGCAATTGTATGATTGTGAATGTATGATTATGATTCCCTGATTACAATTGTCTGATTGCGATTGTGTGATTGTGAATGTATGATTCTGACTCTATGATTGTGATTCTATGATTGTGATTGTATGATTGTAATTGTATGAATGTGATTGTACGATTGTGATTGTTTGATTTTTATTGCGTGATTGCGTTTGTATGATTCTAATTGTATGCATGTGAATGTATAATTCTGATTGTATGTTTGAGATAATATGATTGCGATTGTATGATTGAGATTGTATGATTGTGATTGTGTGATTGTGATTGTATGATTGTGATTGTATGATTGTGATTGTATGACAGTTATTATATGATTGTAATTGTATGATTGCGATTGTAGGATTGTGATTGTATGATTGTGATTGTATGATTGTGATTGTATGATTCTACTTGGGTGATTGTGGTTGTATGATTGTGAATATATAATTGTATTTGCGTGATTGTTATTGCCGGATTGCTATTGTATAATGCTGATTGTATGATAGTGATTGTGTGATTGTGATTGTACGATTGTGGTTCCATGATTGCGATTGTATGTCGGTGATTGTATGATTGTGATTGTATGATTGTGATTGTATGATCGTGATTGTAGGATTGTGATTGTATGGTTGTGATTGCATGATTGTGATTCTATGATTGTTATTGTACGATTGTGATTGTACGATTGTGATTGTACGATTGTGATTATATGATTGTGATTGTATTATAGTGATTGTATGATTGGGATTTTAGGATTGTGATTGTATGATTGTGATTGTATGATTGTGATTGTATGATTGTGATTGTATGATTGTGATTGTATGATTGTGATTGTATGATTGTGATTGTATGATTGTGATTGTATGATTGTGATTGTATGATTGTGATTGTATGATTGTGATTGTATGATTGTGATTGTATGATTGTGATTGTATGATTGTGATTGTATGATTGTGATTGTATGATTGTAATTGTATGATTGTGAATGTATGATTGTGATTGTATGATTGTGATTGTATGACTGGGATTGTATGATTGTGATTGTATGATTGTGATTGTATGATTGTGATTGTACGATTGTGATTGTACGATTGTGATTGTACGATTGTGATTTTATAATTGTGACATTATCATTGTAACTATATGATATTGATTGTGTGAATGTGATTGTGATTGCATGATCGCAATTGTATGATTGTGAATGTATGATTATGATTCCCTGATTGCAATTGTCTGATTGCGATTGTGTGATTGTGAATGTATGATTCTGACTCTATGATTGTGATTCTATGATTGTGATTGTATGATTGTAATTGTATGAATGTGATTGTACGATTGTGATTGTTTGATTGTTATTGCGTGATTGCGTTTGTATGATTCTAATTCTATGCATGTGAATGTATAATTCTGATTGTATGTTTGAGATAATATGATTGCGATTGTATGATTGAGATTGTATGATTGTGATTGTGTGATTGTGATTGTATGCTTGTGATTGTATGATTGTGATTGTATGACTGTTATTATATGATTGTAATTGTATGATTGCGATTGTATGATTGCGATTGTAGGGTTGTGATTGTGAGATTGTGATTGTATGATTGTAATTGTATGATTGTGAATGCATGATTGTGATTGTATGATAGTGATTGTACGATTGTGTTTGTTGTGATTGTGTTGCAATGTTTCTCTATGTATAACTGTGATTGTATGATAGTGATTGTGTGATTGTGATTGTATGATTGTGTTTTTATAATTGTGACTGTATGATTTTAATTGTATGATTGTGATTGTATGATTGTGATTGTATGATTGAGATTGTACGATTGTGGTTGTTGTGATTGTGTTGCTATGTTTCTCTATGTATGACTGTGATTGTATGATAGTGATTGTGTGAATGTGGTTGTCTGATTGTGATTGTATGATTGCGAATGCAGTATTGTGATTGTGATTGTATGATTGCGATTGTATGATTGTGATTGTATGATTGTGATTGTAAGATTGTGATTGTATGATTGTGATTGTATGATTGTGATTGTATGATTCTACTTGGGTGATTGTGGTTGTATGATTGTGAATATATAATTGTATTTGCGTGATTGTTATTGCCGGATTGCTATTGTATAATGCTGATTGTATGATAGTGGCTGTGTGATTGTGATTGTACGATTGTGGTTCAATGATTGCGATTGTATGTCGGTGATTGTATGATTGTGATTGTATGATTGTGATTGTATGATCGTGATTGTATGATCGTGATTGTTTGATTGTGATTGTATGATTGTGATTGTATGATTGTGATTGTATGATTGTAATTGTATGATTGTGAATGTATGATTGTGATTGTATGATTGTGATTGTATGATTGTGATTGTATGATTGTGATTGTATGATTGTGATTGTATGATTGTGATTCTATGATTGTGATTGTATGATTGTGATTGTATGATTGTGATTGTATGATTGTGATTGTATGATTGCGATTGTGTGATTGCGAATGTATGATTGTGATTGTATGATTGTGATTGTATGATTGTGATCGTATGATTGTGATTGTATGATTGTGATTGTATGATTGTGATTGTATGATTGTGATTGTATGATTGTGATTGTATGATTGTGATTGTATGATTGTGATTGTATGATTGTGATTGTATGATTGTGATTGTATGATTGTGATTGTATGATTGTGATTGTATGATTGTGATTGTATGATTGTGATTGTATGATTGTGATTGTATGATTGTGATTGTATGATTGTGATTGTATGATTGTGATTGTATGATTGTGATTGTATGATTGTGATTGTATGATTGTGGTTGTATGATTGTGATTGTATGATTGTGATTGTATGATTGTGTATGTATGATTGTGATTGTATGATTGTGATTGTATGATTGTGATTGTATGATTGTGATTGTATGATTGTGATTGTATGATTGTGATTGTATGATTGTGCTTGTATGATTGTGATTCTATGATTGTGATTGTAGGATTATGATTGTATGATTGCTATTGTCTGATTGCGATTGTGTGATTGCGAATGTATGATTGCGATTGTATGGTTGCGATTGTATGATTGCGATTGTATGATTATGATTGTATGATTGTGATTGTATGATTGTGATTGTATGACTGTGATTGTATCTTTGTGATTGTATGATTGTGATTGTACGATTGTTATTGTACGATTGTGATTGTACGATTGTGATTGTACGATTGTGATTTTATGATTGTGACTATATGATTTTAACTGTATGATAGAGATTGTGTAAATATGATTGTGATTGCATGATCGCAATTGTATGATTGTGAATGTATGATTATGATTCCCTGATTGCAATTGTCTGATTGCGATTGTGTGATTGTGAATGTATTATTCTGACTCTATGATTGTGATTCTATGATTGTGATTGTATGATTGTAATTGTATGAATGTGATTGTACGATTGTGATTGTTTGATTTTTATTGCGTGATTGCGTTTGTATGATTCTAATTGTATGCATGTGAATGTATAATTCTGATTGTATGTTTGAGATAATATGATTGCGATTGTATGATTGAGATTGTATGATTGTGATTGTGTGATTGTGATTGTATGATTGTGATTGTATGATTGTGATTGTATGACAGTTATTATATGATTGTAATTGTATGGTTGCGATTGTAGGATTGTGATTGTATGATTGTGATTGTATGATTCTACTTGGGTGATTGTGGTTGTATGATTGTGAATATATAATTGTATTTGCGTGATTGTTATTGCCGGATTGCTATTGTATAATGCTGATTGTATGATAGTGATTGTGTGATTGTGATTGTACGATTGTGGTTCCATGATTGCGATTGTATGTCGGTGATTGTATGATTGTGATTGTATGATTGTGATTGTATGATCGTGATTGTAGGATTGTGATTGTATGGTTGTGATTGCATGATTGTGATTCTATGATTGTCATTGTATGATTGTGGTTTTATGATTGTGATTGTATGATTGTGATTGTTTGATTGTGATTGTATGATTGTGATTGTAGGATTGTGATTGTATGATTGTAATTGTATGATTGTGAATGTATGATTGTGATTGTATGATTGTGATTATATGATTGTGATTGTATGATTGTGATTGTATGATTGTGATTGTATGATTGTGATTGTATGATTCTACTCGGGTGATTGTGGTTGTATGATTGTGAATATATAATTGTATTTGCGTGACTGTTATTGCCGGATTGCTATTGTATAATGCTGATTGTATGATAGTGATTGTGTGATTGTGATTGTACGATTGTGGTTCTATGATTGCGATTGTATGTTGGTGATTGTATGATTGTGATTGTATGATTGTGGTTCTATGATTGTGATTGTATGATTGTGATTGTATGATTGTGGTTGTATGACTGTGATTGTACGATTGTTATTGTACGATTGTGATTGTACGATTGTGATTTTGTGATTGTGACTATATGATTGTAACTGTATGATAGAGATTGTGTAAATATGATTGTGATTGCATGATCGTAATTGTATGATTGTGAATGTATGATTATGATTGTATGATTGTGATTGTATGATTGTGATTATATGATTGTGATTGTATTATAGTGATTGTATGATTGGGATTTTAGGATTGTGATTGTATGATTGTGATTGTATGATTGTGATTGTGTGATAGTGATTGTGTGATTGTGATTGTACGATTGTGGTTCCATGATTGCGATTGCATGTCGGTGATTGTATGATTGTGATTGTATGATTGTGATTGTATGATCGTGATTGTATGATCGTAATTGTTTGATTGTGATTGTATGGTTGTGATTGTATGATTGTGATTGTATGATTGTAATTGTATGATTGTGAATGTATGATTGTGATTGTATGATTGTGATTGTATGATTGGGATTGTATGATTGTGATTGTATGATTGTGATTGTATGATTGTGATTGTATGATTGTGATTGTATGATTGTGATTGTATGATTGTGATTGTATGATAGTGATTGTACGATTGTGATTGTATGGTTGTGATTGCATGATTGTGATTCTATGATTGTAATTGTATGATTGTGGTTTTATGATTGTGATTGTATGATTGTGATTGTTTGATTGTGATTGTATGATTGTGATTGTAGGATTGTGATTGTATGATTGTAATTGTATGATTGTGAATGTATGATTGTGAATGTATGATTGTGATTGTATGATTGTGATTGTATGATTGTGATTGTATGATTGTGATTGTATGATTGTGATTGTATGATTGTGATTGTATGTTGGTGATTGTATGATTGCGATTGTATGTCGGTGATTGTATGATTGTGATTGTATGATTGTGATTGTATGATTGTGATTGTATGATTGTGATTGTTTGAATGTGATCTTATAATTGTGACATTATCATTGTAACTGTATGATATTGATTGTGTGAATGTGATTGTGATTGCATGATCGCAATTGTATGATTGTGAATGTATGATTATGATGCTCTGATTGCAATTGTCTGATTGCGATTGTGTGATTGTGAATGTGTGATTCTGACTCTATGATTATGATTCTATGATTGTGATTGTATGATTGTAATTGTATGAATGTGATTGTATGATTGTGATTGTTTGATTGTTGTTGTGTGATTGCGTTTGTATGCTTCTAATTGTATGCATGTGAATGTATAATTCTGATTGTATGTTTGAGATAATATGATTGCGATTGTATGATTGAGATTGTATGATTGTGATTCTGTGATTGTGGTTGTATGACTGTGATTGTACGATTGTTATTGTACGATTGTGATTGTACGATTGTGATTTTATGATTGTGACTATATGATTGTAACTGTATGATAGAGATTGTGTAAATATGATTGTGATTGCATGATCGTATTTGTATGATTGTGAATGTATGATTATGATTGTATGATTGTGATTGTATGATTGTGATTATATGATTGTGATTGTATTATAGTGATTGTATGATTGGGATTTTAGGATTGTGATTGTATGATTGTGATTGTATGATTGTGATTGTATGATTGTGATTGTATGATTGTGATTGTATGATTGTGATTGTATGATTGTGATTGTATGATTGTGATTGTATGATTGTGATTGTATGATTGTGATTGTATGATTGTGATTGTATGATTGTGATTGTATGATTGTGATTGTATGATTGTGATTGTATGATTGTGATTGTATGATTGTGATTGTATGATTGTGATTGTATGATTGTGATTGTATGATTGTGATTGTATGATTGTGATTGTATGATTGTGATTGTATGATTGTGGTTGTATGATTGTGATTGTATGATTGTGATTGTATGATTGTGTATGTATGATTGTGATTGTATGATTGTGATTGTATGATTGTGATTGTTTGAATGTGATTGTATGATTGTGATTGTATGATTGTGATTGTATGATTGTGATTGTATGATTGTGCTTGTATGATTGTGATTCTATGATTGTGATTGTAGGATTATGATTGTATGATTGCTATTGTCTGATTGCGATTGTGTGATTGCGAATGTATGATTGCGATTGTATGGTTGCGATTGTATGATTGCGATTGTATGATTATGATTGTATGATTGTGATTGTATGATTGTGATTGTATGACTGTGATTGTATCTTTGTGATTGTATGATTGTGATTGTACGATTGTTATTGTACGATTGTGATTGTACGATTGTGATTGTACGATTGTGATTTTATGATTGTGACTATATGATTTTAACTGTATGATAGAGATTGTGTAAATATGATTGTGATTGCATGATCGCAATTGTATGATTGTGAATGTATGATTATGATTCCCTGATTGCAATTGTCTGATTGCGATTGTGTGATTGTGAATGTATGATTCTGACTCTATGATTGTGATTCTATGATTGTGATTGTATGATTGTAATTGTATGAATGTGATTGTACGATTGTGATTGTTTGATTTTTATTGCGTGATTGCGTTTGTATGATTCTAATTGTATGCATGTGAATGTATAATTCTGATTGTATGTTTGAGACAATATGATTGCGATTGTATGATTGAGATTGTATGATTGTGATTGTGTGATTGTGATTGTATGATTGTGATTGTATGATTGTGATTGTATGACAGTTATTATATGATTGTAATTGTATGATTGCGATTGTAGGATTGTGATTGTATGATTGTGATTGTATGATTGTGATTGTATGATTCTACTTGGGTGATTGTGGTTGTATGATTGTGAATATATAATTGTATTTGCGTGATTGTTATTGCCGGATTGCTATTGTATAATGCTGATTGTATGATAGTGATTGTGTGATTGTGATTGTACGATTGTGGTTCCATGATTGCGATTGTATGTCGGTGATTGTATGATTGTGATTGTATGATTGTGATTGTATGATCGTGATTGTAGGATTGTGATTGTATGGTTGTGATTGCATGATTGTGATTCTATGATTGTCATTGTATGATTGTGGTTTTATGATTGTGATTGTATGATTGTGATTGTTTGATTGTGATTGTATGATTGTGATTGTAGGATTGTGATTGTATGATTGTAATTGTATGATTGTGAATGTATGATTGTGATTGTATGATTGTGATTATATGATTGTGATTGTATGATTGTGATTGTATGATTGTGATTGTATGATTGTGATTGTATGATTCTACTCGGGTGATTGTGGTTGTATGATTGTGAATATATAATTGTATTTGCGTGACTGTTATTGCCGGATTGCTATTGTATAATGCTGATTGTATGATAGTGATTGTGTGATTGTGATTGTACGATTGTGGTTCTATGATTGCGATTGTATGTTGGTGATTGTATGATTGTGATTGTATGATTGTGGTTCTATGATTGCGATTGTATGATTGTGATTGTATGATTGTGGTTGTATGACTGTGATTGTACGATTGTTATTGTACGATTGTGATTGTACGATTGTGATTGTACGATTGTGATTATATGATTGTGATTGTATTATAGTGATTGTATGATTGGGATTTTAGGATTGTGATTGTATGATTGTGATTGTATGATTGTGATTCTATGATTGTGATTGTAGGATTATGATTGTATGATTGCGATTGTCTGATTGTGATTGTATGATTGTGATTTTATGATTGTGATTGTATCTTTGTGATTGTATGGTTGTGATTGTATGATTGTGATTGTACGATTGTGATTGTACGATTGTGATTGTACGATTGTGATTTTATAATTGTGACATTATCATTGTAACTATATGATATTGATTGTGTGAATGTGATTGTGATTGCATGATCGCAATTGTATGATTGTGAATGTATGATTATGATTCCCTGATTGCAATTGTCTGATTGCGATTGTGTGATTGTGAATGTATGATTCTGACTCTATGATTGTGATTCTATGATTGTGATTGTATGATTGTAATTGTATGAATGTGATTGTACGATTGTGATTGTTTGATTGTTATTGCGTGATTGCGTTTGTATGATTCTAATTCTATGCATGTGAATGTATAATTCTGATTGTATGTTTGAGATAATATGATTGCGATTGTATGATTGAGATTGTATGATTGTGATTGTGTGATTGTGATTGTATGCTTGTGATTGTATGATTGTGATTGTATGACTGTTATTATATGATTGTAATTGTATGATTGCGATTGTATGATTGCGATTGTAGGGTTGTGATTGTGAGATTGTGATTGTATGATTGTAATTGTATGATTGTGAATGCATGATTGTGATTGTATGATAGTGATTGTACGATTGTGTTTGTTGTGATTGTGTTGCAATGTTTCTCTATGTATAACTGTGATTGTATGATAGTGATTGTGTGATTGTGATTGTATGATTGTGTTTTTATAATTGTGACTGTATGATTTTAATTGTATGATTGTGATTGTATGATTGTGATTGTATGATTGAGATTATACGATTGTGGTTGTTGTGATTGTGTTGCTATGTTTCTCTATGTATGACTGTGATTGTATGATAGTGATTGTGTGAATGTGGTTGTCTGATTGTGATTGTATGATTGCGATTGCAGGATTGTGATTGTGATTGTATGATTGCGATTGTATGATTGTGATTGTATGATTGTGATTGTAAGATTGTGATTGTATGATTGTGATTGTATGATTGTGATTGTATGATTGTGATTGTATGATTCTACTTGGGTGATTGTGGTTGTATGATTGTGAATATATAATTGTATTTGCGTGATTGTTATTGCCGGATTGCTATTGTATAATGCTGATTGTATGATAGTGGCTGTGTGATTGTGATTGTACGATTGTGGTTCAATGATTGCGATTGTATGTCGGTGATTGTATGATTGTGATTGTATGATTGTGATTGTATGATCGTGATTGTATGATCGTGATTGTTTGATTGTGATTGTATGATTGTGATTGTATGATTGTGATTGTATGATTGTAATTGTATGATTGTGAATGTATGATTGTGATTGTATGATTGTGATTGTATGATTGTGATTGTATGATTGTGATTGTATGATTGTGATTGTATGATTGTGATTGTATGATTGTGATTGTATGATTGTGATTGTATGATTGTGATTGTATGATTGTGATTGTATGATTGTGATTGTATGATAGTGATTGTACGATTGTGATTGTACGGTTGTGATTGCATGATTGTGATTCTATGATTGTCATTGTATGATTGTGGTTTTATGATTGTGATTGTATGATTGTGATTGTTTGACTGTGATTGTATGATTGTGATTGTATGATTGTGATTGTATGATTGTAATTGTATGACTGTGAATGTATGATTGTGATTGTATGATTGTGATTGTATGATTGTGATTGTATGATTGTGATTGTATGATTGTGATTGTATGATTGTGATTGTATGATTGTGATTGTATGTTGGTGATTGTATGATTGTGATTGTATGATTGTGGTTCTATGATTGTGATTGTATGATTGTCATTGTATGATGGTGATTGTATGATTGTGATTGTATGATTGTGATTGTATGATTGTGATTGTATGATTGTGATTGTATGATTGTGATTGTATGATTGTGATTGTATGATTGTGATTGTATGATTGTGATTGTATGATTGTGATTGTATGATTGTGATTGTATGATTGTGATTGTATGATTGTGATTGTATGATTGTGATTGTATGATTGTGATTGTTTGAATGTGATTGTATGATTGTGATTGTATGATTGTGATTGTATGATTGTGCTTGTATGATTGTGATTCTATGATTGTGATTGTAGGATTATGATTGTATGATTGCTATTGTCTGATTGCGATTGTGTGATTGCGAATGTATGATTGTGATTGTATGATTGTGATTGTATGATTGTGATTGTATGATTGTGATTGTATGATTGTGATTGTATGATTGTGATTGTATGATTGTGATTGTATGATTGTGATTGTATGATTGTGATTGTATGATTGTGATTGTATGATTGTGATTGTTTGAATGTGATTGTATGATTGTGATTGTATGATTGTGATTGTATGATTGTGCTTGTATGATTGTGATTCTATGATTGTGATTGTAGGATTATGATTGTATGATTGCTATTGTCTGATTGCGATTGTGTGATTGCGAATGTATGATTGCGATTGTATGGTTGCGATTGTATGATTGCGATTGTATGATTATGATTGTATGATTGTGATTGTATGATTGTGATTGTATGACTGTGATTGTATCTTTGTGATTGTATGATTGTGATTGTACGATTGTTATTGTACGATTGTGATTGTATGATTGTGATTGTTTGATTGTGATTGTGTGATTACGTTTGTATGATTCTAACTGTATGCATGTGAATGTATAATTCTGATTGTATGTTTGTGATAATATGATTGCGATTGTATGATTGAGATTGTATGATTGTGATTGTGTGATTGTGATTGTATGATTGTGATTGTATGATTGTGATTTTATGATAGTGATTGTATGATTGTGATTGTATGATTGTGATTGTATGATTGTGAATGTATGATTGTGATTGTATGATTGTGATTGTATAATTGTGATTGTGTGGCTGTTATTGTTTGATTGTGATTCCTTGATTGTAACTGTATGAATCTGATTGTATGATTGTGATTGTATGATTGTGATTGTATGATTGTGATTGTATGATTGTGATTGTATGATTGTGATTGTATGATTGTGATTGTATGATTGTGATTGTATGATTGTGATTGTATAATTGTGATTGTATGATTGTGATTGTTTGAATGTGATTGTATGATTGTGATTGTATGATTGTGATTGTATGATTGTGCTTGTATGATTGTGATTCTATGATTGTGATTGTAGGTTTATGATTGTATGATTGCTATTGTCTGATTGCGATTGTGTGATTGCGAATGTATGATTGCGATTGTATGGTTGCGATTGTATGATTGCGATTGTATGATTATGATTGTATGATTGTGATTGTATGATTGTGATTGTATGACTGTGATTGTATCTTTGTGATTGTATGATTGTGATTGTACGATTGCGATTGTACGATTGTGATTTTATGATTGTGACTATATGATTTTAACTGTATGATAGAGATTGTGTAAATATGATTGTGATTGCATGATCGCAATTGTATGATTGTGAATGTATGATTATGATTCCCTGATTGCAATTGTCTGATTGCGATTGTGTGATTGTGAATGTATGATTCTGACTCTATGATTGTGATTCTATGATTGTGATGGTATGATTGTAATTGTATGAATGTGATTGTACGATTGTGATTGTTTGATTGTTGTTGCGTGATTGCGTTTGTATGATTCTAATTGTATGCATGTGAATGTATAATTCTGATTGTATGTTTGAGATAAAATGATTGCGATTGTATGATTGAGATTGTATGATTGTGATTGTGTGATTGTGATTGTATGATTGTGATTGTATGATTGTGATTGTATTATTGTGATTGTATGATTGTGATTGTATGATTGTGATTGTATGATTGTGATTGTATGATTGTGATTGTATGATTGTGATTGTATGATTGTGATTGTATGATTCTGATTGTATGTTTGTGATAATATGATTGCGATTGTATGATTGAGATTGTATGATTGCGATTGTATGATTGAGATTGTATGATTGTGATTGTGTGATTGTGATAGTATGATTGTGATTGTATGATTGTGATTGTATGATTGTGATTGTATGATTCTACTTGGGTGATTGTGGTTGTATGATTGTGAATATATAATTGTATTTGCGTGATTGTTATTGCCGGATTGCTATTGTATAATGCTGATTGTATGATAGTGATTGTGTGATTGTGATTGTACGATTGTGGTTCCATGATTGCGATTGTATGTCGGTGATTGTATGATTGTGATTGTATGATTGTGATTGTATGATCGTGATTGTATGATCGTGATTGTTTGATTGTGATTGTATGATTGTGATTGTATGATTGTGATTGTATGATTGTAATTGTATGATTGTGAATGTATGATTGTGATTGTATGATTGTGATTGTATGATTGGGATTGTATGATTGTGATTGTATGATTGTGATTGTATGATTGTGATTGTATGATTGTGATTGTATGATTGTGATTGTATGATTGTGATTGTATGATAGTGATTGTACGATTGTGATTGTATGGTTGTGATTGCATGATTGTGATTCTATGATTGTCATTGTATGATTGTGGTTTTATGATTGTGATTGTATGATTGTGATTGTATGATTGTGATTGTATGATTGTGATTGTATGATTGTGATTGTATGATTGTGATTGTATGATTGTGGTTCTATGATTGTGATTGTATGATTGTGATTGTATGATTGTGGTTGTATGACTGTGATTGTACGATTGTTATTGTACGATTGTGATTGTACGATTGTGATTTTATGATTGTGACTATATGATTGTAACTGTATGATAGAGATTGTGTAAATATGAATGTGATTGCATGATCGTAATTGTATGATTGTGAATGTATGATTATGATTGTATGATTGTGATTGTATGATTGTGATTATATGATTGTGATTGTATTATAGTGATTGTATGATTGGGATTTTAGGATTGTGATTGTATGATTGTGATTGTATGATTGTGATTGTATGATTGTGATTGTATGATTGTGATTGTATGATTGTGATTGTATGATTGTGATTGTATGATTGTGATTGTATGATTGTGATTGTATGATTGTGATTGTATGATTGTGATTGTATGATTGTGATTGTATGATTGTGATTGTATGATTGTGATTGTATGATTGTGATTGTATGATTGTGATTGTATGATTGTGATTGTATGATTGTGATTGTATGATTGTGATTGTATGATTGTGATTGTATGATTGTGGTTGTATGATTGTGATTGTATGATTGTGATTGTATGATTGTGTATGTATGATTGTGATTGTATGATTGTGATTGTATGATTGTGATTGTTTGAATGTGATTGTATGATTGTGATTGTATGATTGTGATTGTATGATTGTGCTTGTATGATTGTGATTCTATGATTGTGATTGTAGGATTATGATTGTATGATTGCTATTGTCTGATTGCGATTGTGTGATTGCGAATGTATGATTGCGATTGTATGGTTGCGATTGTATGATTGCGATTGTATGATTATGATTGTATGATTGTGATTGTATGATTGTGATTGTATGATCGTGATTGTATGATCGTAATTGTTTGATTGTGATTGTATGGTTGTGATTGTATGATTGTGATTGTATGATTGTAATTGTATGATTGTGAATGTATGATTGTGATTGTATGATTGTGATTGTATGATTGGGATTGTATGATTGTGATTGTATGATTGTGATTGTATGATTGTGATTGTATGATTGTGATTGTATGATTGTGATTGTATGATTGTGATTGTATGATAGTGATTGTATGATTGTGATTGTATGATTGTGATTGTATGATTGTGATTGTATGATTGTAATTGTATGATTGTGAATGTATGATTGTGATTGTATGATTGTGATTGTATGATTGGGATTGTATGATTGTGATTGTATGATTGTGATTTTATGATTGAGATTGTATGATTGTGATTGAATGATTGTGATTGTATGATTGTGATTGTATGATAGTGATTGTACGATTGTGATTGTATGGTTGTGATTGCATGATTGTGATTCTATGATTGTAATTGTATGATTGTGGTTTTATGATTGTGATTGTATGATTGTGATTGTTTGATTGTGATTGTATGATTGTGATTGTAGGATTGTGATTGTATGATTGTAATTGTATGATTGTGAATGTATGATTGTGATTGTATGATTGTGATTGTATGATTGTGATTGTATGATTGTGATTGTATGATTGTGATTGTATGATTGTGATTGTATGTTGGTGATTGTATGATTGTGATTGTATGATTGTGGTTCTATGATTGTGATTGTATGATTGTGATTGTATGATTCTACTCGGGTGATTGTGGTTGTATGATTGTGAATATATAATTGTATTTGCGTAATTGTTATTGCCGGATTGCTATTGTATAATGCTGATTGTATGATAGTGATTGTGTGATTGTGATTCTACGATTGTGATTATATGATTGTGATTGTATTATAGTGATTGTATGATTGGGATTTTAGGATTGTGATTGTATGATTGTGATTGTATGATTGTGATTGTATGATTGTGATTGTATGATTGTGATTGTATGATTGTGATTGTATGATTGTGATTGTATGATTGTGATTGTATGATTGTGATTGTATGATTGTGATTGTATGATTGTGATTGTATGATTGTGATTGTATGATTGTGATTGTATGATTGTGATTGTTTGAATGTGATTGTATGATTGTGATTGTATGATTGTGATTGTATGATTGTGATTGTATGATTGTGCTTGTATGATTGTGATTCTATGATTGTGATTGTAGGATTATGATTGTATGATTGCTATTGTCTGATTGCGATTGTGTGATTGCGAATGTATGATTGCGATTGTATGGTTGCGATTGTATGATTGCGATTGTATGATTATGATTGTATGATTGTGATTGTATGATTGCGATTGTATGACTGTGATTGTATCTTTGTGATTGTATGATTGTGATTGTACGATTGTTATTGTACGATTGTGATTGTACGATTGTGATTGTACGATTGTGATTTTATGATTGTGACTATATGATTTTAACTGTATGATAGAGATTGTGTAAATATGATTGTGATTGCATGATCGCAATTGTATGATTGTGAATGTATGATTATGATTCCCTGATTGCAATTGTCTGATTGCGATTGTGTGATTGTGAATGTATGATTCTGACTCTATGATTGTGATTCTATGATTGTGATTGTATGATTGTAATTGTATGAATGTGATTGTACGATTGTGATTGTTTGATTGTTATTGCGTGATTGCGTTTGTATGATTCTAATTGTATGCATGTGAATGTATAATTCTGATTGTATGTTTGAGATAATATGATTGCGATTGTATGATTGAGATTGTATGATTGTGATTGTGTGATTGTGATTGTATGATTGTGATTGTATGATTGTGATTGTATGACAGTTATTATATGATTGTAATTGTATGATTGCGATTGTAGGATTGTGATTGTATGATTGTGATTGTATGATTGTGATTGTATGATTGTGGTTCTATGATTGTGATTGTATGATTGTGATTGTATGATTCTACTCGGGTGATTGTGGTTGTATGATTGTGAATATATAATTGTATTTGCGTGATTGTTATTGCCGGATTGCTATTGTATAATGCTGATTGTATGATAGTGATTGTGTGATTGTGATTGTACGATTGTGGTTCTATGATTGCGATTGTATGTTGGTGATTGTATGATTGTGATTGTATGATTGTGGTTCTATGATTGTGATTGTATGATTGTGATTGTATGATTGTGGTTGTATGACTGTGATTGTACGATTGTTATTGTACGATTGTGATTGTACGATTGTGATTTTATGATTGTGACTATATGATTGTAACTGTATGATATAGATTGTGTAAATATGATTGTGATTGCATGATCGTAATTGTATGATTGTGAATGTATGGTTATGATTGTATGATTGTGATTGTATGATTGTGATTATATGATTGTGATTGCATTATAGTGATTGTATGATTGGGATTTTAGGATTGTGATTGTATGATTGTCATTGTATGATTGTGATTGTATGATTGTGATTGTATGATTGTGATTGTATGATTGTGATTGTATGATTGTGATTGTATGATTGTGATTGTATGATTGTGATTGTATGATTGTGATTGTATGATTGTGATTGTATGATTGTGATTGTATGATTGTGATTGTATGATTGTGATTGTATGATTGTGATTGTATGATTGTGATTGTATGATTGTGATTGTTTGAATGTGATTGTATGATTGTGATTGTATGATTGTGATTGTATGATTGTGATTGTATGATTGTGCTTGTATGATTGTGATTCTATGATTGTGATTGTAGGATTATGATTGTATGATTGCTATTGTCTGATTGCGATTGTGTGATTGCGAATGTATGATTGCGATTGTATGGTTGCGATTGTATGATTGCGATTGTATGATTATGATTGTATGATTGTGATTGTATGATTGTGATTGTATGACTGTGATTGTATCTTTGTGATTGTATGATTGTGATTGTACGATTGTTATTGTACGATTGTGATTGTACGATTGCGATTGTACGATTGTGATTTTAAGATTGTGACTATATGATTTTAACTGTATGATAGAGATTGTGTAAATATGATTGTGATTGCATGATCGCAATTGTATGATTGTGAATGTATGATTATGATTCCCTGATTGCAATTGTCTGATTGCGATTGTGTCATTGTGAATGTATGATTCTACTTGGGTGATTGTGGTTGTATGATTGTGAATATATAATTGTATTTGCGTGATTGTTATTGCCGGATTGCTATTGTATAATGCTGATTGTATGATAGTGATTGTGTTATTGTGATTGTACGATTGTGGTTCCATGATTGCGATTGTATGTCGGTGATTGTATGATTGTGATTGTATGATTGTGATTGTATGATTGTGATTGTATGATCGTGATTGTATGATCGTGATTGTTTGATTGTGATTGTATG
This sequence comes from Megachile rotundata, assembly GCF_050947335.1. Lineage (NCBI taxonomy): Eukaryota > Metazoa > Arthropoda > Insecta > Hymenoptera > Megachilidae > Megachile > Megachile rotundata. The sequence continues at coordinate 1,118,059 of NC_134994.1, forward strand.
ATTGTGATTGTATGATTGTGATTGTATGATTGTGATTGTATGATTGTAATTGTATGATTGTGAATGTATGATTGTGATTGTATGATTGTGATTGTATGATTGGGATTGTATGATTGTGATTGTATGATTGTGATTGTATGATTGTGATTGTATGATTGTGATTGTATGATTGTGATTGTATGATTGTGATTGTATGATAGTGATTGTACGATTGTGATTGTATGGTTGTGATTGCATGATTGTGATTCTATGATTGTCATTGTATGATTGTGGTTTTATGATTGTGATTGTATGATTGTGATTGTTTGATTGTGATTGTATGGTTGTGATTGTATGATTGTGATTGTATGATTGTGATTGTATGATTGTGATTGTATGATTGTGATTGTATGATTGTGATTGTATGATTGTGATTGTATGATTGTGATTGTATGATTGTGATTGTATGATTGTGATTGTATGATTGTGATTGTATGATTGTGATTGTATGATTGTGATTGTATGATTGTGATTGTATGATTGTGATTGTATGATTGTGATTGTATGATTGTGATTGTATGATTGTGATTGTATGATTGTGATTGTATGATTGTGATTGTATGATTGTGATTGTATGATTGTGGTTGTATGATTGTGATTGTATGATTGTGTATGTATGATTGTGATTGTATGATTGTGATTGTATGATTGTGATTGTTTGAATGTGATTGTATGATTGTGATTGTATGATTGTGATTGTATGATTGTGCTTGTATGATTGTGATTCTATGATTGTGATTGTAGGATTATGATTGTATGATTGCTATTGTCTGATTGCGATTGTGTGATTGCGAATGTATGATTGCGATTGTATGGTTGCGATTGTATGATTGCGATTGTATGATTATGATTGTATGATTGTGATTGTATGATTGTGATTGTATGACTGTGATTGTATGATTGTGATTGTATGATTGTGATTGTATGATTGTGATTGTATGATTGTGATTGTATGATTGTGATTGTATGATTGTGATTGTATGATTGTGATTGTATGATTGTGATTGTATGATTGTGATTGTATGATTGTGATTGTATGATTGTAATTGTATGATTGTGAATGTATGATTGTGATTGTATGATTGTGATTGTATGACTGGGATTGTATGATTGTGATTGTATGATTGTGATTGTATGATTGTGATTGTACGATTGTGATTGTACGATTGTGATTGTACGATTGTGATTTTATAATTGTGACATTATCATTGTAACTATATGATATTGATTGTGTGAATGTGATTGTGATTGCATGATCGCAATTGTATGATTGTGAATGTATGATTATGATTCCCTGATTGCAATTGTCTGATTGCGATTGTGTGATTGTGAATGTATGATTCTGACTCTATGATTGTGATTCTATGATTGTGATTGTATGATTGTAATTGTATGAATGTGATTGTACGATTGTGATTGTTTGATTGTTATTGCGTGATTGCGTTTGTATGATTCTAATTCTATGCATGTGAATGTATAATTCTGATTGTATGTTTGAGATAATATGATTGCGATTGTATGATTGAGATTGTATGATTGTGATTGTGTGATTGTGATTGTATGCTTGTGATTGTATGATTGTGATTGTATGACTGTTATTATATGATTGTAATTGTATGATTGCGATTGTATGATTGCGATTGTAGGGTTGTGATTGTGAGATTGTGATTGTATGATTGTAATTGTATGATTGTGAATGCATGATTGTGATTGTATGATAGTGATTGTACGATTGTGTTTGTTGTGATTGTGTTGCAATGTTTCTCTATGTATAACTGTGATTGTATGATAGTGATTGTGTGATTGTGATTGTATGATTGTGTTTTTATAATTGTGACTGTATGATTTTAATTGTATGATTGTGATTGTATGATTGTGATTGTATGATTGAGATTGTACGATTGTGGTTGTTGTGATTGTGTTGCTATGTTTCTCTATGTATGACTGTGATTGTATGATAGTGATTGTGTGAATGTGGTTGTCTGATTGTGATTGTATGATTGCGAATGCAGTATTGTGATTGTGATTGTATGATTGCGATTGTATGATTGTGATTGTATGATTGTGATTGTAAGATTGTGATTGTATGATTGTGATTGTATGATTGTGATTGTATGATTCTACTTGGGTGATTGTGGTTGTATGATTGTGAATATATAATTGTATTTGCGTGATTGTTATTGCCGGATTGCTATTGTATAATGCTGATTGTATGATAGTGGCTGTGTGATTGTGATTGTACGATTGTGGTTCAATGATTGCGATTGTATGTCGGTGATTGTATGATTGTGATTGTATGATTGTGATTGTATGATCGTGATTGTATGATCGTGATTGTTTGATTGTGATTGTATGATAGTGATTGTATGATTGTGATTGTATGATTGTAATTGTATGATTGTGAATGTATGATTGTGATTGTATGATTGTGATTGTATGATTGTGATTGTATGATTGTGATTGTATGATTGTGATTGTATGATTGTGATTCTATGATTGTGATTGTATGATTGTGATTGTATGATTGTGATTGTATGATTGTGATTGTATGATTGCGATTGTGTGATTGCGAATGTATGATTGTGATTGTATGATTGTGATTGTATGATTGTGATTGTATGATTGTGATTGTATGATTGTGATTGTATGATTGTGAATGTATGATTATGATTCCCTGATTGCAATTGTCTGATTGCGATTGTGTGATTGTGAATGTATGATTCTGACTCTATGATTGTGATTCTATGATTGTGATTGTATGATTGTAATTGTATGAATGTGATTGTACGATTGTGATTGTTTGATTTTTATTGCGTGATTGCGTTTGTATGATTCTAATTGTATGCATGTGAATGTATAATTCTGATTGTATGTTTGAGATAATATGATTGCGATTGTATGATTGAGATTGTATGATTGTGATTGTGTGATTGTGATTGTATGATTGTGATTGTATGATTGTGATTGTATGACAGTTATTATATGATTGTAATTGTATGATTGCGATTGTAGGATTGTGATTGTATGATTGTGATTGTATGATTCTACTTGGGTGATTGTGGTTGTATGATTGTGAATATATAATTGTATTTGCGTGATTGTTATTGCCGGATTGCTATTGTATAATGCTGATTGTATGATAGTGATTGTGTGATTGTGATTGTACGATTGTGGTTCCATGATTGCGATTGTATGTCGGTGATTGTATGATTGTGATTGTATGATTGTGATTGTATGATCGTGATTGTAGGATTGTGATTGTATGGTTGTGATTGCATGATTGTGATTCTATGATTGTCATTGTATGATTGTGGTTTTATGATTGTGATTGTATGATTGTGATTGTTTGATTGTGATTGTATGATTGTGATTGTAGGATTGTGATTGTATGATTGTAATTGTATGATTGTGAATGTATGATTGTGATTGTATGATTGTGATTATATGATTGTGATTGTATGATTGTGATTGTATGATTGTGATTGTATGATTGTGATTGTATGATTCTACTCGGGTGATTGTGGTTGTATGATTGTGAATATATAATTGTATTTGCGTGACTGTTATTGCCGGATTGCTATTGTATAATGCTGATTGTATGATAGTGATTGTGTGATTGTGATTGTACGATTGTGGTTCTATGATTGCGATTGTATGTTGGTGATTGTATGATTGTGATTGTATGATTGTGGTTCTATGATTGTGATTGTATGATTGTGATTGTATGATTGTGGTTGTATGACTGTGATTGTACGATTGTTATTGTACGATTGTGATTGTACGATTGTGATTTTGTGATTGTGACTATATGATTGTAACTGTATGATAGAGATTGTGTAAATATGATTGTGATTGCATGATCGTAATTGTATGATTGTGAATGTATGATTATGATTGTATGACTGTGATTGTATGATTGTGATTATATGATTGTGATTGTATTATAGTGATTGTATGATTGGGATTTTAGGATTGTGATTGTATGATTGTGATTGTATGATTGTGATTGTGTGATAGTGATTGTGTGATTGTGATTGTACGATTGTGGTTCCATGATTGCGATTGTATGTCGGTGATTGTATGATTGTGATTGTATGATTGTGATTGTATGATCGTGATTGTATGATCGTAATTGTTTGATTGTGATTGTATGGTTGTGATTGTATGATTGTGATTGTATGATTGTAATTGTATGATTGTGAATGTATGATTGTGATTGTATGATTGTGATTGTATGATTGGGATTGTATGATTGTGATTGTATGATTGTGATTGTATGATTGTGATTGTATGATTGTGATTGTATGATTGTGATTGTATGATTGTGATTGTATGATAGTGATTGTACGATTGTGATTGTATGATTGTGATTGCATGATTGTGATTCTATGATTGTAATTGTATGATTGTGGTTTTATGATTGTGATTGTATGATTGTGATTGTTTGATTGTGATTGTATGATTGTGATTGTAGGATTGTGATTGTATGATTGTAATTGTATGATTGTGAATGTATGATTGTGAATGTATGATTGTGATTGTATGATTGTGATTGTATGATTGTGATTGTATGATTGTGATTGTATGATTGTGATTGTATGATTGTGATTGTATGTTGGTGATTGTATGATTGCGATTGTATGTCGGTGATTGTATGATTGTGATTGTATGATTGTGATTGTATGATTGTGATTGTATGATTGTGATTGTTTGAATGTGATCTTATAATTGTGACATTATCATTGTAACTGTATGATATTGATTGTGTGAATGTGATTGTGATTGCATGATCGCAATTGTATGATTGTGAATGTATGATTATGATGCTCTGATTGCAATTGTCTGATTGCGATTGTGTGATTGTGAATGTGTGATTCTGACTCTATGATTATGATTCTATGATTGTGATTGTATGATTGTAATTGTATGAATGTGATTGTATGATTGTGATTGTTTGATTGTTGTTGTGTGATTGCGTTTGTATGCTTCTAATTGTATGCATGTGAATGTATAATTCTGATTGTATGTTTGAGATAATATGATTGCGATTGTATGATTGAGATTGTATGATTGTGATTGTGTGATTGTGATTGTATGATTGTGATTGTATGATTGTGATTGTATGACAGTTATTATATGATTGTAATTGTATGATTGCGATTGTAGGATTGTGATTGTATGATTGTGATTGTATGATTGTGATTGTATGATTGTGGTTCTATGATTGTGATTGTATGATTGTGATTGTATGATTCTACTCGGGTGATTGTGGTTGTATGATTGTGAATATATAATTGTATTTGCGTGATTGTTATTGCCGGATTGCTATTGTATAATGCTGATTGTATGATAGTGATTGTGTGATTGTGATTGTACGATTGTTGTTCTATGATTGCGATTGTATGTTGGTGATTGTATGATTGTGATTGTATGATTGTGGTTCTATGATTGTGATTGTATGATTGTGATTGTATGATTGTGGTTGTATGACTGTGATTGTACGATTGTTATTGTACGATTGTGATTGTACGATTGTGATTTTATGATTGTGACTATACGATTGTAACTGTATGATAGAGATTGTGTAAATATGATTGTGATTGCATGATCGTAATTGTATGATTGTGAATGTATGGTTATGATTGTATGATTGTGATTGTATGATTGTGATTATATGATTGTGATTGCATTATAGTGATTGTATGATTGGGATTTTAGGATTGTGATTGTATGATTGTCATTGTATGATTGTGATTGTATGATTGTGATTGTATGATTGTGATTGTATGATTGTGATTGTATGATTGTGATTGTATGATTGTGATTGTATGATTGTGATTGTATGATTGTGATTGTATGATTGTGATTGTATGATTGTGATTGTATGATTGTGATTGTATGATTGTGATTGTATGATTGTGATTGTATGATTGTGATTGTATGATTGTGATTGTTTGAATGTGATTGTATGATTGTGATTGTATGATTGTGATTGTATGATTGTGATTGTATGATTGTGCTTGTATGATTGTGATTCTATGATTGTGATTGTAGGATTATGATTGTATGATTGCTATTGTCTGATTGCGATTGTGTGATTGCGAATGTATGATTGCGATTGTATGGTTGCGATTGTATGATTGCGATTGTATGATTATGATTGTATGATTGTGATTGTATGATTGTGATTGTATGACTGTGATTGTATCTTTGTGATTGTATGATTGTGATTGTACGATTGTTATTGTACGATTGTGATTGTACGATTGCGATTGTACGATTGTGATTTTATGATTGTGACTATATGATTTTAACTGTATGATAGAGATTGTGTAAATATGATTGTGATTGCATGATCGCAATTGTATGATTGTGAATGTATGATTATGATTCCCTGATTGCAATTGTCTGATTGCGATTGTGTGATTGTGAATGTATGATTCTACTTGGGTGATTGTGGTTGTATGATTGTGAATATATAATTGTATTTGCGTGATTGTTATTGCCGGATTGCTATTGTATAATGCTGATTGTATGATAGTGATTGTGTGATTGTGATTGTACGATTGTGGTTCCATGATTGCGATTGTATGTCGGTGATTGTATGATTGTGATTGTATGATTGTGATTGTATGATCGTGATTGTATGATCGTGATTGTTTGATTGTGATTGTATGATTGTGATTGTATGATTGTGATTGTATGATTGTGATTGTATGATTGTAATTGTATGATTGTGAATGTATGATTGTGATTGTATGATTGTGATTGTATGATTGGGATTGTATGATTGTGATTGTATGATTGTGATTGTATGATTGTGATTGTATGATTGTGATTGTATGATTGTGATTGTATGATTGTGATTGTATGATAGTGATTGTACGATTGTGATTGTATGGTTGTGATTGCATGATTGTGATTGTATGATTGTCATTGTATGATTGTGGTTTTATGATTGTGATTGTATGATTGTGATTGTTTGATTGTGATTGTATGGTTGTGATTGTAGGATTGTGATTGTATGATTGTAATTGTATGATTGTGAATGTATGATTGTGATTGTATGATTGTGATTGTATGATTGTGATTGTATGATTGTGATTGTATGATTGTGATTGTATGATTGTGATTGTATGTTGGTGATTGTATGATTGTGATTGTATGATTGTGGTTCTATGATTGTGATTGTATGATTGTGATTGTATGATTCTACTCGGGTGATTGTGGTTGTATGATTGTGAATATATAATTGTATTTGCGTGATTGTTATTGCCGGATTGCTATTGTATAATGCTGATTGTATGATAGTGATTGTGTGATTGTGATTGTACGATTGTGGTTCTATGATTGCGATTGTATGTTGGTGATTGTATGATTGTGATTGTATGATTGTGGTTCTATGATTGTGATTGTATGATTGTGATTGTATGATTGTGGTTGTATGACTGTGATTGTACGATTGTTATTGTACGATTGTGATTGTACGATTGTGATTTTATGATTGTGACTATATGATTGTAACTGTATGATAGAGATTGTGTAAATATGATTGTGATTGCATGATCGTATTTGTATGATTGTGAATGTATGATTATGATTGTATGATTGTGATTGTATGATTGTGATTATATGATTGTGATTGTATTATAGTGATTGTATGATTGGGATTTTAGGATTGTGATTGTATGATTGTGATTGTATGATTGTGATTGTATGATTGTGATTGTATGATTGTGATTGTATGATTGTGATTGTATGATTGTGATTGTATGATTGTGATTGTATGATTGTGATTGTATGATTGTGATTGTATGATTGTGATTGTATGATTGTGATTGTATGATTGTGATTGTATGATTGTGATTGTATGATTGTGATTGTATGATTGTGATTGTATGATTGTGATTGTATGATTGTGATTGTATGATTGTGATTGTATGATTGTGGTTGTATGATTGTGATTGTATGATTGTGATTGTATGATTGTGTATGTATGATTGTGATTGTATGATTGTGATTGTATGATTGTGATTGTTTGAATGTGATTGTATGATTGTGATTGTATGATTGTGATTGTATGATTGTGCTTGTATGATTGTGATTCTATGATTGTGATTGTAGGATTATGATTGTATGATTGCTATTGTCTGATTGCGATTGTGTGATTGCGAATGTATGATTGCGATTGTATGGTTGCGATTGTATGATTGCGATTGTATGATTATGATTGTATGATTGTGATTGTATGATTGTGATTGTATGACTGTGATTGTATCTTTGTGATTGTATGATTGTGATTGTACGATTGTTATTGTACGATTGTGATTGTACGATTGTGATTGTACGATTGTGATTTTATGATTGTGACTATATGATTTTAACTGTATGATAGAGATTGTGTAAATATGATTGTGATTGCATGATCGCAATTGTATGATTGTGAATGTATGATTATGATTCCCTGATTGCAATTGTCTGATTGCGATTGTGTGATTGTGAATGTATGATTCTGACTCTATGATTGTGATTCTATGATTGTGATTGTATGATTGTAATTGTATGAATGTGATTGTACGATTGTGATTGTTTGATTTTTATTGCGTGATTGCGTTTGTATGATTCTAATTGTATGCATGTGAATGTATAATTCTGATTGTATGTTTGAGACAATATGATTGCGATTGTATGATTGAGATTGTATGATTGTGATTGTGTGATTGTGATTGTATGATTGTGATTGTATGATTGTGATTGTATGACAGTTATTATATGATTGTAATTGTATGATTGCGATTGTAGGATTGTGATTGTATGATTGTGATTGTATGATTGTGATTGTATGATTCTACTTGGGTGATTGTGGTTGTATGATTGTGAATATATAATTGTATTTGCGTGATTGTTATTGCCGGATTGCTATTGTATAATGCTGATTGTATGATAGTGATTGTGTGATTGTGATTGTACGATTGTGGTTCCATGATTGCGATTGTATGTCGGTGATTGTATGATTGTGATTGTATGATTGTGATTGTATGATCGTGATTGTAGGATTGTGATTGTATGGTTGTGATTGCATGATTGTGATTCTATGATTGTCATTGTATGATTGTGGTTTTATGATTGTGATTGTATGATTGTGATTGTTTGATTGTGATTGTATGATTGTGATTGTAGGATTGTGATTGTATGATTGTAATTGTATGATTGTGAATGTATGATTGTGATTGTATGATTGTGATTATATGATTGTGATTGTATGATTGTGATTGTATGATTGTGATTGTATGATTGTGATTGTATGATTCTACTCGGGTGATTGTGGTTGTATGATTGTGAATATATAATTGTATTTGCGTGACTGTTATTGCCGGATTGCTATTGTATAATGCTGATTGTATGATAGTGATTGTGTGATTGTGATTGTACGATTGTGGTTCTATGATTGCGATTGTATGTTGGTGATTGTATGATTGTGATTGTATGATTGTGGTTCTATGATTGCGATTGTATGATTGTGATTGTATGATTGTGGTTGTATGACTGTGATTGTACGATTGTTATTGTACGATTGTGATTGTACGATTGTGATTGTACGATTGTGATTATATGATTGTGATTGTATTATAGTGATTGTATGATTGGGATTTTAGGATTGTGATTGTATGATTGTGATTGTATGATTGTGATTCTATGATTGTGATTGTAGGATTATGATTGTATGATTGCGATTGTCTGATTGTGATTGTATGATTGTGATTTTATGATTGTGATTGTATCTTTGTGATTGTATGGTTGTGATTGTATGATTGTGATTGTACGATTGTGATTGTACGATTGTGATTGTACGATTGTGATTTTATAATTGTGACATTATCATTGTAACTATATGATATTGATTGTGTGAATGTGATTGTGATTGCATGATCGCAATTGTATGATTGTGAATGTATGATTATGATTCCCTGATTGCAATTGTCTGATTGCGATTGTGTGATTGTGAATGTATGATTCTGACTCTATGATTGTGATTCTATGATTGTGATTGTATGATTGTAATTGTATGAATGTGATTGTACGATTGTGATTGTTTGATTGTTATTGCGTGATTGCGTTTGTATGATTCTAATTCTATGCATGTGAATGTATAATTCTGATTGTATGTTTGAGATAATATGATTGCGATTGTATGATTGAGATTGTATGATTGTGATTGTGTGATTGTGATTGTATGATTGTGATTGTATGATTGTGATTGTATGACAGTTATTATATGATTGTAATTGTATGATTGCGATTGTAGGATTGTGATTGTATGATTGTGATTGTATGATTGTGATTGTATGATTGTGGTTCTATGATTGTGATTGTATGATTGTGATTGTATGATTCTACTCGGGTGATTGTGGTTGTATGATTGTGAATATATAATTGTATTTGCGTGATTGTTATTGCCGGATTGCTATTGTATAATGCTGATTGTATGATAGTGATTGTGTGATTGTGATTGTACGATTGTTGTTCTATGATTGCGATTGTATGTTGGTGATTGTATGATTGTGATTGTATGATTGTGGTTCTATGATTGTGATTGTATGATTGTGATTGTATGATTGTGGTTGTATGACTGTGATTGTACGATTGTTATTGTACGATTGTGATTGTACGATTGTGATTTTATGATTGTGACTATACGATTGTAACTGTATGATAGAGATTGTGTAAATATGATTGTGATTGCATGATCGTAATTGTATGATTGTGAATGTATGGTTATGATTGTATGATTGTGATTGTATGATTGTGATTATATGATTGTGATTGCATTATAGTGATTGTATGATTGGGATTTTAGGATTGTGGTTGTATGATTGTCATTGTATGATTGTGATTGTATGATTGTGATTGTATGATTGTGATTGTATGATTGTGATTGTATGATAGTGATTGTACGATTGTGATTGTATGGTTGTGATTGCATGATTGTGATTCTATGATTGTAATTGTATGATTGTGGTTTTATGATTGTGATTGTATGATTGTGATTGTTTGATTGTGATTGTATGATTGTGATTGTAGGATTGTGATTGTATGATTGTAATTGTATGATTGTGAATGTATGATTGTGAATGTATGATTGTGATTGTATGATTGTGATTGTATGATTGTGATTGTATGATTGTGATTGTATGATTGTGATTGTATGATTGTGATTGTATGTTGGTGATTGTATGATTGCGATTGTATGTCGGTGATTGTATGATTGTGATTGTATGATTGTGATTGTATGATTGTGATTGTATGATTGTGATTGTTTGAATGTGATCTTATAATTGTGACATTATCATTGTAACTGTATGATATTGATTGTGTGAATGTGATTGTGATTGCATGATCGCAATTGTATGATTGTGAATGTATGATTATGATGCTCTGATTGCAATTGTCTGATTGCGATTGTGTGATTGTGAATGTGTGATTCTGACTCTATGATTATGATTCTATGATTGTGATTGTATGATTGTAATTGTATGAATGTGATTGTATGATTGTGATTGTTTGATTGTTGTTGTGTGATTGCGTTTGTATGCTTCTAATTGTATGCATGTGAATGTATAATTCTGATTGTATGTTTGAGATAATATGATTGCGATTGTATGATTGAGATTGTATGATTGTGATTGTGTGATTGTGATTGTATGATTGTGATTGTATGATTGTGATTGTATGACAGTTATTATATGATTGTAATTGTATGATTGCGATTGTAGGATTGTGATTGTATGATTGTGATTGTATGATTGTGATTGTATGATTGTGGTTCTATGATTGTGATTGTATGATTGTGATTGTATGATTCTACTCGGGTGATTGTGGTTGTATGATTGTGAATATATAATTGTATTTGCGTGATTGTTATTGCCGGATTGCTATTGTATAATGCTGATTGTATGATAGTGATTGTGTGATTGTGATTGTACGATTGTTGTTCTATGATTGCGATTGTATGTTGGTGATTGTATGATTGTGATTGTATGATTGTGGTTCTATGATTGTGATTGTATGATTGTGATTGTATGATTGTGGTTGTATGACTGTGATTGTACGATTGTTATTGTACGATTGTGATTGTACGATTGTGATTTTATGATTGTGACTATACGATTGTAACTGTATGATAGAGATTGTGTAAATATGATTGTGATTGCATGATCGTAATGGTATGATTGTGAATGTATGGTTATGATTGTATGATTGTGATTGTATGATTGTGATTATATGATTGTGATTGCATTATAGTGATTGTATGATTGGGATTTTAGGATTGTGATTGTATGATTGTCATTGTATGATTGTGATTGTATGATTGTGATTGTATGATTGTGATTGTATGATTGTGATTGTATGATTGTGATTGTATGATTGTGATTGTATGATTGTGATTGTATGATTGTGATTGTATGATTGTGATTGTATGATTGTGATTGTATGATTGTGATTGTATGATTGTGATTGTATGATTGTGATTGTATGATTGTGATTGTATGATTGTGATTGTTTGAATGTGATTGTATGATTGTGATTGTATGATTGTGATTGTATGATTGTGATTGTATGATTGTGCTTGTATGATTGTGATTCTATGATTGTGATTGTAGGATTATGATTGTATGATTGCTATTGTCTGATTGCGATTGTGTGATTGCGAATGTATGATTGCGATTGTATGGTTGCGATTGTATGATTGCGATTGTATGATTATGATTGTATGATTGTGATTGTATGATTGTGATTGTATGACTGTGATTGTATCTTTGTGATTGTATGATTGTGATTGTACGATTGTTATTGTACGATTGTGATTGTACGATTGCGATTGTACGATTGTGATTTTATGATTGTGACTATATGATTTTAACTGTATGATAGAGATTGTGTAAATATGATTGTGATTGCATGATCGCAATTGTATGATTGTGAATGTATGATTATGATTCCCTGATTGCAATTGTCTGATTGCGATTGTGTGATTGTGAATGTATGATTCTACTTGGGTGATTGTGGTTGTATGATTGTGAATATATAATTGTATTTGCGTGATTGTTATTGCCGGATTGCTATTGTATAATGCTGATTGTATGATAGTGATTGTGTGATTGTGATTGTACGATTGTGGTTCCATGATTGCGATTGTATGTCGGTGATTGTATGATTGTGATTGTATGATTGTGATTGTATGATCGTGATTGTATGATCGTGATTGTTTGATTGTGATTGTATGATTGTGATTGTATGATTGTGATTGTATGATTGTGATTGTATGATTGTAATTGTATGATTGTGAATGTATGATTGTGATTGTATGATTGTGATTGTATGATTGGGATTGTATGATTGTGATTGTATGATTGTGATTGTATGATTGTGATTGTATGATTGTGATTGTATGATTGTGATTGTATGATTGTGATTGTATGATAGTGATTGTACGATTGTGATTGTATGGTTGTGATTGCATGATTGTGATTGTATGATTGTCATTGTATGATTGTGGTTTTATGATTGTGATTGTATGATTGTGATTGTTTGATTGTGATTGTATGGTTGTGATTGTAGGATTGTGATTGTATGATTGTAATTGTATGATTGTGAATGTATGATTGTGATTGTATGATTGTGATTGTATGATTGTGATTGTATGATTGTGATTGTATGATTGTGATTGTATGATTGTGATTGTATGTTGGTGATTGTATGATTGTGATTGTATGATTGTGGTTCTATGATTGTGATTGTATGATTGTGATTGTATGATTCTACTCGGGTGATTGTGGTTGTATGATTGTGAATATATAATTGTATTTGCGTGATTGTTATTGCCGGATTGCTATTGTATAATGCTGATTGTATGATAGTGATTGTGTGATTGTGATTGTACGATTGTGGTTCTATGATTGCGATTGTATGTTGGTGATTGTATGATTGTGATTGTATGATTGTGGTTCTATGATTGTGATTGTATGATTGTGATTGTATGATTGTGGTTGTATGACTGTGATTGTACGATTGTTATTGTACGATTGTGATTGTACGATTGTGATTTTATGATTGTGACTATATGATTGTAACTGTATGATAGAGATTGTGTAAATATGATTGTGATTGCATGATCGTATTTGTATGATTGTGAATGTATGATTATGATTGTATGATTGTGATTGTATGATTGTGATTATATGATTGTGATTGTATTATAGTGATTGTATGATTGGGATTTTAGGATTGTGATTGTATGATTGTGATTGTATGATTGTGATTGTATGATTGTGATTGTATGATTGTGATTGTATGATTGTGATTGTATGATTGTGATTGTATGATTGTGATTGTATGATTGTGATTGTATGATTGTGATTGTATGATTGTGATTGTATGATTGTGATTGTATGATTGTGATTGTATGATTGTGATTGTATGATTGTGATTGTATGATTGTGATTGTATGATTGTGATTGTATGATTGTGATTGTATGATTGTGATTGTATGATTGTGATTGTATGATTGTGATTGTATGATTGTGATTGTATGATTGTGGTTGTATGATTGTGATTGTATGATTGTGATTGTATGATTGTGTATGTATGATTGTGATTGTATGATTGTGATTGTATGATTGTGATTGTTTGAATGTGATTGTATGATTGTGATTGTATGATTGTGATTGTATGATTGTGCTTGTATGATTGTGATTCTATGATTGTGATTGTAGGATTATGATTGTATGATTGCTATTGTCTGATTGCGATTGTGTGATTGCGAATGTATGATTGCGATTGTATGGTTGCGATTGTATGATTGCGATTGTATGATTATGATTGTATGATTGTGATTGTATGATTGTGATTGTATGACTGTGATTGTATCTTTGTGATTGTATGATTGTGATTGTACGATTGTTATTGTACGATTGTGATTGTACGATTGTGATTGTACGATTGTGATTTTATGATTGTGACTATATGATTTTAACTGTACGGTAGAGATTGTGTAAATATGATTGTGATTGCATGATCGCAATTGTATGATTGTGAATGTATGATTATGATTCCCTGATTGCAATTGTCTGATTGCGATTGTGTGATTGTGAATGTACGATTCCGACTCTATGATTGTGATTCTATGATTGTGATTGTATGATTGTAATTGTATGAATGTGATTGTACGATTGTGATTGTTTGATTTTTATTGCGTGATTGCGTTTGTATGATTCTAATTGTATGCATGTGAATGTATAATTCTGATTGTATGTTTGAGACAATATGATTGCGATTGTATGATTGAGATTGTATGATTGTGATTGTGTGATTGTGATTGTATGATTGTGATTGTATGATTGTGATTGTATGACAGTTATTATATGATTGTAATTGTATGATTGCGATTGTAGGATTGTGATTGTATGATTGTGATTGTATGATTGTGATTGTATGATTCTACTTGGGTGATTGTGGTTGTATGATTGTGAATATATAATTGTATTTGCGTGATTGTTATTGCCGGATTGCTATTGTATAATGCTGATTGTATGATAGTGATTGTGTGATTGTGATTGTACGATTGTGGTTCCATGATTGCGATTGTATGTCGGTGATTGTATGATTGTGATTGTATGATTGTGATTGTATGATCGTGATTGTAGGATTGTGATTGTATGGTTGTGATTGCATGATTGTGATTCTATGATTGTCATTGTATGATTGTGGTTTTATGATTGTGATTGTATGATTGTGATTGTTTGATTGTGATTGTATGATTGTGATTGTAGGATTGTGATTGTATGATTGTAATTGTATGATTGTGAATGTATGATTGTGATTGTATGATTGTGATTATATGATTGTGATTGTATGATTGTGATTGTATGATTGTGATTGTATGATTGTGATTGTATGATTCTACTCGGGTGATTGTGGTTGTATGATTGTGAATATATAATTGTATTTGCGTGACTGTTATTGCCAGATTGCTATTGTATAATGCTGATTGTATGATAGTGATTGTGTGATTGTGATTGTACGATTGTGGTTCTATGATTGCGATTGTATGTTGGTGATTGTATGATTGTGATTGTATGATTGTGGTTCTATGATTGCGATTGTATGATTGTGATTGTATGATTGTGGTTGTATGACTGTGATTGTACGATTGTTATTGTACGATTGTGATTGTACGATTGTGATTGTACGATTGTGATTATATGATTGTGATTGTATTATAGTGATTGTATGATTGGGATTTTAGGATTGTGATTGTATGATTGTGATTGTATGATTGTGATTCTATGATTGTGATTGTAGGATTATGATTGTATGATTGCGATTGTCTGATTGTGATTGTATGATTGTGATTTTATGATTGTGATTGTATCTTTGTGATTGTATGGTTGTGATTGTATGATTGTGATTGTACGATTGTGATTGTACGATTGTGATTGTACGATTGTGATTTTATAATTGTGACATTATCATTGTAACTATATGATATTGATTGTGTGAATGTGATTGTGATTGCATGATCGCAATTGTATGATTGTGAATGTATGATTATGATTCCCTGATTGCAATTGTCTGATTGCGATTGTGTGATTGTGAATGTATGATTCTGACTCTATGATTGTGATTCTATGATTGTGATTGTATGATTGTAATTGTATGAATGTGATTGTACGATTGTGATTGTTTGATTGTTATTGCGTGATTGCGTTTGTATGATTCTAATTCTATGCATGTGAATGTATAATTCTGATTGTATGTTTGAGATAATATGATTGCGATTGTATGATTGAGATTGTATGATTGTGATTGTGTGATTGTGATTTTATGATTGTGATTGTATGATTGTGATTGTATGACAGTTATTATATGATTGTAATTGTATGATTGCGATTGTAGGATTGTGATTGTATGATTGTGATTGTATGATTGTGATTGTATGATTGTGGTTCTATGATTGTGATTGTATGATTGTGATTGTATGATTCTACTCGGGTGATTGTGGTTGTATGATTGTGAATATATAATTGTATTTGCGTGATTGTTATTGCCGGATTGCTATTGTATAATGCTGATTGTATGATAGTGATTGTGTGATTGTGATTGTACGATTGTTGTTCTATGATTGCGATTGTATGTTGGTGATTGTATGATTGTGATTGTATGATTGTGGTTCTATGATTGTGATTGTATGATTGTGATTGTATGATTGTGGTTGTATGACTGTGATTGTACGATTGTTATTGTACGATTGTGATTGTACGATTGTGATTTTATGATTGTGACTATACGATTGTAACTGTATGATAGAGATTGTGTAAATATGATTGTGATTGCATGATCGTAATTGTATGATTGTGAATGTATGGTTATGATTGTATGATTGTGATTGTATGATTGTGATTATATGATTGTGATTGCATTATAGTGATTGTATGATTGGGATTTTAGGATTGTGATTGTATGATTGTCATTGTATGATTGTGATTGTATGATTGTGATTGTATGATTGTGATTGTATGATTGTGATTGTATGATTGTGATTGTATGATTGTGATTGTATGATTGTGATTGTATGATTGTGATTGTATGATTGTGATTGTATGATTGTGATTGTATGATTGTGATTGTATGATTGTGATTGTATGATTGTGATTGTATGATTGTGATTGTTTGAATGTGATTGTATGATTGTGATTGTATGATTGTGATTGTATGATTGTGATTGTATGATTGTGCTTGTATGATTGTGATTCTATGATTGTGATTGTAGGATTATGATTGTATGATTGCTATTGTCTGATTGCGATTGTGTGATTGCGAATGTATGATTGCGATTGTATGGTTGCGATTGTATGATTGCGATTGTATGATTATGATTGTATGATTGTGATTGTATGATTGTGATTGTATGACTGTGATTGTATCTTTGTGATTGTATGATTGTGATTGTACGATTGTTATTGTACGATTGTGATTGTACGATTGCGATTGTACGATTGTGATTTTATGATTGTGACTATATGATTTTAACTGTATGATAGAGATTGTGTAAATATGATTGTGATTGCATGATCGCAATTGTATGATTGTGAATGTATGATTATGATTCCCTGATTGCAATTGTCTGATTGCGATTGTGTGATTGTGAATGTATGATTCTACTTGGGTGATTGTGGTTGTATGATTGTGAATATATAATTGTATTTGCGTGATTGTTATTGCCGGATTGCTATTGTATAATGCTGATTGTATGATAGTGATTGTGTGATTGTGATTGTACGATTGTGGTTCCATGATTGCGATTGTATGTCGGTGATTGTATGATTGTGATTGTATGATTGTGATTGTATGATCGTGATTGTATGATCGTGATTGTTTGATTGTGATTGTATGATTGTGATTGTATGATTGTGATTGTATGATTGTGATTGTATGATTGTAATTGTATGATTGTGAATGTATGATTGTGATTGTATGATTGTGATTGTATGATTGGGATTGTATGATTGTGATTGTATGATTGTGATTGTATGATTGTGATTGTATGATTGTGATTGTATGATTGTGATTGTATGATTGTGATTGTATGATAGTGATTGTACGATTGTGATTGTATGGTTGTGATTGCATGATTGTGATTGTATGATTGTCATTGTATGATTGTGGTTTTATGATTGTGATTGTATGATTGTGATTGTTTGATTGTGATTGTATGGTTGTGATTGTAGGATTGTGATTGTATGATTGTAATTGTATGATTGTGAATGTATGATTGTGATTGTATGATTGTGATTGTATGATTGTGATTGTATGATTGTGATTGTATGATTGTGATTGTATGATTGTGATTGTATGATTGTGATTGTATGATTGTGATTGTATGATTGTGATTGTATGATTGTGATTGTATGATTGTGATTGTATGATTGTGATTGTATGATTGTGATTGTATGATTGTGATTGTATGATTGTGATTGTATGATTGTGATTGTATGATTGTGGTTGTATGATTGTGATTGTATGATTGTGATTGTATGATTGTGTATGTATGATTGTGATTGTATGATTGTGATTGTATGATTGTGATTGTTTGAATGTGATTGTATGATTGTGATTGTATGATTGTGATTGTATGATTGTGCTTGTATGATTGTGATTCTATGATTGTGATTGTAGGATTATGATTGTATGATTGCTATTGTCCGATTGCGATTGTGTGATTGCGAATGTATGATTGCGATTGTATGGTTGCGATTGTATGATTGCGATTGTATGATTATGATTGTATGATTGTGATTGTATGATTGTGATTGTATGACTGTGATTGTATCTTTGTGATTGTATGATTGTGATTGTACGATTGTTATTGTACGATTGTGATTGTACGATTGTGATTGTACGATTGTGATTTTATGATTGTGACTATATGATTTTAACTGTATGATAGAGATTGTGTAAATATGATTGTGATTGCATGATCGCAATTGTATGATTGTGAATGTATGATTATGATTCCCTGATTGCAATTGTCTGATTGCGATTGTGTGATTGTGAATGTATGATTCTGACTCTATGATTGTGATTCTATGATTGTGATTGTATGATTGTAATTGTATGAATGTGATTGTACGATTGTGATTGTTTGATTTTTATTGCGTGATTGCGTTTGTATGATTCTAATTGTATGCATGTGAATGTATAATTCTGATTGTATGTTTGAGACAATATGATTGCGATTGTATGATTGAGATTGTATGATTGTGATTGTGTGATTGTGATTGTATGATTGTGATTGTATGATTGTGATTGTATGACAGTTATTATATGATTGTAATTGTATGATTGCGATTGTAGGATTGTGATTGTATGATTGTGATTGTATGATTGTGATTGTATGATTCTACTTGGGTGATTGTGGTTGTATGATTGTGAATATATAATTGTATTTGCGTGATTGTTATTGCCGGATTGCTATTGTATAATGCTGATTGTATGATAGTGATTGTGTGATTGTGATTGTACGATTGTGGTTCCATGATTGCGATTGTATGTCGGTGATTGTATGATTGTGATTGTATGATTGTGATTGTATGATCGTGATTGTAGGATTGTGATTGTATGGTTGTGATTGCATGATTGTGATTCTATGATTGTCATTGTATGATTGTGGTTTTATGATTGTGATTGTATGATTGTGATTGTTTGATTGTGATTGTATGATTGTGATTGTAGGATTGTGATTGTATGATTGTAATTGTATGATTGTGAATGTATGATTGTGATTGTATGATTGTGATTATATGATTGTGATTGTATGATTGTGATTGTATGATTGTGATTGTATGATTGTGATTGTATGATTCTACTCGGGTGATTGTGGTTGTATGATTGTGAATATATAATTGTATTTGCGTGACTGTTATTGCCGGATTGCTATTGTATAATGCTGATTGTATGATAGTGATTGTGTGATTGTGATTGTACGATTGTGGTTCTATGATTGCGATTGTATGTTGGTGATTGTATGATTGTGATTGTATGATTGTGGTTCTATGATTGCGATTGTATGATTGTGATTGTATGATTGTGGTTGTATGACTGTGATTGTACGATTGTTATTGTACGATTGTGATTGTACGATTGTGATTGTACGATTGTGATTATATGATTGTGATTGTATTATAGTGATTGTATGATTGGGATTTTAGGATTGTGATTGTATGATTGTGATTGTATGATTGTGATTCTATGATTGTGATTGTAGGATTATGATTGTATGATTGCGATTGTCTGATTGTGATTGTATGATTGTGATTTTATGATTGTGATTGTATCTTTGTGATTGTATGGTTGTGATTGTATGATTGTGATTGTACGATTGTGATTGTACGATTGTGATTGTACGATTGTGATTTTATAATTGTGACATTATCATTGTAACTATATGATATTGATTGTGTGAATGTGATTGTGATTGCATGATCGCAATTGTATGATTGTGAATGTATGATTATGATTCCCTGATTGCAATTGTCTGATTGCGATTGTGTGATTGTGAATGTATGATTCTGACTCTATGATTGTGATTCTATGATTGTGATTGTATGATTGTAATTGTATGAATGTGATTGTACGATTGTGATTGTTTGATTGTTATTGCGTGATTGCGTTTGTATGATTCTAATTCTATGCATGTGAATGTATAATTCTGATTGTATGTTTGAGATAATATGATTGCGATTGTATGATTGAGATTGTATGATTGTGATTGTGTGATTGTGATTGTATGCTTGTGATTGTATGATTGTGATTGTATGACTGTTATTATATGATTGTAATTGTATGATTGCGATTGTATGATTGCGATTGTAGGGTTGTGATTGTGAGATTGTGATTGTATGATTGTAATTGTATGATTGTGAATGCATGATTGTGATTGTATGATAGTGATTGTACGATTGTGTTTGTTGTGATTGTGTTGCAATGTTTCTCTATGTATAACTGTGATTGTATGATAGTGATTGTGTGATTGTGATTGTATGATTGTGTTTTTATAATTGTGACTGTATGATTTTAATTGTATGATTGTGATTGTATGATTGTGATTGTATGATTGAGATTATACGATTGTGGTTGTTGTGATTGTGTTGCTATGTTTCTCTATGTATGACTGTGATTGTATGATAGTGATTGTGTGAATGTGGTTGTCTGATTGTGATTGTATGATTGCGAATGCAGGATTGTGATTGTGATTGTATGATTGCGATTGTATGATTGTGATTGTATGATTGTGATTGTAAGATTGTGATTGTATGATTGTGATTGTATGATTGTGATTGTATGATTCTACTTGGGTGATTGTGGTTGTATGATTGTGAATATATAATTGTATTTGCGTGATTGTTATTGCCGGATTGCTATTGTATAATGCTGATTGTATGATAGTGGCTGTGTGATTGTGATTGTACGATTGTGGTTCAATGATTGCGATTGTATGTCGGTGATTGTATGATTGTGATTGTATGATTGTGATTGTATGATCGTGATTGTATGATCGTGATTGTTTGATTGTGATTGTATGATTGTGATTGTATGATTGTGATTGTATGATTGTAATAGTATGATTGTGAATGTATGATTGTGATTGTATGATTGTGATTGTATGATTGTGATTGTATGATTGTGATTGTATGATTGTGATTGTATGATTGTGATTGTATGATTGTGATTGTATGATTGTGATTGTATGATTGTGATTGTATGATTGTGATTGTATGATTGTGATTGTATGATAGTGATTGTACGATTGTGATTGTACGGTTGTGATTGCATGATTGTGATTCTATGATTGTCATTGTATGATTGTGGTTTTATGATTGTGATTGTATGATTGTGATTGTTTGACTGTGATTGTATGATTGTGATTGTATGATTGTGATTGTATGATTGTAATTGTATGACTGTGAATGTATGATTGTGATTGTATGATTGTGATTGTATGATTGTGATTGTATGATTGTGATTGTATGATTGTGATTGTATGATTGTGATTGTATGATTGTGATTGTATGTTGGTGATTGTATGATTGTGATTGTATGATTGTGGTTCTATGATTGTGATTGTATGATTGTCATTGTATGATGGTGATTGTATGATTGTGATTGTATGATTGTGATTGTATGATTGTGATTGTATGATTGTGATTGTATGATTGTGATTGTATGATTGTGATTGTATGATTGTGATTGTATGATTGTGATTGTATGATTGTGATTGTATGATTGTGATTGTATGATTGTGATTGTATGATTGTGATTGTATGATTGTGATTGTATGATTGTGATTGTTTGAATGTGATTGTATGATTGTGATTGTATGATTGTGATTGTATGATTGTGCTTGTATGATTGTGATTCTATGATTGTGATTGTAGGATTATGATTGTATGATTGCTATTGTCTGATTGCGATTGTGTGATTGCGAATGTATGATTGTGATTGTATGATTGTGATTGTATGATTGTGATTGTATGATTGTGATTGTATGATTGTGATTGTATGATTGTGATTGTATGATTGTGATTGTATGATTGTGATTGTATGATTGTGATTGTATGATTGTGATTGTTTGAATGTGATTGTATGATTGTGATTGTATGATTGTGATTGTATGATTGTGCTTGTATGATTGTGATTCTATGATTGTGATTGTAGGATTATGATTGTATGATTGCTATTGTCTGATTGCGATTGTGTGATTGCGAATGTATGATTGCGATTGTATGGTTGCGATTGTATGATTGCGATTGTATGATTATGATTGTATGATTGTGATTGTATGATTGTGATTGTATGACTGTGATTGTATCTTTGTGATTGTATGATTGTGATTGTACGATTGTTATTGTACGATTGTGATTGTATGATTGTGATTGTTTGATTGTGATTGTGTGATTACGTTTGTATGATTCTAACTGTATGCATGTGAATGTATAATTCTGATTGTATGTTTGTGATAATATGATTGCGATTGTATGATTGAGATTGTATGATTGTGATTGTGTGATTGTGATTGTATGATTGTGATTGTATGATTGTGATTTTATGATAGTGATTGTATGATTGTGATTGTATGATTGTGATTGTATGATTGTGAATGTATGATTGTGATTGTATGATTGTGATTGTATAATTGTGATTGTGTGGCTGTTATTGTTTGATTGTGATTCCTTGATTGTAACTGTATGAATCTGATTGTATGATTGTGATTGTATGATTGTGATTGTATGATTGTGATTGTATGATTGTGATTGTATGATTGTGATTGTATGATTGTGATTGTATGATTGTGATTGTATAATTGTGATTGTATGATTGTGATTGTTTGAATGTGATTGTATGATTGTGATTGTATGATTGTGATTGTATGATTGTGCTTGTATGATTGTGATTCTATGATTGTGATTGTAGGTTTATGATTGTATGATTGCTATTGTCTGATTGCGATTGTGTGATTGCGAATGTATGATTGCGATTGTATGGTTGCGATTGTATGATTGCGATTGTATGATTATGATTGTATGATTGTGATTGTATGATTGTGATTGTATGACTGTGATTGTATCTTTGTGATTGTATGATTGTGATTGTACGATTGCGATTGTACGATTGTGATTTTATGATTGTGACTATATGATTTTAACTGTATGATAGAGATTGTGTAAATATGATTGTGATTGCATGATCGCAATTGTATGATTGTGAATGTATGATTATGATTCCCTGATTGCAATTGTCTGATTGCGATTGTGTGATTGTGAATGTATGATTCTGACTCTATGATTGTGATTCTATGATTGTGATGGTATGATTGTAATTGTATGAATGTGATTGTACGATTGTGATTGTTTGATTGTTGTTGCGTGATTGCGTTTGTATGATTCTAATTGTATGCATGTGAATGTATAATTCTGATTGTATGTTTGAGATAAAATGATTGCGATTGTATGATTGAGATTGTATGATTGTGATTGTGTGATTGTGATTGTATGATTGTGATTGTATGATTGTGATTGTATTATTGTGATTGTATGATTGTGATTGTATGATTGTGATTGTATGATTGTGATTGTATGATTGTGATTGTATGATTGTGATTGTATGATTGTGATTGTATGATTCTGATTGTATGTTTGTGATAATATGATTGCGATTGTATGATTGAGATTGTATGATTGCGATTGTATGATTGAGATTGTATGATTGTGATTGTGTGATTGTGATAGTATGATTGTGATTGTATGATTGTGATTGTATGATTGTGATTGTATGATTCTACTTGGGTGATTGTGGTTGTATGATTGTGAATATATAATTGTATTTGCGTGATTGTTATTGCCGGATTGCTATTGTATAATGCTGATTGTATGATAGTGATTGTGTGATTGTGATTGTACGATTGTGGTTCCATGATTGCGATTGTATGTCGGTGATTGTATGATTGTGATTGTATGATTGTGATTGTATGATCGCGATTGTATGATCGTGATTGTTTGATTGTGATTGTATGATTGTGATTGTATGATTGTGATTGTATGATTGTAATTGTATGATTGTGAATGTATGATTGTGATTGTATGATTGTGATTGTATGATTGGGATTGTATGATTGTGATTGTATGATTGTGATTGTATGATTGTGATTGTATGATTGTGATTGTATGATTGTGATTGTATGATTGTGATTGTATGATAGTGATTGTACGATTGTGATTGTATGGTTGTGATTGCATGATTGTGATTCTATGATTGTCATTGTATGATTGTGGTTTTATGATTGTGATTGTATGATTGTGATTGTATGATTGTGATTGTATGATTGTGATTGTATGATTGTGATTGTATGATTGTGGTTCTATGATTGTGATTGTATGATTGTGATTGTATGATTGTGGTTGTATGACTGTGATTGTACGATTGTTATTGTACGATTGTGATTGTACGATTGTGATTTTATGATTGTGACTATATGATTGTAACTGTATGATAGAGATTGTGTAAATATGAATGTGATTGCATGATCGTAATTGTATGATTGTGAATGTATGATTATGATTGTATGATTGTGATTGTATGATTGTGATTATATGATTGTGATTGTATTATAGTGACTGTATGATTGGGATTTTAGGATTGTGATTGTATGATTGTGATTGTATGATTGTGATTGTATGATTGTGATTGTATGATTGTGATTGTATGATTGTGATTGTATGATTGTGATTGTATGATTGTGATTGTATGATTGTGATTGTATGATTGTGATTGTATGATTGTGATTGTATGATTGTGATTGTATGATTGTGATTGTATGATTGTGATTGTATGATTGTGATTGTATGATTGTGATTGTATGATTGTGATTGTATGATTGTGATTGTATGATTGTGATTGTATGATTGTGATTGTATGATTGTGGTTGTATGATTGTGATTGTATGATTGTGATTGTATGATTGTGTATGTATGATTGTGATTGTATGATTGTGATTGTATGATTGTGATTGTTTGAATGTGATTGTATGATTGTGATTGTATGATTGTGATTGTATGATTGTGCTTGTATGATTGTGATTCTATGATTGTGATTGTAGGTTTATGATTGTATGATTGCTATTGTCTGATTGCGATTGTGTGATTGCGAATGTATGATTGCGATTGTATGGTTGCGATTGTATGATTGCGATTGTATGATTATGATTGTATGATTGTGATTGTATGATTGTGATTGTATGACTGTGATTGTATCTTTGTGATTGTATGATTGTGATTGTACGATTGTTATTGTACGATTGTGATTGTACGATTGCGATTGTACGATTGTGATTTTATGATTGTGACTATATGATTTTAACTGTATGATAGAGATTGTGTAAATATGATTGTGATTGCATGATCGCAATTGTATGATTGTGAATGTATGATTATGATTCCCTGATTGCAATTGTCTGATTGCGATTGTGTGATTGTGAATGTATGATTCTGACTCTATGATTGTGATTCTATGATTGTGATGGTATGATTGTAATTGTATGAATGTGATTGTACGATTGTGATTGTTTGATTGTTGTTGCGTGATTGCGTTTGTATGATTCTAATTGTATGCATGTGAATGTATAATTCTGATTGTATGTTTGAGATAAAATGATTGCGATTGTATGATTGAGATTGTATGATTGTGATTGTGTGATTGTGATTGTATGATTGTGATTGTATGATTGTGATTGTATGACAGTTATTATATGATTGTAATTGTATGATTGCGATTGTAGGATTGTGATTGTATGATTGTGATTGTATGATTCTACTCGGGTGATTGTGGTTGTATGATTGTGAATATGTAATTGTATTTGCGTGATTGTTATTGCCGGATTGCTATTGTATAATGATGATTGTATGATAGTGATTGTGTGATTGTGATTGTACGATTGTGGTTCTATGATTGCGATTGTATGTTGGTGATTGTATGATTGTGATTGTATGATTGAGGTTCTATGATTGTATGATTATGATTGTATGATTGTGATTGTATGATTGTGATTGTATTATTGTGATTGTATGATTGTGATTGTATGATTGTGATTGTATGATTGTGATTGTATGATTGTGATTGTATGATTGTGATTGTATGATTGTGATTGTATGATTCTGATTGTATGTTTGTGATAATATGATTGCGATTGTATGATTGAGATTGTATGATTGCGATTGTATGATTGAGATTGTATGATTGTGATTGTGTGATTGTGATAGTATGATTGTGATTGTATGATTGTGATTGTATGATTGTGATTGTATGATTCTACTTGGGTGCTTGTGGTTGTATGATTGTGAATATATAATTCTATTTGCGTGATTGTTATTGCCGGATTGCTATTGTATAATGCTGATTGTATGATAGTGATTGTGTGATTGTGATTGTACGATTGTGGTTCCATGATTGCGATTGTATGTCGGTGATTGTATGATTGTGATTGTATGATTGTGATTGTATGATCGTGATTGTATGATCGTGATTGTTTGATTGTGATTGTATGATTGTGATTGTATGATTGTGATTGTATGATTGTAATTGTATGATTGTGAATGTATGATTGTGATTGTATGATTGTGATTGTATGATTGGGATTGTATGATTGTGATTGTATGATTGTGATTGTATGATTGTGATTGTATGATTGTGATTGTATGATTGTGATTGTATGATTGTGATTGTATGATAGTGATTGTACGATTGTGATTGTATGGTTGTGATTGCATGATTGTCATTCTATGATTGTCATTGTATGATTGTGGTTTTATGATTGTGATTGTATGATTGTGATTGTATGATTGTGATTGTATGATTGTGATTGTATGATTGTGATTGTATGATTGTGGTTCTATGATTGTGATTGTATGATTGTGATTGTATGATTGTGGTTGTATGACTGTGATTGTACGATTGTTATTGTACGATTGTGATTGTACGATTGTGATTTTATGATTGTGACTATATGATTGTAACTGTATGATAGAGATTGTGTAAATATGATTGTGATTGCATGATCGTAATTGTATGATTGTGAATGTATGATTATGATTGTATGATTGTGATTGTATGATTGTGATTATATGATTGTGATTGTATTATAGTGATTGTATGATTGGGATTTTAGGATTGTGATTGTATGATTGTGATTGTATGATTGTGATTGTATGATTGTGATTGTATGATTGTGATTGTATGATTGTGATTGTATGATTGTGATTGTATGATTGTGATTGTATGATTGTGATTGTATGATTGTGATTGTATGATTGTGATTGTATGATTGTGATTGTATGATTGTGATTGTATGATTGTGATTGTATGATTGTGATTGTATGATTGTGATTGTATGATTGTGATTGTATGATTGTGATTGTATGATTGTGATTGTATGATAGTGATTGTACGATTGTGATTGTACGGTTGTGATTGCATGATTGTGATTCTATGATTGTCATTGTATGATTGTGGTTGTATGATTGTGATTGTATGATTGTGATTGTATGATTGTGTATGTATGATTGTGATTGTATGATTGTGATTGTATGATTGTGATTGTTTGAATGTGATTGTATGATTGTGATTGTATGATTGTGATTGTATGATTGTGATTGTATGATTGTGATTGTATGATTGTGATTGTATGATTGTGATTGTATGTTGGTGATTGTATGATTGTGATTGTATGATTGTGGTTCTATGATTGTGATTGTATGATTGTCATTGTATGATGGTGATTGTATGATTGTGATTGTATGATTGTGATTGTATGATTGTGATTGTATGATTGTGATTGTATGATTGTGATTGTATGATTGTGATTGTACGATTGTTATTGTACGATTGTGATTGTACGATTGTGATTGTACGATTGTGATTTTATGATTGTGACTATATGATTTTAACTGTATGATAGAGATTGTGTAAATATGATTGTGATTGCATGATCGCAATTGTATGATTGTGAATGTATGATTATGATTCCCTGATTGCAATTGTCTGATTGCGATTGTGTGATTGTGAATGTATGATTCTGACTCTATGATTGTGATTCTATGATTGTGATTGTATGATTGTAATTGTATGAATGTGATTGTACGATTGTGATTGTTTGATTTTTATTGCGTGATTGCGTTTGTATGATTCTAATTGTATGCATGTGAATGTATAATTCTGATTGTATGTTTGAGATAATATGATTGCGATTGTATGATTGAGATTGTATGATTGTGATTGTGTGATTGTGATTGTATGATTGTGATTGTATGATTGTGATTGTATGACAGTTATTATATGATTGTAATTGTATGATTGCGATTGTAGGATTGTGATTGTATGATTGTGATTGTATGATTGTGATTGTATGATTCTACTTGGGTGATTGTGGTTGTATGATTGTGAATATATAATTGTATTTGCGTGATTGTTATTGCCGGATTGCTATTGTATAATGCTGATTGTATGATAGTGATTGTGTGATTGTGATTGTACGATTGTGGTTCCATGATTGCGATTGTATGTCGGTGATTGTATGATTGTGATTGTATGATTGTGATTGTATGATCGTGATTGTAGGATTGTGATTGTATGGTTGTGATTGCATGATTGTGATTCTATGATTGTCATTGTATGATTGTGGTTTTATGATTGTGATTGTATGATTGTGATTGTTTGATTGTGATTGTATGTTGGTGATTGTATGATTGTGATTGTATGATTGTGGTTCTATGATTGTGATTGTATGATTGTGATTGTATGATTCTACTCGGGTGATTGTAGTTGTATGATTGTGAATATATAATTGTATTTGCGTGATTGTTATTGCCGGATTGCTATTGTATAATGCTGATTGTATGATAGTGATTGTGTGATTGTGATTGTACGATTGTGGTTCTATGATTGCGATTGTATGTTGGTGATTGTATGATTGTGATTGTATGATTGTGGTTCTATGATTGTGATTGTATGATTGTGATTGTATGATTGTGGTTGTATGATTGTGATTGTACGATTGTTATTGTACGATTGTGATTGTACGATTGTGATTTTATGATTGTGACTATATGATTGTAACTGTATGATAGAGATTGTGTAAATATGATTGTGATTGCATGATCGTAATTGTATGATTGTGAATGTATGATTATGATTGTATGATTGTGATTGTATGATTGTGATTGTATAATTGTGATTGTATGATTGTGATTGTTTGAATGTGATTGTATGATTGTGATTGTATGATTGTGATTGTATGATTGTGCTTGTATGATTGTGATTCTATGATTGTGATTGTAGGTTTATGATTGTATGATTGCTATTGTCTGATTGCGATTGTGTGATTGCGAATGTATGATTGCGATTGTATGGTTGCGATTGTATGATTGCGATTGTATGATTATGATTGTATGATTGTGATTGTATGATTGTGATTGTATGACTGTGATTGTATCTTTGTGATTGTATGATTGTGATTGTACGATTGTTATTGTACGATTGTGATTGTACGATTGCGATTGTACGATTGTGATTTTATGATTGTGACTATATGATTTTAACTGTATGATAGAGATTGTGTAAATATGATTGTGATTGCATGATCGCAATTGTATGATTGTGAATGTATGATTATGATTCCCTGATTGCAATTGTCTGATTGCGATTGTGTGATTGTGAATGTATGATTCTGACTCTATGATTGTGATTCTATGATTGTGATGGTATGATTGCAATTGTATGAATGTGATTGTACGATTGTGATTGTTTGATTGCTGTTGCGTGATTGCGTTTGTATGATTCTAATTGTATGCATGTGAATGTATAATTCTGATTGTATGTTTGAGATAATATGATTGCGATTGTATGATTGAGATTGTATGATTGTGATTGTGTGATTGTGATTGTATGATTGTGATTGTATGACAGTTATTATATGATTGTAATTGTATGATTGCGATTGTAGGATTGTGATTGTATGATTGTGATTGTATGATTGTGATTGTATGATTCTACTCGGGTGATTGTGGTTGTATGATTGTGAATATGTAATTGTATTTGCGTGATTGTTATTGCCGGATTGCTATTGTATAATGATGATTGTATGATAGTGATTGTGTGATTGTGATTGTACGATTGTGGTTCTATGATTGCGATTGTATGTTGGTGATTGTATGATTGTGATTGTATGATTGTGATTGTATGATTGTGATTGTATGATTGTGATTGTATGATTGTGATTGTATGATTGTGATTGTATGACAGTTATTATATGATTGTAATTGTATGATTGCGATTGTAGGATTGTGATTGTATGATTGTGATTGTATGATTGTGATTGTATGATTGTGATTGTATGATTCTACTTGGGTGATTGTG
This sequence comes from Megachile rotundata, assembly GCF_050947335.1. Lineage (NCBI taxonomy): Eukaryota > Metazoa > Arthropoda > Insecta > Hymenoptera > Megachilidae > Megachile > Megachile rotundata. The sequence goes on from NC_134994.1 coordinate 1,149,619, forward strand.
GTTGTATGATTGTGAATATATAATTGTATTTGCGTGATTGTTATTGCCGGATTGCTATTGTATAATGCTGATTGTATGATAGTGATTGTGTGATTGTGATTGTACGATTGTGGTTCTATGATTGCGATTGTATGTTGGTGATTGTATGATTGTGATTGTATGATTGTGGTTCTATGATTGTGATTGTATGATTGTGATTGTATGATTGTGGTTGTATGACTGTGATTGTACGATTGTTATTGTACGATTGTGATTGTACGATTGTGATTTTATGATTGTGACTATATGATTGTAACTGTATGATAGAGATTGTGTAAATATGATTGTGATTGCATGATCGTAATTGTATGATTGTGAATGTATGATTATGATTGTATGATTGTGATTGTATGATTGTGATTGTATGATTGTGATTGTATGATTGTGATTGTATGATTGTGATTGTATGATTGTGATTGTATGATTGTGATTGTATGATTGTGATTGTATGATTGTGATTGTATGATTGTGATTGTATGATTGTGATTGTATGATTGTGATTGTATGATTGTGATTGTATGATTGTGATTGTTTGAATGTGATTGTATGATTGTGATTGTATGATTGTGATTGTATGATTGTGCTTGTATGATTGTGATTCTATGATTGTGATTGTAGGATTATGATTGTATGATTGCTATTGTCTGATTGCGATTGTGTGATTGCGAATGTATGATTGCGATTGTATGGTTGCGATTGTATGATTGCGATTGTATGATTATGATTGTATGATTGTGATTGTATGATTGTGATTGTATGACTGTGATTGTATCTTTGTGATTGTATGATTGTGATTGTACGATTGTTATTGTACGATTGTGATTGTACGATTGTGATTGTACGATTGTGATTTTATGATTGTGACTATATGATTTTAACTGTATGATAGAGATTGTGTAAATATGATTGTGATTGCATGATCGCAATTGTATGATTGTGAATGTATGATTATGATTCCCTGATTGCAATTGTCTGATTGCGATTGTGTGATTGTGAATGTATGATTCTGACTGTATGATTGTGATTCTATAATTGTGATTGTATGATTGTAATTGTATGAATGTGATTGTACGATTGTGATTGTTTGATTGTTATTGCGTGATTGCGTTTGTATGATTCTAATTGCATGCATGTGAATGTATAATTCTGATTGTATGTTTGAGATAATATGATTGCGATTGTATGATTGAGATTGTATGATTGTGATTGTGTGATTGTGATTGTATGATTGTGATTGTATGATTGTGATTGTATGACAGTTATTATATGATTGTAATTGTATGATTGCGATTGTAGGATTGTGATTGTATGATTGTGATTGTATGATTGTGATTGTATGATTCTACTTGGGTGATTGTGGTTGTATGATTGTGAATATATAATTGTATTTGCGTGATTGTTATTGCCGGATTGCTATTGTATAATGCTGATTGTATGATAGTGATTGTGTGATTGTGATTGTACGATTGTGGTTCCATGATTGCGATTGTATGTCGGTGATTCTATGATTGTGATTGTATGATTGTGATTGTATGATCGTGATTGTACGATTGTGATTGTATGGTTGTGATTGCATGATTGTGATTCTATGATTGTCATTGTATGATTGTGGTTTTATGATTGTGATTGTATGATTGTGATTGTTTGATTGTGATTGTATGATTGTGATTGTAGGATTGTGATTGTATGATTGTAATTGTATGATTGTGAATGTATGATTGTGATTGTATGATTGTGGTTCTATGATTGTGATTGTATGATTGTGATTGTATGATTCTACTCGGGTGATTGTGGTTGTATGATTGTGAATATATAATTGTATTTGCGTGATTGTTATTGCCGGATTGCTATTGTATAATGCTGATTGTATGATAGTGATTGTGTGATTGTGATTGTACGATTGTGGTTCCATGATTGCGATTGTATGTCGGTGATTCTATGATTGTGATTGTATGATTGTGATTGTATGATTGTGGTTCTATGATTGTGATTGTATGATTGTGATTGTATGATTGTGGTTGTATGACTGTGATTGTACGATTGTTATTGTACGATAGTGATTGTACGATTGTGATTTTATGATTGTGACTATATGATTGTAACTGTATGATAGAGATTGTGTAAATATGATTGTGATTGCATGATCCTAATTGTATGATTGTGAATGTATGATTATGATTGTATGATTGTGATTGTATGATTGTGATTGTATTATTGTGATTGTATGATTGTGATTGTATGATTGTGATTGTATGATTGTGATTGTATGATTGTGATTGTATGATTGTGATTGTATGATTGTGATTGTATGATTCTGATTGTATGTTTGTGATAATATGATTGCGATTGTATGATTGAGATTGTATGATTGCGATTGTATGATTGAGATTGTATGATTGTGATTGTGTGATTGTGATAGTATGATTGTGATTGTATGATTGTGATTGTATGATTGTGATTGTATGATTCTACTTGGGTGATTGTGGTTGTATGATTGTGAATATATAATTCTATTTGCGTGATTGTTATTGCCGGATTGCTATTGTATAATGCTGATTGTATGATAGTGATTGTGTGATTGTGATTGTACGATTGTGGTTCCATGATTGCGATTGTATGTCGGTGATTGTATGATTGTGATTGTATGATTGTGATTGTATGATCGTGATTGTATGATCGTGATTGTTTGATTGTGATTGTATGATTGTGATTGTATGATTGTGATTGTATGATTGTAATTGTATGATTGTGAATGTATGATTGTGATTGTATGATTGTGATTGTATGATTGGGATTGTATGATTGTGATTGTATGATTGTGATTGTATGATTGTGATTGTATGATTGTGATTGTATGATTGTGATTGTATGATTGTGATTGTATGATAGTGATTGTACGATTGTGATTGTATGGTTGTGATTGCATGATTGTCATTCTATGATTGTCATTGTATGATTGTGGTTTTATGATTGTGATTGTATGATTGTGATTGTATGATTGTGATTGTATGATTGTGATTGTATGATTGTGATTGTATGATTGTGGTTCTATGATTGTGATTGTATGATTGTGATTGTATGATTGTGGTTGTATGACTGTGATTGTACGATTGTTATTGTACGATTGTGATTGTACGATTGTGATTTTATGATTGTGACTATATGATTGTAACTGTATGATAGAGATTGTGTAAATATGATTGTGATTGCATGATCGTAATTGTATGATTGTGAATGTATGATTATGATTGTATGATTGTGATTGTATGATTGTGATTATATGATTGTGATTGTATTATAGTGATTGTATGATTGGGATTTTAGGATTGTGATTGTATGATTGTGATTGTATGATTGTGATTGTATGATTGTGATTGTATGATTGTGATTGTATGATTGTGATTGTATGATTGTGATTGTATGATTGTGATTGTATGATTGTGATTGTATGATTGTGATTGTATGATTGTGATTGTATGATTGTGATTGTATGATTGTGATTGTATGATAGTGATTGTACGATTGTGATTGTACGGTTGTGATTGCATGATTGTGATTCTATGATTGTCATTGTATGATTGTGGTTGTATGATTGTGATTGTATGATTGTGATTGTATGATTGTGTATGTATGATTGTGATTGTATGATTGTGATTGTATGATTGTGATTGTTTGAATGTGATTGTATGATTGTGATTGTATGATTGTGATTGTATGATTGTGATTGTATGATTGTGATTGTATGATTGTGATTGTATGATTGTGATTGTATGTTGGTGATTGTATGATTGTGATTGTATGATTTATGGTTCTATGATTGTGATTGTATGATTGTCATTGTATGATGGTGATTGTATGATTGTGATTGTATGATTGTGATTGTATGATTGTGATTGTATGATTGTGATTGTATGATTGTGATTGTATGATTGTGATTGTACGATTGTTATTGTACGATTGTGATTGTACGATTGAGATTGTACGATTGTGATTTTATGATTGTGACTATATGATTTTAACTGTATGATAGAGATTGTGTAAATATGATTGTGATTGCATGATCGCAATTGTATGATTGTGAATGTATGATTATGATTCCCTGATTGCAATTGTCTGATTGCGATTGTGTGATTGTGAATGTATGATTCTGACTCTATGATTGTGATTCTATGATTGTGATTGTATGATTGTAATTGTATGAATGTGATTGTACGATTGTGATTGTTTGATTTTTATTGCGTGATTGCGTTTGTATGATTCTAATTGTATGCATGTGAATGTATAATTCTGATTGTATGTTTGAGATAATATGATTGCGATTGTATGATTGAGATTGTATGATTGTGATTGTGTGATTGTGATTGTATGATTGTGATTGTATGATTGTGATTGTATGACAGTTATTATATGATTGTAATTGTATGATTGCGATTGTAGGATTGTGATTGTATGATTGTGATTGTATGATTGTGATTGTATGATTCTACTTGGGTGATTGTGGTTGTATGATTGTGAATATATAATTGTATTTGCGTGATTGTTATTGCCGGATTGCTATTGTATAATGCTGATTGTATGATAGTGATTGTGTGATTGTGATTGTACGATTGTGGTTCCATGATTGCGATTGTATGTCGGTGATTGTATGATTGTGATTGTATGATTGTGATTGTATGATCGTGATTGTAGGATTGTGATTGTATGGTTGTGATTGCATGATTGTGATTCTATGATTGTCATTGTATGATTGTGGTTTTATGATTGTGATTGTATGATTGTGATTGTTTGATTGTGATTGTATGATTGTGATTGTAGGATTGTGATTGTATGATTGTAATTGTATGATTGTGAATGTATGATTGTGATTGTATGATTGTGATTATATGATTGTGATTGTATGATTGTGATTGTAGGATTGTGATTGTATGATTGTGATTGTATGATTCTACTCGGGTGATTGTGGTTGTATGATTGTGAATATATAATTGTATTTGCGTGACTGTTATTGCCGGATTGCTATTGTATAATGCTGATTGTATGATAGTGATTGTGTGATTGTGATTGTACGATTGTGGTTCTATGATTGCGATTGTATGTTGGTGATTGTATGATTGTGATTGTATGATTGTGGTTCTATGATTGTGATTGTATGATTGTGATTGTATGATTGTGGTTGTATGACTGTGATTGTACGATTGTTATTGTACGATTGTGATTGTACGATTGTGATTTTGTGATTGTGACTATATGATTGTAACTGTATGATAGAGATTGTGTAAATATGATTGTGATTGCATGATCGTAATTGTATGATTGTGAATGTATGATTATGATTGTATGATTGTGATTGTATGATTGTGATTATATGATTGTGATTGTATTATAGTGATTGTATGATTGGGATTTTAGGATTGTGATTGTATGATTGTGATTGTATGATTGTGATTGTATGATTGTGATTGTATGATTGTGATTGTATGATTGTGATTGTATGATTGTGATTGTATGATTGTGATTGTATGATTGTGATTGTATGATTGTGATTGTATGATTGTGATTGTATGATTGTGATTGTATGATTGTGATTGTATGATTGTGATTGTATGATTGTGATTGTATGATTGTGATTGTATGATTGTGATTGTATGATTGTGATTGTATGATTGTGATTGTATGATTGTGATTGTATGATTGTGATTGTATGATTGTGATTGTATGATTGTGATTGTATGATTGTGATTGTATGATTGTGATTGTATGATTGTGATTGTACGATTGTGATTGTACGATTGTGATTGTACGATTGTGATTGTACGATTGTGATTGTACGATTGTGATTGTACGATTGTGATTGTACGATTGTGATTGTATGATTGTGATTGTTTGAATGTGATTGTATGATTGTGATTGTATGATTGTGATTGTATGATTGTGATTGTATGATTGTGATTGTATGATTGTGATTGTAGGATTGTTATTAAATTATTGTGATCGTATGACTGTGATTGTGTGATTGTGATTGCATGATCGTGATTCTATGATTGTCATTGAATGATTGTAAATGTACGATTGTAGTTGTATGATTCTACTTGCGTGATTGTGATTGTATGATTGTGATTGTATAATTGTGATTGTATGATTGTGATTGTTTGAATGTGATTGTATGATTGTGATTGTATGATTGTGATTGTATGATTGTGCTTGTATGATTGTGATTCTATGATTGTGATTGTAGGTTTATGATTGTATGATTGCTATTGTCTGATTGCGATTGTGTGATTGCGAATGTATGATTGCGATTGTATGGTTGCGATTGTATGATTGCGATTGTATGATTATGATTGTATGATTGTGATTGTATGATTGTGATTGTATGACTGTGATTGTATCTTTGTGATTGTATGATTGTGATTGTACGATTGTTATTGTACGATTGTGATTGTACGATTGCGATTGTACGATTGTGATTTTATGATTGTGACTATATGATTTTAACTGTATGATAGAGATTGTGTAAATATGATTGTGATTGCATGATCGCAATTGTATGATTGTGAATGTATGATTATGATTCCCTGATTGCAATTGTCTGATTGCGATTGTGTGATTGTGAATGTATGATTCTGACTCTATGATTGTGATTCTATGATTGTGATGGTATGATTGTAATTGTATGAATGTGATTGTACGATTGTGATTGTTTGATTGTTGTTGCGTGATTGCGTTTGTATGATTCTAATTGTATGCATGTGAATGTATAATTCTGATTGTATGTTTGAGATAAAATGATTGCGATTGTATGATTGAGATTGTATGATTGTGATTGTGTGATTGTGATTGTATGATTGTGATTGTATGATTGTGATTGTATGACAGTTATTATATGATTGTAATTGTATGATTGCGATTGTAGGATTGTGATTGTATGATTGTGATTGTATGATTCTACTCGGGTGATTGTGGTTGTATGATTGTGAATATGTAATTGTATTTGCGTGATTGTTATTGCCGGATTGCTATTGTATAATGATGATTGTATGATAGTGATTGTGTGATTGTGATTGTACGATTGTGGTTCTATGATTGCGATTGTATGTTGGTGATTGTATGATTGTGATTGTATGATTGAGGTTCTATGATTGTGATTGTATGATTATGATTGTATGATTGTGATTGTATGATTGTGATTGTATTATTGTGATTGTATGATTGTGATTGTATGATTGTGATTGTATGATTGTGATTGTATGATTGTGATTGTATGATTGTGATTGTATGATTGTGATTGTATGATTGTGATTGTATGATTCTGATTGTATGTTTGTGATAATATGATTGCGATTGTATGATTGAGATTGTATGATTGCGATTGTATGATTGAGATTGTATGATTGTGATTGTGTGATTGTGATAGTATGATTGTGATTGTATGATTGTGATTGTATGATTGTGATTGTATGATTCTACTTGGGTGATTGTGGTTGTATGATTGTGAATATATAATTCTATTTGCGTGATTGTTATTGCCGGATTGCTATTGTATAATGCTGATTGTATGATAGTGATTGTGTGATTGTGATTGTACGATTGTGGTTCCATGATTGCGATTGTATGTCGGTGATTGTATGATTGTGATTGTATGATTGTGATTGTATGATCGTGATTGTATGATCGTGATTGTTTGATTGTGATTGTATGATTGTGATTGTATGATTGTGATTGTATGATTGTAATTGTATGATTGTGAATGTATGATTGTGATTGTATGATTGTGATTGTATGATTGGGATTGTATGATTGTGATTGTATGATTGTGATTGTATGATTGTGATTGTATGATTGTGATTGTATGATTGTGATTGTATGATTGTGATTGTATGATAGTGATTGTACGATTGTGATTGTATGGTTGTGATTGCATGATTGTCATTCTATGATTGTCATTGTATGATTGTGGTTTTATGATTGTGATTGTATGATTGTGATTGTATGATTGTGATTGTATGATTGTGATTGTATGATTGTGATTGTATGATTGTGATTGTATGATTGTGATTGTATGATTGTGGTTCTATGATTGTGATTGTATGATTGTGATTGTATGATTGTGGTTGTATGACTGTGATTGTACGATTGTTATTGTACGATTGTGATTGTACGATTGTGATTTTATGATTGTGACTATATGATTGTAACTGTATGATAGAGATTGTGTAAATATGATTGTGATTGCAGGATCGTAATTGTATGATTGTGAATGTATGATTATGATTGTATGATTGTGATTGTATGATTGTGATTATATGATTGTGATTGTATTATAGTGATTGTATGATTGGGATTTTAGGATTGTGATTGTATGATTGTGATTGTATGATTGTGATTGTATGATTGTGATTGTATGATTGTGATTGTATGATTGTGATTGTATGATTGTGATTGTATGATTGTGATTGTATGATTGTGATTGTATGATTGTGATTGTATGATTGTGATTGTATGATTGTGATTGTATGATTGTGATTGTATGATTGTGATTGTATGATTGTGATTGTATGATTGTGATTGTATGATTGTGATTGTATGATAGTGATTGTACGATTGTGATTGTACGGTTGTGATTGCATGATTGTGATTCTATGATTGTCATTGTATGATTGTGGTTGTATGATTGTGATTGTATGATTGTGATTGTATGATTGTGTATGTATGATTGTGATTGTATGATTGTGATTGTATGATTGTGATTGTTTGAATGTGATTGTATGATTGTGATTGTATGATTGTAATTGTATGATTGTGATTGTATGATTGTGATTGTATGATTGTGATTGTATGATTGTGATTGTATGTTGGCGATTGTATGATTGTGATTGTATGATTGTGGTTCTATGATTGTGATTGTATGATTGTCATTGTATGATGGTGATTGTATGATTGTGATTGTATGATTGTGATTGTATGATTGTGATTGTATGATTGTGATTGTATGATTGTGATTGTATGATTGTGATTGTATGATTGTGATTGTATGATTGTGATTGTATGATTGTGATTGTATGACTGTGATTGTATCTTTGTGATTGTATGATTGTGATTGTACGATTGTTATTGTACGATTGTGATTGTACGATTGCGATTGTACGATTGTGATTTTATGATTGTGACTATATGATTTTAACTGTATGATAGAGATTGTGTAAATATGATTGTGATTGCATGATCGCAATTGTATGATTGTGAATGTATGATTATGATTCCCTGATTGCAATTGTCTGATTGCGATTGTGTGATTGTGAATGTATGATTCTGACTCTATGATTGTGATTCTATGATTGTGATGGTATGATTGCAATTGTATGAATGTGATTGTACGATTGTGATTGTTTGATTGCTGTTGCGTGATTGCGTTTGTATGATTCTAATTGTATGCATGTGAATGTATAATTCTGATTGTATGTTTGAGATAATATGATTGCGATTGTATGATTGAGATTGTATGATTGTGATTGTGTGATTGTGATTGTATGATTGTGATTGTATGACAGTTATTATATGATTGTAATTGTATGATTGCGATTGTAGGATTGTGATTGTATGATTGTGATTGTATGATTGTGATTGTATGATTCTACTCGGGTGATTGTGGTTGTATGATTGTGAATATGTAATTGTATTTGCGTGATTGTTATTGCCGGATTGCTATTGTATAATGATGATTGTATGATAGTGATTGTGTGATTGTGATTGTACGATTGTGGTTCTATGATTGCGATTGTATGTTGGTGATTGTATGATTGTGATTGTATGATTGTGATTGTATGATTGTGATTGTATGATTGTGATTGTATGATTGTGATTGTATGATTGTGATTGTATGACAGTTATTATATGATTGTAATTGTATGATTGCGATTGTAGGATTGTGATTGTATGATTGTGATTGTATGATTGTGATTGTATGATTCTACTTGGGTGATTGTGGTTGTATGATTGTGAATATATAATTGTATTTGCGTGATTGTTATTGCCGGATTGCTATTGTATAATGCTGATTGTATGATAGTGATTGTGTGATTGTGATTGTACGATTGTGGTTCTATGATTGCGATTGTATGTTGGTGATTGTATGATTGTGATTGTATGATTGTGGTTCTATGATTGTGATTGTATGATTGTGATTGTATGATTGTGGTTGTATGACTGTGATTGTACGATTGTTATTGTACGATTGTGATTGTACGATTGTGATTTTATGATTGTGACTATATGATTGTAACTGTATGATAGAGATTGTGTAAATATGATTGTGATTGCATGATCGTAATTGTATGATTGTGAATGTATGATTATGATTGTATGATTGTGATTGTATGATTGTGATTGTATGATTGTGATTGTATGATTGTGATTGTATGATTGTGATTGTATGATTGTGATTGTATGATTGTGATTGTATGATTGTGATTGTATGATTGTGATTGTATGATTGTGATTGTATGATTGTGATTGTATGATTGTGATTGTATGATTGTGATTGTATGATTGTGATTGTTTGAATGTGATTGTATGATTGTGATTGTATGATTGTGATTGTATGATTGTGCTTGTATGATTGTGATTCTATGATTGTGATTGTAGGATTATGATTGTATGATTGCTATTGTCTGATTGCGATTGTGTGATTGCGAATGTATGATTGCGATTGTATGGTTGCGATTGTATGATTGCGATTGTATGATTATGATTGTATGATTGTGATTGTATGATTGTGATTGTATGACTGTGATTGTATCTTTGTGATGGTATGATTGTGATTGTACGATTGTTATTGTACGATTGTGATTGTACGATTGTGATTGTACGATTGTGATTTTATGATTGTGACTATATGATTTTAACTGTATGATAGAGATTGTGTAAATATGATTGTGATTGCATGATCGCAATTGTATGATTGTGAATGTATGATTATGATTCCCTGATTGCAATTGTCTGATTGCGATTGTGTGATTGTGAATGTATGATTCTGACTGTATGATTGTGATTCTATAATTGTGATTGTATGATTGTAATTGTATGAATGTGATTGTACGATTGTGATTGTTTGATTGTTATTGCGTGATTGCGTTTGTATGATTCTAATTGCATGCATGTGAATGTATAATTCTGATTGTATGTTTGAGATAATATGATTGCGATTGTATGATTGAGATTGTATGATTGTGATTGTGTGATTGTGATTGTATGATTGTGATTGTATGATTGTGATTGTATGACAGTTATTATATGATTGTAATTGTATGATTGCGATTGTAGGATTGTGATTGTATGATTGTGATTGTATGATTGTGATTGTATGATTCTACTTGGGTGATTGTGGTTGTATGATTGTGAATATATAATTGTATTTGCGTGATTGTTATTGCCGGATTGCTATTGTATAATGCTGATTGTATGATAGTGATTGTGTGATTGTGATTGTACGATTGTGGTTCCATGATTGCGATTGTATGTCGGTGATTCTATGATTGTGATTGTATGATTGTGATTGTATGATCGTGATTGTACGATTGTGATTGTATGGTTGTGATTGCATGATTGTGATTCTATGATTGTCATTGTATGATTGTGGTTTTATGATTGTGATTGTATGATTGTGATTGTTTGATTGTGATTGTATGATTGTGATTGTAGGATTGTGATTGTATGATTGTAATTGTATGATTGTGAATGTATGATTGTGATTGTATGATTGTGGTTCTATGATTGTGATTGTATGATTGTGATTGTATGATTCTACTCGGGTGATTGTGGTTGTATGATTGTGAATATATAATTGTATTTGCGTGATTGTTATTGCCGGATTGCTATTGTATAATGCTGATTGTATGATAGTGATTGTGTGATTGTGATTGTACGATTGTGGTTCCATGATTGCGATTGTATGTCGGTGATTCTATGATTGTGATTGTATGATTGTGATTGTATGATTGTGGTTCTATGATTGTGATTGTATGATTGTGATTGTATGATTGTGGTTGTATGACTGTGATTGTACGATTGTTATTGTACGATAGTGATTGTACGATTGTGATTTTATGATTGTGACTATATGATTGTAACTGTATGATAGAGATTGTGTAAATATGATTGTGATTGCATGATCCTAATTGTATGATTGTGAATGTATGATTATGATTGTATGATTGTGATTGTATGATTGTGATTGTATTATTGTGATTGTATGATTGTGATTGTATGATTGTGATTGTATGATTGTGATTGTATGATTGTGATTGTATGATTGTGATTGTATGATTGTGATTGTATGATTCTGATTGTATGTTTGTGATAATATGATTGCGATTGTATGATTGAGATTGTATGATTGCGATTGTATGATTGAGATTGTATGATTGTGATTGTGTGATTGTGATAGTATGATTGTGATTGTATGATTGTGATTGTATGATTGTGATTGTATGATTCTACTTGGGTGATTGTGGTTGTATGATTGTGAATATATAATTCTATTTGCGTGATTGTTATTGCCGGATTGCTATTGTATAATGCTGATTGTATGATAGTGATTGTGTGATTGTGATTGTACGATTGTGGTTCCATGATTGCGATTGTATGTCGGTGATTGTATGATTGTGATTGTATGATTGTGATTGTATGATCGTGATTGTATGATCGTGATTGTTTGATTGTGATTGTATGATTGTGATTGTATGATTGTGATTGTATGATTGTAATTGTATGATTGTGAATGTATGATTGTGATTGTATGATTGTGATTGTATGATTGGGATTGTATGATTGTGATTGTATGATTGTGATTGTATGATTGTGATTGTATGATTGTGATTGTATGATTGTGATTGTATGATTGTGATTGTATGATAGTGATTGTACGATTGTGATTGTATGGTTGTGATTGCATGATTGTCATTCTATGATTGTCATTGTATGATTGTGGTTTTATGATTGTGATTGTATGATTGTGATTGTATGATTGTGATTGTATGATTGTGATTGTATGATTGTGATTGTATGATTGTGGTTCTATGATTGTGATTGTATGATTGTGATTGTATGATTGTGGTTGTATGACTGTGATTGTACGATTGTTATTGTACGATTGTGATTGTACGATTGTGATTTTATGATTGTGACTATATGATTGTAACTGTATGATAGAGATTGTGTAAATATGATTGTGATTGCATGATCGTAATTGTATGATTGTGAATGTATGATTATGATTGTATGATTGTGATTGTATGATTGTGATTATATGATTGTGATTGTATTATAGTGATTGTATGATTGGGATTTTAGGATTGTGATTGTATGATTGTGATTGTATGATTGTGATTGTATGATTGTGATTGTATGATTGTGATTGTATGATTGTGATTGTATGATTGTGATTGTATGATTGTGATTGTATGATTGTGATTGTATGATTGTGATTGTATGATTGTGATTGTATGATTGTGATTGTATGATTGTGATTGTATGATTGTGATTGTATGATTGTGATTGTATGATTGTGATTGTATGATAGTGATTGTACGATTGTGATTGTACGGTTGTGATTGCATGATTGTGATTCTATGATTGTCATTGTATGATTGTGGTTGTATGATTGTGATTGTATGATTGTGATTGTATGATTGTGTATGTATGATTGTGATTGTATGATTGTGATTGTATGATTGTGATTGTTTGAATGTGATTGTATGATTGTGATTGTATGATTGTGATTGTATGATTGTGATTGTATGATTGTGATTGTATGATTGTGATTGTATGATTGTGATTGTATGTTGGTGATTGTATGATTGTGATTGTATGATTTATGGTTCTATGATTGTGATTGTATGATTGTCATTGTATGATGGTGATTGTATGATTGTGATTGTATGATTGTGATTGTATGATTGTGATTGTATGATTGTGATTGTATGATTGTGATTGTATGATTGTGATTGTACGATTGTTATTGTACGATTGTGATTGTACGATTGAGATTGTACGATTGTGATTTTATGATTGTGACTATATGATTTTAACTGTATGATAGAGATTGTGTAAATATGATTGTGATTGCATGATCGCAATTGTATGATTGTGAATGTATGATTATGATTCCCTGATTGCAATTGTCTGATTGCGATTGTGTGATTGTGAATGTATGATTCTGACTCTATGATTGTGATTCTATGATTGTGATTGTATGATTGTAATTGTATGAATGTGATTGTACGATTGTGATTGTTTGATTTTTATTGCGTGATTGCGTTTGTATGATTCTAATTGTATGCATGTGAATGTATAATTCTGATTGTATGTTTGAGATAATATGATTGCGATTGTATGATTGAGATTGTATGATTGTGATTGTGTGATTGTGATTGTATGATTGTGATTGTATGATTGTGATTGTATGACAGTTATTATATGATTGTAATTGTATGATTGCGATTGTAGGATTGTGATTGTATGATTGTGATTGTATGATTGTGATTGTATGATTCTACTTGGGTGATTGTGGTTGTATGATTGTGAATATATAATTGTATTTGCGTGATTGTTATTGCCGGATTGCTATTGTATAATGCTGATTGTATGATAGTGATTGTGTGATTGTGATTGTACGATTGTGGTTCCATGATTGCGATTGTATGTCGGTGATTGTATGATTGTGATTGTATGATTGTGATTGTATGATCGTGATTGTAGGATTGTGATTGTATGGTTGTGATTGCATGATTGTGATTCTATGATTGTCATTGTATGATTGTGGTTTTATGATTGTGATTGTATGATTGTGATTGTTTGATTGTGATTGTATGATTGTGATTGTAGGATTGTGATTGTATGATTGTAATTGTATGATTGTGAATGTATGATTGTGATTGTATGATTGTGATTATATGATTGTGATTGTATGATTGTGATTGTAGGATTGTGATTGTATGATTGTGATTGTATGATTCTACTCGGGTGATTGTGGTTGTATGATTGTGAATATATAATTGTATTTGCGTGACTGTTATTGCCGGATTGCTATTGTATAATGCTGATTGTATGATAGTGATTGTGTGATTGTGATTGTACGATTGTGGTTCTATGATTGCGATTGTATGTTGGTGATTGTATGATTGTGATTGTATGATTGTGGTTCTATGATTGTGATTGTATGATTGTGATTGTATGATTGTGGTTGTATGACTGTGATTGTACGATTGTTATTGTACGATTGTGATTGTACGATTGTGATTTTGTAATTGTGACTATATGATTGTAACTGTATGATAGAGATTGTGTAAATATGATTGTGATTGCATGATCGTAATTGTATGATTGTGAATGTATGATTATGATTGTATGATTGTGATTGTATGATTGTGATTATATGATTGTGATTGTATTATAGTGATTGTATGATTGGGATTTTAGGATTGTGATTGTATGATTGTGATTGTATGATTGTGATTGTATGATTGTGATTGTATGATTGTGATTGTATGATTGTGATTGTATGATTGTGATTGTATGATTGTGATTGTATGATTGTGATTGTATGATTGTGATTGTATGATTGTGATTGTATGATTGTGATTGTATGATTGTGATTGTATGATTGTGATTGTATGATTGTGATTGTATGATTGTGATTGTATGATTGTGATTGTATGATTGTGATTGTATGATTGTGATTGTATGATTGTGATTGTATGATTGTGATTGTATGATTGTGATTGTATGATTGTGATTGTATGATTGTGATTGTATGATTGTGATTGTATGATTGTGATTGTAGGATTGTGATTGTACGATTGTGATTGTACGATTGTGATTGTACGATTGTGATTGTACGATTGTGATTGTACGATTGTGATTGTACGATTGTGATTGTACGATTGTGATTGTACGATTGTGATTGTACGATTGTGATTGTATGATTGTGATTGTTTGAATGTGATTGTATGATTGTGATTGTATGATTGTGATTGTATGATTGTGATTGTATGATTGTGATTGTATGATTGTGATTGTAGGATTGTTATTAAATTATTGTGATCGTATGACTGTGATTGTGTGATTGTGATTGCATGATCGTGATTCTATGATTGTCATTGAATGATTGTAAATGTACGATTGTAGTTGTATGATTCTACTTGCGTGATTGTGATTGTATGATTGTGATTGTATAATTGTGATTGTATGATTGTGATTGTTTGAATGTGATTGTATGATTGTGATTGTATGATTGTGATTGTATGATTGTGCTTGTATGATTGTGATTCTATGATTGTGATTGTAGGTTTATGATTGTATGATTGCTATTGTCTGATTGCGATTGTGTGATTGCGAATGTATGATTGCGATTGTATGGTTGCGATTGTATGATTGCGATTGTATGATTATGATTGTATGATTGTGATTGTATGATTGTGATTGTATGACTGTGATTGTATCTTTGTGATTGTATGATTGTGATTGTACGATTGTTATTGTACGATTGTGATTGTACGATTGCGATTGTACGATTGTGATTTTATGATTGTGACTATATGATTTTAACTGTATGATAGAGATTGTGTAAATATGATTGTGATTGCATGATCGCAATTGTATGATTGTGAATGTATGATTATGATTCCCTGATTGCAATTGTCTGATTGCGATTGTGTGATTGTGAATGTATGATTCTGACTCTATGATTGTGATTCTATGATTGTGATGGTATGATTGTAATTGTATGAATGTGATTGTACGATTGTGATTGTTTGATTGTTGTTGCGTGATTGCGTTTGTATGATTCTAATTGTATGCATGTGAATGTATAATTCTGATTGTATGTTTGAGATAAAATGATTGCGATTGTATGATTGAGATTGTATGATTGTGATTGTGTGATTGTGATTGTATGATTGTGATTGTATGATTGTGATTGTATGACAGTTATTATATGATTGTAATTGTATGATTGCGATTGTAGGATTGTGATTGTATGATTGTGATTGTATGATTCTACTCGGGTGATTGTGGTTGTATGATTGTGAATATGTAATTGTATTTGCGTGATTGTTATTGCCGGATTGCTATTGTATAATGATGATTGTATGATAGTGATTGTGTGATTGTGATTGTACGATTGTGGTTCTATGATTGCGATTGTATGTTGGTGATTGTATGATTGTGATTGTATGATTGAGGTTCTATGATTGTGATTGTATGATTATGATTGTATGATTGTGATTGTATGATTGTGATTGTATTATTGTGATTGTATGATTGTGATAGTATGATTGTGATTGTATGATTGTGATTGTATGATTGTGATTGTATGATTGTGATTGTATGATTGTGATTGTATGATTCTGATTGTATGTTTGTGATAATATGATTGCGATTGTATGATTGAGATTGTATGATTGCGATTGTATGATTGAGATTGTATGATTGTGATTGTGTGATTGTGATAGTATGATTGTGATTGTATGATTGTGATTGTATGATTGTGATTGTATGATTCTACTTGGGTGATTGTGGTTGTATGATTGTGAATATATAATTCTATTTGCGTGATTGTTATTGCCGGATTGCTATTGTATAATGCTGATTGTATGATAGTGATTGTGTGATTGTGATTGTACGATTGTGGTTCCATGATTGCGATTGTATGTCGGTGATTGTATGATTGTGATTGTATGATTGTGATTGTATGATCGTGATTGTATGATCGTGATTGTTTGATTGTGATTGTATGATTGTGATTGTATGATTGTGATTGTATGATTGTAATTGTATGATTGTGAATGTATGATTGTGATTGTATGATTGTGATTGTATGATTGGGATTGTATGATTGTGATTGTATGATTGTGATTGTATGATTGTGATTGTATGATTGTGATTGTATGATTGTGATTGTATGATTGTGATTGTATGATAGTGATTGTACGATTGTGATTGTATGGTTGTGATTGCATGATTGTCATTCTATGATTGTCATTGTATGATTGTGGTTTTATGATTGTGATTGTATGATTGTGATTGTATGATTGTGATTGTATGATTGTGATTGTATGATTGTGATTGTATGATTGTGGTTCTATGATTGTGATTGTATGATTGTGATTGTATGATTGTGGTTGTATGACTGTGATTGTACGATTGTTATTGTACGATTGTGATTGTACGATTGTGATTTTATGATTGTGACTATATGATTGTAACTGTATGATAGAGATTGTGTAAATATGATTGTGATTGCATGATCGTAATTGTATGATTGTGAATGTATGATTATGATTGTATGATTGTGATTGTATGATTGTGATTATATGATTGTGATTGTATTATAGTGATTGTATGATTGTGATTGTATGATTGTGATTGTATGATTGTGATTGTATGATTGTGATTGTATGATTGTGATTGTATGATTGTGATTGTATGATTGTGATTGTATGATTGTGATTGTATGATTGTGATTGTATGATTGTGATTGTATGATTGTGATTGTATGATTGTGATTGTATGATTGTGATTGTATGATTGTGATTGTATGATTGTGATTGTATGATTGTGATTGTATGATTGTGATTGTATGATAGTGATTGTACGATTGTGATTGTACGGTTGTGATTGCATGATTGTGATTCTATGATTGTCATTGTATGATTGTGGTTGTATGATTGTGATTGTATGATTGTGATTGTATGATTGTGTATGTATGATTGTGATTGTATGATTGTGATTGTATGATTGTGATTGTTTGAATGTGATTGTATGATTGTGATTGTATGATTGTAATTGTATGATTGTGATTGTATGATTGTGATTGTATGATTGTGATTGTATGATTGTGATTGTATGTTGGCGATTGTATGATTGTGATTGTATGATTGTGGTTCTATGATTGTGATTGTATGATTGTCATTGTATGATGGTGATTGTATGATTGTGATTGTATGATTGTGATTGTATGATTGTGATTGTATGATTGTGATTGTATGATTGTGATTGTATGATTGTGATTGTATGATTGTGATTGTATGATTGTGATTGTATGATTGTGATTGTATGATTGTGATTGTATGATTGTGATTGTATGATTGTGATTGTATGATTGTGATTGTATGATTGTGATTGTATGATTGTGATTGTATGATTGTGATTGTATGATTGTGATTGTATGATTGTGATTGTTTGAATGTGATTGTATGATTGTGATTGTATGATTGTGATTGTATGATTGTGCTTGTATGATTGTGATTCTATGATTGTGATTGTAGGATTATGATTGTATGATAGCTATTGTCTGATTGCGATTGTGTGATTGCGAATGTATGATTGTGATTGTATGATTGTGATTGTATGATTGTGATTGTATGATTGTGATTGTATGATTGTGATTGTATGATTGTGATTGTATGATTGTGATTGTATGATTGTGATTGTATGATTGTGATTGTATGATTGTGATTGTATGATTGTGATTGTATGATTGTGATTGTATGATTGTGATTGTATGATTGTGATTGTATGATTGTGATTGTTTGAATGTGATTGTATGATTGTGATTGTATGATTGTGATTGTATGATTGTGCTTGTATGATTGTGATTCTATGATTGTGATTGTAGGATTATGATTGTATGATTGCTATTGTCTGATTGCGATTGTGTGATTGCGAATGTATGATTGCGATTGTATGGTTGCGATTGTATGATTGCGATTGTATGATTATGATTGTATGATTGTGATTGTATGATTGTGATTGTATGACTGTGATTGTATCTTTGTGATTGTATGATTGTGATTGTACGATTGTTATTGTACGATTGTGATTGTATGATTGTGATTGTTTGATTGTGATTGTGTGATTACGTTTGTATGATTCTAACTGTATGCATGTGAATGTATAATTCTGATTGTATGTTTGTGATAATATGATTGCGATTGTATGATTGAGATTGTATGATTGTGATTGTGTGATTGTGATTGTATGATTGTGATTGTATGATTGTGATTTTATGATTGTGATTGTATGATTGTGATTGTATGATTGTGATTGTATGATTGTGAATGTATGATTGTGATTGTATGATTGTGATTGTATAATTGTGATTGTGTGGCTGTTATTGTTTGATTGTGATTCCTTGATTGTAACTGTATGAATCTGATTGTATGATTGTGATTGTATGATTGTGATTGTATGATTGTGATTGTATGATTGTGATTGTATGATTGTGATTGTATGATTGTGATTGTATGATTGTGATTGTATGATTGTGATTGTATGATTGTGATTGTATAATTGTGATTGTATGATTGTGATTGTTTGAATGTGATTGTATGATTGTGATTGTATGATTGTGATTGTATGATTGTGCTTGTATGATTGTGATTCTATGATTGTGATTGTAGGTTTATGATTGTATGATTGCTATTGTCTGATTGCGACTGTGTGATTGCGAATGTATGATTGCGATTGTATGGTTGCGATTGTATGATTGCGATTGTATGATTATGATTGTATGATTGTGATTGTATGATTGTGATTGTATGACTGTGATTGTATCTTTGTGATTGTATGATTGTGATTGTACGATTGTTATTGTACGATTGTGATTGTACGATTGCGATTGTACGATTGTGATTTTATGATTGTGACTATATGATTTTAACTGTATGATAGAGATTGTGTAAATATGATTGTGATTGCATGATCGCAATTGTATGATTGTGAATGTATGATTATGATTCCCTGATTGCAATTGTCTGATTGCGATTGTGTGATTGTGAATGTATGATTCTGACTCTATGATTGTGATTCTATGATTGTGATGGTATGATTGTAATTGTATGAATGTGATTGTACGATTGTGATTGTTTGATTGTTGTTGCGTGATTGCGTTTGTATGATTCTAATTGTATGCATGTGAATGTATAATTCTGATTGTATGTTTGAGATAATATGATTGCGATTGTATGATTGAGATTGTATGATTGTGATTGTGTGATTGTGATTGTATGATTGTGATTGTATGATTGTGATTGTATGACAGTTATTATATGATTGTAATTGTATGATTGCGATTGTAGGATTGTGATTGTATGATTGTGATTGTATGATTGTGATTGTATGATTCTACTCGGGTGATTGTGGTTGTATGATTGTGAATATGTAATTGTATTTGCGTGATTGTTATTGCCGGATTGCTATTGTATAATGATGATTGTATGATAGTGATTGTGTGATTGTGATTGTACGATTGTGGTTCTATGATTGCGATTGTATGTTGGTGATTGTATGATTGTGATTGTATGATTGAGGTTCTATGATTGTGATTGTATGATTATGATTGTATGATTGTGATTGTATGATTGTGATTGTATTATTGTGATTGTATGATTGTGATTGTATGATTGTGATTGTATGATTGTGATTGTATGATTGTGATTGTATGATTGTGATTGTATGATTGTGATTGTATGATTCTGATTGTATGTTTGTGATAATATGATTGCGATTGTATGATTGAGATTGTATGATTGCGATTGTATGATTGAGATTGTATGATTGTGATTGTGTGATTGTGATAGTATGATTGTGATTGTATGATTGTGATTGTATGATTGTGATTGTATGATTCTACTTGGGTGATTGTGGTTGTATGATTGTGAATATATAATTGTATTTGCGTGATTGTTATTGCCGGATTGCTATTGTATAATGCTGATTGTATGATAGTGATTGTGTGATTGTGATTGTACGATTGTGGTTCCATGATTGCGATTGTATGTCGGTGATTGTATGATTGTGATTGTATGATTGTGATTGTATGATCGTGATTGTATGATCGTGATTGTTTGATTGTGATTGTATGATTGTGATTGTATGATTGTGATTGTATGATTGTAATTGTATGATTGTGAATGTATGATTGTGATTGTATGATTGTGATTGTATGATTGGGATTGTATGATTGTGATTGTATGATTGTGATTGTATGATTGTGATTGTATGATTGTGATTGTATGATTGTGATTGTATGATTGTGATTGTATGATTGTGATTGTATGATAGTGGTTGTACGATTGTGATTGTATGGTTGTGATTGCATGATTGTGACTCTATGATTGTCATTGTATGATTGTGGTTTTATGATTGTGATTGTATGATTGTGATTGTTTGATTGTGATTGTATGGTTGTGATTGTAGGATTGTGATTGTATGATTGTAATTGTATGATTGTGAATGTATGATTGTGATTGTATGATTGTGATTGTATGATTGTGATTGTATGATTGTGATTGTATGATTGTGATTGTATGATTGTGATTGTATGATTGTGATTGTATGTTGGTGATTGTATGATTGTGATTGTATGATTGTGGTTCTATGATTGTGATTGTATGATTGTGATTGTATGATTCTACTCGGGTGATTGTAGTTGTATGATTGTGAATATATAATTGTATTTGCGTGATTGTTATTGCCGGATTGCTATTGTATAATGCTGATTGTATGATAGTGATTGTGTGATTGTGATTGTACGATTGTGGTTCTATGATTGCGATTGTATGTTGGTGATTGTATGATTGTGATTGTATGATTGTGGTTCTATGATTGTGATTGTATGATTGTGATTGTATGATTGTGGTTGTATGATTGTGATTGTACGATTGTTATTGTACGATTGTGATTGTACGATTGTGATTTTATGATTGTGACTATATGATTGTAACTGTATGATAGAGATTGTGTAAATATGATTGTGATTGCATGATCGTAATTGTATGATTGTGAATGTATGATTATGATTGTATGATTGTGATTGTATGATTGTGATTGTATGATTGTGATTGTATGATTGTGATTGTATGATTGTGATTGTATAATTGTGATTGTATGATTGTGATTGTTTGAATGTGATTGTATGATTGTGATTGTATGATTGTGATTGTATGATTGTGCTTGTATGATTGTGATTCTATGATTGTGATTGTAGGTTTATGATTGTATGATTGCTATTGTCTGATTGCGATTGTGTGATTGCGAATGTATGATTGCGATTGTATGGTTGCGATTGTATGATTGCGATTGTATGATTATGATTGTATGATTGTGATTGTATGATTGTGATTGTATGACTGTGATTGTATCTTTGTGATTGTATGATTGTGATTGTACGATTGTTATTGTACGATTGTGATTGTACGATTGCGATTGTACGATTGTGATTTTATGATTGTGACTATATGATTTTAACTGTATGATAGAGATTGTGTAAATATGATTGTGATTGCATGATCGCAATTGTATGATTGTGAATGTATGATTATGATTCCCTGATTGCAATTGTCTGATTGCGATTGTGTGATTGTGAATGTATGATTCTGACTCTATGATTGTGATTCTATGATTGTGATGGTATGATTGCAATTGTATGAATGTGATTGTACGATTGTGATTGTTTGATTGCTGTTGCGTGATTGCGTTTGTATGATTCTAATTGTATGCATGTGAATGTATAATTCTGATTGTATGTTTGAGATAATATGATTGCGATTGTATGATTGAGATTGTATGATTGTGATTGTGTGATTGTGATTGTATGATTGTGATTGTATGACAGTTATTATATGATTGTAATTGTATGATTGCGATTGTAGGATTGTGATTGTATGATTGTGATTGTATGATTGTGATTGTATGATTCTACTCGGGTGATTGTGGTTGTATGATTGTGAATATGTAATTGTATTTGCGTGATTGTTATTGCCGGATTGCTATTGTATAATGATGATTGTATGATAGTGATTGTGTGATTGTGATTGTACGATTGTGGTTCTATGATTGCGATTGTATGTTGGTGATTGTATGATTGTGATTGTATGATTGTGATTGTATGATTGTGATTGTATGATTGTGATTGTATGATTGTGATTGTATGATTGTGATTGTATGACAGTTATTATATGATTGTAATTGTATGATTGCGATTGTAGGATTGTGATTGTATGATTGTGATTGTATGATTGTGATTGTATGATTCTACTTGGGTGATTGTGGTTGTATGATTGTGAATATATAATTGTATTTGCGTGATTGTTATTGCCGGATTGCTATTGTATAATGCTGATTGTATGATAGTGATTGTGTGATTGTGATTGTACGATTGTGGTTCTATGATTGCGATTGTATGTTGGTGATTGTATGATTGTGATTGTATGATTGTGGTTCTATGATTGTGATTGTATGATTGTGATTGTATGATTGTGGTTGTATGATTGTGATTGTACGATTGTTATTGTACGATTGTGATTGTACGATTGTGATTTTATGATTGTGACTATATGATTGTAACTGTATGATAGAGATTGTGTAAATATGATTGTGATTGCATGATCGTAATTGTATGATTGTGAATGTATGATTATGATTGTATGATTGTGATTGTATGATTGTGATTGTATGATTGTGATTGTATGATTGTGATTGTATGATTGTGATTGTATAATTGTGATTGTATGATTGTGATTGTTTGAATGTGATTGTATGATTGTGATTGTATGATTGTGATTGTATGATTGTGCTTGTATGATTGTGATTCTATGATTGTGATTGTAGGTTTATGATTGTATGATTGCTATTGTCTGATTGCGATTGTGTGATTGCGAATGTATGATTGCGATTGTATGGTTGCGATTGTATGATTGCGATTGTATGATTATGATTGTATGATTGTGATTGTATGATTGTGATTGTATGACTGTGATTGTATCTTTGTGATTGTATGATTGTGATTGTACGATTGTTATTGTACGATTGTGATTGTACGATTGCGATTGTACGATTGTGATTTTATGATTGTGACTATATGATTTTAACTGTATGATAGAGATTGTGTAAATATGATTGTGATTGCATGATCGCAATTGTATGATTGTGAATGTATGATTATGATTCCCTGATTGCAATTGTCTGATTGCGATTGTGTGATTGTGAATGTATGATTCTGACTCTATGATTGTGATTCTATGATTGTGATGGTATGATTGCAATTGTATGAATGTGATTGTACGATTGTGATTGTTTGATTGCTGTTGCGTGATTGCGTTTGTATGATTCTAATTGTATGCATGTGAATGTATAATTCTGATTGTATGTTTGAGATAATATGATTGCGATTGTATGATTGAGATTGTATGATTGTGATTGTGTGATTGTGATTGTATGATTGTGATTGTATGACAGTTATTATATGATTGTAATTGTATGATTGCGATTGTAGGATTGTGATTGTATGATTGTGATTGTATGATTGTGATTGTATGATTCTACTCGGGTGATTGTGGTTGTATGATTGTGAATATGTAATTGTATTTGCGTGATTGTTATTGCCGGATTGCTATTGTATAATGATGATTGTATGATAGTGATTGTGTGATTGTGATTGTACGATTGTGGTTCTATGATTGCGATTGTATGTTGGTGATTGTATGATTGTGATTGTATGATTGTGATTGTATGATTGTGATTGTATGATTGTGATTGTATGATTGTGATTGTATGATTGTGATTGTATGACAGTTATTATATGATTGTAATTGTATGATTGCGATTGTAGGATTGTGATTGTATGATTGTGATTGTATGATTGTGATTGTATGATTCTACTTGGGTGATTGTGGTTGTATGATTGTGAATATATAATTGTATTTGCGTGATTGTTATTGCCGGATTGCTATTGTATAATGCTGATTGTATGATAGTGATTGTGTGATTGTGATTGTACGATTGTGGTTCTATGATTGCGATTGTATGTTGGTGATTGTATGATTGTGATTGTATGATTGTGGTTCTATGATTGTGATTGTATGATTGTGATTGTATGATTGTGGTTGTATGACTGTGATTGTACGATTGTTATTGTACGATTGTGATTGTACGATTGTGATTTTATGATTGTGACTATATGATTGTAACTGTATGATAGAGATTGTGTAAATATGATTGTGATTGCATGATCGTAATTGTATGATTGTGAATGTATGATTATGATTGTATGATTGTGATTGTATGATTGTGATTGTATGATTGTGATTGTATGATTGTGATTGTATGATTGTGATTGTATGATTGTGATTGTATGATTGTGATTGTATGATTGTGATTGTATGATTGTGATTGTATGATTGTGATTGTATGATTGTGATTGTATGATTGTGATTGTATGATTGTGATTGTTTGAATGTGATTGTATGATTGTGATTGTATGATTGTGATTGTATGATTGTGCTTGTATGATTGTGATTCTATGATTGTGATTGTAGGATTATGATTGTATGATTGCTATTGTCTGATTGCGATTGTGTGATTGCGAATGTATGATTGCGATTGTATGGTTGCGATTGTATGATTGCGATTGTATGATTATGATTGTATGATTGTGATTGTATGATTGTGATTGTATGACTGTGATTGTATCTTTGTGATTGTATGATTGTGATTGTACGATTGTTATTGTACGATTGTGATTGTACGATTGCGATTGTACGATTGTGATTTTATGATTGTGACTATATGATTTTAACTGTATGATAGAGAATGTGTAAATATGATTGTGATTGCATGATCGCAATTGTATGATTGTGAATGTATGCTTATGATTCCCTGATTGCTATTGTCTGATTGCGATTGTGTGATTGTGAATGTATGATTCTGACTCTATGATTGTGATTCTATGATTGTGATTGTATGATTGTAATTGTATGAATGTGATTGTACGATTGTGATTGTTTGATTGTTATTGCGTGATTGCGTTTGTATGATTCTAATTGTATGCATGTGAATGTATAATTCTGATTGTAAGTTTGAGATAATATGATTGCGATTGTATGATTGAGATTGTATGATTGTGATTGTGTGATTGTGATTGTATGATTGTGATTGTATGATTGTGATTGTATGACAGTTATTATATGATTGTAATTGTATGATTGCGATTGTAGGATTGTGATTGCATGATTGTGATTGTATGATTGTGATTGTATGATTCTACTCGGGTGATTGTGGTTGTATGATTGTGAATATGTAATTGTATTTGCGTGATTGTTATTGCCGGATTGCTATTGTATAATGCTGATTGTATGATAGTGATTGTGTGATTGTGACTGTACGATTGTGGTTCTATGATTGCGATTGTATGTTGGTGATTGTATGATTGTGATTGTATGATTGAGGTTCTATGATTGTGATTGTATGATTATGATTGTATGATTGTGATTGTATGATTGTGATTGTATTATTGTGATTGTATGATTGTGATTGTATGATTGTGATTGTATGATTGTGATTGTATGATTGTGATTGTATGATTGTGATTGTATGATTGTGATTGTATGATTGTGATTGTATGATTCTGATTGTATGTTTGTGATAATATGATTGCGATTGTATGATTGAGATTGTATGATTGCGATTGTATGATTGCGATTGTATGATTGAGATTGTATGATTGTGATTGTGTGATTGTGATTGTATGATTGTGATTGTATGATTGTGATTGTATAATTGTGATTGTATGATTGTGATTGTATGATTGTGATTGTATGATTGTGATTGTAGGATTGTTATTAAATTATTGTGATCGTATGACTGTGATTGTGTGATTGTGATTGCATGATTGTGATTCTATGATTGTGATTGAATGATTGTAAATGTACGATTGTGGTTGTATGATTCTACTTGCGTGATTGTGATTGTATGATTGTGATTGTATGACTGTTATTATATGATTGTAATTGTATGATTGCGATTGTATGATTGCGATTGTAGGGTTGTGATTGTGAGATTGTGATTGTATGATTGTAATAGTATGATTGTGAATGCATGATTGTGATTGTATGATAGTGATTGTACGATTGTGATTGTGTGATTGTGGTTGTCTGATTGTGATTGTATGATTGCGAATGCAGGATTGTGATTGTGATTGTATGATTTTGATTGTGTGATTGTGTTCCTATGATTCTCATTGTATAACTGTGATTGTATGATAGTAATTGTGTGATTGTGGTTGTCTGATTCTGATTGTATGATTGCGAATGCAGGATTGTGATTGTGATTGTATGATGGCGATTGTATGATTGTGATTGTATGATTGTGATTGTAAGATTGTGATTGTATGATCGTGATTGTTTGATCGTGATTGTATGATCGTGATTATATGATTGTGATTGTATGATTGTGATTGTATGATTGTGATTGTATGATTCTACTTGGGTGATTGTGGTTGTATGATTGTGAATATATAATTGTATTTGCGTGATTGTTATTGCCGGATTGCTATTGTATAATGCTGATTGTATGATAGTGATTGTGTGATTGTGATTGTACGATTGTGGTTCCATGATTGCGATTGTATGTCGGTGATTGTATGATTGTGATTGTATGATTGTGATTGTATGATAGTGATTGTACGATTGTGATTGTATGGTTGTGATTGCATGATTGTGATTCTATGATTGTCATTGTATGATTGTGGTTTTATGATTGTGATTGTATGATTGTGATTGTTTGATTGTGATTGTATGATTGTGATTGTAGGATTGTGATTGTATGATTGTAATTGTATGATTGTGAATGTATGATTGTGATTGTATGATTGTGATTGTATGATGGTGATTGTATGATTGTGATTGTATGATTGTGATTGTATGTTGGTGATTGTATGATTGTGATTGCATGATTGTGGTTCTATGATTGTGATTGTATGATTGTGATTGTATGATTCTACTCGGGTGATTGTGGTTGTATGATTGTGAATATATAATTGTATTTGCGTGATTGTTATTGCCGGATTGCTATTGTATAATGCTGATTGTATGATAGTGATTGTGTGATTGTGATTGTACGATTGTGGTTCTATGATTGCGATTGTATGTTGGTGATTGTATGATTGTGATTGTATGATTGAGGTTCTATGATTGTGATTGTATGATTATGATTGTATGATTGTGATTGTATGATTGTGATTGTATTATTGTGATTGTATGATTGTGATTGTATGATTGTGATTGTATGATTGTGATTGTATGATTGTGATTGTATGATTGTGATTGTATGATTGTGATTGTATGATTGTGATTGTATGATTGTGATTGTATGATTGTGATTGTATGATTCTGATTGTATGTTTGTGATAATATGATTGCGATTGTATGATTGAGATTGTATGATTGCGATTGTATGATTGCGATTGTATGATTGAGATTGTATGATTGTGATTGTGTGATTGTGATTGTATGATTGTGATTGTATGATTGTGATTGTATAATTGTGATTGTATGATTGTGATTGTATGATTGTGATTGTATGATTGTGATTGTAGGATTGTTATTAAATTATTGTGATCGTATGACTGTGATTGTGTGATTGTGATTGCATGATTGTGATTCTATGATTGTGATTGAATGATTGTAAATGTACGATTGTGGTTGTATGATTCTACTTGCGTGATTGTGATTGTATGATTGTGATTGTATGACTGTTATTATATGATTGTAATTGTATGATTGCGATTGTATGATTGCGATTGTAGGGTTGTGATTGTGAGATTGTGATTGTATGATTGTAATAGTATGATTGTGAATGCATGATTGTGATTGTATGATAGTGATTGTACGATTGTGATTGTGTGATTGTGGTTGTCTGATTGTAATTGTATGATTGCGAATGCAGGATTGTGATTGTGATTGTATGATTTTGATTGTGTGATTGTGTTCCTATGATTCTCATTGTATAACTGTGATTGTATGATAGTAATTGTGTGATTGTGGTTGTCTGATTCTGATTGTATGATTGCGAATGCAGGATTGTGATTGTGATTGTATGATGGCGATTGTATGATTGTGATTGTATGATTGTGATTGTAAGATTGTGATTGTATGATCGTGATTGTTTGATCGTGATTGTATGATCGTGATTATATGATTGTGATTGTATGATTGTGATTGTATGATTGTGATTGTATGATTCTACTTGGGTGATTGTGGTTGTATGATTGTGAATATATAATTGTATTTGCGTGATTGTTATTGCCGGATTGCTATTGTATAATGCTGATTGTATGATAGTGATTGTGTGATTGTGATTGTACGATTGTGGTTCCATGATTGCGATTGTATGTCGGTGATTGTATGATTGTGATTGTATGATTGTGATTGTATGATAGTGATTGTACGATTGTGATTGTGTGGTTGTGATTGCATGATTGTGATTCTATGATTGTCATTGTATGATTGTGGTTTTATGATTGTGATTGTATGATTGTGATTGTTTGATTGTGATTGTATGATTGTGATTGTAGGATTGTGATTGTATGATTGTAATTGTATGATTGTGAATGTATGATTGTGATTGTATGATTGTGATTGTATGATGGTGATTGTATGATTGTGATTGTATGATTGTGATTGTATGTTGGTGATTGTATGATTGTGATTGCATGATTGTGGTTCTATGATTGTGATTGTATGATTGTGATTGTATGATTCTACTCGGGTGATTGTGGTTGTATGATTGTGAATATATAATTGTATTTGCGTGATTGTTATTGCCGGATTGCTATTGTATAATGCTGATTGTATGATAGTGATTGTGTGATTGTGATTGTACGATTGTGGTTCTATGATTGCGATTGTATGTTGGTGATTGTATGATTGTGATTGTATGATTGTGGTTCTATGATTGTGATTGTATGATTGTGATTGTATGATTGTGGTTGTATGACTGTGATTGTACGATTGTTATTGTACGATTGTGATTGTACGATTGTGATTTTATGATTGTGACTATATGATTGTAACTGTATGATAGAGATTGTGTAAATATGATTGTGATTGCATGATCGTAATTGTATGATTGTGAATGTATGTTTATGATTGTATGATTGTGATTGTATGATTGTGATTATATGATTGTGATTGTATTATAGTGATTGTATGATTGGGATTTTAGGATTGTGATTGTATGATTGTCATTGTATGATTGTGATTGTATGATTGTGATTGTATGATTGTGATTGTATGATTGCGATTGTATGATTGCGATTGTATGATTGCGATTGTATGATTGCGATTGTATGATTGCGATTGTATGATTGTGATTGTATGATTGTGATTGTATGATTGTGATTGTATGATTGTGATTGTATGATTGTGATTGTATGATTGTGATTGTATGATTGTGATTGTATGATTGTGATTGTATGATTGTGATTGTATGATTGTGATTGTATGATTGTGATTGTATGATTGTGATTGTATGATTGTGATTGTATGATTGTGATTGTATGATTGTGATTGTTTGAATGTGATTGTATGATTGTGATTGTATGATTGTGCTTGTATGATTGTGATTCTATGATTGTGATTGTAGGATTATGATTGTATGATTGCTATTGTCTGATTGCGATTGTGTGATTGCGAATGTATGATTGCGATTGAATGGTTGCGATTGTATGATTGCGATTGTATGATTATGATTGTATGATTGTGATTGTATGATTGTGATTGTATGACTGTGATTGTATCTTTGTGATTGTATGATTGTGATTGTACGATTGTTATTGTACGATTGTGATTGTACGATTGTGATTGTACGATTGTGATTTTATGATTGTGACTATATGATTTTAACTGTATGATAGAGATTGTGTAAATATGATTGTGATTGCATGATCGCAATTGTATGATTGTGAATGTATGATTATGATTCCCTGATTGCAATTGTCTGATTGCGATTGTGTGATTGTGAATGTATGATTCTGACTCTATGATTGTGATTCTATGATTGTGATTGTATGATTGTAATTGTATGAATGTGATTGTACGATTGTGATTGTTTGATTGTTATTGCGTGATTGCGTTTGTATGATTCTAATTGTATGCATGTGAATGTATAATTCTGATTGTATGTTTGAGATAATATGATTGCGATTGTATGATTGAGATTGTATGATTGTGATTGTGTGATTGTGATTGTATGATTGTGATTGTATGATTGTGATTGTATGATTGTGATTGTATGACAGTTATTATATGATTGTAATTGTATGATTGCGATTGTAGGATTGTGATTGTATGATTGTGATTGTATGATTCTACTCGGGTGATTGTGGTTGTATGATTGTGAATATGTAATTGTATTTGCGTGATTGTTATTGCCGGATTGCTATTGTATAATGATGATTGTATGATAGTGATTGTGTGATTGTGATTGTACGATTGTGGTTCTATGATTGTGATTGTATGATTGTGATTGAATGATTGTGATTGTATGATTCTGATTGTATGTTTGTGATAATATGATTGCGGTTGTATGATTGAGATTGTATGATTGCGATTGTATGATTGAGATTGTATGATTGTGATTGTGTGATTGTGATAGTATGATTGTGATTGTATGATTGTGATTGTATGATTGTGATTGTATGATTGTGATTGTATGATTGTGATTGTATGATTGTGATTGTAGGATTGTGACTAAATGATTGTGATTGTATGACTGTGATTGTGTGATTGTGATTGCATGATCGTGATTCTATGATTGTGATTGAATGATTGTAAATGTACGATTATGGTTGTATGATTCTACTTGCGTGATTGTGATTGTATGATTGTGATTGTATGACTGTTATTATATGATTGTAATTGTATGATTGCGATTGTATGATTGCGATTGTAGGGTTGTGATTGTGAGATTGTGATTGTATGATTGTGATTGTATGATTGTGATTGTATGATTGTGATTGTATGATTGTGATTGTATGATTGTGATTGTATGATTGTGATTGTATGATTGTGATTGTATGATAGTGATTGTACGATTGTGATTGTATGATTGTGATTGTATGATTGTGATTCTATGATTGCCATTGTATGATTGTGATTGTATGATTGTGATTGTTTGAATGTGATTGTATGATTGTCATTGTATGATTGTGGTTTTATGATTGTGATTGTATGATTGTGATTGTAGGATTGTGATTGTATGATTGTAATTGTATGATTGTGATTGTATGATTCTACTCGGGTGACTGTGGTTGTATGATTGTGAATATGTAATTGTATTTGCGTGGTTGTTATTGCCGGATTGCTATTGTATAATGCTGATTGTATGATAGTGATTGTGTGATTGTGACTGTACGATTGTGGTTCTATGATTGCGATTGTATGTTGGTGATTGTATGATTGTGATTGTATGATTGAGGTTCTATGATTGTGATTGTATGATTATGATTGTATGATTGTGATTGTATGATTGTGATTGTATGATTGTGATTGTATGATTGTGATTGTATGATTGTGATTGTATGATTGTGATTGTATGATTGTGATTGTATGATTGTGATTGTATGATTGTGATTGTATGATTGTGATTGTATGATTGTGATTGTATGATTGTGATTGTATGATTGTGATTGTATGATTGTGATTGTATGATTGTGATTGTATGATTGTGATTGTATGATTGTGATTGTATGATTGTGATTGTATGATTGTGATTGTTTGAATGTGATTGTATGATTGTGATTGTATGATTGTGATTGTATGATTGTGTTTGTATGATTGTGATTCTATGATTGTGATTGTAGGATTATGATTGTATGATTGCTATTGTCTGATTGCGATTGTGTGATTGCGAATGTATGATTGCGATTGAATGGTTGCGATTGTATGATTGCGATTGTTTGATTATGATTGTATGATTGTGATTGTATGATTGTGATTGTATGACTGTGATTGTATCTTTGTGATTGTATGATTGTGATTGTACGATTGTTATTGTACGATTGTGATTGTATGATTGTGATTGTTTGATTGTGATTGTGTGATTACGTTTGTATGATTCTAACTGTATGCATGTGAATGTATAATTCTGATTGTATGTTTGTGATAATATGATTGCGATTGTATGATTGAGATTGTATGATTGTGATTGTGTGATTGTGATTGTATGATTGTGATTGTATGATTGTGATTTTATGATTGTGATTGTATGATTGTGATTGTATGATTGTGATTGTATGATTGTGAATGTATGATTGTGATTGTATGATTGTGATTGTATAACTGTGATTGTGTGGCTGTTATTGTTTGATTGTGATTCCTTGATTGTAACTGTATGAATCTGATTGTATGATTGTGATTGTATGATTGTGATTGTATGATTGTGATTGTATGATTGTGATTGTATGATTGTGATTGTATGATTGTGATTGTATGATTGTGATTGTATGATTGTGATTGTATAATTGTGATTGTATGATTGTGATTGTTTGAATGTGATTGTATGATTGTGATTGTATGATTGTGATTGTATGATTGTGCTTGTATGATTGTGATTCTATGATTGTGATTGTAGGTTTATGATTGTATGATTGCTATTGTCTGATTCCGACTGTGTGATTGCGAATGTATGATTGCGATTGTATGGTTGCGATTGTATGATTGCGATTGTATGATTATGATTGTATGATTGTGATTGTATGATTGTGATTGTATGACTGTGATTGTATCTTTGTGATTGTATGATTGTGATTGTACGATTGTTATTGTACGATTGTGATTGTACGATTGCGATTGTACGATTGTGATTTTATGATTGTGACTATATGATTTTAACTGTATGATAGAGATTGTGTAAATATGATTGTGATTGCATGATCGCAATTGTATGATTGTGAATGTATGATTATGATTCCCTGATTGCAATTGTCTGATTGCGATTGTGTGATTGTGAATGTATGATTCTGACTCTATGATTGTGATTCTATGATTGTGATGGTATGATTGTAATTGTATGAATGTGATTGTACGATTGTGATTGTTTGATTGTTGTTGCGTGATTGCGTTTGTATGATTCTAATTGTATGCATGTGAATGTATAATTCTGATTGTATGTTTGAGATAATATGATTGCGATTGTATGATTGAGATTGTATGATTGTGATTGTGTGATTGTGATTGTATGATTGTGATTGTATGATTGTGATTGTATGACAGTTATTATATGATTGTAATTGTATGATTGCGATTGTAGGATTGTGATTGTATGATTGTGATTGTATGATTGTGATTGTATGATTCTACTCGGGTGATTGTGGTTGTATGATTGTGAATATGTAATTGTATTTGCGTGATTGTTATTGCCGGATTGCTATTGTATAATGATGATTGTATGAATGTGATTGTATGATTGTGATTGTATGATTGAGGTTCTATGATTGTGATTGTATGATTATGATTGTATGATTGTGATTGTATGATTGTGATTGTATTATTGTGATTGTATGATTGTGATTGTATGATTGTGATTGTATGATTGTGATTGTATGATTGTGATTGTATGATTGTGATTGTATGATTGTGATTGTATGATTCTGATTGTATGTTTGTGATAATATGATTGCGATTGTATGATTGAGATTGTATGATTGCGATTGTATGATTGAGATTGTATGATTGTGATTGTGTGATTGTGATAGTATGATTGTGATTGTATGATTGTGATTGTATGATTGTGATTGTATGATTCAACTCGGGTGATTGTAGTTGTATGATTGTGAATATATAATTGTATTTGCGTGATTGTTATTGCCGGATTGCTATTGTATAATGCTGATTGTATGATAGTGATTGTGTGATTGTGATTGTACGATTGTGGTTCTATGATTGCGATTGTATGTTGGTGATTGTATGATTGTGATTGTATGATTGTGGTTCTATGATTGTGATTGTATGATTGTGATTGTATGATTGTGGTTGTATGATTGTGATTGTACGATTGTTATTGTACGATTGTGATTGTACGATTGTGATTTTATGATTGTGACTATATGATTGTAACTGTATGATAGAGATTGTGTAAATATGATTGTGATTGCATGATCGTAATTGTATGATTGTGAATGTATGATTATGATTGTATGATTGTGATTGTATGATTGTGATTGTATGATTGTGATTGTATGATTGTGATTGTATGATTGTGATTGTATGATTGTGATTGTATGATTGTGATTGTATGATTGTGATTGTATGATTGTGATTGTATGATTGTGATTGTATGATTGTGATTGTATGATTGTGATTGTATGATTGTGATTGTTTGAATGTGATTGTATGATTGTGATTGTATGATTGTGATTGTATGATTGTGCTTGTATGATTGTGATTCTATGATTGTGATTGTAGGATTATGATTGTATGATTGCTATTGTCTGATTGCGATTGTGTGATTGCGAATGTATGATTGCGATTGTATGGTTGCGATTGTATGATTGCGATTGTATGATTATGATTGTATGATTGTGATTGTATGATTGTGATTGTATGACTGTGATTGTATCTTTGTGATTGTATGATTGTGATTGTACGATTGTTATTGTACGATTGTGATTGTACGATTGTGATTGTACGATTGTGATTTTATGATTGTGACTATATGATTTTAACTGTATGATAGAGATTGTGTAAATATGATAGTGATTGCATGATCGCAATTGTATGATTGTGAATGTATGATTATGATTCCCTGATTGCAATTGTCTGATTGCGATTGTGTGATTGTGAATGTATGATTCTGACTGTATGATTGTGATTCTATAATTGTGATTGTATGATTGTAATTGTATGAATGTGATTGTACGATTGTGATTGTTTGATTGTTATTGCGTGATTGCGTTTGTATGATTCTAATTGCATGCATGTGAATGTATAATTCTGATTGTATGTTTGAGATAATATGATTGCGATTGTATGATTGAGATTGTATGATTGTGATTGTGTGATTGTGATTGTATGATTGTGATTGTATGATTGTGATTGTATGACAGTTATTATATGATTGTAATTGTATGATTGCGATTGTAGGATTGTGATTGTATGATTGTGATTGTATGATTGTGATTGTATGATTCTACTTGGGTGATTGTGGTTGTATGATTGTGAATATATAATTGTATTTGCGTGATTGTTATTGCCGGATTGCTATTGTATAATGCTGATTGTATGATAGTGATTGTGTGATTGTGATTGTACGATTGTGGTTCCATGATTGCGATTGTATGTCGGTGATTCTATGATTGTGATTGTATGATTGTGATTGTATGATCGTGATTGTACGATTGTGATTGTATGGTTGTGATTGCATGATTGTGATTCTATGATTGTCATTGTATGATTGTGGTTTTATGATTGTGATTGTATGATTGTGATTGTTTGATTGTGATTGTATGATTGTGATTGTAGGATTGTGATTGTATGATTGTAATTGTATGATTGT
Organism: Megachile rotundata; assembly: GCF_050947335.1. Lineage (NCBI taxonomy): Eukaryota > Metazoa > Arthropoda > Insecta > Hymenoptera > Megachilidae > Megachile > Megachile rotundata. The sequence goes on from NC_134994.1 coordinate 1,187,044, forward strand.
GAATGTATGATTGTGATTGTATGATTGTGGCTCTATGATTGTGATTGTATGATTGTGATTGTATGATTCTACTCGGGTGATTGTGGTTGTATGATTGTGAATATATAATTGTATTTGCGTGATTGTTATTGCCGGATTGCTATTGTATAATGCTGATTGTATGATAGTGATTGTGTGATTGTGATTGTACGATTGTGGTTCCATGATTGCGATTGTATGTCGGTGATTCTATGATTGTGATTGTATGATTGTGATTGTATGATTGTGGTTCTATGATTGTGATTGTATGATTGTGATTGTATGATTGTGGTTGTATGACTGTGATTGTACGATTGTTATTGTACGATTGTGATTGTACGATTGTGATTTTATGATTGTGACTATATGATTGTAACTGTATGATAGAGATTGTGTAAATATGATTGTGATTGCATGATCCTAATTGTATGATTGTGAATGTATGATTATGATTGTATGATTGTGATTGTATGATTGTGATTATATGATTGTGATTGTATTATAGTGATTGTATGATTGGGATTTTAGGATTGTGATTGTATGATTGTCATTGTATGATTGTGATTGTATGATTGTGATTGTATGATTGTGATTGTATGATTGTGATTGTATGATTGTGATTGTATGATTCTGATTGTATGATTGTGATTGTTTGAATGTGATTGTATGATTGTGATTGTATGATTGTGATTGTATGATTGTGCTTGTATGATTGTGATTCTATGATTGTGATTGTAGGATTATGATTGTATGATTGCTATTGTCTGATTGCGATTGTGTGATTGCGAATGTATGATTGCGATTGTATGGTTGCGATTGTATGATTGCGATTGTATGATTATGATTGTATGATTGTGATTGTATGATTGTGATTGTATGACTGTGATTGTATCTTTGTGATTGTATGATTGTGATTGTACGATTGTTATTGTACGATTGTGATTGTACGATTGCGATTGTACGATTGTGATTTTATGATTGTGACTATATGATTTTAACTGTATGATAGAGAATGTGTAAATATGATTGTGATTGCATGATCGCAATTGTATGATTGTGAATGTATGCTTATGATTCCCTGATTGCTATTGTCTGATTGCGATTGTGTGATTGTGAATGTATGATTCTGACTCTATGATTGTGATTCTATGATTGTGATTGTATGATTGTAATTGTATGAATGTGATTGTATGATTGTGATTGTATTATTGTGATTGTATGATTGTGATTGTATGATTGTGATTGTATGATTGTGATTGTATGATTGTGATTGTATGATTGTGATTGTATGATTGTGATTGTATGACAGTTATTATATGATTGTAATTGTATGATTGCGATTGTAGGATTGTGATTGTATGATTGTGATTGTATGATTGTGATTGTATGATTCTACTTGGGTGATTGTGGTTGTATGATTGTGAATATATAATTGTATTTGCGTGATTGTTATTGCCGGATTGCTATTGTATAATGCTGATTGTATGATAGTGATTGTGTGATTGTGATTGTACGATTGTGGTTCTATGATTGCGATTGTATGTTGGTGATTGTATGATTGTGATTGTATGATTGTGGTTCTATGATTGTGATTGTATGATTGTGATTGTATGATTGTGGTTGTATGACTGTGATTGTACGATTGTTATTGTACGATTGTGATTGTACGATTGTGATTTTATGATTGTGACTATATGATTGTAACTGTATGATAGAGATTGTGTAAATATGATTGTGATTGCATGATCGTAATTGTATGATTGTGAATGTATGATTATGATTGTATGATTGTGATTGTATGATTGTGATTGTATGATTGTGATTGTATGATTGTGATTGTATGATTGTGATTGTATGATTGTGATTGTATGATTGTGATTGTATGATTGTGATTGTATGATTGTGATTGTATGATTGTGATTGTATGATTGTGATTGTATGATTGTGATTGTATGATTGTGATTGTATGATTGTGATTGTTTGAATGTGATTGTATGATTGTGATTGTATGATTGTGATTGTATGATTGTGCTTGTATGATTGTGATTCTATGATTGTGATTGTAGGATTATGATTGTATGATTGCTATTGTCTGATTGCGATTGTGTGATTGCGAATGTATGATTGCGATTGTATGGTTGCGATTGTATGATTGCGATTGTATGATTATGATTGTATGATTGTGATTGTATGATTGTGATTGTATGACTGTGATTGTATCTTTGTGATTGTATGATTGTGATTGTACGATTGTTATTGTACGATTGTGATTGTACGATTGTGATTGTACGATTGTGATTTTATGATTGTGACTATATGATTTTAACTGTATGATAGAGATTGTGTAAATATGATTGTGATTGCATGATCGCAATTGTATGATTGTGAATGTATGATTATGATTCCCTGATTGCAATTGTCTGATTGCGATTGTGTGATTGTGAATGTATGATTCTGACTGTATGATTGTGATTCTATAATTGTGATTGTATGATTGTAATTGTATGAATGTGATTGTACGATTGTGATTGTTTGATTGTTATTGCGTGATTGCGTTTGTATGATTCTAATTGCATGCATGTGAATGTATAATTCTGATTGTATGTTTGAGATAATATGATTGCGATTGTATGATTGAGATTGTATGATTGTGATTGTATGATTGTGATTGTATGATTGTGATTGTATGATTGTGATTGTATGACAGTTATTATATGATTGTAATTGTATGATTGCGATTGTAGGATTGTGATTGTATGATTGTGATTGTATGATTGTGATTGTATGATTCTACTTGGGTGATTGTGGTTGTATGATTGTGAATATATAATTGTATTTGCGTGATTGTTATTGCCGGATTGCTATTGTATAATGCTGATTGTATGATAGTGATTGTGTGATTGTGATTGTACGATTGTGGTTCCATGATTGCGATTGTATGTCGGTGATTCTATGATTGTGATTGTATGATTGTGATTGTATGATCGTGATTGTACGATTGTGATTGTATGGTTGTGATTGCATGATTGTGATTCTATGATTGTCATTGTATGATTGTGGTTTTATGATTGTGATTGTATGATTGTGATTGTTTGATTGTGATTGTATGATTGTGATTGTAGGATTGTGATTGTATGATTGTAATTGTATGATTGTGAATGTATGATTGTGATTGTATGATTGTGGTTCTATGATTGTGATTGTATGATTGTGATTGTATGATTCTACTCGGGTGATTGTGGTTGTATGATTGTGAATATATAATTGTATTTGCGTGATTGTTATTGCCGGATTGCTATTGTATAATGCTGATTGTATGATAGTGATTGTGTGATTGTGATTGTACGATTGTGGTTCCATGATTGCGATTGTATGTCGGTGATTCTATGATTGTGATTGTATGATTGTGATTGTATGATTGTGGTTCTATGATTGTGATTGTATGATTGTGATTGTATGATTGTGGTTGTATGACTGTGATTGTACGATTGTTATTGTACGATTGTGATTGTACGATTGTGATTTTATGATTGTGACTATATGATTGTAACTGTATGATAGAGATTGTGTAAATATGATTGTGATTGCATGATCCTAATTGTATGATTGTGAATGTATGATTATGATTGTATGATTGTGATTGTATGATTGTGATTATATGATTGTGATTGTATTATAGTGATTGTATGATTGGGATTTTAGGATTGTGATTGTATGATTGTCATTGTATGATTGTGATTGTATGATTGTGATTGTATGATTGTGATTGTATGATTGTGATTGTATGATTGTGATTGTATGATTCTGATTGTATGATTGTGATTGTTTGAATGTGATTGTATGATTGTGATTGTATGATTGTGATTGTATGATTGTGCTTGTATGATTGTGATTCTATGATTGTGATTGTAGGATTATGATTGTATGATTGCTATTGTCTGATTGCGATTGTGTGATTGCGAATGTATGATTGCGATTGTATGGTTGCGATTGTATGATTGCGATTGTATGATTATGATTGTATGATTGTGATTGTATGATTGTGATTGTATGACTGTGATTGTATCTTTGTGATTGTATGATTGTGATTGTACGATTGTTATTGTACGATTGTGATTGTACGATTGCGATTGTACGATTGTGATCTTATGATTGTGACTATATGATTTTAACTGTATGATAGAGAATGTGTAAATATGATTGTGATTGCATGATCGCAATTGTATGATTGTGAATGTATGCTTATGATTCCCTGATTGCTATTGTCTGATTGCGATTGTGTGATTGTGAATGTATGATTCTGACTCTATGATTGTGATTCTATGATTGTGATTGTATGATTGTAATTGTATGAATGTGATTGTACGATTGTGATTGTTTGATTGTTATTGCGTGATTGCGTTTGTATGATTCTAATTGTATGCATGTGAATGTATAATTCTGATTGTAAGTTTGAGATAATATGATTGCGATTGTATGATTGAGATTGTATGATTGTGATTGTATGACAGTTATTATATGATTGTAATTGTATGATTGCGATTGTAGGATTGTGATTGCATGATTGTGATTGTATGATTGTGATTGTATGATTCTACTCGGGTGATTGTGGTTGTATGATTGTGAATATGTAATTGTATTTGCGTGATTGTTATTGCCGGATTGCTATTGTATAATGATGATTGTATGATAGTGATTGTGTGATTGTGATTGTACGATTGTGGTTCTATGATTGCGATTGTATGTTGGTGGTTGTATGATTGTGATTGTATGATTGAGGTTCTATGATTGTGATTGTATGATTATGATTGTATGATTGTGATTGTATGATTGTGATTGTATGATTGTGATTGTATTATTGTGATTGTATGATTGTGATTGTATGATTGTGATTGTATGACTGTGATTGTGTGATAGTGATTGCATGATTGCGATTCTATGATTGTGATTGAATGATTGTAAATGTACGATTGTGGTTGTATGATTCTACTTGCGTGATTGTGATTGTATGATTGTGATTGTATGACTGTTATTATATGATTGTAATTGTATGATTGCGATTGTATGATTCTACTCGGGTGATTGTGGTTGTATGATTGTGAATATGTAATTGTATTTGCGTGATTGTTATTGCCGGATTGCTATTGTATAATGCTGATTGTATGATAGTGATTGTGTGATTGTGACTGTACGATTGTGGTTCTATGATTGCGATTGTATGTTGGTGATTGTATGATTGTGATTGTATGATTGAGGTTCTATGATTGTGATTGTATGATTATGATTGTATGATTGTGATTGTATGATTGTGATTGTATTATTGTGATTGTATGATTGTGATTGTATGATTGTGATTGTATGATTGTGATTGTATGATTGTGATTGTATGATTATGATTGTATGATTGTGATTGTATGATTGTGATTGTATGACTGTGATTGTATCTTTGTGATTGTATGATTGTGATTGTACGATTGTTATTGTACGATTGTGATTGTACGATTGCGATTGTACGATTGTGATTTTATGATTGTGACTATATGATTTTAACTGTATGATAGAGATTGTGTAAATATGATTGTGATTGCATGATCGCAATTGTATGATTGTGAATGTATGATTATGATTCCCTGATTGCAATTGTCTGATTGCGATTGTATGATTGTGAATGTATGATTCTGACTCTATGATTGTGATTCTATGATTGTGATGGTATGATTGCAATTGTATGAATGTGATTGTACGATTGTGATTGTTTGATTGCTGTTGCGTGATTGCGTTTGTATGATTCTAATTGTATGCATGTGAATGTATAATTCTGATTGTATGTTTGAGATAATATGATTGCGATTGTATGATTGAGATTGTATGATTGTGATTGTGTGATTGTGATTGTATGATTGTGATTGTATGACAGTTATTATATGATTGTAATTGTATGATTGCGATTGTAGGATTGTGATTGTATGATTGTGATTGTATGATTGTGATTGTATGATTCTACTCGGGTGATTGTGGTTGTATGATTGTGAATATGTAATTGTATTTGCGTGATTGTTATTGCCGGATTGCTATTGTATAATGATGATTGTATGATAGTGATTGTGTGATTGTGATTGTACGATTGTGGTTCTATGATTGCGATTGTATGTTGGTGATTGTATGATTGTGATTGTATGATTGTGATTGTATGATTGTGATTGTATGATTGTGATTGTATGATTGTGATTGTATGATTGTGATTGTATGACAGTTATTATATGATTGTAATTGTATGATTGCGATTGTAGGATTGTGATTGTATGATTGTGATTGTATGATTGTGATTGTATGATTCTACTTGGGTGATTGTGGTTGTATGATTGTGAATATATAATTGTATTTGCGTGATTGTTATTGCCGGATTGCTATTGTATAATGCTGATTGTATGATAGTGATTGTGTGATTGTGATTGTACGATTGTGGTTCTATGATTGCGATTGTATGTTGGTGATTGTATGATTGTGATTGTATGATTGTGGTTCTATGATTGTGATTGTATGATTGTGATTGTATGATTGTGGTTGTATGATTGTGATTGTACGATTGTTATTGTACGATTGTGATTGTACGATTGTGATTTTATGATTGTGACTATATGATTGTAACTGTATGATAGAGATTGTGTAAATATGATTGTGATTGCATGATCGTAATTGTATGATTGTGAATGTATGATTATGATTGTATGATTGTGATTGTATGATTGTGATTGTATGATTGTGATTGTATGATTGTGATTGTATGATTGTGATTGTATAATTGTGATTGTATGATTGTGATTGTTTGAATGTGATTGTATGATTGTGATTGTATGATTGTGATTGTATGATTGTGCTTGTATGATTGTGATTCTATGATTGTGATTGTAGGTTTATGATTGTATGATTGCTATTGTCTGATTGCGATTGTGTGATTGCGAATGTATGATTGCGATTGTATGGTTGCGATTGTATGATTGCGATTGTATGATTATGATTGTATGATTGTGATTGTATGATTGTGATTGTATGACTGTGATTGTATCTTTGTGATTGTATGATTGTGATTGTACGATTGTTATTGTACGATTGTGATTGTACGATTGCGATTGTACGATTGTGATTTTATGATTGTGACTATATGATTTTAACTGTATGATAGAGATTGTGTAAATATGATTGTGATTGCATGATCGCAATTGTATGATTGTGAATGTATGATTATGATTCCCTGATTGCAATTGTCTGATTGCGATTGTGTGATTGTGAATGTATGATTCTGACTCTATGATTGTGATTCTATGATTGTGATGGTATGATTGCAATTGTATGAATGTGATTGTACGATTGTGATTGTTTGATTGCTGTTGCGTGATTGCGTTTGTATGATTCTAATTGTATGCATGTGAATGTATAATTCTGATTGTATGTTTGAGATAATATGATTGCGATTGTATGATTGAGATTGTATGATTGTGATTGTGTGATTGTGATTGTATGATTGTGATTGTATGACAGTTATTATATGATTGTAATTGTATGATTGCGATTGTAGGATTGTGATTGTATGATTGTGATTGTATGATTGTGATTGTATGATTCTACTCGGGTGATTGTGGTTGTATGATTGTGAATATGTAATTGTATTTGCGTGATTGTTATTGCCGGATTGCTATTGTATAATGATGATTGTATGATAGTGATTGTGTGATTGTGATTGTACGATTGTGGTTCTATGATTGCGATTGTATGTTGGTGATTGTATGATTGTGATTGTATGATTGTGATTGTATGATTGTGATTGTATGATTGTGATTGTATGATTGTGATTGTATGATTGTGATTGTATGATTGTGATTGTATGACAGTTATTATATGATTGTAATTGTATGATTGCGATTGTAGGATTGTGATTGTATGATTGTGATTGTATGATTGTGATTGTATGATTCTACTTGGGTGATTGTGGTTGTATGATTGTGAATATATAATTGTATTTGCGTGATTGTTATTGCCGGATTGCTATTGTATAATGCTGATTGTATGATAGTGATTGTGTGATTGTGATTGTACGATTGTGGTTCTATGATTGCGATTGTATGTTGGTGATTGTATGATTGTGATTGTATGATTGTGGTTCTATGATTGTGATTGTATGATTGTGATTGTATGATTGTGGTTGTATGACTGTGATTGTACGATTGTTATTGTACGATTGTGATTGTACGATTGTGATTTTATGATTGTGACTATATGATTGTAACTGTATGATAGAGATTGTGTAAATATGATTGTGATTGCATGATCGTAATTGTATGATTGTGAATGTATGATTATGATTGTATGATTGTGATTGTATGATTGTGATTGTATGATTGTGATTGTATGATTGTGATTGTATGATTGTGATTGTATGATTGTGATTGTATGATTGTGATTGTATGATTGTGATTGTATGATTGTGATTGTATGATTGTGATTGTATGATTGTGATTGTATGATTGTGATTGTATGATTGTGATTGTTTGAATGTGATTGTATGATTGTGATTGTATGATTGTGATTGTATGATTGTGCTTGTATGATTGTGATTCTATGATTGTGATTGTAGGATTATGATTGTATGATTGCTATTGTCTGATTGCGATTGTGTGATTGCGAATGTATGATTGCGATTGTATGGTTGCGATTGTATGATTGCGATTGTATGATTATGATTGTATGATTGTGATTGTATGATTGTGATTGTATGACTGTGATTGTATCTTTGTGATTGTATGATTGTGATTGTACGATTGTTATTGTACGATTGTGATTGTACGATTGCGATTGTACGATTGTGATTTTATGATTGTGACTATATGATTTTAACTGTATGATAGAGAATGTGTAAATATGATTGTGATTGCATGATCGCAATTGTATGATTGTGAATGTATGCTTATGATTCCCTGATTGCTATTGTCTGATTGCGATTGTGTGATTGTGAATGTATGATTCTGACTCTATGATTGTGATTCTATGATTGTGATTGTATGATTGTAATTGTATGAATGTGATTGTACGATTGTGATTGTTTGATTGTTATTGCGTGATTGCGTTTGTATGATTCTAATTGTATGCATGTGAATGTATAATTCTGATTGTAAGTTTGAGATAATATGATTGCGATTGTATGATTGAGATTGTATGATTGTGATTGTGTGATTGTGATTGTATGATTGTGATTGTATGATTGTGATTGTATGACAGTTATTATATGATTGTAATTGTATGATTGCGATTGTAGGATTGTGATTGCATGATTGTGATTGTATGATTGTGATTGTATGATTCTACTCGGGTGATTGTGGTTGTATGATTGTGAATATGTAATTGTATTTGCGTGATTGTTATTGCCGGATTGCTATTGTATAATGCTGATTGTATGATAGTGATTGTGTGATTGTGACTGTACGATTGTGGTTCTATGATTGCGATTGTATGTTGGTGATTGTATGATTGTGATTGTATGATTGAGGTTCTATGATTGTGATTGTATGATTATGATTGTATGATTGTGATTGTATGATTGTGATTGTATTATTGTGATTGTATGATTGTGATTGTATGATTGTGATTGTATGATTGTGATTGTATGATTGTGATTGTATGATTGTGATTGTATGATTGTGATTGTATGATTGTGATTGTATGATTGTGATTGTATGATTCTGATTGTATGTTTGTGATAATATGATTGCGATTGTATGATTGAGATTGTATGATTGCGATTGTATGATTGCGATTGTATGATTGAGATTGTATGATTGTGATTGTGTGATTGTGATTGTATGATTGTGATTGTATGATTGTGATTGTATAATTGTGATTGTATGATTGTGATTGTATGATTGTGATTGTATGATTGTGATTGTAGGATTGTTATTAAATTATTGTGATCGTATGACTGTGATTGTGTGATTGTGATTGCATGATTGTGATTCTATGATTGTGATTGAATGATTGTAAATGTACGATTGTGGTTGTATGATTCTACTTGCGTGATTGTGATTGTATGATTGTGATTGTATGACTGTTATTATATGATTGTAATTGTATGATTGCGATTGTATGATTGCGATTGTAGGGTTGTGATTGTGAGATTGTGATTGTATGATTGTAATAGTATGATTGTGAATGCATGATTGTGATTGTATGATAGTGATTGTACGATTGTGATTGTGTGATTGTGGTTGTCTGATTGTGATTGTATGATTGCGAATGCAGGATTGTGATTGTGATTGTATGATTTTGATTGTGTGATTGTGTTCCTATGATTCTCATTGTATAACTGTGATTGTATGATAGTAATTGTGTGATTGTGGTTGTCTGATTCTGATTGTATGATTGCGAATGCAGGATTGTGATTGTGATTGTATGATGGCGATTGTATGATTGTGATTGTATGATTGTGATTGTAAGATTGTGATTGTATGATCGTGATTGTTTGATCGTGATTGTATGATCGTGATTATATGATTGTGATTGTATGATTGTGATTGTATGATTGTGATTGTATGATTCTACTTGGGTGATTGTGGTTGTATGATTGTGAATATATAATTGTATTTGCGTGATTGTTATTGCCGGATTGCTATTGTATAATGCTGATTGTATGATAGTGATTGTGTGATTGTGATTGTACGATTGTGGTTCCATGATTGCGATTGTATGTCGGTGATTGTATGATTGTGATTGTATGATTGTGATTGTATGATAGTGATTGTACGATTGTGATTGTATGGTTGTGATTGCATGATTGTGATTCTATGATTGTCATTGTATGATTGTGGTTTTATGATTGTGATTGTATGATTGTGATTGTTTGATTGTGATTGTATGATTGTGATTGTAGGATTGTGATTGTATGATTGTAATTGTATGATTGTGAATGTATGATTGTGATTGTATGATTGTGATTGTATGATGGTGATTGTATGATTGTGATTGTATGATTGTGATTGTATGTTGGTGATTGTATGATTGTGATTGCATGATTGTGGTTCTATGATTGTGATTGTATGATTGTGATTGTATGATTCTACTCGGGTGATTGTGGTTGTATGATTGTGAATATATAATTGTATTTGCGTGATTGTTATTGCCGGATTGCTATTGTATAATGCTGATTGTATGATAGTGATTGTGTGATTGTGATTGTACGATTGTGGTTCTATGATTGCGATTGTATGTTGGTGATTGTATGATTGTGATTGTATGATTGAGGTTCTATGATTGTGATTGTATGATTATGATTGTATGATTGTGATTGTATGATTGTGATTGTATTATTGTGATTGTATGATTGTGATTGTATGATTGTGATTGTATGATTGTGATTGTATGATTGTGATTGTATGATTGTGATTGTATGATTGTGATTGTATGATTGTGATTGTATGATTGTGATTGTATGATTGTGATTGTATGATTCTGATTGTATGTTTGTGATAATATGATTGCGATTGTATGATTGAGATTGTATGATTGCGATTGTATGATTGCGATTGTATGATTGAGATTGTATGATTGTGATTGTGTGATTGTGATTGTATGATTGTGATTGTATGATTGTGATTGTATAATTGTGATTGTATGATTGTGATTGTATGATTGTGATTGTATGATTGTGATTGTAGGATTGTTATTAAATTATTGTGATCGTATGACTGTGATTGTGTGATTGTGATTGCATGATTGTGATTCTATGATTGTGATTGAATGATTGTAAATGTACGATTGTGGTTGTATGATTCTACTTGCGTGATTGTGATTGTATGATTGTGATTGTATGACTGTTATTATATGATTGTAATTGTATGATTGCGATTGTATGATTGCGATTGTAGGGTTGTGATTGTGAGATTGTGATTGTATGATTGTAATAGTATGATTGTGAATGCATGATTGTGATTGTATGATAGTGATTGTACGATTGTGATTGTGTGATTGTGGTTGTCTGATTGTAATTGTATGATTGCGAATGCAGGATTGTGATTGTGATTGTATGATTTTGATTGTGTGATTGTGTTCCTATGATTCTCATTGTATAACTGTGATTGTATGATAGTAATTGTGTGATTGTGGTTGTCTGATTCTGATTGTATGATTGCGAATGCAGGATTGTGATTGTGATTGTATGATGGCGATTGTATGATTGTGATTGTATGATTGTGATTGTAAGATTGTGATTGTATGATCGTGATTGTTTGATCGTGATTGTATGATCGTGATTATATGATTGTGATTGTATGATTGTGATTGTATGATTGTGATTGTATGATTCTACTTGGGTGATTGTGGTTGTATGATTGTGAATATATAATTGTATTTGCGTGATTGTTATTGCCGGATTGCTATTGTATAATGCTGATTGTATGATAGTGATTGTGTGATTGTGATTGTACGATTGTGGTTCCATGATTGCGATTGTATGTCGGTGATTGTATGATTGTGATTGTATGATTGTGATTGTATGATAGTGATTGTACGATTGTGATTGTGTGGTTGTGATTGCATGATTGTGATTCTATGATTGTCATTGTATGATTGTGGTTTTATGATTGTGATTGTATGATTGTGATTGTTTGATTGTGATTGTATGATTGTGATTGTAGGATTGTGATTGTATGATTGTAATTGTATGATTGTGAATGTATGATTGTGATTGTATGATTGTGATTGTATGATGGTGATTGTATGATTGTGATTGTATGATTGTGATTGTATGTTGGTGATTGTATGATTGTGATTGCATGATTGTGGTTCTATGATTGTGATTGTATGATTGTGATTGTATGATTCTACTCGGGTGATTGTGGTTGTATGATTGTGAATATATAATTGTATTTGCGTGATTGTTATTGCCGGATTGCT